>NC_134728.1:29023058-29647411 GCF_049634645.1 Pelodiscus sinensis | reverse complement strand
ACTTAGATTCTCACACAGTACAAACTATTCTGCACCACAGCCCTGGGGCTGTATGCTACATGGTTACTCTTTAACAGAAACATTTGTAGCTCTTTTCTCACCACTCTGACTCTAGACATTAAAGATCTGACAGAAATTCCCATGTGCTGAGAGTGCTTTTCCCTCTGGGTGTGTGGATTTTAGGGACACGGTCCCTTGAGGGACCAAGTCAGCTTTTGTCTGATTTGTGTACAGAGTACCGTTGGGACAAGGTCACCTAAGATGACCAGCTTCTTTCAGCTAGCCAGAGAAGCTATCCCTTCCCCTGACATTGCTTTGTCTTATCTTTGCTATTTCACACCTCTTCTCCATTACCAAAGAGCCCATGACAGGAGAGCAGAAGAATCCCTTCTAAAAAAGGTTATGGAAACCTCAAGTCACACTATACCAGAGGCTCTGTAGCAGGACCTTGTTTTAAAGCTTCGGTTTAAAATAAAAAAACAAAACAAAATAGTCAGGAGTCATTGTACTCAGCATTTAACAGATCAGTTTAGTGGCAAAGCTGAAGCCCTCCGGTGGGATAGAATACACAGGACGGGGCAGTTACATGAGTCACCATTTGGTGAGGACTTGGGTGAAGTCACTGAAGGAAGAGCTCATTGTTGTTCCCCACTATTCTTGGTTTCTGGGTGCTGCCTAATCACAATGTCACAGCTGTTCTGCTTTCAGTAGAAAAATGGAGAAGAGGTTCCCATCAGATCATGGGGGAGTTGAGGAAGGAGAAAATGGAAGAAAAAGAATTACCCTATCTACCACATAGCGCCTGAAAACTACTCATTAAGGCTACCACTGTCTGTGCAACACATGTCAAAGCATTGTGACGTTAACACTAGGGAGTTAGTGTTTTACACTTACGTCATACCTGGCATTTTATTGAGCTAACAGATTTGAACGCTACAGATATGTTCAATCTTTAAATCAAAACTGGATGCCTTACTAGGAGGGATGGTCTAGCTCAAATAGACATTGTGGGTTTCATACAGAAATTACTGGGTGGTTTCTATGGCCTCTGTTATGGGGGTTAGACCAGAGGATCATAGTTGTCCAAAATTGATTCAGATTGTAAGGCAAGAAGGGACCATCAGCACAGCCAAAGCTCTTATTCAGATAGTAAAGCCAAACCCTGGACTCCTAAAAATGAGAAGCGCTCTATGGGTTGAGCATCTTAAACTCAATAAGATATGCAATTTGCACTACACAAATTGCGTATCTTATCTCAAAGATATTTTGAAATTTGGCACATCTACACAGTGCCAAATTTCAAAATAATGCACTATTTTGAGCCATTCCTTAACCTTCCTGCAACGAGGTTAACTAGGATGGCAAGATAGCATGCCTGTTATTTTGAAACGAGTATTTTGAAATAATGGGTGGCTTGTTTAGATGTGGGGTAATTATTTTGGGATACCTCTGGTTTTCCAAACTAGCCATGCAGTGTAGACACCCTAAAATGTTAAACCAAGATGTGGCTCATGTACACCTGACACTGCTGTTGAAACTGATAAGAGTCCAGGTAGAGCAGAAAAGAGAACTGTTTTAGGACATTAGAATACATACTAGCCAGCTATTGTGCCTGCTAGAGGAGGGCACCAAATTCAGAGATCAGTTTCAGAGTAACAACTACTGTTACTGCATCTAACATTAGAGAACATTTATTTGTTAACTACTAGAATGGATCTGGACAGTCACTTGCATGATTAAGGCCTAAAAACATATTACAGGCAGTCCCCGACTTACGCCGATCCGACTTACGTCGGATCCGCACTTACGAACGGGGCTCTCTCGCCCCGGAGGTCCGGGCGAGAAAGCCCCGTTCGTAAGCTGCTCCGGTGCCCCTGGTCTGCTGGAGACTGTCTCCAGCAGACCAGGGGCACCGGGCGGGTTCCCACGCTTCTGAGGCTTTGCCAGAGCAAAGCCTCAGAAGCGCGGGGAACCGCCGCTGCTGCCGCTTCAGTCTGGGTGCCTGTGGTCTGCTAGGGACGGTCCCCAGCAGACCACAGGCACCCGGACTGAAGCCGCAGCCGCGGGGGGGTCCCGCACCTCTGAGGCTTTGCCAGAGCAAAGCCTCAGAGGCGCCACCCCGCTGCCGCTGCGGCTCTGCTCCCCGTGTCCCTGGTCTGCGCAGCTAGTGTGCTCCCCCCCCCCCCCCCCCCCAGCAGACCATGCTTTTGTTTTGGACTCTGGGGCAGAGCAGCTGGGGCGCTGCCGATTGGTCCTGCAGCACCGCTCTGGGCACTACTGGAGCAACCCAGCAGCACCCCAGCTGCTCTGCCCCAGGCATCCCAAGTCAGCTTCTGCTGAAACTGACCAGCGCTGACTACAGGAAGCCCCAGGCAGAGTTGCTCTGCCCCAGGCTTCCTGGAATCAGCTGCTGATCAGTTTCAGCAGCAGCTGACTTGGGGATGCCTGGGGTTCTTAAGTTGATTCTGTATGTAAGTCAGAACTGGCGGTCAGTTTCAGCAGTGTCTGAATCTGGACGCCAGTTCCAACTTACATACAGATTCAATTTAAGAACAAACCTACAGTCCCTATCTTGTACGTAACCCGGGGACTGCCTGTACTTCCTTTCCTCTGTTCCAGTCTACAGGCTTGTGGGTTAGTGACACCACTGTGTTCAGAGAACCTCATTAGAGTCAGTGGAATGATACTCTCAACTAAGGTCATATCATTCCCCTTAGTTTGTACATGCAACACCACCATTTCCATGTTTTTTCTTCCTCACTCACACATATGTAGATGAGCCTTGCACACAATTGGGGAAAGAAGTGTTTTTAAAAAGCATTAGGGAAGAAACCCAAAACAGAAGGTAAGCTAGGAAAGCAGCAGATCTGTGAGCCAGGGTTGCTTTTAATTTACTTTTGACATTGATTAGGTTTGAAGAGTTCCTTAAGCATAAAAAGTAGTGAATAAAATCATGTAATGGTACAGGATTGTCCAGGCAGGTTTTTGGAGACCTAGAATGCGTCTCTGCACCTCTCTCTCCAGGGGAAAAACTGAACTAAACCAAAACATTAATGTTTTTTAAAAAAAATAAGCAGGTGCTACTCACCAATGGTTTCTGCAGAAATCCTCACCAAGCCCTACTCCTGTCCTGCTGGTGCAATAATTCTCCTTTTATAGCACTGGGGCAATTAGTTACCAGGTCCTTTTCTTGTCATTTCCTATTAAGCTAATTTGGGAGGAGGGGGGATTTTCAGATTGACAGTGATGATGCTTGGACAACAACCAATCTGAAGCAATTTTTATGGGAAGTTGCCCCTTAGTCCTGCAGAGACCTGCCCACATACATCTCACTGAATAGTCCCATTGAGCTTACTGTGGTGCTTAAACATAAGTCTGCAAGATCAGGGCCAATAAGCAGAGAGTATCCTATGTTAGAATTGCATCAATAACCTAATAGGTCTGCTCTGCAGGCTTCGTATTTAGCCTATCCATTTAGTGCTGTTACAGACTTCTTGGGGAGATGCTAATTCACAAAAATCAAGCCTCAGAAACAAGAGATGATTGTCAGAGCTGGGTGGTAGTGAACTCCTGAGTGCTATGCATAAAAATAGAAATAACCCCACCCGACACACAGCTGCTGGAGTGGCTCTGAACCAGATAAATGTTCCAATGCAACACTTTTTGTGAAAAGCAATAGTGCCATTTAATGGCAATGGCTAGTCCTATGAGTGCTCCTAAAGAAGATAAACCTACAGCACCAGGCTGCTCAAACTTTTTCATTGGGGATCTCCTGTCTCAACGGAGAGACTATCTTTGTGAACACTTCCTCTCCCATTTCTGGTCATGCAGAGCTCCTTTTCTCTTTTTTGGAAAGGCACAGACTGGCTCCTGTCTGTTCGCAATCCTGTAGCATCCCCATAGATAGCTGTTTACATGGAAAAGCAACAAGGGGAAAGTATTTGTGTTTTTAGCTGTCTTCAGTGTGATGTAGCAACTTGGAAACAAAGAGGAGGTGGTAGCAGCATATGACCAGTCAGCTTTTCAGAGGTCATCAGAAAATGGTTCCTGGACAAGAGTTTAGGAGCTGGTGGGATTGTATCAGTGATGATTGTGAATCCTCTCCTCTGTTGTTTTATCCTGTGTACCCATTAAACAAACCAGTGTCCTCCATGCCTGAGTACTCAAAATACCATTAATACATATGGGTGTTCTTCTGTCTGCTTGATGGGAGTCTTTCTGACTCTTCCATCTTTATGTTTTAACTGTAACATGGGACTCTTAACATGTCCTATGAGCAGTGTTCCTTGAGTGCTGAATGCTTGGGCGGCCACCCAGGAGAGATTGAAATGCTGCACAGCTGATTAACAGAGAGCCCACAGCGCCTACACCCAGCAGCTGTGTCTAGACTGGCAAGTTTTTCCGCAAAAGCAACTGCTTTTGCGGAAAAACTTGCCAGCTGTCTACACTGGCCGCTTGAATTTCCGCAAGAACACTGACGCTTTCATGTAAGAAATCAGTGCTTCTTGCGGAAATACTATGCTGCTCCCATTTGGGCAAAAGTCCTTTTGAGCAAAAGCTTTTGTGCAAAAGAGCCAGTGTAGACAGCTCAGATTTGTTTTGCGCAAAAAAGCCCCGATTGCGAAAATGGCGACTGGGGCTTTTTTGCACAAAAGCATGTCTAGATTGGCATGGACGCTTTTCCGCAAAAAGTGCTTTTGCGGAAAAGTGTCCGTGCCAATCTAGACGCTCTTTTCTGCAAATACTTCTAACGGAAAACTTTTCAGTTAAAAGCATTTGCGGAAAATCCATGCCAGTCTAGACGTAGCCTGTGTTTCTATTGGTGGTGCACATCTGCACATGCCTTTGTGCACATAACCTTTGTTCTTTATACGGATGAAAAAAAATTAGAGAGTTTGTTAGCATGTGTTTCTCTTTTGAGCAGGTTGGTTGGAGATGATGGGCTCTGCTATCAGAATTTGTAAATAGATGTTAAGAGAAGGCAAAGAATGATGGGGAATGATGGTCTGCTTTTTATATATAGCTCTGTGATGGGTTCTCCTTTGAAATCTTATTTGCCCATCATGCTGCAATGGAGGTTCCACTGTTTCAGCAAACTGCCTAGACACATGTGTAACTTTAAGCATATGCTCAAGTCTTTTGTTGAATCAAAGCCTTTTTCTCTGAACTTGTCTGTACTGACATTTATACCAGTGACTGTCTTTGTTATTTTATTTGTTGAAGTGGCTATCGAGGTGACTCATGAAATAGTCATTCAGAGCTCCCTTTGGATTTTGTAGGCAATTGTTACCCTTTATTCAGTGCTGCACAGCAAAATGCAGGTAAACATCCCTGCAAATGCACTTCTGCAGACATGGGCCTCTGAGGATAAAATCACTTCCCTTTAGCTGTCTTCCCTCTATAAATCCACCTTTATCCCAAATAAGCTATGTCTTTAACATTAAGAATAGAAACAATAGCTCTTCCATATGATTTATAAACTTCAAAATATTGTGCAATTAATCCTCACCACATCCTTCTATGCAAATAGAGAAACACTTGTTGCCTGGCACAAAAAGCTTTTTCTTGTTTATTCAGAAAATAGGGATTATGTTCAGCCCTGGACTAACTGTACATTAGCATGTATGTAGCACTTCACATTCATAGATCTCAAGGCCCTTAGCACAAGTGAATAGGCATCATTAGCTCTGTTTTACAGATGGGCAAACCGAGGCACAGAGAGTTAAATGACTTGGCCTGGGTCAGGGAGTGAATCAGTGACATAGCCAGGAACAGAGCCTAGATATGATTGTGGGCCCAGTGCTTGTCCATTTCAGTAGACTGTACTCTCAGCACTCTGACTGAAGGCATGAGGAGCCTGGCCAGGAGATGACAGGGAGGGAGAGAGGAGACCCGTGAAAGCCCCAGTCTAGTGCAGAGATCTGTCTCTGTTGGGTCGGCTTTCGGGCCTGAGGCTTACCATGAAACTTACGGTCAGGTCTGACTCCTGAGGGGCAACGTTAAGGCGCAAACAGAATTTGGGTTTGCAGACCCCAAGCCCCCTGCAGGGTGCCTGCCGCTGCGGAGCTGTCGCTGTATGCATATATTTCTTTGTGCACGCCGAGCTGGACCTGCATGCCTGTAATGTGCACACGTCCTTTGCGTGCCGCATTTTACAGACATTAATTCTCGCTGCAGTAAGAATTGGGGGCAGCGGAAAAAAGGAAGGAGATTTTGCAAGCGGCCCGCGCGCGCCTCTTTTAAATACCCCCACCTCCCGTTTTGTCCTTCCTTCAGTCTCCCTCCTTTTATTTTTGCGCTTCTCGTCGCTCTCGCGCAGGCTCGGCTGCAGCCCGGGGTGGAGTTGGCGCGAGATAGGAAAGTTCCTCCTGTGCTGTACGCCGGGCAGGCGCGAGCTTCCCCCGCGCCTAATCTGTCGCGCGCGCGCTAAGCGGGGGTCGCCGGGGCTGCACCCCCGGCAGAGGCCGGCTCCGGAGCCAAGGGATGCGGCACCCCCCTGGCGAGCTGCGTGGATTCTCTCGCCATCGGTGCTTTTAATGCACAAAGGGGCAGGATGGCTCGCAGGTCCCGCTGGTAAGTTTCATGCAGTGGGGGAGCTTCGAGCCCGCCCTGGGAGGCAGGCTGGGTTTGTTCCCCCCTGTTGTCTCCCCCAGTATTTCCCGGGGGAGAATCCACGCCCTGCATTCCCCCTCCCCATTATGGGGATCTTGCTCAGCATGCAGGGCAATCCACAGACTCATCTCCCCCCCCCATTGCTAGGAAGGGGGTGCGGGGGGGGGATTGATCTGTGGTCGGGTTAAAGTGCTGTTTTAAAATGGCCTGCTCACAAAATATGTGTGTGGGGAAACGGGCAGCCATGTCGGGCGGGGGAGGGGGTTGACCTCAAGTGATCAGTATGTTTTGTTCTGCCTTAGTATGGGGCAGGTGAAAGGTGCCAGTTTGGTTATAAAGCCCTTGGGGTAAGGACAGTCACTGATCAGATGAGATGGTAGGACCAGCACCATGAGGCCCTGCTCTTGCCTCTGGGTGAGTTTCTGTGATGAAGACAATACAATACAGGCAAGGCTAGCCAAGCTATAGTATAACCCAGACTAAAGGTTTTTGAACAGTGAGGGGTAGGCCTATCCAATATCTTACACTTTTTTTTGCCCGTGTTTAGTTTGAGATGGTGTTCCTGGGTTCTAGTTCCTTAAATATGGACAGAGAATCAGGGACTCAGTTTGTTTCCTCTCTCCTTCAATAAAAACGGCTGCTCTTAAACCTATGGGATCAATTCCAGTTGCTCTGCCTACTTGGATAAGGGAGCTGGAAGCTGTCCTGTGTCATGGGCTTGCTAGTGGGCACAAAATAAAGCAAAAGGCCTGCATTGGGCTAGTGGCTCTGAAACGCCTGTAAAGAGCTGCCTGGTCACATGATGCTGGTGGCTGTTCTTCTTTTGCTACTAACTTGTATTAAATATTTCCTTCATATTATTTGAATACACAACGAGTAGTACTGTAGCACCTTAGAGATTTATATATATAATTTGTTAAAGCCTAAGCTTATCGGGTAGTCAAGTTGACTACTTGCATTTCCCTGACCCCCATTGCTGCCTCTGTATCAGAGGCAGCAAGGGTGGGGGAAACAGGAGCCAGGGCTGGGGGGAGTAAGGGTGTAAGCGACCATTCGACTACCAGATAAGCATATGCTTATCAGGTAGTTGAGTAGTGACTAGACTAGTCGCTCCTCCTCTTTCCTCCCCCACTCCCGTTTGCTGCCTCTATTAGAGAGAGGCAGGAAGGAAAGAGAATCAGGAGTGGGTGCTGGGGGGGACTAGACTTAAAATCTGGTTCCCCCCAGTACTGCCTCCACGGGGGACAGAGGAAGCAGAGGCTAGCGGGGAACTGGGGGTGAGCTGGGAATCAGCTGATTGCTGGCTTGTGCCCGGTCCCCCTGGCTGCACTTCTGCGTTTTAAATGTATTAAGAGCTGTTAACTATTCGATTAGCTAATTAAACACAATTTAACATCCTTAGTGGGGAGCCGGCTTAAAAGCCGGTTCCCCCCAGCACCCTCTCTGTAGTGCGAGTGGGGAGGGGCAGAGGAGTCACAGGCATAGCGATCTAGGAGCTATCCCCGCTGTCTCTCTGCAGAGCGCCTTCCCTTATCTACTAATCGTATACTCGATACAAATTGTATTGACTACATGATTAGCCAGATATCTACTTCTTAACATCCTTAATGGGGATAGCCTGTAATCACCAGCGAGAAAGAAGGGAAGGTGGGCTTCAGTCATAGAGACAATGTGATGCCTGCAGACCATTTGACTGTGACTAGGCAGCTGGTGTGCTGGGACTGCTGTTCATTTCACTGATCCTAAGCATCTCACCTTGTGCTTATGGTACAGTAATAACAACAGTTACTAGCCCTTACATAGCACTTTTTCATCAATGGATCTCAAAGTGCTTTACAAAACAGGTCAGCATCCTTGTCCCCAGTAGTAAAACTAGGTCTTTGTCCCTGTAGTGGATAAGGATGAGACACTTCCCAGGATTGTAAGGCACCTTGCTACCATCTGCCTTTACCAAGAAGAATCCATGTCAGGGCTTGCTGGGGGTCAGATCCCCACCTCTGCTAGCCCGGGGTGGACACCAGCATTCAGTAGGGACCTTATCTGGTACTCTTGGGTGAACTGGTATATGAATACCAAACCAAGGGGATTCCTGTAACACGTGCACCCGTGTGCCCTCTACCAGCTGGCATCAAGAGCGCCTTGGGTCACAGGGTAGTTGAGCGGTGCTCCTTGCTATTGTTTACCAATAACAGAGACTTCCACAGAAGCTTTCCTAAGCAAAGCATGTGACCCCAATTTGCAGCTAATTATTTGATACTTAAATATTTAGGTGAGGCAGCTGTCTTTGGGAAATGTGACCAAAACTTAGTGAAAAGGCCCATGGGCAGCTTTGGGCTGCGCTGCAGTGTTTGTTCCAGCTGCTGCATCTCTCATCAAACAAATCTCACCCTCTTGGTTTTGTGTAGTGAGGAGCAAGATGAGCTGCATTACCAGGACACAGACTCAGATGTGCCAGAGCAGCGGGAGAACAGGTGCAAGGTCAAGTGGACTCACGAAGAGGTAGGTGATGACAGGGCTTTGCTCAAAATGTGTTTTGTATCTTCCAGGGGTGTGGACAGAGTGACTGGAGGTGGAGGAAAGTCGGAATAAGACCTTCTCTCTAGGACAGTTGTGTAGAGAAGCTGTAGGGTCTTAAGAGGAGACTTGGAGAAAGTCAGCCATTAAAAGCTAAGCTGCTAGTATATCCCCAAGCAAATTCTCACCCATACCATATGTATCTGTTAAGGTACTTGGGTCTTAAATCGGCCATCAACTGCCGCAAGAGTTTACCCCGACTTTGGAGGTCTACACCTTATCCTGGAGGATGAGGATCAGCTTCTGTCAGAAATAAGACACTCAACTAAATGAGCTCTTACTCGTGTCAGAATGGTAATTCTGATGCACTTATGCTAGTGTCTCTGTAGTCCTCAGAAGAGAGAAGTGCTCAACTCAGATCTTGTCTTTGTTACAGAAGAAGGAGTGTTCTTAACTCCTCTTAGCTAACCAGGTAAAATCTTGTTGAAGACCTGAGTTAGCAAGTCATGTTAATGAGCAAATTCATGGGAAAACTGCATACTTCCTCTTCGCCACTAGGAGTTTTATCTTTGCGTTAGTTAACTCAAGTTAGAAACATACCTTTTTTGCGATGAAGATGGGGCCCCAGATTCAGCATGGCAAGTAAGCTGTTTACTACCTCAACTAAAGCTGAGTCTAGCACCTTGTCTACACTTCATATTTAGATCAATATAGCTACATCATTCAGGGGTGAGAGAAATTCACATCTCTGAGTGCCAGAGTTAAGGTGTGCTAGCTCCAGTATCGACGCAGCTAGGTTGACAGAATAATTCTTCCGTCGACCTAGCTACTGCCCCTTGGGATGGGATTACCTACAGTGACATAGGATTCAGAAACACCTGTAGACATGCCTTAATAGTTGTTAACCTCATTTGAGATCCAGCTGCGTTAGGCTAGACCGGGGAGGGCAATAATCTTTTTTGAAGTGGCCCGGGGCTGCCCCGAAAATGGCGGGGCCTAAACTGGAAGGGACGGGGCCAGGATGCTTCTGAGCTTCCCTATCACAGACCATGCTTGGTTTGGAGGTGGGGAAAGCCCCTTTGCCCCCCTTTCCCACTAGGCACCTATGTCCCTGGCAGGGTGGGAGGAAACTTCGCGTGCTCCCCTGCCCCCAGATCCTAATTGGCCTGGGGACGAGGAGCGGCAGGTCCTGGATCAACTTGCTTGGTAGCCCGGATCCAGCCCTTTTGCCCATCCCTGGGCTAGACTTTGGCTGAGCTGCATGACTGAGGCAAAACTGGGTTATAACCCGGTTTTAAAAGTCATTGCTTTAGGGTCCATCCAAAATGAGACATCTCTCCCGTTGCTGTGTTGGGTCCCAAGGGAAGGGCTGCTGTATGGTGTGGGGATGCAGTTAAAATATGGGTTAGCCCTGTCTGCACAGCAAAATGCAGCCCTGTCTGAGCCATGTCTGGGGCCTATCATATTGTAATCCAGAAGCATAAACTAGCTCTCAGACAAGGTCTCTCTTGCATCTAAAACTCTCTGATTAGAGCACAGTTTGGCCCTGTTCGAGCACTTTGAATCAAACCATGTTAGAACATAGATTCATAGACTCATAGACTTTAAGGTCAGAAGGGACCATTATGATCATCTAGTCTGACCCCCTGCACAGTGCAGGCCACAGAATCTCAACCACCCCTCTTAGAATAATCCTCTCACCTACATCAAAGATATTGAAGCATTCAAATACTTTGAAGGACCCAACATGCAGAGAGTCCTTCAGCTGTGATCTGTGCCCAATGCTACAGAGGAAGGCGAAAAACCTCCAGGGCCTCTGCCAATCTACCCAGGAGGAAAATTCCTTCCCGACCCCAAATATGGCGATCAGCTAAACCCTGAGCATGTGGGCAAGACTCACCAGCCAGACACCCAGAAAGTTCCCTATAGCAACTCCTATCATCCCTCCATTGACCTATTTCCAACTGATAATGAATGGTCAATTAGTTACCAAGATCATGTTATTTCATCCAACCATCCCCTTATCATAGAATCATAGAACTGGAAGAGACCCCAGAAGGTCGTCAAGTCCAGCCCCCCGCTCTAGGCAGGACCAACATAGGTGAGCCAAACCAGTATTTAAGTATAGCAGATGAACACTTGTTTTCAATGAGTAGCCTGGGCTTGTGTGCTTCAATTCCTGCCAGCCATTTATGGCAGAGTTTAGAAACCTGCCTACCAGTTTGTTACAGGCAGCTGGAGTGATTCTGGATTTGTAGGGTTTTTTTTGTCATGATTATAAATGGCATAAAGTACTTAGCAGGGCAAAAGTTCAAGCCTTCTCTCTCCAGCTGCAAGACTTAGCCTAGGTTTACACTAGGGCTTTATTTGGAAGTAACCTCCCTTAGATCAAATTTATAAGCAGAACGTCCACACTACCAAGCTTGTTATTTTGAAATAAGGAGCCGCTTATTTCAAAATCTGTGTTCCTGCTTTTCTCGGGGTATACCGCTAATTTCAAAATAGTAATTTTGAAATAGTGGTAGAATGGACGCTCTTGTGCTGCTATTTCGTGATAACTACTCCCCAGAGTAATTCAAACTATAATTATTCTCCGGTGCTTCCTGGGGCTCTAAGCCGAGGTAGCACATCCACATTAACTGAGCCTGCTTTGGACTAATTTTGAGGCTTCCCCATAGTGGGGATGCGCTATTTCAATTTTGTAAAATTGAGAGTTATTAAGTTGAATTTAGTTATTTTGAAATAGTTTCTTAGTGTAGACATGGCCTTAGTGATGTGTCCCTCGTGCAATAGCATGGCTGTGACTTCGCATGCTGACCCCCTTTGCTTTTTGCAGGACGAGCGTCTGAAGATGCTAGTGAAGCAGTTTGGACAGAGTGACTGGAAGTTCCTTGCAAGTCATTTTCCCGTAAGTGGAGTGCAGGTGGGACAGGACGAGTTAGGCTTCTTGGTGCTTCTTACGCCCAACGTTTTCGCAGCCATAAGCTTGTGTTAGCAAAAGACAGGACTATGCAGCACTTTAAAGACTAACAAGATGGTTTATTAGGTGATGAGCTTTAGTGGGCCAGACCCACTTCCTCAGATCAAATTGTGGAAGAAAATTGGCATGACCATATATACCAAAGGGATACAATAAAAAAAAAAAAGTGAACACATTTTGTCAATTTTATGTGTGTTCACTTTTTTTTATTGTATTCCTTTCAGCAAGACCAGACTAACATATCTACATCTCTATTACTATTCTATAAACTTGTGTTATGTTTGTGCAGCTCATAGAATAATGAGGCTGGGTCCCGGACTGGGGCATCAACGAACTTTGCTAACATTAATAATAATAATAATAAATGATCAGCCCTGCAGGGTGGGAGAATAACTAACCTGTCTGAAAGGGGGTGAGCTGGGACACAAACTTGGTAGTGTTTGTCCTATAATTGGTCCCTGTTTTAACTGCATGATGGCAAATGGATGCGTATGGCCCATATGCTCGTGTTACGTGCTTTGGCGGGTTGTGTGTGCAAACCTTGTTCCCTCCCGTAGAGGAGATTAGCATGTGGCATGGAGGCCCTGGCAATAACCAGCCATCCCGTGCTGGGAGTGCTCGTTTTCTTGCATGGCTGGTTTCCAGTGTTCACCTCAGATTCAGAGATTTCCAAGGCCAGAAGGAACCACTGTGATCATCTAGTCTGGCCCCCTGTATGACACAGGCCAGAGAAGTCCCCAAGCAGAGCTGGTGGCTCTTCTGTGTATCCATTTGACAAGTGGCAGGGCTGGCTTCCTCCACCTATGCATTTGCCAGTGTGCCCTTTGCATGCCCGGGAGGGACCGTCTGTAAGGATGAGAGGAATTTGGTCTCTAAGGCCCATCACCATCCTTGACTGCTCATGTGAGCTGAATGGTGGCAGGTTCCCCGTCCCATCCCTCTCTTGAGCCCTCCACTCCTAGCTTGGTTATCTTTGGAAAATAAAAAAACCTGCCCAATATGGAAGGTTCCTATAGTTGCTCTTGTAGTTGCCACCTCTGTTCTAACTCAAGGCTCTTTTAATTTCCTGGTGCAGAACCGCAGTGACCAGCAGTGCCAGTACCGGTGGCTGAGGGTGTTGAATCCAGACTTGGTGAAAGGGCCTTGGACCAAAGAAGAGGATCAGAAGGTAATTTGATGGCAGCATCATGGTCAGTGGGTTTGATGCTTTATGTCGGGGTAGGGAACCTTTTTTGGGCTGGGGGCCACTGACCCACAGAAAAATCAGTCAGTCAGGGGGCAGCAGAGGCTGGAGTGCCAGCATAGGCTTCCCGGTGCTGTGGGGGAGAAGCCCTGAGCTCTGGGGGCCAGACAAAGCAAGCTGGGGACCACGTCTGGCCGCTGTACCTTTGGTTCCCCACCTCTGCTTTATCTGAGGACAGAAAGGTGCTGGATTTGCGGTCTGAAATCCTTTTATATATAGCCTCAAAAAGCAGCATTCAGTACTCTTCTGTGCATTATTTACTTCTGCATAAAAAGGCATTGGTTTTGACCTGTAAAACTCTAATGTCCTGGAGTTTAGCCATCTGAAAGACTGCCTCTCTCCCCATGCCATGCTGTTTGAGTAATGGTCCATCCAGGTGTGGGCATGGGGGAGGTGGGAGGAAAGGATATGTTTAACAGTTGCTACCCTGAGTCATCTTTTTCTCCCTCAATATCTTCCGATCTTCCCTTTCCTGTCCAACTCTGCTGCTAACCTTTTGTTCAAGCCTTTCTCAGCTCACCCTGATTACTGTACAACATCCTTTCTGTGCCCACTGGGCTTGCCTATTCACTCTGTCCTGCATGTCACTGTAAAAAATTATGGCCTTTCCTACAGCTGTGATCATTAGGGATGTAAAAGGTTAACAGGTTAACCAGCCAGCCTCTCCCCACACAGGTTACACTCTGGCTTCCTGGGAGCAGGACCCGCAGCAAAGCCTTTCCGGGAGCGGGGCTGGCAGGGGCTGCTGCTGGCCCCACTCTCAGGGACGAGGCTCTGCTGCTGGCCCTGCTCCTGGCTCTGGTCCCGCTGCGGGCTCTACAGTATACTGTAGAGCTCGCAGCGTGTGTAACCGCTGTGACTTTTAGAGGTTACACAGTTACACTTTTAACTGCATTTTTACATCCCTGGTGATCAGGTCTCTTCGTACTACATTGCACTCGTCCTCACTGCTAGAGTACTCCACTTCTGCCAGTATCTGCTTTCTTCTGTGCCTGTGCCAATAAAGATGTTCCTTGTCCCAAAATGCATAGAATCAAAGTGAGTCTGGAAACAGCACACAGATATAACAGGTCAGGGTGAAATGCTGATGAGAAAAGCAATATTGCATGGTCCCTTGGAGCTAGCATGAGTGTCTACGTTGGGTATTTTTAAGTTAACATCATTTAATCATGGTCAGTGCTCAGCCTGGCCATGCTGGCGGTATAGCTGGGTGCAGAGTATTAAATATGCTCACATGATTCACGTGCTGTGAATATAGTCTCCTTGGACCAGGGAGAGCTCTCCTATAAATAGAGCCCTTCTCCCTGTGATATACAAGGGTCCCGGTACAGAGAGGGCAAGTGGGAAAAGCAGACTTGAAAGCAAGTGCACCTGCTATCCCTTCATTCACTTCATTTTACTTTTGTTTACAGGTAATTGAATTGGTTAAAAAATTTGGCACAAAGCAATGGACGTTGATAGCAAAGTACCTGAAAGGCAGGCTTGGGAAGCAGTGCCGGGAACGCTGGCACAACCACCTGAACCCCGAGGTGAAGAAGTCCTCATGGACGGAGGAGGAGGACCGAATCATTTTTGAAGCTCACAAAGTTCTGGGGAACCGCTGGGCTGAGATTGCCAAGCTGCTGCCTGGGCGGTAAGGCCCTTGCCTGATGCCTTAAGAGTCAGGCAGTCTGTTGAGTTACGTGTACTGAGGGATGCCAAGAATATGACCAGGAAACAAGTATAGATTCTCAATTGCATTTTAGAGCTGGTGGTTTTTGATTGCTCTTAATTGTGACTTTCCTTTCCAGGACTGACAATGCTGTGAAGAACCACTGGAACTCTACCATCAAGCGGAAAGTGGACACAGGAGGTTTCCTCAGTGAAACAAAAGACTCTGAGCCCCTATACTTGTTGGTGGAGGTGGAGGGTGAAGAAAACCAGAGTGTCCAGAACCAGGTACAACACCAAGCATATCAGCTGCCCGATAATGCCTTGCAGTGGAAGACATTGCATTTTGGTTGGCAGTGAGGTGTGCATTGTTGTTCTATTAATGCAGATCAGAGACATTCATCCGCAGCCATACTGCCCTTCGGAATGAACAGTTTTGGGAATCAGGATTCCTGGCTCAGAGTGGGTGCAGACAACTAGTGGGCGCAGACAACACTATGTCTGGTTGCGTTGTTTGTACCCACTAGGGCTACGTCTACACTGGCCCCTTTTCCGAAAGGGGCATGCTAATTTTAAATTTTGGAATAGGGAAATCCGCGGGGGATTTAAATAAAGACGTCCGCCGCTTTTTTCCGGCTTGGGGAAAAGCCGGAAAAAAGCGTTTAGACTGGCCCGATCCTCCAGAATAAAGCCCTTTTCCGGAGGCTCTCTTATTCCTACTTCGAAGTAGGAATAAGAGATCCTCCGGAAAAGGGCTTTATTCCGGAGGATCGGGCCAGTCTAGACGCTTTTTTCCGGCTTTTCCCCAAGCCGGAAAAAAGCGGCGGACGTCTTTATTTAAATCCCGCGGGGGATATTTAAATCCCCCGCGGATTTCCCTATTCTGAAGTTTAAAATTAGCATGCCCCTTTCGGAAAAGGGGCCAGTGTAGACGTAGCCTAGCTGTCTGCACCCACTCTGAGTCAGCAATCCTGATTTCCAAAACTCTTCTGCCTAAAAATTGTTGCATAAGCCACTGACATAGTGTGTGTTTCATTCTTTAGCATTGGTCCATATAGAGGATAACAGGCTGCTTCTTTGAGCTCAAGTGGGAGAGGTTTGTGATGTGTATCTAAAGACTCTGTGTGCAAATCCTATTGAGAATGTTGGGGTGGCCTTTTATTTATACATACATACATACATACCTAGGAAATTACATACCAAAATCTGCATTAAAAGGACATTAAGTAGTGCTCTTAAAAAAATTAGAAAATGCCTGATGTAAGGGTGTCTGGGTAACCTGAATTCAGCTGCTTTGTGTGTGTATGCTATGGCCCAGTCTTGAATCACATGTGAATTGTTTTACAAGACTCTTCCATTTGGTGTAGACGGCTATATGAAAAGCAAGGATGTTCTGCTGTAGTTAAGACACTGGACTGTGGCCCAGGGAACAGGGTTATATTTCTGGCTTTGCCATAGTTGCTGACAAGGCTCCATCACAATGGAGCTGACCTATGGTGGCACGGTGGACCTCAGTCTTGGCACTCTGTAGTCTTGAGAGCTTGACATTGCAACCTTAGGGTTCTTTTAATATATGGCTCTCGTGCTTGTGTTTTCAAAGAAAAACCTACCCGCTGGCTGGCCTGCTAATATCTTGGAAATAAAGGAGGAAGAAGTCAGTGAGGATGAAACAGCTGGCTTCCAGGAGCTGCCCTGTGAGCAGACAGCTGCAACACTGGCAAAGGACAGTGCCGAGGGGGCGCCAAAGGGTGCAGTGCCTGAAGACATGTCAGTGGATGGCACCTTGCTGTACAAATGGGCAGCTGACACTGCCAACTACTTGAGTCTGACTTCGGTTCCAGTCCTTACGGAAGCACTGGACATGATGGAATCGGTAAGGGTGAAGCAATGTATGGTCTCCGAAGACAAACGTCTGAGAGGGAGGCAAATGCTGTGGCCCAGGGATGCATTGCTTTCAGAGGGGCTGCTTGCATAGTTAATGGCCACGGGGTTGGCAGTTCATTGTGTGTTCTCAAGCCCAACACAGGACTCTGCCTGGGCTGGCAAATAAAAACCTCCACCTGCTCACCTGCAGGGGCTCCCTGTGATTGGGGTCCAGGCTGCTGGGAATCAGTGCAGTGGCATGCTGTCTCCCGGGTGGGACAGGCTAGGGCAGGGTAGGGAATGGGAGGCAGTTGGCTATTCAGAGTGGCTGAGCCAGTGCTGAGGGATGATACTTTCTGCTGGCATAGGCCAGCTCTGCCTTCCAGGAGCAGGGAGGGATTATGACTGAGACAGGCATCTCAGAGCCTCACTGCCTCCCGGATTGCTCCTAGAGTGATGCAGTTTATGCAGCAGCCCTTTCTCAGGGCTGAAAAGTATCCATCTATTCCTCCATTTGTTTCAGCCTGAAGTCAGTTATGCAGCAAAAGCGTAAACCTTCAGTGTAAGTGACTGGCTAGCCCTGCCCCATCTGCCTCACAGCTGCTGCACAGAGCCTGTCAAGGAGAGGTTAGAGTACAGATATCAGTGGGGCTCGGCTATCTTGTTGAAAATGGATCATATTCAGCTTTCAAGGCTGTTGGCGTCTGTCACTGACCTTCCTGGTCATGGTGGATGTTGGGCAAGAGGAAATGTGGCTGCATTTGGGTCCATACAGATGTGGGGCAAGGCACAAAAGTCTGAATCAGCACTGCCCTTCGTCAAAGCAGTAGGGAGCAGGCCTGCAGTAGCAGGGGGAAGCGAGGCATAATACAATAGAAGAGTGTTGTCAGAACTTTGGGGGAGAAGCTTGGGGTGAAACTGTCTAAACTGCGTGCGTGGTTTGGGTGCCGTGTTCCCATTACATTTCGTGGGAATTTATGCCAACAGAAGAATGTTTCTGTTGACATGGCTACGATCATTGGGGAGAAGGTGTTCCTGCATCAGTGGAAAACTGGCTGCTGAACCCAGTCAAAGCTCTGCCCCCATCCCCAGCTAAAGCCCCAGACTCCACCCCCATACCTCTGCCCCCTCGCCCCCCCCACTTTATGGAGCTATGGCACCACTCCCTCGTAATCCTAGGGGCAAAGGAGTGTGGGCAAGGGTAAGTGGGTCAAGAGATAAAAATTTGGGGACCATTAGTCTATGCTATGGGGTTATGATGATGTAGCTCAGGATGGGGAACATTTTTTGGTTGGGGGCTGCTGACCCACACAGAAATCAGTCGGGGGCCACAGAAAAGTGAGAAGCAAAAGGAAAAAAAAGATACCCCTCATTGATGTGGCCCTGGACTAAGAAGGAGACAGACACTCCCCCCATGTTTCGCTCACACACCAGAGTCTAGAAGGGACCAGGCTAGTAGATTTTGTGTACTTCACCCTGTTTTGGGGTGGGCGTGCCAGTACGGGCTCTCCAATGCTGGGGGGGAAAGCCCCAAGCCTCGGGGGCCAGATGCAGCCCTTGGGCCTGAGGTTCCCCACCCCTGGTGTAGAGACTTCTAGTCTCTAGTGGTGCTAAGTTTTTACTTGCCTGAATGCTAAATGCAGCCTCAAACTGACGTCAGTAATGGGGAATTGATGTGAATGAATCTGTGAGTCTCCTGACTTTGCAGACCATAAAACACATTGCAGGATGTCATTGCCCTGGAAAGGGCCAATGTCTGCCTACAGGAAGAGTGTTTTACTAGTGTGCTATACACCATCAAAGTGCTCCTAGTGTGAACACAGTGGAGAGCGGGTTAGCTTTACTCCACCCCAGCCCCTTAGTGAAACTAGCTGTCTGGGCAAAAACACAGCTTTGCCAATGTCATTGTGACTAGACGAGGGGCTTTTGCTGGCACCACTGTGTTGGTCAGGGATCAGGCCTCCCTATTGAAGTTTGTAGTGTGAAACATCAAAGAAATGTCCCTGCAGGCAACAGAATTGTACAGTGCTGGCTGTGAACTCACAGGGGAGTTGTGCTTTGAGCGGTGCAAAGTGGACGTACAATGCTGCACTATTGATTTTCACTGGTGTAACGGACTCCAGAGGGGCTTGAAGACTGACGTAGGCCCCACGTCATTATAGATCATTTGTTCAGCCTTTGTGGGTTGCTGTAGCCTTTTGCGAGGCCCTCCCTTTGCACTGGTCTTTGATGAGGCTGCGCCCTGTGGCTGCTCATTCTTGGCCATTTCAAACTGTTTCTCTTGTCCAGCAGGACCCAGATGGGTGGTGCGATCTGACTCATTTCGACTTGCCTGAGGATCCAGCCGCTGGCGGCGGCAGCAATAGCCCCGTCAGGCAAGCCCCCAGCAAGCCCCCAGCTCCTGTGCCCCACGTGACGGAGTATCGCCTGGATGGTCACACCATTTCAGACCTGAGCAAAAGCAGCAAGGGCGAGCTGATCCCTATCTCCCCCTGCTCGGAGCTGAGCTCTGGCACGCCACCCTCTGTGTTCAAGAGGCAGAAGAGGAGGAAGATCTCCCTCTCACCTGTCACAGAGAACACCAGCTACTCTTTCATAGACTCCTGTAACAGCATGACGCCCAAGAGTACTCCTGTCAAAACACTGCCTTTCTCCCCATCCCAGGTACAGTGCTAGATGGGAATCGAGCAGTTTGCTCTGTGGCTGTCTGTCTGGGATGCTCTGTGCCTGAATTAGTGAGAATTGGAGAGTCTCTGCTGGGACTCCGTTAATTGGCCATAACACAGTCAACCCCAATGAGCTCGGCTTAATATTCATCATATCCTTTGCCTTGAAATGGACACTGCCAGTATGTAGAATGGCTGTAGGATTGTGTATCTGCAGGGTCTGCTATTGCGTTCATAGCCCTAGTATCCACACCTTCCTGGAGCACAGTAAGCTGTGAGACTAGACATCTGGCACATGCTTGTGCTCTCATCTCTCCCCAGAGGGAGAGGCATGTGCAGAGGAGTGTCTTGGGTTGGCAGGCCATGGGGCTTTTTTCATATAAACATATCTCTTGCTCTTGGGTAGGGAGGGCAAAGTCAAAGCAAGGCCCTGGGAGTGTGAAATGGTGAGGTTGGAGAATGTCCTTCCTTCTCAGGGGAGTCCATTCCACTGGCTCGGACCATCCCCTGGAGGTGGCTGGCCAGTCTCACTGCAGTTCATGTGGGGTGTCTGGCTCTCTCCCCTGCTGAGCCACAGAACTGGGGTTCTCTGGCCACTTGGTGTCATTAGACACACCCTGAGAGATGGGCATGTGAATAACAAGGGTACCTGATCAGCTAAACCCAGGCCCACCCTCCCTAGCACAGCGAGGGAGGTGGAGACACTCTAGCTCTTCACCCACAGTTAAACTGTGGAGGAGAATTACTGGAGTACCCCCACTGCTTGGAGGCTACCAGTGTGGTGTACGGGATGTATTTCATCCCTGGTGGGCTAAGGGTGCCCCGAAGGCAGCAGCACAGACGCATCAAAGAAGCTGCTCCTTTCCAGTCCATGGGCCAGCCACCCACCCGCTTTCAGAGCCGACGCGCAGGCAGGCTGGCTTGATCCCAGCTTGAGCCGGGTCCCGGCAACTACCTCCGCTGCAGTTCTGCATTATTAGGGGGCTGAGCCAGTCTTCCTGCGTGCCAGTTCCCGGTCCCCTGATAATGCAAAGCCGCAGTGGGGGTAGCTCTTGGAGCGAGGGGTATTTGACTGTCTGTGTAGTCGATTGGGGAAGGTGCCCCAGCACTCTGTCCACAGCCAGCCTGGGCCCGCTGCAGGCAGAGACTGCTTCCTCCCCACACCTCTGCCTCTGGCAGCAGTGCAGGCTGGGGGCAGCAGGTGGCAGTGTGGAGCCAGTGCTGGGGGTAAGAACATAAGACCGGCCATACTGGTCCATCTAGCCCAGTATCCTGTCTGCCAACAGTGGCCAATGCAGATGCCCCAGAGAGAGGGAAAACAACAGGTAATCCTCATGTGATCCCTCCCCTTGCCACCCATTTCCAGACAAATGGCTCCTGCTCTCCCCCGTGCCCCTCCACTCCCCGATACAGAGGCAGCAAATGGGGGGGTGAAATGTGAGTAGTCGAATAATCAGCTCAGCTACCCGATAAGCCTGGGTTTATCAGGTAGTCGACTACTTGCTTACATCCTAGCTGGGACTGAGTGCTTGCAGTGCTAACCCTCCCTTATCAATTAATCATGTAGCTGACACAATTTGTTTTGACTACGTGATTAACGAATTACACGCTTCTTAACATCCCTAATTTAAGAGCAGGTTAGACAGACATCTGTGAGGAACAAAGTTCCCTCTAAGCAGCTGTGCAGCCCTTTTCTGAGCCCAGCTCAGAGGTTCAGAGCTCCTTGGAAGGCATTTTCTTTGCTGGCCTTGTCTTCCCTAGGAGAAAAGGCACATTGTAATGCGAAGGGTGGGCATGGGGCAGAAGCTTCCTGAAGAGGATGCAGTGTGTGGTTTTAACAAGAGTTAGACTATGGGTGAGCACAGGCTTTACTTGACCTGCTAACTCATGTGAAAACTATAGATTGACTCCTCTGCAGTAGGACTTACCTGTGCCAGCTCAAGTTAGCCAACACAGCCTTTCCTGGGGTGCAATGAGGAGTACCAGCTAATTCGAGGGAAGGGTTTTAAATCGGACTGCCACGTCTACACGCGGCAAGTTAAATCAGGAGACCGGCATTTTAAAATGGCGACCGGCCATGAATATTTAAATCCCACGCTTGATTTGAAACTTCAGTATGCTTCATTTGCCTCCCTACTTCGAAGTAGGGGGCAAGTGTAGATGTACCCTTATATACTGGTTATAATTGCATGATACTAGGGAAAAAAGTCACCTCCTGAAATGACCTAGTTTTAGAACCAGAAGGACTGTGTGGATCAGGACCAAGTCAGGATTGCTTTCTGGGCTGTGCAGGGGACTATTGTTTGCCACATTTGTAGCAAAAATCTGTAATCTGTCAGTGTGAGCGTTGCCCTCAGTAAAGCTAGTGTGTGCTAGTGGCCAGTGATAGCCTTGAATTTCCCAGGATGTGAAGCTTGTTCTCTCTTTTTTTTTTTCCTTTGCTTGGCAGTTCTTAAACTTCTGGACCAAACAGGACACGCTGGAGTTGGAGAACCCCTCGCTGACCTCCACGCCCGTGTGCAGTCAGAAGGTGATAGTCACCACCCCCCTGCACAGGGACAAGACCCCGCTGCACCAGAAAAACTCTGCGTAAGTCGTCCCATTCTTCCAGCCCCACCCCAGCTTGCATCACATGGCAGAGAGGCTAGACTGTCCTAGGATTGGTAGCTTGGCACCCTCAGGGACAAAAGGAGGGCTAGAAAGCCCACAAGTGTATTCTGTTTTTTCGGACGGCTGCTATATTTTAATGGTGAATTGGGAGCCGAGCCTGCTGGAATGAAGGTGTCTGACTAGGAAGGGGGTTAGAGCAGAGGTTCTTCACTGCACCATATCACCTTTCTGACATCAAAAACTACGACATGGCCCCAGCCTGAGCCCACCCAACCCCACTGCTCTGGGTGCGGCAAAGCCCAAGCCCCACTGCCGTCAGCAGGGGACAAAAGCCCAAAGGCTTCAGCCCCAGGTAGGGGGCCTGTAACCTGAGTCCTACCGCTCAGGGCTGAAGCCTTTGGCTGCAAGCGGTTTAGGCTTTGGGTTCAGCTCCAGAGCACCAGTAAGCCTAAGCCGGTCCTGGCAATCCCATTAAAATGGGCTCGCAACCTGCAGTTTAAGAGCCGCTGGGCTACAGCTTTTAAAGTGAGCAAGACACATTTGTAGAGGCTGGTCAATTTCGACCTTGCCTGCCTTGTATAGCTTTGCTTGAGCCAGGGCATTTCTTGCAGCAGCATGTGTTGTGTGCCCAAGATCAGAGTGAGAGCGGTGGGGAGGGGAGGGAAGGGCTGTGGGTGGGGGTCTCTGTGTCCCCCACTTTGTTTACTGAAGAGTGATTGGCAGATGATCTGATGGAGATGTGACTGGATAATGTATGGCTCTGTCGGGGTGGCTTGGGTGGTGGTGCCAGAGGGCATTTCCTATTCCCCTTTCTTGAGCACCTACTTTTCTCCCCTGCCCACGCGCCTGCAGCACTCCAGCCAGGCAGGTTCAGTTATGCTGGCTATTGTGATGTAAGACCCCGCCCAGTTCCAGTGTTCGGGCCTTTCTGGAATGCAGCAGTCCTTGGACTGGAGAACCAGAGCATGCTTCCATCTCTGGTGGGGGAGAGTGCTTGGGTGACATCCACGTGCCGTGCTTCTGAACTCCTCTCTCTCTGCTGGCAGGTTTGTCACCCCAGATCAGAAATACATAGCGGACAACACGCCCCACACACCCACGCCTTTTAAGAATGCCCTGGAAAAGTACGGCGCCATGAGGCCACTGGTGTGTATTGAACTGACATGCAAACCCCTCCTAGCACTGTCGTTATTGCTAGCTGTGCTCCGGTACATCCTTGATTGTTAGAGCCAGGAAAGACTCCCCCACCCCCCGCCTGGCTTCCATCTAAACATTCACCAAAAATTCATACTTGCCCGTGAATATTCGGGCACAGTCTGCCAGTGACAGTCCTGAGGTATGTGCTGCAAGAGGGCCCTCAGCCACTTGTGCATTTCTGTTTACATTGCTAACGTGGCCAGGGTGCATGGGTGTTGGCACGTTCTTGGCTGAGATAGGGTGACAGTGAGGAACATTGTTCTAAAATGGCATAGTGAATAAACGGGGATAAATGACCCTTGGACCGAGATACTTTATAACTCCCTGGGTTCATGCTGCAGCTTTTGGTTTCTTTGTGAACCTAAAAAGAAGCTGACCACATGCTTTTTTCTTTCCTGGGGTTTGGGGCTCCCCATGAAGTGTCGATCTGGTACCTGTTCCAGACTAACCAGTGGGAAAGTCAGGCTGCAGGTAGCGAACCCCTTGCTGCCAAACATGTACATGAAGTACTTAATCTCCTGAAACTTCTGCTGGGCGGTCCTGCCCCACCACTGCAGCCCGGTTCCATGTGGAGGCTGGGCTCGCAGAGCTCTCGTGTCATTCACACAGAAATAAACAATGGCTGGCAGTCTGAGTTGCAGTGGGACATGTCATTGATGACATAATTGGCAGGCTTAGCACGTGTAAAGGTAGCCTGCCCTGTAAATCCTGTGCTGTGTCATTCACCGCAGCCGCAGACGCCTCACCTGGAAGAAGACTTGAAGGAAGTGCTGCGCAGCGAAGCCGGCATCGAGTTGATCATAGAGGATGACGTGAAGCCTGAGAAGCAGAAGCGGAAACAAGGAGTGAGTGTCTCGTCTGACAGCTGTTTCCTCGGGCAGGGCAGTGGTGGGTAGGGGAGTTGGAGGAAATCCCAAGTGCAGCACAGAAGCTGGTGGTTTCGGGGGCACCTTGTTGCTAAGAGCCCGATTCTGCAGAGCACTTGAGCACATGCTTAGCCATTAGCACTTGAACAGCCAGCGGGCTACTCGCTTGCTTACAGTGCTTCTGGATTGTGTGCCGGCACAGGCACCCCTGCTTGCCCACAGCCAGCCACGAGCCCAGCATGTCTGGGTCTGTACTCTGCCTCTGGGACAGCTGGTTTGACTGCTTGAAAGATTTGTTCATTCAAAACATCTGAACCCAGGAGGAGTGGATGGCTCATGGGCGTACTGTGGGGCCTTTTGCCTTTGGCTTGCTGCCCCATGCAGCTCTGAAGGTGCTGCTGGAAAGGGCTTGCCTTCATGAAACGCTCTGGGGGGTCTTGGGGCCAGGCACCCCTGTGAGCTACCCCACCCTCTGGCAGAGGTGCCAAGCAGTGGATGGGACAAAGGGATTGGGATTGTGCTCCCTGGAGTGGGCCTGAGGCTCTGTAGTGAGCTGGAGCTGGGGCAGGGAGTCAGCCTCTAGGAGTTGCAGGTCTCTGGTCTCCTCCACCACAATGAAATTCACAGGGAATGTTTTAATGCCATCGAGCCTGCGTGGTCCCCAGCTCCTCATGCCCAGAAGTTCTGTATGATTGACCCTTCCCTCTCTGCGAGACGAGAAAGTGCACCCTGAGCCCCAGTTTCCCCATTGCTATGGCTTTGTCTCCCCTTCAGGCCAGCACTGATGGTTGCCTGCTTTGCTTCTCTCGTGTTTCCCAGCTGCGCAGGAGTCCCATCAAGAAAGTCAGGAAGTCCCTCGCCTTGGACATTGTGGATGAGGATGTGAAGCTGACTGTGTCCACCATGCCCAAGCCCATTTGCTTCAAAAGAGCACAGGTCAGGGGTGCTCAGAGGAGGGCAGGGGGTGGGGAGGGAGAGCTGGGCACATGCTGAGAGAAGTGTGCTTCCATGTGTGGCTGTAGAGGAAGACTTGAGGGGGATATTGACTGGCCACTAGCTGGATTCCCCTGCACACATCTCTGAAACACAGGAACAAGCAGGAATGTCTGAGGACAGCTGTGAAATCTGATTGGCCATGCTGAATTAATTAAGGCCTTAGGTGTACTAGTGAAACAAACATTTAGTGCGAGATCCCTGGCGATAAGAGGGAAGGACCTGTTAGGAAAACTTCCTTCTCTTCCCTCTACCCTTGTGAATGATGCAGCTTGAATCTGGCTGGCTGATTCCTTTCTCTCGGCTAGGTCATGCACACGGTACTGCAGATAGTGGAGAAGGGGTGACCTTGAGTTAATGTTACATGCGTTGTGTTTTCTGCTCCAACTGTAATCCTCTCCTCCCTAATGCTGAATATGCAGAATTCTAAATGCAACGCCATGGACTTCAGTGGAGTTGCTGCAAAGATGTATTTGACCCATGTGTTTTAAAACTACAATATAGTGCAGACAAGAAACAAGCCTGTGACTGTTCTCACAGGGAGAACGAAACATCCGCTGACTTTTGCCGTTAATGCCACCTCTCATTGTGCTTGGCTTGGGCAATGAAAGTAGACCAGCCAGTTCAATTATTCTGGCTCCCATGTGCTGGCCCAGTGCTGCATTGTTTGGACAGCCAAAGAGCAGGGGAGTTTCACTGAGTTTCTTAAACACACGCAATGAAAAGATTTCCACTAGGTAGGTGTTCAGGTCTGTCTGTGCTACATCTGAAAATTAGCCTCCCAGCCCTAGGCTGCAGCCTGGGGGCGGAGGGTGGGGGAGGAGGATTGCTGCTAGTGCATTCAAAATAGCAGCATGTAGATTGTGGCTTTAGTGGGAGCTTGGGTTCGAACCTGTGAAAACAGTTTGTCAACCTGTTTTAATGGACCAATTTCTGGTGGAAGAGAAAGCTTTGGAGCTACACACAGCTCTGCTTCAGGTCAGGAAAAAGGTATGATGTAATTGCCTGGTGCCATTCTGATTACTTCCCCCACATGTAGAACTTTGCTAGCATCCTTACATGTTGTTACTAGCATAGATTAAATGAATGGACAGGAGAACACAGGAATAGAAGTTAATGGATCTAATCAAGTGGCATTTTCCAGTGTAAAGGAGCAAAATAACTTTTTTCGTGGTATGTAAGCGGTTTGTGTGTGGGCTTTTTTTTTTTTTTTCCTGCAGCCCGTGAGTTTCCTCTCAAGGTCTCTCAACCTTTCCTCCTCAAGCAACAAAGATGACAGCGGCTTGCTTAACAGGGGATTTGTGCAGGTGCAGGTGAAGACGGAGAAGACTTCAACCTCCCGGAAGATCCCAAGTCAATTCAGACCACCTGCTCCGGTAAATGCTGGCACTGCCCTCCACCCAAAAGCAGTGTTTCCTGCAAGCTGAACACTTGGACAGCCACCCAGGATAAATTAAAATGCCTTCCATCTGATTAGCAGAGTGCCCAAAGCCTGCAGCATGTGTAGAAACATGGTGCACATACACACACATGCTTTGGTGCACATAACAAAATTTATTCCACACACGGATGAAAAAATAGAGGGAACATTGCCCAAAAGGCTCCGTGATTTGCAAAACCCTGTCCTTCCTGTACTGTTGAAAGGGAGATGATCACTAAAGTAAGCACAGAGAGCAGTATCCCTGGAGATCACTGTCCAGGCTTCATGTGCTGAGCTTTGCCTTCGTCACTATGTCTGTGCTGGGATTAAAAACCCCATAGCAATGAGTCTCAGTGCCTGGGTTGGGCTGTCAGCGCTCAGGCTGCGGGACTAAAAAACATCAGTGTAGATGATCGAGTCTGCCGTGGATGACCTGGCAGAGGGGACGGATTGCACCCTCAGCAAGTTTGCGGATCACATGAAGCTAGGGGGAGAGGTAGATATGCTGCAGGGCAGGGATAAGGTCCAGAGTGACCTGGACAGATTAGAGGATTGGGCCAAAAGAAATCTGACGAGGTTCAACAAGGACAAGTGCAGAGTCCTGCACTTGGGATGGAAGAATCCCAAGCATAGTTACAGGCTGGGGACTGACTGGCTAAGTAGCAATTCAGCAGAAAAGGACTTGGTGATTCCAGTGGATAAGAAGCTGCATATGAGTTAACCGGGCGCCCTTGTAGCCAAGAAGGCTAGTGGCATATTAGGGTGCATTAGGAGGAGCATTGCCAGCAGATCTAGAGAAGTGATTATTCCCCTTTATTTGGCTCTGGTGAGGCCACAACCTGAGTATTGGGTTCAGTTCTGGGCCCCCCACTATAGAAAGGATGTAGACTTGTTGGAGAGGGTCCAGCAGAGGGTGACCAAAATGATTAGGAGGCTGGAGCACATGACCCATGAGGAGAGGCTGAGGGATCTGGGTTTGTTTAGTCTGCAGAAGTGAAGAGTTTAGTCTGCAGCAGTGCAGCCTTCAGCTACATGAAGGGAGGTTCCAAAGAGGATGGAGAGAGGCTGTTCTCAGTAGTGATGGATGGCAGAACAAGGAGCAATGGTCTCAAGTTGCAGTGGGAGAGGTCTAGGTTAGATATTAGGAAAAACTATTTCACTAGGAGGGTGGTGAAGTACTAGGATGGTTTACCTAGGGAGGTGGAATCTGCATCCCTAGAGGTTTTTAAGTCCCGGCTTGACAAAGCCCTGGCTGGGTTGATTTAGTTGGGGTTGGTTCTGCTTTGGGCAGGGGGGCTGGACTTGATGACTCCTGAGGTCTCTTCCAGCCCTAGGATTCTGTGCCTTGGACATACCCTTTCTGCCCCTGAGAGCGAGAACAGGAACAGGAGTAGGAACAGAGACCCCATCATGCCTGTGGGAAGAAAGAGCTTGCATTTCTGTGCAGTGCCATCTGCTGGTTCTTGGAGCGGAAGCACCATTCTTCCTTCTAAACCAGTCTCTAACCTCTTAAAGCACAAGATCACTTTTTGAATTCAAGTGCAATCCAGGATCTACCTGAAACCCACGTACCCTGGCTCCACATCCTTCTCCATCCCTTCTGAGGCTCTGCCCCATCCCAGCCCTTCTCTGTGTCCCACCCTGCTCTCTCCTTCCCCCATTCTCACTCATTTTCATCTGGCTGGAGCAATGAGGCATAGGGGTGCAGGCTTTTTAAATTCAGAGCTCGCTGCTCCCTAAGCCCAGAGTTTCTGCTGCATCTCTGCAGTGACTCCTCTGCTGGCTATTTCTCTCCAGTGCGAGACTCTGGCTAAACTGGGCCGAATGGTTAGTGCTCTTCAGAAGAGGGTTAGGCGTATAGCCATGACAGCTGCACTTCACATCAGTGAGGAGAGCAGTAGCAAGCGCTCTTGATCTTTGTGCTTCAGGGCCCAGACAATTCGTTGGCTGGGGAAGGTAACTTCCCCAGCACGGGCTAGCCTTGCACAGAAAAGTACATTCTGCAGAGTTCCCACCTTCCTGCAAACAGGCATTGGCCTTGGTCAGGGCCAAGATATTCAATTAGTTGGGCCATCATTCTATTGCAGCGTGATTGTTCATTTGTTGGGGACATTATGGGCTGTTATAGCTGCAGGCTTAAATGTCAGCCCTCCTGTGATCTCTAAAAGGCATTGGTGTAATGCTGAGTGATCTGTGAGTGCGCAGAGAATGGCAGGAGATGCTTTAACAACTGTGCGGGTCACTAGTGTGAGTCCCACAGCAGAACGCCTTTGGGGGGAGCTGGCCGCATGGCAGTGCAGCACTAGCACTGCTACAGCTGTTAGCATGGCCTGCCCCTGTGGCTGGTAGGAGGCAAGCCCTGAGGCAAGAGTCTTGGGTTCTGTTCTCTCGTTTGCGGGGCACCAGCAGTGCAATAGGGGCTTTCCAAAGGGGGATTATTTCACTAGCCCTAGGTGGAAAGGCGAGGGGCGGAGCCATGTGCTGATCTGGGCAGGTTGTGGGGCCGACTTGTGCATTGTGGGAGGCGGAAGCAGTCGCAGGTGAGGGGAAGCAGCCGAGTGGGAATCGGTGCTGTGCCTGTGGAGGAGGCAGGCAGCCAGATTCTCATGGCTCAGACAGGCCCAGTCATTCCCTGTTTCCAGGCACAAAACGTCTGTTTTCCATCAGGAACGGCCACCGGGGCAAAAGCCTGATGCTGGGCAAGCAGGCACTCTGCTGTCCCTAGCGTGCTGAGACTGAGGAGCAGGAGTAAGGGTGCGAGTCCTCTGTCTGAGCTCTGCTGCCAATGTCTTGGCGAGGCTCTGCCCTCCATTTCCGGGGGCGCCGCAGTCTCGCCGCGGCTCTTGAGCGAGAGAGAGAGAAGCCGGGTTCTCGCCTGTGCCAACAACTTACTTATTTTCCCGCGGGTGCACTCCTACCGCTGCAGTCCCATCGGCGGCAGCGGCAGCAGCCGACCTCCATTATTTGTACCACCGGGGAGCCTCTCTTCTGAGCCAGGCTCCCACTGTGCCAGGCACTGTCCAGACAGACCTAAGAGGGTTGCTGCCCAGGGGGCTCTAGACCTGCTCTGAGCAGGGCCTGGTAACTCAGGCACTTAAAATGCATGAAGCCTCCTGTAGCTGGGAAGCTGCTAGAGAAGGCATAGCTAGTGACCACAGGCATGTGCAACTGCAGCCTTGTCTAGCTAACAGCAAGCAAGGGTTAGTGTAAAGACCTTTGCTTGCTCCATTCCCAGCATCTATGCTAAACAAACCAACCCTTTCTGGAGGGTGCTTGTTAGAAGGCAGCTCTCAGAAGGGTATTGACTTCTCCCCTGTGCATGTTTTGTTAGACACCCTGGCAAACCTTTACCAGCCCCGCTTGGCATTGGGATCCAGGACTTCTGGGTTCAGGTCATGATTCTGCCTCTGTGGGTCTTGGGCCAAGTGACTGAGCCCCTCCCTTAGCTCTTTGTTCATCTATACAGTGGGGGTATAATATTGACTCCTCTCACGGGGGTGAGGGGCGTCTAGCTTGGTGCAGGGGCGGGGAACCTTTTTTGGTTCAGGGGCCACACAAAAGTGAGATGCCAAAAAAAAATCCCCACGTGTTCCCCAACTGAGAAGAAGAAAGACACTCCCCTAGTAGATTTTGTGGTCCCCTCCAGGCACTGGGGTGGGACCAAAAATGAGGGGTTCTTTGTGTGAGAGGGGACTGCCAGGAAGTGGGCTGGAGGTGTAGGGTCTTGATGGGAGGGAGGGTGCAGGAGTGGGTTGGGGATTGAGTGGGGGCTCTGGGTGGGAGGTAGGTGCAGGAATGAAATGAGGGTGCATGGTCTGGATGGGAGGTAAAGTGCAGGAATGGCCTGGAGGGGGTCAGGACAATGGGGGGACGCACACCTGTCATGGCTCTGTGTCCCCAGGCACCATGCCCTGCTGCTCCTATTAGCTGCAGTTCTGGCTACTCAGAGCGACGTGGAAAAAGGCCTCCAGGCAGTGTGTTGCTGGGCTTCCATTTCCCCAGCTAGGGGGTGGGCGAGTGGCAGCACCCAAAGCTGCTTAGATCTGGCCCCAGCTTATCTGACTTCAACCTGTGAGGCTCGGGGCTTCCCCCTCCCACACATGGGAGTTGGCATTGGTGCTCCATCTCTGCAGGGGAGGCCACAGGACTGGGGTGTCAGCATGGGCTCCCCAATGCTGGGGGCAGGGAGTCCTGAGTCTCCAGCCCCTGGGCCATAGAACCCCACCCCTGGCTAAGCGTTTAAGGTGTTTTGAAAGCCTCTGAAAGCTCCCAGAGTGCAAGAACAAGTGCTGAGCTTCTCCCCTCTGACTGCCCCCAGCTAGACGTCAGCCCCGGGGGCGCTTTTCTTCTCACCTGTTTGTAACTGGATCCAATCTGTCTGTTGTAAAAGCTTGTGTGTGATGAATAAACTGGCCTTAATTGCAGCAACTCCCCTCTCGCCCCCATAGCCCCCTGCGTGCAGGTGATTTGTCCGCTACACAGCCCACTTCTCCCAGCGTGGGGTGGGAGCGTGTTGCTCTTGCCACTGTGTAAATACTTCCCTGCTGAAGGTGCAGAAAGGAATAAACTGTCTTGAAAGCCTGGGAGGGCTGGAGGGAGGTAATGAGCCCTGCGATCCTGAACTAGCACAGGCTTCTCTGTGCATTGTGAAATCCCGTCTGCCCAAAGAGAGAGCCGACATCTGTGGTGTGGGGCTCTTGGGCTTTACGTCAGTGCTCCTGGGGATCGCTAGCGGTAAGAGACTGTGATAAGGCCATTAAGTAAAATGCTTTCTGGAAGTAAATTAGCCCCAAATAAAGGCACTGAGAGCTGAGCCATAGCTGGAGGGTGAGCAGCGGCCTGATTCCCTGCAGGGACTGTAGAGCTTCTAGGGGTCTGGAGTGTTGTGCGGGGCTAAGCACAGCTCCCCACCACTTGCTGTCAGCTGTGTAAGGGACCTGAGAACACTGGTCCCTGGAGCCTGCAGCAGCCCCTTGGTGTGTAGGCAGCCGAGCCCAAGTTAGGGCAGCCCTCAGACTCCTCTCACCTGTGCTGCAACCCGTGGGGGGCCAAGAGTAGTGGATGCGTGGTGGTGATGTGCAGCCCCCTCTGCCCTCTCCATTCTGTGCTGAGCAAAGTTCACGCTCCCTGGAGAATGGGCCCCAAGCATACTTGGGAGATGGAAGTGGCGCAACTTCCCCCAAGCCTCATCCTCTAACTTTGCTGCAGGCCAGTGGACTGGGCCTGGCGCACGCGCTGCTGTGCTCTGCTCCTGCTCTGCCTCCAGCTTGCTCTGGCCTGAGGCCAGTCACTGCGCCTACTCCTTCCAAGGGCAGAGCAGCACTGCTCCCATGGGAACGCCAACCCTTGGAAAACCAGGCTGCTGACAGCTGTGGCTGCTGTCCCTCAGTCTAGTGGGGATTACAGCACCGCGCGCCTGGGGACTGTATCAGTCAGCTTTGGACAGCGGGCTTTGAAGTGCTGGGTTCGTGTTCAGAGCCATCCCGCTAACGCGCTCTCTTCTCCACACTAGATGTCCAGGGCATGGAAAGTAGTGGCTTGCGGTGGAACCCGAGACCAGCTCCTCATGCAAGAGAAAGCTCGGCAGATCTTAGGCGTGTTAAAACAGAGCCACACGTCAAGGACATTGATCTTATCGTGAAGGATGGTTGTTTCTTCTCTGCCTTCTGATTATTTTATTTTTTTTAAGTGGAGAAGGGGAAAAAAGAACACAGAAGAATCCTCTCTGCAAGGCACTGTTTTTTTCCTTCTCTGAACTCCACGTGCCCTGGTAGATCCATATTTTAATAAATCGTGCTAAATACTGGATGATAAGTGAGATGTCAGTTTTACAGTTGTTTGTGGAAAACAATCTGTGAGTTTAGGAAAACACCTGCTATGAAAGAGAACAGTGCCCCCTTGTCGCAGCCTTCTCCAGAGGTACAGGAAACCCTCGCCATCCGGGGAGGATGCGCTCCTGGCACCACTGCGAATGGCGAAATCCACAAAAACGGGGCAGCCGCTCCCAGCCCCCGCAGAGAGCTCCCGACGGCTCCCGAGCTCATGAGGGCTGGAAGCTGCAGGGAACTCATCACGGGCTGGTAACCATATTGAGTTCCTTGCAACTCACACCTACTCTGGTGAGTATGGTGGGCTCCTGACTGCTGCTGCCATCCAGCAGCACCCCTTCCCCAAAGCCACGTTTCTGCCCCAGGCCAGGGGATGGGGTACAATTGGGGGGATAGGAGAGACCCGCAAATAGTGGATCCACAAATCACAAGGTTCTCCAGTAAAAATAGCACCCCTCCCCACCCCCCCGTGCTGCCTGTCACTGCTCTCTGCCCCGGCCCATGATGTGGGCATGAAGCATTTCTCTCACCTAGGCAGGGATGTGGCAGTGCAGAATGAAGACTCAGAGCCATGTGTAAGGTCCTGGTGTATTTTCCCTTGCTCCTGGATGAGCGTTTTTCATCGTCATTGATGATGGTAGGGACACGTTAGCAGGAGAAAGGAGGTTGGAGAGAAACGGCCTTCAGGAAGGTTTGATTATAGTTTGGAACTAGCGGCTTTGTTCCCATCTGACGGCAGGAGAGCCATTTGCACCTATGTGTGATGCATATATTATATGGGGGGAGGGGCGGTTCATGACAATACCCTCCTTTTATATATTTTAATAAATCTGCCTGCTGTCGGGTTTTACCGGCCTGCCTAGCATTTTATTCTGACCTGGTCTAACCCTCTGTGGGTCCACACTGTGTGTTGGGTTTGAGTGCTCATGCCTTTCCAGGGTAGGCAGCGTTGCCTAATGGGCATTTAGCCTCTAGCCAGATTGTTTGACTGGCGCTGAGCAGGGGGCTAGTTCAGCATTTCTCCTGCTGTGAACAAGTTGACTTGTCCTGCGTCTGTCGCTAGGGTGAGTGGGAACAAAATAGAAGAAAAGAGACCCGTTAAACTGGAGCAGGATGGGACTGCTGCATATACTGTGGCCTTGCACTTTCTGCATTTGCAGCCCAAACGCTGCAGCACCAACAGGCTGTGCTGGGCGGTGAATGGCTTCTACAGACTCACCAGATACTCACTGGGGCCCTGACTCAGCAAAGCAGATAAGCTCTTGCTTAAGGCTCATTGACTTCTGTGGGACATAACAGCTGAATTGCTCTGCTGAATCGGCACAAGTGATTAAGCTCAGTGGTCTCCCCTGTGGAAGATGAGGTGAGGGCATCACTTGCAGAGAGAGGAATGGGAGGGTAGCCTAGCAGTGAAGATACAGGACCAAGAGGCAGGGAATCTGGCACAGGACCCAAAAGTCTAGTGTGATTGTAAGCAAATTGGTGATCCTCTCTGCCCCAGTTTCTCTAGCTACAGAAAGGGGACAGTCGCTGCCAGCATCCCCGGGATGGAGATGCAACTGTTGAGAACATGCTTTGCCTACAGTAGGTGCAAGAGCTTCTGAAGAAAGTCTCCTACTTTATTTGTGGCTGTACAAAGTACTACAGAGATCTTTGGCAGCCTGGAAAGAAGGATGCATCCCTCAGAGCTGTGTGCGTTTAGTACAAAATTAGCCACAGGCCTGAAAACAGCATCTGCGATGGCAGGAAACAGGGTCATGCTCACACAGGTTGTCAGCCCTCTAGCTGCTGTGAATAGGCTGGTTGCCAGGCTGGGGAGGAGGAAATGGCCACCCATCCACAGACACGCCCAGGCCCCCTCTATGGTATGGCGTGACACAGCGAGGCGCGTTACTGGTCTTGAGCATCCAGCATTGGCCACTTGCAGTGAAGGGAGTTCTGCCGCACTCCTGAGCCGGTGCTTTGGATGGTCGCTTTTCTTCTGTGTCCTAATGGCATGTACCATGGGGCTGTTCTAACTTTGCTGGGTCATGTGGGATGCTTGTGTCACAACTTCCGCTGCCCTTCAATAAGTGGGAGACTTGAGCATCGGAAACTAACCCAGCCCCATGCAGTTGAAAAGAGGGTGGCAAGGGGGAGTGTGAATTTTCTCTTCAGGCTTGTCTAAATACAAATGTACCACTTAACTATACCAAGTGTAACCCACCCCCCCCAGAATAGCTGCGGGAAGGGAAATAACTTACACAGCTCCCCAACCTAAATTTTGCCCCAAACTTGAATTGACAGAATCCCTCTAGCACGGATCCAGGTTGGGCTTGTCTAAATCTAAAGGGCTGTATAACAAGCATATAGGCCGGGGTGGGAACCTTTTTTTGGGCCAGGGGCCGCTGACCCACAGAAAAATGAGTCACGCAATTGAGAAGCAGAGTGAGAAGATCCTGACTGAGGAGAAAGATGCTGCCCACATTCATCTTGCACATCAGAGCCTGGAGATGCCCAGACTAGTAGATTTTGTGTGCTCCAGCCCTGTGGGTGGTGGGCTGGAGCATCAGAACAGGCTAAGTGGCTTGTCTCCAAAGTGTCCTTGGCAGAAAGGTGACGTGACTCAGAGTTAGATGGTGGCAGGCTGTTCCCGCTGGGACGGGGCTGAAGGAGGAGTCCTCCAGGGGAGAGGACCCTTTTATGTGGACATTTCTGGACTTGGACTAACAGGGTCTGTTAAAGGTGCTTGATCGGGGGTCAGGTCACCTCTAGGGTGGGAGCACTAGGCCGAAGACTGTTGTGGGGCAACAGGCGGAGTAGCCGCAATGCCAGGCTAGGCTGCACAGAGATGCTTTGGGATGGTGAGTCACGTGGGGGCGTGGGTGGCCCTCAGTTTGGTTGCAAAAGGCCATTTGTGTCTGGTAGGAAGGGAAATCAGCCAATGTGAAACTGCACATGGGGCACACGCAGCGGGGCTCAGAGCCAGCGGACGTACGGCATGTTCTCCAGATGCCTGTCTCCAGTGCTGTGGGATTCCCTAGCTGGGTGACCTGCAAAGCAAAATACTGAATTATTTTCCTTACCCATAATTATCTGAGCCAAGGACCCTCCCCAGGGCCTGCTGCCATTGGCTGGAGTGTAAATTCTGCACTGATCTGGGCACCCATGGTTTGGAGTTGGCCTTCCATTTAAGGGGTTGTGATCCTGAAACATTAAATATCGATTCTAATCTCATCGATCCTGGGTGTGCTGCCAGGTGCTTATTAAAGAAGATCTAGTGCCAGGCAGCTGGTTAATGACAAAAAGACAATTAGCTTTTAATTGGAAAGCAGAGATGTCTCTTGTATTTAATACTTGCCTGGCTCCGGCTCCGGCTCCAAGCCCATGGCCATGGAGTCAGATCAATACAAGCCCAGCGTCAGATTTGCAGATGGCTGCTGCAGAAGCCTGTGTCAGTAAATGTGCGAGCGAGGGAAGAGAGCGGGGTCGATAGAGGCAGGTTTGGGGCCCCTGCAAAGTGTTTGCTTGGGTCCCCAGTTAGAAAGGGTGAGAAATGAGAGTCCTGCCTGAGTGGCCGTGTGTATCTGGCAGGTTCAGCCCTATGAATGGGGTGAGGGCTTGTCACGCAGGACGGGTGTGGTGGGGAGAAAGGGGAAAAGTGAATGGAAGCTCCTTGTTTAAACAGGGGAGTGTGGGAGTGTCCCACCAGAGCTCCCGTGAAAGGGCACATCTTGACCCCCTGGTTGTCCGTGCCAGGCTCTGTCCACACAAACCACTCACGCTCCTGGGTACACACAGCTCTGCCAGGAGCGCAGGCGCTGGCCTAGGTGACCTCTTGAAGCCCCTTCCAGTCCTATGATTTTGTGATTGCCATGAAGCCCTGCAGTGTGGGCTGTTAGCGGCTCTCTGGGATGTGATACAGGCCTTCTGTGGCTGCTCTGCACCTTGGGGCAGTTCTAAGAGCCCGTTGCTGCGTGGCCTGGAATCGTGTGTTGCACAGAAAGTGTCTTTGCCATGGGTGCGTTTTGTTTTGCACCATCACACTCTGGAAGGATGTGACACTTCTGCCCGACAGAAGAGTTATTAAACCCAGAGAGGATTAAAGGGCCCTTTCCAAGGAACAGAGACCAGACTTGCCTACACTGGACAGAGACCCGCCCCCCCCCCCCCCCCCCTAGAACCCTAGAATAGACCAGTGAGACACAATTTGTACCACTTGACTTTTTGGCACTGCTGCAGTGATGCTGGCTGCAGTATATCCCAGAAAACTGGGCAGGGGAAGAGAAACCCTGCATGTCCACAAACTGGAAATCAGGGTTCAATAAGCACACCATTGGCTTAGTGAGTAGCTTGGAAAGCACCTTGAGATCCTTGACAACACCAGGTATCAGTGATCACATAATTTAACAAAAACAACAACAAATGGTCTGGTAGCAGTTTATAGACTAAGAAACCATGTAGATGGGATCAGTGTTTGAGGGTATGAGATCTGTTTGGCAGGGAGCTTTGTTGACTGCAACTCTTCTGATGAAGACTGTGATAAGAAAGCAAACCAGAAACATGACACTGACCTGAATTCCAGATTGTGCTCTGAACGTATTCGCTGGATTTCATACTGGCCCAGGGTTGCCTTGTCTTATTCTGCTCCTTTGCTTATCAGCAGTCTGGCTGTATTTCCAAAGAACACAGATCAGCTCTTTAAACTGCTAACCACTTGGGCCTGCACCACGAAGACAGCAATGGGAGAAGTCCCATTACTTACCCATGGCACTGCTTCTGCACCCCTCGCCATGGGATGCTCAGGCCTTCAGTAGCATCCTTACAGCTTTGTCCTCCGTGGCTGAACTTGGATAAAGGACCAGTGTCCCTAACGGTGAGCGTGTGGTGTTTGCACACCAGATACACCATAAGGACCTGACCCTGTGGCTTTTACTCAGGCAAAAATCCATGGAAGTCATTTGGGGCCTGGTGTTAAAGGTATTTAGGCACCAAAAGATTCAGGTAAGTGCTGAGTGGAAATTTCGAAAGCATCTAGGCACTGAACTCTCAGTGACTTCAGTCCTGCTTCTTGCACAGATGTTGACTCCCCGCTAGCTCAGAAATGGTTCCAGACTTGCTCTGGACTCTGATCCAAAGTCCTGGCTGAGTCCCAGCAGGTCTGGGCAGGAGTCTGGGATCCCTGGGGGAGGGTGCTGCTTCGGGAGTAGCACAAAGAGAATTTTTAAGCTGGAGGCTTGTTATGGCCCCACTGCAGCTGAGGGGGCAGAAACAGCTCCCCGGGCCTCTCTGGATCCCCACTGGTAAGAGGCCTGCTCGGGTGGAGCAGCTGGCAGCAGTGGGCTCTGCACAGACACTTCTTGTTCTCTGGAGTAAGCGCCATGGAGCTGGGCTTTGGTGGGTCAGGCCACTGCTTTCCAATCATCACAAGGGCAACGGAGCCCCAGGGCCAGAACCCCGTTCCGTCCTGTCTCCGAACCCCGTTCCGTCCTGTCTCCGAATCCCGTCCCGTCCTGTCCCAGAACCCCGTCCCGTCCTGTCCCCGAATCCTGTCCCGTCCCATCCTGTCCCCGAACCCCGTCCCGTCCTGTCCCAGAACCCCGACCTGTCCTGTCCCCGAATCCCGTCCTGTCCTGTCCCAGAACCCCGACCTGTCCTGTCCCCGAATCCCGTCCTGTCCTGTCCCAGAATCCCGTCCTGTCCTGTCCCCGAATCCCGTCCCGTCCTGTCCCAGAACCCCATCCCGTCCTGTCCCCGAATCCCGTCCCGTCCCGGGGATTCTTGCCCTCGCAATCATTGGAGAGCAATGCCTGACCCTCCAAATATCCAGCCCAGTGGTGGCTACTCGCGACTAAGCTGTCTGTGCAGAGGCAGCACGAGGTCAGGGCACCATTTACGCTTACTGAATCCTTCCGCGGGAGGCGAGAGTGGTGCTTGTGCTGCCTCGCAATGGGGCTGCCTTTGCCATGTGGCTCTGGCAGGGTCAGTGCCCTGAGCCCCAGCCTGATGGACTGGGACAAGAAGCCTCTCGAGCTGCGCCCCACGTCTGGCTGCCAAATAGCTCCAAGCAGAGCCTCTAATTGCCAAAAGGAGCAAATACCCATAAGGCACCTTGGTATTTGGGGTTTGTTAAGTACAGCAGGGGTGCAATCACATGAGCAACGCAGCAGCTGCTGTTTGAACGCCCTGAAGACATAGAAGCAGAGAGAGGGAGAGACTGGAGGAGGACTAGGGTAATGCAGCTCCCACTTGAATGAAGGTCAACGCAGGAGACTTTCGATGTCTCTGTTATTTGCTGCCATTTCCTTGGGAATTTGTGATTGGTTGTTCTTGATTAAACAGCTCACTGTCTTGGGCTTGACTGGACCTAGAGCAGGGGAAGTGGCCACTACAAAGATCAGCATCACTGGAAACGCACACGGGTGTCTTTTCGTCTTTTATTAGCTCATGAGATCCAAGGCACCATTTTGTCCAGGACAATTTAAAATTGCTGGTGGGGGGGAATGTGCCCCCTGGTGCCGCAGCCAGAATGAGAACTGTGGCCTACTTACGACATCCCAAGAGGTGCTTGTGCCTCTCACAGGCCTGAATTTCACCTCTGAATTTTTCAGTCAAAAACCAGCCTCAGCTGAACAGTCCTGGCCTGAGCCAGACCTGCAGGCGCGACAGCAGCAAGCCCGGGCTCTAGTGTCTGGAGCCAGCCCTGGCCTAGGATGGAAGGAGCTGGTCCCTGGGCAGTGGTGCTGCTCAGCTGATCACCGCTCCGACTGACCCAGACACCCAGCTGGGTGGGGATTTCTTCGGGCGGGGGAGGAAACTGGAGGCCCAACAGGGTCCAAGGCAGCCATCCAAGAAACCAGGCTGTTGTGTGGGATGCTCCCAGTGCTGCTACGTGTGAGCACCCCCGGAGTCTAAACACCCTGGCCGAGAGCTACCAAGTGGCCAGAGATCACTGGGTGTCCAATGGGAGTCACCGGAAAGGGACCTGATTTCCAGAGATGGGGCTCAGCTCTTTCTGCCAATGAGATCAATAAAAATGGCCAATAAAAATCCACCATGTTTTATTTTTAAAAAATCTTATGATTTGTAGACCATTCTCATAACTTTGTGATTTTTGGGTTGGCAATGCTGCTCTTTGATTGGTGAATTTAGAGAGGTCTGTCCCTTCAGTTTCCCTTTCCACCCTCCTTTTTTGTCACAGGTCATCAGAGAATCATAGAGAGAATGGAGAGTAGGGTGAGTCCATGACTCTGGTTAATGACTGGTCAGGGTGACTAACTGTTATCAGCCAGTGGTCTGAATGAGCTATCTACTGCCATCTGTTAATCAACTGTAGGAAAAGGCTTCATGAGCAGACCTTATTTATATAGACATACCTACTTTGCCACAGAGATCAGTAGACACACTTGCTGTGTCAAGGTGCTCAATTTTGGCTCTTTTGGGTTGAAATTCACTTAAGACTTGGAGCTGGGAGAATGAAATGTTGTAATCCATATCGTATGATTAAAAGGCTAAAGACCTGAACTTAATATGACCTGGCTTAGGGTCTACCATAACTTGAACACTAAGCAGAGGATAGTGAGTCACATCTAACTGAAAGTCACAGAAGATGGAAACAGGTTTTATTTCTGGTGGTGTAGAGTTTATTTGGGAGTCCTCAATTATATCTGACATTTTACATCCAGTGTTTAAAGGCAGAGCTGACTAGATTGAATTGAGAGTCCTTGTCTTGTCTCAGTGATCACTTGAGCAAAAATCATTGATAAAATCTTGTGTAGACTGACCTTGGACTCAACATGCAGGCAATGTTTTGAAGAGCAGTGCAAAGGAGGCAGTGGTGGTGAGGTACCATATTCCCTAGTGAAATCATTAGTGCTGAAATCACTAAGGACTGGAATTGGACCACAGAACTGACACTTTCTTAACAAAGACTCCATTTTTGCTATTTAAAAAGTAAATCAATGTAACAGAAAACTGCAACGCTCTCTGGTAACTTTTTAAAAATCAAACTTAAAACTTTATTAAAAAAATTGGATAGTTTGCAATTGAAAATATTTGACCTACACTTAAGGCAACTGATTTAATTTTGTGTAACATTTTGCATAATAAAGGATGGCATTTTTTTAAAAAATGTTCAACTATATTGATATACATTTTGATCAGATCTACTTCTGATGTGATATTTGTGTCTGGTTGTGGTTTGATGTATGTGTGTGATTTTTTTTTTCTCAACAAAAAATGCTGGGTGTGGGGGGGGAGGGCGCCAACATGGTTCAAATTGGGTCCTGCACTTCCTAAAGCCAGCCCTGACCGGAGTGGTCGACAAAGGCTTCCCTTGTCAACTGCTGTGTGTCCAGACTTCACCGCTATGCTGCCAAAAAGCTGATCGGCACAGCGCGGCGGCCATTTTGATGTAAATGAAGCGGTGATTATTTAAAGCCGTGTTCATTTTCCTATGTCTAGTAAACTCATCTACATGGCTCCGTCGATGGAGCCACGTAGTCTAGACATACCCATGAAGTAGATTTGGGCAAATGAAAATGTACCCCGGGGCAGAAAATGTTTGATGGCAGATATACCTGGGGCATCATTTTGCAGAAGGGTGTGAGAATTCCTCTTGCCCCCTGGTGTAAAATGGGATAATGTTGCTGTGTCTTGGGAGGGGAGTTAGGGTGCACAGCAGGGGCATGGCTACACTGGGAAATTATGTCAAAATAACTTATTTTGAAATAATAACGCCCAAAATAACTATTTTGAACTAGCATGTCCTCACAATAGGGAAGCCTTGACATTAATCCAAGACAGGCTCTCCTAATGTGGATGCGCTACCTTGACTTAGAGCCCCAGGAAGTGCTGGGGAGTAATTACCGTATATACTTGAGTATAAGCCGAGTTTTTCAGCACATTTTTTGTGCTGAAAAATGCCCCCCCTCGGCTTATACTCGAGTCAGCGTCTCGAGAACTGAGGAAAGTGAGTACGCTGGTCAGGTTCTAAGGCATCCAGGTTGTCGTATCTGTCAGGAGGTGTTATTGTTATGGACTGCGCTGTAAATTCATCATCAAAGTATCTCGTGTCAATTTCTGAGGTCTGAAAGCTCTATGTATGTGCGATGAACAGCGCACATACATAGGCTTGTTGGCTGCACAGTGACTGCCAGTAATTGGCTTGTCACTGTGCTGTGGGCAGGGGGCGGGTCCGGAGGCAGAAGCGCGGCTCGGCGCAGGCTGAAGAGAAGAGATAAGGTAAGGGGCCTGAATGGAAAGGATAAAATCCTTATGGAAAGCAGGATCTGCCCAGGGATTGTGGAAATATTTTATCCTCTGTGTCGGGGGAATGGTATATGTGGAGAGGGAGTTGCCATCTGCAAGTTTCCCTCAGCTAAAAACACGAAAACAGCTAGGAAGCCGGGACACCTGAGGAAAAGATCTATGGGGAGCTGATTGAGCTTGGTTGCTGATTGAGCTAAGGTTGTTGTACTTTTAAAGTTACGGTATTTTTGATACCATATTGTTTTTGTTGACCCCCTTTTCCACTTACAGAGCTAGGTTATTGTTTTTCTTTGAAATAAATATTCATGTAATTGTATTGGTATCTATCTTCATTTTTTACATTTACCAGTAGCTGCCTCATTTCCTACCCTAGGCTTATACTCGAGTCAATATTTTTTCCCAGTTCTTTGTGGTAAAATTAGGTGCCTTGGCTTATATTCGGGTCGGCTTATACTCGAGTATATACGGTACTCTGAATGACGTTGGGGAGTTGTTATTTCGAACTAGCAGCGGAGGAGCATCCACAATACTGCTATTTTGAAAGAACTATTTTGAAATAAGCGTTATTCCTCTTGGGAAGCAAGAAAGGGGTTATTATTTCGAAATAACGGGTTTGGTTATGTGGATGCTCCACTTGTTATTTTGAAATAACTCCCTAGTGTAGACCAGGGCTATGAGGCTTAGCAAGTTCTCTCCATATTTAAGTTGTGTCCAGTCAAATATGAACAATAATGTGGTTCCACCATGTGAATAGCCTGTATGAAGTGATAGATTTTATTAAAACTGTATCCAGCATTTTTACAAGGAACATTTCACTGAATTGAAAACATCTCTTTGCTCTTAACAAGTCACTGTCAATTTAGTAAAAACTAAACACATAGTGGCAAATTCTACCCTAAAGCTCTAAAGATCTCATTGCTGCACGTTAATTAAACCCGGGTTTCTAAATCTTGGCAATCTGAAAGAGGTTTCCAATGCTTGGGCTGATCATTCTCATGTTAGCCAGCTGGAATGACTCTGCAAGTTAATTTATTTTAGACACTTATGCTGTGCTCATCACCATGGATGGCGCGAGTCTTACCAACATAGAGTGTCCGTTGGCTGCACTGCTTCACTGATCCCTCCTGGGCTTAAGGAAGATAAAACAATAACGTCCCCAAATCACAAACTTGTGGGATCTGTACAGGCACAACTTACGAACTGGTCCCATGGGAGCTGTGGGGAGGGGCCCAGGGCTGGCAGGTTTCCCAGGATTCCCTTTACCCTTCTAAAGGAAGGACCCAAAGCCCAGCTAGCCGGGGGAGCCAGGCTGTTACACCTGCCCTGGAGACACAACCAGGCTTCTGCTCTTCCGGCATCGCATGAGCCTGTTGATCTGGATTTTGATGTTACTATAGTCTCTGCGTGACAGCTTTGGCTTCCACCGCTTTGCCGCTTTGAACGCTGCATTCACCAGGTTGGGCGAGAGGGCGGCTTTCTGGTGCGTGCCGGACACATTGGCCTTCCCCCGCCACCGCTGGAAATAGTCCTGCGGCACCGTGCGTCTGAACACCGCCAGGGCGTACTTGGCAATGTCGCCCTTGGCCTCCTCGAAGAGTCTCCTGTCCTCCTGGGGGGAGATGTGCAGGAGGGAGCTGTCGGGGATGCTGGCTGCGGAAGGAGAGGGAGGGGGCAGGGAGTTCCCTGCAGGGGCAGACGGATCCTCCCCTGACTCCACAGCCTCTGGGGGTCCAGCTAGCAGGTCGGTTCCAGTTCTCCCACAGTCCATGGGGCCTGCTTCACTCAGGTCTGCCAGAGGGGTCTGGACCTTCTCCACACAGGGAACCAGGACAGTGCCTGAGGAGTGCTCAGCCACATCTGGGCATGGGGCTTGCTCGAGAGCAGCCAGTCTGGTCTCCATCACAGAAACCGTCTTTGTCAAGTGCTCCACATGCTGACGTAGACTCTGATTGTCTCTCCTCACGTGCCACAGCTCCTGGGTCAGTAACCAGATGGCCATGTTTCCGGATGGCAGGCCCGGTCTGAAGAGGATGCCTGCAGGTGACGTCTTTCCTGGTGGGTGTGAGTCTTTCATATTGGCTACGCTCTCTTCCACGATCCTTTGCAACTGAAACACATGCAACGCGCATCGGATCAGTGTGCCACTTGCATGAAGCCCCGTGGGCCACCCCGCCCGGCGCTCATCATGTGCGTGTTCCCAACAGGGCTGAGCCAGGCCCCTCGCCTGCAGGCACTTACACCCACACTTCCGGGTGGTCCTGTTGCAAACGCCTGCAGGACTAAGGGGCAGGCTCCTGTTGCCTTGCTGACCTGGCGCCTCGCTCTTTGTGCAGCGTCGTTAGCTAGTGAGGTCAGCACCAGCACTGCCGGGTACACAAGTGCAACTACATGTGGCCTGCACTCCCCAGAGCTCCAGGGTCTTACCCAAAGCTCAGCTACAGGGGCAGCAGGACAATGCTCCGTCTGACCGGCAGCTAACGGCACCCACCACTGGCCTGGTTTCACCACAGGGGTGTGTAGCGCAGCAGAGAAAGCTGGTAAGCAGGGCACGATCATCTACAAGGGCTGGGTAAGGAGAAGAATGGCTCCTCGGCCCTGCTCCAGCCCCCAGCATGGCAATGGCAGCCCCTCTGCGTGTCACAGGGCCAGGGACAAAGGGTGCCGGGGCCCCGGGTCAGACAAGACCCTGCTCTCCTGTCCCAGAGCTCTCCAGCAGCTAGTGGGCCCCCTTTCCACTGGGGTGAGTTTGTGCTGGAACAAAATTTCTGAACAGGGACATTTTAGTTACTGTTGGATTAAAGATCAGATTGTAAAGAACCTCTGCCCAGCTCTGCTACGAACAGAGTTTAATACCCTAATTTAAACAATTAGTAAATTAATATGTTTGGCTCAGTGTCAGTATTTTTTTAGGCCATTTCAGATCAACTCCATACAGCTCATGTTCGGGTTACCCAAATTGGTTTTTCCCAGACATTGCCTCTTTTTGGGATTCTCCATCCTCTGTCTGGGTGGGTTGTTCAAAGAAGAGGCAGTGCCCGGGATTTTAGCCATGCAGAGAGAACAGTCTCTGTGCCCACTTTGTCCCTTCCCTGCTGCCCTCGCTGCCAGATCCCTCCCAATCGGATCCCAGCTCCCAGACCCTGCTGCTGTGTCCTGGGACTGTGCCAGCTGCCCTGCTGCCATAACCGTGAGCAACACTATCCCCACCTTGAGAGGCACCTTCTCCAAGCCCTGCCAATGTCCTCTTTTGGGACACCTGGATGTGGTAACCCCAGACCAACTTCACTTCTTGACTCGAACCAGAACAGAGGCAAAGTAGGAAAATATTTAGATTTAAAGAAAAAAAGGGAATAAATGAGGCAAGTAATGAAAAGAGTTCTCTTAACGTGCCAGTATCAGCTCTGTTTTGTAGATTGTATGTATTGCTTTCTTCCTTCACGTACCCCCCTCCAAATCTGTTGTGACTTCACTTGCTGGTGTGTTTCCTGGTGCAAATTGAGTGACATGCAAGCGCAATCCAAAGGAAGCTTTTCTTTGGCTTTAAAAGTTGCATGAACAACAGAAATAAAAATGAGTTAAGTACCTTTTATCCCAAATGAGTATATTTGAAGGAAAAGCATGTGAAGAAAAATATTCTCTGTCTAGTGTACAAGAAAATATTGTTCTTCATGTGCTTTGCTTTGCTTTCTTCATGATCAGATTTCAGTGGCTGTTCCTGGTAAGTGTCTGCAGTATCAGACAGGAAGTGAAAACATGTTAAGAATGGAATGACTTACAAGACATATAAGGTGCTTCTGTGAAGGAACATAATTTGCATTGTCCTTTTGAAAGGATACATCAGATTTGAGGTACTTTGAGAATGCTAAAGGTTTTACCAACTTGGATTGGGAGAAATATCCCAGATTTTGCTGTAGGGTGGAAACCCATCATCAGCAAAATCTGCCCATGGGAATCTTCCTGATAAAGTTCTGACAAATCAAAATGCGCTAACATGGAATAACTTGTAAGAATGGAACAATCTGTTTTCTGTGGCAAAGGGAACTGAACATCAGACATCTCAGAATCCTAACATAAGAACGACCAGACTGGGTCAGAGTAAAGGTCCATCCAGCCCAGTGTCCTGTCTGCCTGCAGTGGCCAGTGCCAGATGCCCCAGAGGGAGTGAACAGAACAGGGAATCATCAGCTGATCCCTCCCCTGTCACTCACCCCCAGACAAACAGAGGCTAGGGACACCATTCCTACCCATCCTGGCTAATAGCCACTGATGGACCGAACCTCCATGAATCTATCTAGCTCTTTTTTGAACCCTGTCAAAGTTCTAGCCTTCACCGCATCCTCTGGCAAGGAGTTCCACAGGTTGACTGTGCACTGAGTGAAGAAAAACTTCTTTTTGTTTGTTTTAAACCTGCTGCCTATTAATTCCATTTGGTGACCCCTAGTTCTTTTTTTATGGGAATAAGTAAATAACTTTTCCTTATTCACTTTTTCCACACCAGTCATGATTGTATAGACCTCTATCATATCCCCTTTAGTCTCCTCTTTTCTAAACTGAAAAGTCCCAGTCTTTTAATCTCTCTTCATATAGCCTTTGCTGTAACTGGCTCTCGGCAGGATCGTTTGCTCTCCGTAAGTTCAGTTTGGGGGACAGAAGAAGGGAACCCACCTCCTTAGGACCTGGATGTCTGAGGTGAAGCTCTAAGGCCTCTCACATCCATTTCCAACCAATCTGTATTATGTTTTTTAATGTTGCAGGGGTTGAGGTTGCAAACTCTGCACAGCAAGCATGTGCACTGTGCTTTCCCAACTCTACAGAAATCTAAACCCCTCATCATTTTCATTGCCCTTTTCTGAACCTTTTCCAATGCCAATAGATCTTTTTTGAGTTGAGGTGACCACGTCTGTACGCAGTATTCAAGATGCGGGCTTAGCATGGTTTTATATAGAGGCAATAAGATATTTTCTGTCTTATTCTCTATCCCTTTTTAAATGACTCCTAACATTCTGTTTGCTGTTTTAACTGCTATAGCACACTGAGTGGACGTTTTCAGAGAACTATCCACAATGACTCCAAGATCTTTCTTGAGTAGTTGTAGCCAAATTAGTCCCCATCATATTGTATATATAGTTGGGATTATTTTTTCCAATGTGCATTACTTTACGTTTATCAACATTAAATTTCATTTGCCATTTTGTTGTCCAATCATTTAGTTTGGGGAAATCTTTTTGAAGCGCTTCACAGTCTGCTTTGGTCTTAACTATCTTGAGCAGTTTGGACTTCCGTCAGACATTCAGTTACTATTAAGGGTTAATTACATTCTTTTGAAAAGATGCTGCAGTCTCCGATTCCCTCCAGCCCCATTTTGTACAAACAAACATTACTAAAGCCAAAGGCCGACAGGCCATTCTGTAGAGCTGGGAAAGGACAGTGCACATGCTTGCTGTGCAGAGTTTGCAACCTCAACCCCTGCAACATTAAAAAACGTAATACAGATTGGTTAGAAATGGATGTGAGAGGCCTTAGAGCTTCACCTCAGACATCCAGGTCCTAAGGAGATGGGTTCCCTTCTTCTGTCCCCCAAACTGAACTTACGGAGAGCAAACGATCCTGCCGAGAGCCAGTTACAGCAAAGGCTTTGGAAACAAGAAGTAACTGTACCTTGTAAGGCCAATGAGGCATCCTGAGGCAGCCTGGAGAGACAGTGACAGCAGCAAGTCTCAACAGCAGGACTCAGGTATTCCCAGACTGCAGAGGAACTGACCAAGGTAGCTGAGCTTTATAAAGGGCCAGGCATTGTTCTTTCAGAGTGCTCAGTCTGATGCAATCAGGGAGTCATTGGCTGGATTTGAATACCTGGGCTGTTTCTTGCACAACCTAACCACGGTATCCTTTGATCTCAGCTCTGAAGTTCTGACTTAGTAAAAGTGCTATTCACGCCAATAGGCTTGGCTTTCCTAGGGATTTGTACAGCACCAGCATGCAAGCCTGTGTGCTGAGCACTTTTTAATGCAAGAGGCCAGTGGGGAAGATCTAGGTTGGATATTAGGAAAAACTATTTCACTAGGAGGGTGGGGAAGCACTGGGATGGGTTCTCTAGGGAGGTGATGGAATCTTCATCCCTAGAGTTCTTGAGTCCCTGCTTGACAAATCCCTGGTTGGGTTGATTTAGTTGGGGTTGGTCCTGCTTTGGGCAGGGGGCTGGATTCGATGACCTCCTGAGGTCTCTTCCAGCCCTGGGAGACTATGAGTCTATGAAATTTGATGTTTTTAGACTAAGCCACTTTGTGGTGTCCTTAACTTGATTGCTCAGTATTCCACCATGTTTAAAAAAAATTCTCCAGCAAGGTTGTGTCCTCTCTGGGTTGTAATCCAGAGACAAAGTGACTATTCCATTGGCCACAGGTCTTGTGAGTCACTGATACTCCTAAACCAGCCGTTCCCAATGTGTACTCAGCCTTGTAGATAAGCAGTGGAATTCTATAGCCTGAGCATCATGATGTCCTTGGGTCAGGAGGTCTGGTCAGGAAGATATTTGTTTGCTAGGCTTCCCTTGAAGTACGCGTTTCCCCCTCCCCCCTGGCCCTGGCTAGAATTTTGCATTTCAGGATCCCCGGAGGAACCTTTTCTTCAGGGAGTGAACAAGCCACTGGCAGTGAGAAAACCCGAGAGTGGAGTTTCCTAAGGGGGGGGGGGTTGCTATTTCAGTCTGACAGAGATTGGCAGGCCCTAACACTGGTGCCTGGCTGTGTTGATGAGTCCATGGATTGGAAGTTGGGGATGAAGGGCCTGGTACTCGCCTCACTTTATGGGAGGGTAGGGGAGCCAGCATTGGGAGGGGGAGCACAGACGTGGGTAAGGGACACAGCATCCTCTCTGCATGACCTTCCTTTGCCTGGTATCCCAGGGAATTCTCCAGCAGTACCTGCGGAGGCTCGAGGTGAAGACTGGGGAAAGCCCTTGAAACTCGGCTCTCTGCTGGGCAGCCCCAAGGTCTCAGAGGTGCTGCAGGGTTTCCAGGCTGCAGACCCTACTTCCTTGGAGAGGACTTGTCTATTGCCCAGAAGTGACCTTTCTGACCTCTCTCCTGACTCAAGAACGCCAGTCCCCATGTATCCCCTTCACTCACTGCCATCGCCAAGCATTTGCCACCCTGCCACTCCTTGAGCAAAGCCCTCCGCAGGCCTGGCCCTATCTGCCGTAAAGGCCAACCCCCTCCCCCATTTCTCCCATGATGCTAACCAGCTGTGAGAATGGCACAAGCCGTCCCTGCAACGCCCTCCCCCATCTGCACATCCGGTAGGAGACTGGATTGGCTTACAGGGGAAATCCCTGGTGAACTTAAGCACAAAAAGGAAACTTATAAAAAGTGGAAACGTACACAGATCCATGGGTCCAGACTTAATGCATCCGAGGGTACTGAGGGAGTTGGCAATGTCATTGAGGAGCCTTTGGCCATTATCTTTGAAAAGTCGTGGAGATCGGGAGAAACCCCGGATGATTGGAAAAAGGCAAATGTAGTGCCCATTTTCAAAAAAGGGAAGAAGGATGATCCAGGGAACTATAGGTGGTTAGTGTTACCTCGGTTCCTGGAAAAATCATGGAAGGGATCCTTAAGGAATCTATTTTGAGGCACTTGGATGAGAGGAAAGTGATCAGGAATAGTCAGCATGGATTCACAATGGGCAAGTCGTGCTTGACCAATCTGATTAGCTTCTATGATGAGGTAACTGGCTCTGTGGACATGGGAAAGTCAGTGGATGTGATATACCTTGACTTTAGCAAAGCTTTTGATACGGTCTCCCACAATATTCTTGCCAGCAAGTTAAGGGATTGTGGATTGGATAAATGGACAGTAAGATGGATCGAAAGATGGCTAAAAGGCCGGGCCCAGCGGGTAGTGATCAATGTCTCGATGTCAGGATGGCAGTCGGTTTCTAGCAGAGTGCCTCAAGGTTTGGTTCTAGGACCAGTTTTGTTCAATATCTTTATGAATGACCTGGATGAGGGGATGGATTGCACCCTCAGCAAGTTTGTGGATGATACTAAGCTAGGGGGAGAGGTAGATACGCTTGAGGGCAGAGAGAGGTTCCAGAGTGACTTAGACAAATTGGAGGATTGGGCCACAAGGAATCTGATGAGGTTCAACAAGGACAAGTGCAGAGTCCTGCACTTGGGACGGAAGAATCCCAAGCATTGTTACAGGCTGGGGACCAACCAGCTAAGTAGCAGTTCTGCAGAAAAGGACCTGGGGGTTTCAGTGGACGAGAAGCTGGATATGATTCAACAGTGTGCCCTTGTAGCCAAGAAGGCTAATGGCATATTAGGTTGCATTAAGAGGAGCATTGCCAGCATATCCAGAGATGTCATCATTCCCCTTTATTTGGCTTTGGTGAGGCAACATCTGGAGTATTGTGTCCAGTTCTGGGCTCCCCACTACAAAAAGGATGTGCATGCATTGGAGAGGGTCCAGCGGAGGGCAACCAAAATGATTAGGGGGCTGGAGCATATGACTTATGAGGAGAGGCAGAGGGTGTTGGGTATGTTTAGTCTGCAGAAGCGAAGAGTGAGGGGGGTTTTGATGGGGAACAGCAATCTGTGGCCAGTGGGAGCTGTGATCACTGGGACCTGTAGAGCGGCAGGTAAATACGGGGGGGGGTAGGGGGGGGGAGAGGATATTCTACCACGGGCTCATCCTGGTGAAACTGTGGCCACTTTATTGCCCACCACTGCTTTACAGGCAAGAGGACTGTTTTTATGGACTTCAGACAGCTTTGGATCAACTTCTAGCAGAGGTGTCAACTGCCCAGTTCATCTCAATGGGGTGTTAACTCTCTAATCTTTTAGCAGCTGAGCTGGCTTTTCCATTGCTGTTTGCCAGGCTACTAATGAGCAGCCACAGGGGTTGCAAGTTTTATTCCTTTGAGAGGGTTTTGCTCTATGAAGGGAGAAGGGTGATCTTGACATGCCTTGGAAGTGAGGAAATAAACTGCACAACTATTTGAGAAGATATTTTATGAGACCCACCCATTCCGCACTGACAAGCTTTTCTTTAATGGAAGAGAATTAGTTCAGTGGTGCACTCGATAACATATCGATGCAAATGAGTGAGCCATTACTTTATTTAGAATTACACACTGGCGCCCGTGAGCTGGCGTGCTTAGGGCAGGTGGCACAAGGGGGGGCAGATACTCCCAAGACTGGAGTAACACTGAAGTTAAACTCCCCACTGCACTGGTTACAAGCAAAAAAGAAATCACGGGACCCCTCTATTGCATTACAAGTGTCTGGCTCCCCATAAACACCCAGGTCCAGGTCAGTGAGAAGTTACTTTAAAAGCACTCACAGCTACAAAATATCCTTCTGCCCCCCCAAATGTCTGTCTGACCCACGTCGCTGGGTCTGTAGAGGTTTGGCTCTTACCTAACATACCGCAGTGCCAGGCCAGCCATACCTTAGTGTCTAAAACCGAAGGTTTATTATAAGGAAAAAAGGAAGAAGCAGCAGCAGCTGTTAAGTGGCAAAGCAGTCACAGGAAAAGTCCAAGCCCACAGATCAGGGTCTTAGCAGTGTGGTGAGTTTGTTGCTTCCAAGTCCCTCGGGTCAGTCAGTCCTTGCTCTGTTGCTTAGCTGCCTGTCTAGCAGGGATGAGATGCTTTTTGCATTTGTTCAATTTGACTGTCTACACACACTCTAAACTCCAACTAAGAGTTTTTTTCTAGTACTTTTTTGAGTTTATTTCAAAATAGGCTATTTCAAATTACAAAATAAAGTGCTATTGCGAGACATCCCTCAACCCTCACGGAATGAGGGTTACCAGGATGCCCAAATAGCATGGCTATTATTTTGAAAAATAGTTCAAAATAATGGGTGGTTTGTGAAGACGTGGGGTAGCTATTTCAGGATATCTCTGGCATCCCAAAATAGCGTTGATGTGTAGATATACCCTTTGATTTAATGGAAAATTGGACATGGAGAACTTCAGGTGGAAGAGATTGTTCTATACAGATAAATATACCCATCTAAAATGACGCAGTTTGAAATTGACAGTTTCAAAATAGGAATTAAAGGTAATTTCAGGGACTAGGCCTGCTGTGGGTTGCCCTAGCTGTTCCATGTGGTTTTACAATCACATTGACCTGGTTTTGCAGAAACGTTTTTCCTCTCCTGCTGCTGAGTGAAAGACCCAAACAAACTTGAGAAATGGATTTCTCGTGTTTATATGGATTGGTCCAGCTAGTCAGTAACTGAGGGTGTGTCTAAGCAGTGGCACTAGAGCAAAATAAGCTACATAACTTGAGCTACACAAATTGCACAGTGTATTTCTAGCTTATTTTGAAATAGATCACTATTCTGACAAGTCTGTTATTCCTTGTGGAACAAGGTTTACGGGAACGTCAGAATAGCATGCCCGTTATTTCAATTGCATTTCCAAATAATGGGCGTGCTGTTAAGATGCAAAAAATGCTATTTGGGGATCCTGGATATATCCCAAAATAGCGCCCTGTCTAGTCGTGCCCTGACTGAGCTGGGGGAAATGGCCTATACAAGGTGCTAGCAATTCATAAAGGGAGAAAAAGGGGTCAAAACAAATACGTTTAAAATTATTTGTTTCCATTCTTTCAATCTCTGGTGTCACGTGTAACAGCAGGGAAATAACTTGCAGGCCGATATGAATTTATGAAAAGTTTCTAAAAATCTGAATACATAAAAATTCTTCATGCCTGATACCAGGAGCCATATTGGCTCTGTTGGGACTAGGAAAACAAGGCCTGGTCAACGTTATGCTAAGGAAAGTTAGCAAAGGCTAATTACGTAGGCCTCTGGGTATTCTTGACCAGAAGCAGAAATGTGGTTCAAACAGAGGCGCATCCTCAATGCTGGCTTAGGTTATAAAGTAAGATGAGTGATAAATTATATATTTGTACCTACTGTGAGTAGAATGGCTTGCTTTGGGAACTGGTCAGTAACTCCCTGTTTTTGTTCCTCTTCGCTAATCTTACCTCCCTATTTTTGCCCTTTCTTTGTACCCGACTCTTTTATCTCCTTGTTCCTGGTACCTGCCTTTTGTGATTGATAAGAAAGTTACTGATGCATTATGAAGCGCTTTTGGCCACAATGTATAGTTGGCTAAGATATGCATAGATATCAAAAGCTTCTAGAAAGGGGGGTAAGTGGCTTGGGTGAAGAGCTTATGACGCGACGGAACTGCCTTTATAAGTCTACCTGTTATTAAAATCGGGGCTGGTTCTCTTGAGAGACGGGCCGCTCTCTATTGTTGTGTGCACTCTTCAAAAAAGAGCGTGTGATTGGACTTTGCTGGTGTTGCCTGTCTCTTTGCGGTCAGACAATGAACCGAGCCGTCTGGGTTAGAGTCCCTGACAGCTCCGCTTTGAGAGCTGGGGTATCGGGGGAAAGTCAGTTGCCAACTATTTTATGTCTAGGGTCTTCAGGCTGAGCAGCACAAGACACAGCAGCAAAGACTGTCCTTGCCTTGAAGATCTTTTTTAGGGCCAGATTCACAAAAGAGTCTTCGGCATCATGATGCTCCGTATCACAGGCCCTAACTTTGGACGCCTGGAAAATCACAAGAACACCGGGAGATCCCAGAGTCTGAACTGGGCGCCCAGGCTCACTATCCAATGACTGGGTATGACAGACTTGCTATCCAAAGCCAGCATGCCAGGACAGGAGCTTCCTAAGCTCACAAATGGGAGATGCTCAGAAGAAAGGTGTGTGCTAAGTCCCACCCTCCTCCAGAGCTGGGTGCTTGCAGCTGCATGTGATTGGTGGGCCAGGGGAGGATGGAATTCCACACCTTAATCACATGTGCAGCCCAACCCGGTAAGCTCGTGCATAGGCCACCTAACTCCACACAACACAGGGGAGAAGGACCTAGCAGTTAGGGTGCTCACCCAGGAGATAGGAGCCCCCTTGTTAAAGTCCTCCCCTCTGTGTATCATTCTGGGGCTTAGGTGCCTGCTTGGGTATCTAGAGTGGGGGCAGCACTGTACATGTCCAGAGGCAGAAACATAGGCACCGAGGGAACTTTTATTGCAAAAACGTAAATGCTAGGTGAGTTTAGGAGCGTACAGGCAGCAGCCAAGAGTGAATTTTACTATCTGGCTGGGTCATGGTAATACCTAAAATCAGAACCCTTGTAGTCGAAGGAGCTAATCCTGCATCAGGCTCACTTTCTGTACAGCTGGCCAATCACCACCACAAGATGCAGTGTGTATGTGTGTGCATGTGCATGTGCATGTGCACGCTCATGTGCACAGAAATGGGAGGAAAATAAGAAAGAACAGGAGATTAAAGAACCCAAACCCCACAATTTTTTTAGTCCCTAAAAGGGGACCTAGCACAGACCCAGTGGTTCCATCGCGAACATGGGCATTCCAAAATTACAGTAATGGCAATGCGTTCCCAGACCAAAGCAGCAGGGATGGGGGAAGTCACAGACAGGGAAATGTGGGCTAGAACAGCAGCTACCGACATGTATTCCCATGCAAAACCCTTTCACATGAATGCAATCTGCAGTCTGAGAGGAAGAGCTCACTGGATATTGCCTCCAACACAAACAGCCCTGGAAGAGCAGTCACGGGGGCCACCTCAGCTGCTGGAAGGGAAGGCAGTTTCACACAATCAATACCCCATTGAGAAGAATGGGCCAGTTTTCACACCTCAACTAGAAATTGATCCAACACCCTTTGAAGTCCATAAGCATGACATCAGTGGGTATAAACTCAGTGACCTGTCCAGTTGTTTGGTTGTTTGTCTGCAAGGTGGGTTAGACTTGTCCATTGCCCCGCATTGGCTCACAGATAGAAGGATGTGTTTACAGCCAAATGGGCTAGAAAATGAATATAAAATGTGTTTCAGTTGAAGTAAGAACACTGGGGAGACCAGGAAATACAATCACATTTTTCTACCAAAACAAAAAACAGGACTATGTAGCACTTTAAGGACTAACAAGATGGTTTATGAGGTGATGAGCTTTCGTGGGCCAGACCCACTTCCTCAGATCAAATAGTGGAAGAAAATCGTCACAACCATATACCAAAGGGTACAATTAAAAAAAAGGAACACATATGAAAAGGACAAATCAAATTTCAGAACAGAAGAGGGATGGGGGGGGAAGGAAGGTAAATGTCTGTGCGCTAATGATATTAGAGGTGATAATTGGGGAAGCTATCTTTGTAATGGGTAAGGTAATTAGAGTTTTTGTTCAAACCTAAGCGTAAAGTGTCGATTTTGAGCATGAATGACAGTTCAGAGGATTTTCTACCAAAGATGTTTTTCTCCCCATGGAAGCTCATGATCCCATCTACATGTCTTGTTAGTCTCTAAGGTGCTGCAGGACTAGTTGTTGTTGTTTAAGTTTTTCCAGTTTCAGACTAACTCGGCTCCCCCTCTGAAGTTTTTCTCCCTGTTATTATGAAACGCCCAGAAGAAGAGGAAAGCAGATTGCTGCGGTTCGCAGAACTCTGTCCAGTAAAGAAGTAACTTCCAGTTCAGGGAAATAATGAAAGTGATGAAGGACCAAGTGCCACCAATGAACACAGCAAACAACTGAACAAAAACATTTCATTGTGATCTCTTGCCATCCTGATCACCTTAGATGTGCCTGAGATTAGTAAGGAAAGTGGGTTTTCAGGCACAAGTGTTTTTAGTGAGAAAAACCCAACATGTCTGGAACTCCTGACTATCAGCCTAAGGCTGCCTTTATTCTTTAGATCCATTTGCCTCCTCCTTCCTGAGAGCACAGCGGGAGAGGAGGGAACAGGGGAAAGGGGAAAGCTGGCAGGAAACTTATCAGCATCTGTTATTTGTTTAGCATCAGAGATGTGCAAGACAGGCAAGTAAAACCTACCTCTATCCAAAGGGCTTGCAGCCTACAGGCCCAGCTTGCACATAGCTGTACTAGTGGTGTGGAGTCATGTCAATGAAATTCTCCACATGTGAAGGGATCTGCTGAACAGCTCCTCTTGCAGGACTGTAGACTAAGAGCCAGGCTCAAAGAGGTTGAAATGCAGAGGAAAATCCGGGGTGTGGTGGGGTTGCTAACATGAAGGGGAAAGGAGTCCAGGAGAGCCGGCAGTATTTTAAAGAAGCCTTATTAAAGTCACAGGAAGAAACCATCCCGATGCACAGTAAGAAAAGCAAATGTGGTAGGTGACCAGACAGGCTTACCAGGGACATCCTTGGTGAGCTTAGACAGAAAAAGGAAGCTTTCAAAAAGTGGAAACTTGGACAGATGACTAAGGAGGAGTATAAATCTATCGCTCGAGAATGCAAGGGAGTTATCAGGAAGGCGAAAGCACAATTGGAATTGTAGCTAGCAAGGGATGTGAAGTGTAACAAGAAAGGTTTCTTCAGGCATGTTAGCAATAAGAGGGTGATCAGAGAGGGTGTGGGGCCCTTAGGATGAGGGAGGTAACCTAGTGACAGATGATGTTGGAAAAGCTGAAGTACTCAATGCTTTCTTTGCCTCTGTCTTCACAGACAAGGTCAGCTGCCAGACTAATGCACTAGGCAACACAGAATGGGAAGGAGGTGGACAGCCCTTGGTGGGAAAAGAACAAGTTAGGAACTATTTAGAAAAGCTAAACATACACACATCCATGGGTCTGGATTTAAGGCGTCTGAAAGTACTGAAGGAGTTGGCAAATGTCATTGCAGAGTCTTTGGCCATTATCTTTGAAAATTCATGGAGATTGGGAGAGATACCAGATGATTGGAAAAAGGCAAGAAGGATAATACAGAGAACTACAGACTGGTCAGTCCCCGGAAAAGTCATAGGGGGGATCCTCAATGAATCCATTTTGAAGTACTTGGAAGAGGGGAATGTGATCAGGAACAGCCAACATGAATTTATGAAGGTCAACTCATGCCTGACCAACCTGATTAGCTTCTATGATGAGGTAACTGGCTCTGTAGCTATGGGAAAGTCAGTGGATGTGATATACCTCGACTTAAGCAAAGCTTTTGATACAGTCTCCCACGATAGTCTTCCCAACAAATTAAGGGACTATGGATTGTATAAATGGACTGTAAGATGGATAGAAAGCTGGCTAGAATGTCGGGCCTAAAGGGTAGTGATCAATGGCTCGATGTAAGGTTGGCGGTCTGTTTCTAGTGGAGTTCCCCAAGGATCGGCTCTAGGATGTGTTTGTTCAACATCTTTATTAACGACCTTGATGAGGGGATGTATTGCACCCTCACCAAGTTTGCAGATTACACTAAACTAGAGGGAGAGATAGATATGCTGAAGGGCAGATATAGGGTCCAGAGTGACCTAGACAGATTAGAGGATTGGGCCAAAAGAAATCTGATGAGGTTCAACAAGGACAAGTGTAGAATCCTGCTCTTGGGACGGAAGAATCCCAAGTATTGCTACAGGCTGGGGACCGACTGGCTAAGTAGCAGTTCTGCAGAAAAGGACCTGGGGATTGCAGTGGATGAGAAGCTGCATTAAGGAGGAGCATTGCCAGCAGATCTAGAGAAGTGATTATACCCCTTCATTTGGCTCTGGTGAGGCCACATCTGGAGTATTGTGTCTAGTTCTGGGCCCCCCACAATAGAAAGGATGTGGATTCACTGGAGAGAGTCCAGTGACGGGCGACCAAAATGATGAGGGGGCTGGAGCACATGACTTATGAGGAGAGACTCAGGGTATGTCTACACTACCCTCCTAGTTCGAACTAGGAGGGTAATGTAGGCATACCGCACTTGCAAATGAAGCCCGGGATTTGAACTTCCCGGGCTTCATTTGCATAAACTGGGCGCCACCATTTTTAAATCCTGGCTCGTTCGAACCCCATGCCGCGCAGCTACACACGGCACGGACTAGGTAGTTCGGACTAGGCTTCCTAGTCCGAACTACCGTTACTCCTCATTCCACGAGGATTTAAAAATGGCGGCACCTGGCTTATGCAAATGAAGCCCGGGAAATTCAGATCCCGGGCTTCATTTGCAAGTGCGGTATGCATACATTACCCCGCTAGTTCGAACTAGGAGGGTAGTGTAGACATACTCTCAGGGATTTGGGTTTATTTAATCTGCAGAAGAGAAGGGTGAGGGGTGATTTGATAGCAGCCTTCAAATTCCTGAAGAGAGGTTCCAAAGAGGATGGAGAGAGGCTGTTCTCAGTAGTGACAGATGGCAGAACAAGGAGCAATGGTCTCAAGTTACAGTGGGAGAGGTGCAGATTGGATATTAGGAAAAACTATTTCCCTAGGAGGGTGGTGAAGCACTGGAACAGGTTACCTAGGGAGGTGGTGGAATCTCCATCCCTAGAGGTTGTTAAGTGTCAGCTTGACAAAACCCTGGCGGGGTTGATTTAATTGGGATTGGTCCTGCCTTGGGCAGGGGGCTGGACTTGGTGACCTCCTGAGGTCTCCTCCAGCTCTATGATTCTATGATTCTAGCTCCAAGGGTAGAATCAAAGACTTAAGTTTTTTGCGCAAAATCAGCGTTTGTGAACAAAAAGTGGTGGAGCGTCCACACCTCAAGCGCCTTTTTGTGCAACCCCCCCCCAAAAAACCAGTAAATCGACAGGACAGAGGGCTTTTGCTGGTAGAGTTATTCCTCTCCCCACGAGGAATAGCTCCTTTTTGCACTGCAGCTCTTGCGCAAAAAGGCATGTGTGGATGCTCCTCAGGGGTTTCTTGCGCAAAAAGAGCCTATCAGAAAAAGCACAGGTTTTCTGATGGCCATTCTTTCTTGTGCAAGAACATCCATGCAGCGTGGATGCTCTCTTGCGCTAAAGCACATCGCTTTTGCAATGCGTTTTTGCAGTGTGGGCACGCTTTTTTGTGCAAGAAGTTTTTGTGGAAGATTTCTTCCACAAAAAGCTTCTTACACAAAAACCCTGCAGTGTAGACTAATCCCAAGAAAGGTGACAGCCTCTCAGCAAAAATCTTGGCCTATTTTCTGCAGCTTCCTGCATATATGTTTGCATCCCAGAGTCACTGCTGATCCCACCATCATGTCATGGCCTGGGGTACAGCTGGTCCTGGGTAAACACACTGCACATGTGAGCAGTCCCCGTGTTAGTGCTTTCAGGCCTGGATCAGTATATGTGGGAGTCCCCTCTGCTAAATCTACACTCAGGGAGCACAGGGTGGAAGGGCTACAGTGCTTCACACAGACTGACTCTCTGTGCGTTTCAGGTGCACGTGCAAAGCCTCCCAGTGGAGCGGAGACCTGGCAGGATGAATCCAGAGTCCTCTACCCCACCAGAGCAAACATCACCTCCAAGGGTCATCTCCAAACCCTCCCTGCCCTCCTGGGACGCAGCCACCTGTGCCACGGGCTGCAGCACGCAAGGAGAACTGGAGTCTAGATGAGCGTGTGGCGCACTTGACAAAGAGATTGTCTGTGATGGAGACCAGACTGGCTGCTTTCGAGCAAGCTCCACGCCCCGAGTCGGCTGGACGCCCCGCAGGCACTGCTCTGATTCCCAGGGTGGAGGAAATCCAGCCTCTGGCAGAGAAGGATGAAATGAGGATTGTGACCAACTTGCCAGCTGGACCCCCAGAGGCTCTGTCTGCCCCTGCAGGAAAGTCCCTGTCCCCTCCGCCTCCTGCAGCAGCCAGCATCCCCGATACTCCCTCCTGCGCATCTCCCCCCAGGAGGACAGGAGACTCTTTGAGGAGGCCGAGGGCGACATTGCCAAGTACGCTCTGGCGGTGTTCAGACATACGGTGCCCCCAGCGGTGGCGGGAGAAGGCCAATGTGTCCGGCACGCACCAGAAAGCCGCCCTCTCGCCCAATCTGGTGAATGCAGCGTTCAAAGAAGTGGAAGCCAAAGCTGTCACGCAGAGACTATAGTAACATCAAAATGCAGATCAATAAGCTCATGCAGTGCCAGAGGAGCAGAAGCCTGGTTGTGTCTCCAGGGCAGGTGTAACAGCCTGGCTCCTCCGGCTAGCAGGGCTTTGGCTCCTTCCTTTAGAAGGGTAAAGGGAATTCTGGGAAACCTGACAGCTCTGGGCATTTCCCCATGGCGTCCCGGAGATCTGTGTCTAACTTATGCCTGCAGGCACTCAGTGCTCTGACGATATTGCATGGATTTGCTCTTTGGCAAGCTACAGTTTGATTCCAGTTACAACATGGAGGAGTGCTGCCAAAAGATATTTAACATGTTCGTGTGACTGTCGCTCTGCATGATGATGAGCACAGTATGCATGCCTTATAGATTAGACAGCTGAAGGGGAGTTTGCACTTTTTATTGAGTGTAGGCAGGGGCGGCCCTAGACTAGCTACCAGCAACTGGCGCCCTAGGCGAACCATGCTATCGGTGCCCCCACCTCCAAACCCCTCAATGATATTGCACCACCATTTGGTGCCCCATTTAACTTGGCACTCTAGGTGACCGCCTAGCTCACTATATGGACGGGCCACCCCTGGCTGTAGGAATTACGTTTTCAAAAAATCACCAGTATTGTTACTGGGCCATAAATGCAGAAGAAATTATCGTAGGAAGAACAGGTCCTAAAGATATCAAAAGGAGTCAAACAAATGTGAACAGAGCCACAGTAGTTCAGTTCACTGTGTCACTATCTCATTCCTGCTGGTTTGCAGTTTTACGATAAATGTTTTTTTCTTCTTCAATAAAGTTCTGTCAGATTGCTGTCTAGCATTCAGAAACACTTTCAGATTTGTTACTGGGCACCCCTCTCACTCAGCTCCAAGCGTCCTAAATTATGGGTGTACATGGTAGGTATTTTTTACCAGTATACACTTTAAAGCAAAGTAATGGCTCATTTGTTAGGACCAATATAATATTTTGTTATCTGTGCATCACTGAAAGTAATTTCCCTGAATTGTAAAAAAGCCTTTCCTTGTAAATATGATATGCATAGTAGCTCTAACAAAATGCCTGCTCAAATTTCTGTAGAAAAATGTTTGGGATTCTGTGAATCCTTAGATATTTGCCCCCCTCTCCTAGCCTCCTCCAGCTCAGACAATGTCCATATCATGCCCATTTTACACTACAAACCCTTTCAAAGGAATGAAACCTATTAAAAAATCATTAGCAGATTGTATATTGCCATCAAAGCAAACAGCCCTGAGTCATCAATAGAGCACCTCAGCTGCCAGAAGATTTCAGTTAACACCCCATTGAGATGAATTGGGCAGTTGACACCTGCTAGAAGTTGATCCAAAGCCCAGTGTGAAGTCCATAAAGAAGACAACTCTTGATTTCAGTGAGTATAGACTCAGGCCCCTTAGTTGTTTCAGGCTGATCGTCTACAGCAGTGGTCCCCAACCTTTTGGGGCTGCTGGGTGCCTGGGAGCGGGGCCACTCATGCACTGGGCACCCGGGTGCAGGGCCGCACACGCGCTGGGCACCTTGGGGTGGGGCCGCAAACGCGCCGGGCACCTGGGGGTGGGGCCACTCATGCGCTGGGCACCCGGAGGTGGGGCTGCGCACGCACTCGGGGGTGGGGCCACCCATATGCTGCATGCCCAGTGCTGGTGCCACCCATGCGCTGCACTCCCGGGGCAGGCGCTGCTCCTGTGCCGCATGCCCAGGCTTCAGCACCGCTCATACACCGCATGCCCGGTGCCAGCACAGCCCTTGTGCTGTGTACCCGGGGGCAGGGCCGCCCATAAGCTGCACACCCAGGGGCGGGGCCACCCATATGCCGCGTGCCCGGTGCCGGGGCCACCCATGCGCTGTGCGCCTGGGGCCGGCGCCGCTCCTGTGCCACATGCCCAGGGGCGGCACAGCCCATATGCTGCGTGCCCAGGGGCAAGCACCACATGCCTGGGGGCAGGGCTGGCCCTGATCACTCGGCGGGCGCACAGAAATGGCCCGGCGGGCACCATGGCACCAGCAGGCACTACATTGGAGACCACTGGTCTACAGAAGCCTGAATTTGCCCTGCATTGGGTCATACAGACAGAATGGTTTATCTAAGACAAGATGGTTTAGAAAATTATTGTAAATTGTGTTGAAATTGAAGTTTGCCTTCTTCAGCAAACCCCGGGGGAGAGCAGAAAATAAGAACTCTTCATATTCTCAGCAGGGTCAGGGGCTCTAATTGATTCAACAGAAAATTGGATGTGGAGGGTTTCAGAATATCGATATTTTTCAATACCATAGCCACCACCAGCATTCTACTTGTTTACATGACTCTCCCATTGTGAAACTGACCAGAGATTAAACACACAAAAAAGCATTTAAAAGGCGTTTCAGGGACTAACCCTGCTCCCACCTCCCCTCCACAACCTGATAAACTTTGTGTTTTGACAAAAACCAGTTTTCTCTTCCTTTGCTGTGACAGACTGAGAGGAACAGCAGGGAACTGCCCACTGTCTTTTCCAGCAAAGGAGAGACTGACTGGGGGGAAGGGAGTAATTCTCTCAGGCAGGTGTGTAGAACCTAAGGCTTACCTGGATCCAGCCCCTGAGACGCAGCCCCTCCCCCCCCCCCCCCCAGCATTGGGGAGACACCGGGGCTGGAGCACAGACGATCTACTAGGTTGGGCCCTGCAAGGTTCTGGTGTGCGAAGCGGCCACATTAGGGAGGGTTTTTTTCTTTTGCTTCTCACTTATGTGTGGCCCTTGAGTGATTTTTCTGTGGGTCCCAACCCAAAAAATGTTCCTCACCCCGGTCTCCAAAGTGCCATTGAACTGACCGCAAAGAAATGGAGCAAGCAGAGATTTCATGTTCAGTTCTTTCCATTCTGGTGAACTGGGGTGTAAGTGTGTGTTCAGACACAAGTGTTTTTGTGAAAATCCCACTATCCTGGAGATCCAAAACCTCTGTCTGCTTTGGCACCAAGCCATAATTATTCCTTAGAGCCATGTTGTCTCTCCTCCTGAGAGCAGAAGATCTCAGAGATGGTTATTTGTAATGTGGACAGAGCTGTATGCAGCAGGGATGTAAAAGTCCAGCCTGCCCAAGAGCTTACAGCCCACAGGGCCCATCTTGCAGCTAAATCTGGTGTGGAGCCCTGTCAGTGAGATTTGTCCCAGGCTACTGTGTCTGCATTAGAGCTCCCTATGTAGAATGAAGCCTAGAAGCCAGGCCTAGATGAATTGGGATGTCCACATGGGGGATGGGTGGGACAGAGTTGTTTCATTCTCATTGCTGGTCAGTATCATGGGAGAAGTGTGTTTTTGGTTAAGATTGGCCTTGATGGCAAACAGGGCTTGGAGCCAGGGCTGGGGAGGGCTTTGAAGATGGCAGTGAGTAAAGGGCTTGAACAGGGAGGGATAGCTCAGTGGTTTGAGCATTAGCCTGCTAAACCCAGGGTTGTGAGTTCAATCCTTGTGGAAGCCGTTTAGGGATTTGGGGCAAAAATTTGTCAGGGATGGTACTTGGTCCTGCTGTGAGGGCAGGGGACTGACTTGACAATCTTTCAAGGTCCCTTCCAGTTCTAGGAGCTAGGCAATCTCCATTAATTTTAGGGACTGGCATTTTTCATTTCAGGAGAGAGAAGAGAGAGGACACTTCCTCCACTCAGCCGTCTCCAGGAGTAGGGCCAGCAACCTGGAAGCCTCTTGACTTCTGAGATCCTGACACCTCTCTGTAGAGAGCCAGCACCTCTGGGATTCCCCAGTCTCTGTCCTGCCCCACTTCTACAGCTGTCCTTTGCTGGAGCCCATGTCTTTCCTCTCTCCTCAAATCGAGTGGCAAGACTGGAGAGAAGTCTCTGCTACTCTGAGCAGCAATAGCTCCAGTGTAGCTTTGCTCCACCCCTTATTGGAGCATAAGCTTCGTCAGATCTGATGAAGTGGGTCTTTGCCCACGAAAGCTTATTCTCCAATAAATCTGTGAGTCTGTAAGGTGCCATGGGACTTCTTGTTGTTTATAACAAAATATTGGCTACTGGAGATTGTTCCCATGTCAGCTCAATTCCCAGAATGCTGAATTCCAGGCTCAGCAAAGCTGGCTCATGTTTAATAATCCTCACAGAATCCCTGACCAAGAAACATGCTGGCTGCAAACTCCTACTCCCTAGCCCTGCTCCAAGGACTTCATCAAGTGCAAACATAAGGAATCTCGCTGCTTGTTTATGGGCAGAGCTGAATACAGGCTGGAAATGTCCATTTTTTGTGGGGTGGTAACAGAAACTGTGACTTACAAAGGAATAGTCACTGCGCAAGGACTGCAGAGCATAGAGAACGCAGCCTTGCAGGAGCTTTTAAATGGATACCAAACTGTTTAGGATAGTCAAGATAGAAGCAGACTGTGAGGGACTCCAAGAAGATCTCACCAAACTGAGTGATTGGGCAACAAAATGGCAAATGAAATGTAATGTGGATAAGTGTAAAGTAATGCACATCGGGAAAAATAACCCCAACTATACGTACAGTATGATGGGGGCTAATTTGGCTACGACAAATCAGGAAAGAGATCTTGGAGTTATCGTGGACAGTTCTCTGAAAACTTCCACACACAGTGCAGCGGCGGTCAAAAAGGCAAATAGGATGCTAGGAATTATTAGGAAAGGGATAGAAAATAAGACCCAGAACATCTTACTGCCCCTGTATAAAACTATGGTATGCCCACATCTTGAATACTGTGTACAGATGTGGTCTCCTCACCTCAAAAAAGATATTTTGGCCTTGGAAAGGGTTCAGAAAAGGGCAACTAAAATGATTAGGGGTTTGGAACGGGTCCCATATGAGGAGAGGTTAAAGCGACTGGGACTTTTCAGTTTGGAAAAGAGGAGACTGAGGGGGGATATGATAGAGGTCTATAAAATCATGAGTGGTGTGGAGAGGGCTGATAAAGAAAAGTTATTTATTAGTTCCCATAATAGAAGAACTAGAGGATACCAAATGAAATTAATGGGTAGCAGGTTTAAAACTAATAAAAGGAAGTTCTTCTTCACACAGCGTGTTGTCAACCTGTGGAACTCCTTGCCAGAGGAGGCTGTGCAGGCTAGGACTATAATAGAGTTTAAAGAGAAGCTGGATAAATTCATGGAGGTTAGGTCCATAAAAGGCTATTAGCCAGGGGATAAAATGGTGTCCTTGGCCTCTGTTTGTCAGAGGCTGGAGAGGGATGGCAGGAGACAAATCGCTCGATCATTGTCTTCGGTCCACCCTCTCTGGGGCACCTGGTGCTGGCCACTGTTGGCAGACAGGCTACTGGACTAGATGGACCTTTGGTCTGACCCAGTACGGCCGTTCTTATGTTCCTATGTTCTTATGTTCTTATGAGCGGCACACTGAGCAACCAATGATGGGTCGAGGGAGACACAAAGCATCCAACTGAACATAACAGTCTTGGGCCCTTCCATTAGAGATGTAAGTGAAAGCCACTTCTCCAAGCCACTCAGCACCCACCCCCATTGTCGAAGAAAGCCCAAGTGACTCCTCTCCATGGTGGTTTATACCTGTAAGCTCCTCAGAACTGAGATAAAGGGTAAAAGCTTTAACTTTCAACAGGTTGGCTGCTATTTGGAAGCCCCACCCCCAGGACTCAAATCCAGCTGGGGTGACATGATTGCATCAGAACGGGAGCGCTGAGAGAACAATGCCCGGTCCTGCATAAAGCCCTGGTCAGTTCCTGTCTGACTCTGGCCTCAGAGCACTCCAGTCCTGTTGCTAATCCTGCTGCTGGTGCTGCCCCTCCTGTTCTGGTTTTCCAGGCACAAGTCATTTCTTTGCTCCCATATCTATGCTGTATGGTCTCACCCATCCCACCATGAGTCTGGGGAAGGGACGGGTGGGACGGGACTGGCCGCCTCCAGGGTATAGCTATCTGAGGTGAAGCGCTAAGGCCTCTCACTTGAGTTTCTTCTCAGTTTAACTTTTTTCCTACTAGTGCCCGTTTGGGGTTATCATAGCAATCAAGTTCACTGGCATTTTGAAGCCAGCCTGGATAAACCTGAAGTGTCCTTACATGAAACATGAAAATTGCAAATTGTATGCAGTATAACTTAAGCAGCCAGTATAGGCAGTAAGAACAGTCTGTTTCAGTAGGGCAGTCTGTCCTTTTTCACGATTTTATTCAGCACTTTGAACAATGGGCCCAAACCATTTCTGGCCTTTGGGGCAGTACTGCAGTAGAAATGATCTTTTTATAGGTTTAACTGCAGATTCCTTTTCAAAATACTTGTCTGCTTTCCCTTCTCCAGAAGTGAATGGTCTCAGGGACAAAAGATGGGTGGTCATATCTTTTATTGAACCAAATTCTGTTCATAAAAGAGACAAGCTCTCAAGCACTCCCTCAGGTCTTTCAGAAGCATCCAATGTATTGATTCCTCCTCAACAGGAGCTTCTTCCTGATAATGTGGAGTGGGGATCAGAAATTGCAGTGTCTATTTGACTGCAAAGAAATGCAGGAGATACTTGCAGCTGTTGTGTAGATAGCAGGGTTTTCAAAGTTGTTGTAAGAGAATCTATTTTAAAATATCAGAGGGGTAGCCGTTTTAGTCTGAATCTGCAAAAAGCGGCGAGGAGTCCTGTGGCACCTTATAGACTAACTGAAGTGTAGGAGCATAAGCTTTCCTGGACAAAGACCCACTTCGTCAGATGCATGTAGTGGAAATTTCCAGAGGCAGGCAGAAATATGCAGGCCAGAATCAGGCTGGAGATGATGAGGTGGATCCAATCAGGGAGGATGAGGCCCACTTCTAGTAGCTGATCTGGAGGTGTGAATTCCAAGAGAGCAGAAGCTGCTTTTGTAGTTAGCAAGCCATTCACAGTCTTTGTTTAATCCAGAGTTGATTGTGTCAAACTTGAAGATGAACTGTAGCTCAGCAGTTTCTCTTTGAAGTCTGGTCCTGAAGTTTTTTTGCTGCAGGATGGCTATCTTGAGATTTGCAATTGTGTGTCCAGGAAGATTGAAGTGTTCCCCTACAGGTTTTTGTATGTTGCCATTTGCATTAACATGATACAGTTCTGCGGTGATCTGGAAGGATTCTCTTTCAACTGTAGTCTTAAAAGGCCTTTGAAGCAGGATGCAGGCAATAAAGTCATTGAGACAATGTCCTTTCTGGTTGAAATGGCAAGAAACTGTTTTTTCTTTGTGATCCTATCTAATATCTGTTTTGTGGGCATTGATCCTTTGGTGAAGTGTCTGAGTCGTTATTCCAATGTACATAGCAGATGGACACTTTCGGCACATGATAGCATAAATTATATTTCTGGATGAGCAGGAATATGTGTTTTTGATCTTATAACTCAGTTAGGTCCAATAATGGTATCAGCAGAATGAATATGTGGACAAAGCTGGCAACATTTCTATGTTTATTTTCGTGTGTGTGTGTATGTTTTAAAAAAGTAAGTATTCTCCTTATTTGAAAGGATTGTTGTTAGATTGGAAAAGTTAATTGGGGCTATATGCTAGTGATATGAAATTGATTTACAAAATACCCAAATTGACCAGAGCCACTGTTCAGAAAGAGTAAACATTTAAACATGTTAATTTACTCAGATAGTTTAAATTGGGGCCATAGAACTAACCCTGTAGCATAGACACAGCTTTAGAGCCCTAAATGCACTGAACATGGGGTATATCATGGCTTCACACAGCCAGTCTGCTAAGCTGGTACATTATTTACATGTGTTTCAGTTGCTGAGAGTGGAACCCATTGGAAGGATTTGCCCACAATAGAGGAATTCCCCCCCCCCCCCCCCCCCCGCAGGCATCTTCTTCAAACCATCACTGCCATGTGGGAAAAAGACCATAGGCCTTCTGACCCCGGCGCTGCTGCAAGTGACAAGAGAGAAGCTGAGCCTAGGGGTGCGTGTTCAGGATTTGGCAAAGAAAATCGTCACAATGGAGTCCACACTGGCTGCTCTCCAGCCAGACCTGCTTCCAGGTGTGGCTGCCTGCCCCACAGGCCCAGTCCTGAGTCCAGAGGTGGAGGAAATCCAGCCGCTGGCAGCGATAGCTGACACGAGGCCTGTGGAATATGAGGGGTCTGTCAGCAATTGTCTAGAAGGCTGCCCAGAGGCTGCAGACTCAAGAGAAGCTCCATCTCTTCTGAGGGTCAGTCCCTGCCCCCTCAGCTCCCTCCAGCGCATCTCCCCCCAGGAGGACAGGAGGTTCTTTGAGGAGGCCCAGGGCGACATTGCCAAGTACGCCCTGGTGGTGTTCAGACACACGGTGCCGCAGGACTGTTACCAGCGGTGTCCAGCACGTACCAGAAAGCTGCCCTCTTGCCCAATCTGGTGAATGCAGCGTTCAGAGTGACAAAGCGGTGGAAGCCAAAGCTGTCACGCAGAGACTAGGGTCACATCAAAATCCAGATCAACAGGCTCATGCGATGCTGGAAGAGCAGAAGCCTGGTTGTGTCTCCAGGGCAGGTGTAACAGCCTGGCTCTCCCGGCTAGCAGGGCTTTGGCTCCTTCCTTTAGAAGGGTAAAGGGAATCCTGGGAAACCTGCCAGACCTGGGCCCCTCCTCACAGCTCCCGTGGGATCAGTGCCTACGCTGTGACCATGAGGGTTCCCCATAGGGCCATGGGTGGTAACCAGTAGTGGGTTGCAGGGCGTAAGGCTCTGGATCACCTTGCTCAGCTGGGCCCTGGTGGCCAGTGAAGGCTGGGTCACAACCCACACTCTGAACTCCCTGGCTGATCCCGGACACCGTGCTGCGCCCAGGAAGTGGCCAGCAGCAGGTCTGGCTCTTAGGCAGCAGGGGCACAGGGCTTCCCACTGCCCCTGCCCTGAACACTGGCTCCACACTCCCAATGGGAGCTGGGGAGGGTCAGTGCCTGCAGGTGAGAACCGTGTGTAGCTGCTTGTACACTTCCCCCTAGGAACCGGACCTGCACTGGATGCTTCTGGGGCACAGCGTGATCCATGGTGCCAAGACAGGCAGGAAGCTGCCTTCGCACCCCTGCTGCTGAGAAGCCATGGGAGGTAAGCCAATGCCCCAGCTCTGTGCCCCAATCCCCTGCCCCAGCCCTGCTCCTCCCCAAACCTGGAGACTTCTGCACCCTAAATCCCTCTTCCACAGCTCCATTTCAGAGCCTGCATCACCAGCCCTGATCCCATCCTGCACCCCCAACCCTTACCCCAGCACAGGGACCCTCCTGCACTGTGAACCCCTTGTCCGAGCACCACCCCACCCTTCACCCCTGCACCCACCTCACCCCTGCATCCCAGCCCTCTGCCCCATCCCTAAACCCCCTCCTGTACCCCAAAGCCCTTATTCCCAGCTCCACTGAGTCTCAGGCATCAGCAATTTTCTTCAATTGGGTCACCCCCCCCAAAAAAAAATAAGTTTGAAAACCACTGCCATAGGGTTATCAGTGGAGCTACTCCAGAGGGAAATTTGAAGGGGAAAAGTCTAGGGTAGCCCAGGACTGGATTTGTGCAAGGGAGGGTTTTAGCAGAGTAGGTTTTCTCCACCAGTGATACCACCAATGATGTACCAGCAGGCCTGGTCTTACCCACATCAGCCTACAGGCTGCTTGAGAGCAGATTTTACAGCCTGCTTAGCTGTGTCTTTTCTATGACCTGGCTTTGCTACACCAAGGGTTTCTTCTTGCACCCAGGGCCAGCCACCAGGATTTGGCCTTTTCCATACAGAGGCAGCCCAGTAGCTGTCAGTAGCAGCCAGCACTCCATGTTGCTTGAATCAGTGCTGAGCCCTGTGTGAAGAGGAAGGCATTTAAGGGTGGCACCAGCTAGGGTCATCTGTGGATAGCTTGCTCAGTACAAACCATGCTTGCCCTGGTCTAGCTGGTGTTGCACTGGGGTAAGTACCAATTGCTGGCCACTGATGGCTGGCCAGGGCCATTCCTGAGAATGAAGTCTCATCTCACTTGAGTGGCCGTATTAGTCTGTAACTTTAAAAACGAGAGGTCCCGCGACAGGTACTTCTGCTGCTATTACATCTCTCTTGTTATTTCCACTCCATTTCATCTGAGGAGGTGGGTTTTCCTACAAAGGCTCGTGATTCTATGTATTTTGCTTAGTCTCTAAGGTGCCCCAGGATCACTCGTTCTGTTCTCAGTGTACACCATGCACCGGAGCTGCTCACACTAGGTAAGTGTAAGGGGACTGTTAGCCCCTTACTAAAACTCAGTGGGAGTTTTTGGTTGGCCAGTTCCCAATACCAAAAGGGGAAGGGTCCATGAGAAATCAGGGCCCTGAGACTGACAGATCCCCAGGGACAATGGGAAGAAGCTTTGAACTCCAGGTCAGCCTGATTGATAAGTTGGACAGGCCAATGGGGGAATTAGGAGGCCAGGTCCCGTCCTCTGAGAGTGCTGGGATTTTCTGGGTCTGAGTCTGTCATGATCATGAGGGTTAGCCAGCATCCTGGAGATTAAGGGGTTAACTTTGTCCCTTACCTAAACCAGGTGGCAGGCAGCCAATAGAAATGTGGTAGGAATTTAAAACTGGGGCAGAGGAATTTTTGGGTTTTCCCCTCCTTTGTCCTGGGCAGTTCCTTTCCAGCTACTGAGAGAAACAGACATGTCTCTCCCTCCAAGAAACCTTTCTCCACTTTCTGTAAGTAAGTAAAGTTTAGATAAATCCGTTAGGTTTTATGGTTTGGGAAATAGGATCTGATGTCTCTGCACTTTTAAGAAATGTTTGGGCTTTCCTTTGTGACTAAGTGCTGGGCCCATGGTGGAGTTTCTCCATGAGGATATTATTTTGTTACTGTTCCATCTAGTCATTATGCTTGCAACAGGAATATTGTGATGATAATAAAAGTTCTTTCTCTTTTCTTTTTATTAACCTGATAGTGGTTAATTTTTGTGTCCTGGTTTGTACTTTAGGGGTGAGATTTCCCAAGTGATCTCTCCCCTGATTTTGGTATCAATACTTGGGTGGTGGCAGCCGTGTTTTTTATCCCCAAAATCTAGGTTGTTAAGATTTGGGGGGAGGGGAGGAGTTTTATACCAAAGCCTGGTAAATAAGGTTTTGGGGTACTTTTGCTGGCCCCCTCTTCTGCATTTATTGTGCCAGAGTGGGGAAGGAGCCATGCCAGAGTCAAAGGGGGAGAGAGCTAAGAAGAGTAGCAAGGGGTTCAGGCTGTACTGAGGAGCAGACCTGCAGTGACAGAGCCAGAGGCCCATTCGGCCCACAAAGCACAGACCCTGTGCTAAGAAGCAGACCTGCAGTGACAGTCAGACACACACAGCCCAAGGAGTGCAAGCTGTGCTGAGAAGCAGACCTCCAGTGACCAGAGCCAAAGGGATCAGAGGAGCAATGCAAGGAGCTGGAGTCTGGCAAAGCAGGGAGACACCACCAGCCAAGAGGCCCTGCAGGCCAGACTTGGAGAGGGATTGTAACTCCAACTGGGAGAGAGGTCCTGCTACCTAGAGCCTGAAGTCGTGTGGTCACTGCCAGAGCATGTCACAGCCAGGGCCTGAGAGAGAGCCCTGGGACCTATAAGGAACAGACCGTGAACTGTCCTTGCACTCTGCAAACTGCTGTTTGTGATGTCCCTGTGCTACAGAGTGGGGCTACGTGTTCTCTTTTAACCTTTCTCAATTTTTCCTTCTTCTTTTCTTTTTAATCAGTTGCTGTTTAATAAATTGTGTTTGCTTTGAACTGTATGTAATGATCAGTGGGTCAAGAAAGCATGCAGTGTGAAGAGAGCACCCCATAGTGGGGACTACAAAGTCAGGGATTAAGCCGCAGAAAACCTGGGCCCAGCCTTGTTGGGATTTCGAGGACTCTGCTACACAGCAGAGTGGAAGGGGAGCCCTCAGGGTCAGGAAGTCCTTTGGATAAAAGAAGTGGGAGCGGGGACTCAGATCCTTTCGCTGGTCCGTTTCACCGGGGTAGCATTGAAGCCAGGAAAGTTCCCCACAATAGCAGGACCATTTGCTCGCTTACATAATCATGGGCTTCTTAGGCTGGATGACGGATGCCACAGCATTATCAGCTCTCCTCATTTTTGTGAGCTTTGCAAGAGTTTGTGTTGTTCTTGAATCCCCAGCTCCTGGAATCAAGTAAACACGTTAGAGTCTCAACTTCCCCTAAATGTAACCCCCAAGGAGATGACTTAGATTCCGGGGGCTTGTCTGCTGGCAGCTCAGGGAGAGGCTCTGAGTTTGCCTTGGCTCCCCCTCCCTACCAGGGCCAGAGTCTGCCCGGCAACCCATGGGGAGTGAGATGCCCCTCCTGGGGGAAGGAGAGACCATTGTTGGAGGGGTCTGGAGCCAGCCAGGAAAAGGGGAGGACTGAGTGTGTGGGAGCTAGTAAGCCCAGGCCTGCATGCAGGGTTCCCCCTGAGAACTAGCCTCTAGGGACCTGAAGGCAGGATCCCTCCGCTGGGTTTTATGTCTCCACTGTTGATTCCCAGTTTGTGGAGTTTGCTGGGAGGCTGCCCCAGCCAGGCTGAGTTGTCTCCAGCTCCCTGGGTGAGACCAGTCACCGCATGGTCAGCTCTGCTCTAGCAGTGAGTTCAGGGCTGCTGCCTGCTGTGTGCGTCTGAATGCTGGGCTAGGAGGTTACAGTTTGAATTTTGGTGCAGTTGTGTGGCCTGCACCTTGAGCCCTGCACCCCTTCGCGGTGAGGGGAAATTCTGGGACCGAAGCAGCCTGGTTCCTGCCTGAAGAGGATCCCAGGGAGAAGAGAGCAGCCCTTTGCAGAGACTGAGTCATCTCTCAACCTGAGGTCATCCATGGAGTGTGTGAGTGCACCAATTTTTAGTTAGTAAGTCAGGGAATTTGTTTGGGGATTTTATTACCTGCAGCATATTAAACTGTGGAGGGATTTACTGCCTTCTCCCATGTGTGAGTCCTTTGGGCTGTACTGGACCTACTCAGCTCCACTGCTAAACCACTGCAGAGAAGGATTTTGTGGTCAACAGTCATCAAGGGCCCCACCAAAGTACGTGTACCAACGGGACACTGATCTTACAGTTGCTGGGCACCAGTGACCCTAAAAATAGTGTTTTACCCTGTTCTGTTATATTTGTCTCCTGTTTAATATAATTGTGTTTATTATAGTGTATGTATTTGTGCTATTTTCTGGGAGTCTCCAACTATCTGGCAAATACATGGAGATTACCCTGGGCTAGAATTTTCCTCCCAAGCTGCCCTGGTGACCCTGCCAGGAAGGAGTGAGGGGGGTGGAGGCACGGCCAAAAAAATCCATCAGAAAAAATAAAGTTGAGTGGGTGGCGGGATCCAGAAGAACCCAAACCTGTCCATCCAAACCTGTAAGGAGATTGGCTTAAAAGAAGGTAACCAGGTGGAGAGGGGGCGCTACATAAAAAAAAGATTCTAGCCCTTGTGGTAGTCTAGTAATAGAAGAAAATGTGAGCCAAATGCACCCAAAAGGCAAAGAACAGAGCCCTACGTGGAACTGTTGTTTATCTAATTAGTTTATAAATCTCATGGTATTTTTGGGACTAAACTTGTGGTTGAAGATACTGGAATTTTGCTTAACATTTAAAGGTTGATTCTGGGGCTTTCTGGACATCCAGCCGAAGTGGAGGTCTCTACCATGATCAGCAGTGACAGTGCTGGATTTGAATTTGTTACAATTCAGGATGGGCTCGTCTACACTGGCCCCTTTTCCGAAAGGGGCATGTTAATTTCACAGGTCGTAATAGGGAAATCCGCGGGGGATTTAAATATCCCCCGCGGCATTTAAATAAAAATGTCCGCCGCTTTTTTCCGGCTTTTAGAAAAGCCGGAAAAGAGCGTCTACACTGGCCCCGATCCTCCGGAAAAAAAAGCCCTTTTCCGGAGGATCTTATTCTTACTTCGAAGTAGGAATAAGATCCTCCGGAAAAGGGCTTTTTTTCCGGAGGATCGGGGCCAGTGTAGATGCTCTTTTCCGGCTTTTCTAAAAGCCGGAAAAAAGCGGCGGACATTTTTATTTAAATGCCGCGGGGGATATTTAAATCCCCCGCGGATTTCCCTATTACGACCTATGAAATTAACATGCCCCTTTTGGAAAAGGGGCCAGTGTAGACGTAGCTGATATGTCTACATTGCAGAGTTTTTTTTTTTTTTGGAAGAACGGCTGCTTTTCTGAAAATACTCCAGTTACATCCAACTGCAATCGCAATTTTCTGAAAAAAAAATTGAAAGAACAGAGGGTTTTTTCTGACACTGGTAAACCTCTTTCTACGAGAAAGAAGCCTATTTTCAAAAGAGCTCTTTCGAAAAAAGGTCTGTGTGGATGGGGAAGAGGGAGTTCTTTCATAAGAAGAGGAAAGAGGAAAAAGCACAGGTGCCCTGGTGGCCACTCCATCCATAGTAATCACAGCTTACATGTGAGAGAGCGTCCATTCAGTGTGGACGCTATCTTTCGAAAAAGCAGATTGCTTTTTTGATGTGCTTTGGCATTGTGGACACTCTCTTTTGGAAGAAGTTTTTCTGGAAGATCTCTTCTGGAAAAGCATTTTCCGAAAGAAGCCTGCAGTCTAGACGTAGCCTCAGTTTCAGAGTTCCAGAGATGAATGCATTCGTTAACACTTCTCAGAGATATTGTCTGAGTATGTCTGTCAGAAGCTCAGTTGCAGATGTCTAGGTCACACAACCTGACATTCACAAAGAAAAGGGCTGGAAAGGGTCCATGCCAAACCCTTAGCAGCCATGGAAATTCTATCTACAACCATGGACATTAGCTAACAGCAAATGCTGGATAATGTTGCCTTTTTGCATAATTACAGTCCCAGCATTAGTCACATTTTCTGTTCAACCGAAACCTGGACAAGGGGCATATATTAGTTTCACAGTGTATGGTAAAAATACCAGAGGCTAGAAAGGATCAATGTATAATTTTAGGGCACAGGCTGGAAGGGATATATGAAACAACAGGCTCTACTAAGATGTCATAGGCATTTTCCCCTTTGGCTTCACTAACACACACAACGTAACAATAATGAGTGCCATTGCATATTGCAAAGTAAATTGAAGAGCATGAAGCTAAGAATGATTGTTTAATAGTGGTGGGGAGGTTCTATTTTTAGCCTAACCTGCCACTGTCTGATGGCTTCAGAAAGCATATTAACATTGCAGCACTAATGTAGAGCATTTGCTAGATGTATGTTCTATTTATCCTTCTGTGTGTAGTGATTATAATAATGATACATTGTGTTGTGGCAGGTTCATCAGTAATTTATTAGAAAGATGTGGCTGCACTGCTTCTTTTCACGTTATCAGATGTAAAACTTTTGTAAAATGCTACAATTTCACTGAAATGTTGAGTGGGCAGTCTTCAATGGCAGGAATTTTTCATTTCCAGAACATTTCATTTGCTTCTTCCGCTATTAAATGTAATTTGTGTGTCTGATATGAGGGAGTTACAAAAACTATAAAAGTAACTGATTTGTTTGATATCAGTTTGAAGTGGGGGACATTTCGTTAAATTAAAAGACGACTGCTTAGCTGTTAGCTAAATCACTACATTAAACAAAACTTGGTAGAAGCTTCTCTGTAATAGTTTGGAAAATTCACTTTATCTCGGTATACAGGCAGTCCCCGGGTTACGTACAAGATAGGGACTGTAGGTTTGTTCTTAAGTTGAATCTGTATGTAAGTCGGAACTGGCGTCCAGATTCAGCCGCTGCTGAAACTGATCAGTTTCAACAGCGGCTGAATCTGGAGGCCAGTTCTGACTTACATACAGATTCAACTTAAGAACCCCAGGCATCCCCAAGTCAGCTGCTGCTGAAACTGATCAGCAGCTGATTCCAGGAAGCCCGGGGCAGGGGCTTCCTGTAGTCAGCCACTGGTCAGTTTCAGCAGCGGCTGACTTGGGAACACCTGGGGCAGAGCAGCTGGGGTGCTGCTGGGTTGGTCCAGTGGCACCCAGAGCGGCGCTACGTGACCAACCGGCAGCGCCCCAGCTGCTGTACCACAGGCGTCAGGAGCAAAGCTGCGGAGCACGGGGGCAGCAGGACAGCCCAGACGCGCCGTGGCTATCCTGCTGCCCTCGGGCTCCGTGGCTTTGCTCTGCTTTGCTCCCTGTCCCCCTGGTCTGCAGACCAGGGGAATGGGGAGCAAAGTGGCGGAACACGCGGGCAGCGGACAGCCCAGACGCGTCTGGGCTGTCCGCTGGCCGTGTGCTCCGCGGCTTTGCTCTGCTCTGCTCCCCGTCCCCCTGGTCTGTAGACCAGGGGGACGGGGAGCAGAGCAGAGCAAAGCGGCGGAACACGCGGCCAGCTGACAGCCCAGACGCGTCTGGGCTGTCCGCTGCCCGCGTGTTCCGCCGCTTTGCTTCCTCTCCCTGGTCTGCTGGAGACGAGGGAGAGGGAGGGCCCCGTTCGTAACTGCGGATCCGACATAAGTCGGATCTGCGTAACTCGGGGACTGCCTGTATTTGAGTGTATTGAGGAGCCGTACTCCCTGAGTTCTAATTGTCATTCCATTGGATTTGTCACAGAGGTCCCTGCCCCACCAGGGTCCCGTGGACACAGCCGCCAAGCAGCCTGAGGTCAACTGCCCTTCCACGCCTTTAATTTCGTGCCCCTCCAGCGATGAGGCATTTGAGGGGGACCTGGGCCCACTCTCTCTCCAGGTTCCAACCCAGGGCCCTAAAGTGTGTGAGCACGCCTCTCACACCTGGCTGGTGGGCTGTTTGCCGCAACGCACCAGCCCACAGGCAAACACCCAGCTGCCTGCCCTGGGTCACTTCCTCAACTCCTCCACCTGTTGCCTGCCCTTCCTCCCGAAGGTCAAAGAGGTTTTCGGGACACCAACGCTGGCTAGCTCTTCCCGTTCCTCTCCCATATAACCTCCTCGCTTCTTGTAGCCCCTCCCTTCCTCTTCATGTCCCTCCGTTTCTCCAGCTGCCTTTGCCTCGTCCACCCCCGCAAACGCCGGCAGCAGTCCCTCCCTTCCTGATGTGCATGTGCCGTTGTCTTCCGGACTCCTCTTCTCTCTTTCCTGCTCCCCAGCTGTTCTGCGCTCCAGCATGTCCTGCCGGGGCGCCCGCCTCGGCAAGCGTCTGGGGTGAGTCTGCGTCGGTTTCCCGACTCTCTGCCCTCCTCCCCCATGCTCCGGGCCTCTTTCCCAGTGCAGGGTTGCTTCGCCCTGTCACAGGATTGATAATTATTCTATATTAAATTATTTCTAAATTCTAAAGAAGAACGCAGGATACATAGTTTTTGTTTAATACACATGCACACACATTTTAGAATTAGATGTAGGCTTTAGAATGTCTCTTGCACACTATAAAAGTTTTCTTTGTTGGTAAGCACAGTATAATTGTTTGGGGGTAAAGTACCCCTGTAGCAGATATGCTTTGCAATTATAAACTGCAGACAATTCAAAGCAGAATTGTATCGGTAGCTTCTATTACTCCTGAGCCTCCTTCAGTGGAATGTCCCATTCATGCAATTGCCAAAAGAACTGCAGCCAAAGTTGTTTCCAATGTTTCTTTAGTCCTATGTTAATGGTGGAAATGAATGGGTCAGAAGCAATGTTCCCTCTCATTTTTCCATCTGTGTGGAATAAATTTTGTTATTTGCACCAAGGCATGTGCATATGTGTACCACAAATTGGCCATAGGATAGTCGAAAATATAGTAGGTTTCCACACATACCCTTGTATCTGTTTAAGTAAAACTGTGCTTTTAGATTTAGTTAAACCAATATAAAATCCTGTAATGATTCTTTTCCTGTGACTGAGCCCATTCTTATCAATTTAATTGAAGTACAAACTATGGTACAGCCCCAAATCCTAATAAGGACCAAGGCTGTATCATTTATTATTATGGATGTATTACTGTAGCCCTTAGTAGCCTTGGTTATGGCCCGGTACCCCAGTGTGTGGTTGCCTCCACACTAGAGAACTAACTCACTGGTAGTACAACAAGTACAGCTTGGAAAGGAGAACAAGGCTGTGTAATGGCAGTCCGGGTGTCAGCCCCTACTTTGGCCTGTGTCCAAGCTTTCATGGGACCTGTGGAGAACAACTCCAAAGGATGGTGTGGTGCGTACAGTCCCTCTCCTCATTGGCAGGCTCAGACACAGCTAGCCCAGTAAGTACAGAACCCATGGCCTTAGGCCTGTATGTTAATGGTGTGTCTGTGCCTGTTGCTGTTTTGGTTGATGCTGCTGTTCCTGTTACCAGATTTGTCCAATACTCTGGGGTATGCTCATTTATCAGGGTTACCCTTATGGGACTGGGGGAAGGTTGACAGTTCTATCAGTGTGCTGTTGGTGCTTACTTGGGCTCTCATATGTAGCTGAATTCTCCCTGCTGCCAATTCCCCCTCCCACTGGAGCTCTCCTGCAGGAACTAGGTTTCTCAGGATGGGGTTCTTCCCACCTTGGCAACACACACAGACACTCACACCCACTAACAGAGCACGTCTGAGAGGATGGGTACTCAGCACTCACAAGCTGACCCCCTCATATGTCCCTGGACTCAGCTGGCTGGGTTTCACAGCAATGTCACACTGCACCCTCATGTGCCTTTGGACTCCGTGGGCTGGATTAAACAGCACTTTAAGCTGCCATCCTCATAAGCCCCCAGGTTCAGCACCCCTATCCCCACTTTCACACCACAGTCATTCACTGGTAAACCACACGATGAGCAAACCCCACAGGATTTTAGGCACTACAGGGATCTTTTGCTTGGGTACAAGAAGCGTTGTTGCAGAGCGAATGGGGAAGCCAAAACAACACCCCTTAAGGAAGAGTGAGCAAAAGAGAAAGAAAGAGAGAGAAGCAACCAGTTTAACAATGAAAGTGATTTATTTCTGAGTAGTGAATAGATATCAAACAGTTACAATATTAAATCTAAATTGAAACTGATTACAAACGTTAGGTAACCATATAACAGTTTACACAGGGCAGGGTCAGGAGGCTATGCTTAGAGAGATAGTTGAGAGAGAGAAAGAGAGAGAGAGAGAGAGAGAGAGAGAGAGACCTCACCACTCCACGGAGCTTGCACTGATCGGGGTTCCCAGATGATGATGGTAGCCGGGGGTCCAGAGGGCAGGAGAAAAGCAGGACAGAGCCCCCAGCACGATCAGACAGGAGATGAAGAAGTCTCAATGGAACTGATGCAGTTTAAGTCCAGGTATCAGAACAGTTTTCTTGGGGCAAGGATAGGAGTTTTTATAGGGATAGTTCAAAGAGAAAGAGGAGAGACAATAGAGACTGATCACCCCTGGTTATGGGTGATGTTCCTTGAACGAGCTCACAATGCAACTAGGCAGTTTCAGTATTTTAGATGTCAATAGGATCGTTACTAGAATTGGTCTGATAATGACTAATTTGGGTGTGAGCAGGCCTAGGTTCATTAGCATCTGGAGCAGGGATTTCCCATCAGGCAGTGCTTCTCTGCTTTCGGTGTCCCATAGTTCACTGCGGTTCCTGCCTTGGAAGAGCTGCTCTCCATTCTGTATGCTAATGAGATGTCCCTCTGTTCCATCTTTAATGCAAATGAGGCTGGGGTGTTTCCTTAATTATATCACCCTTGTCTGAAGCAGTTTAGGTGGGTCTTCCCCGGCCTTTTCATTGCTTTGTCTTTGATTCTAGCAGAGGCCTGAGGGAGGGGAATGGTTTTCCATGAATGTCACTCCCTGGCTCCCCAAGAGCACAAGGCTGACAGGTGACCATGTTCTGGTTTCCCAAGAATCACAGAGCTGGTGGGTAACATTCCTGTCCTGCCATGGGCTAAGCAGGCACCCTCTGATGTGCAGATTGCTGGGAGAAGGGTTCAGCTCTGCGCTGAGCAGGAATTCCATCGCAGGAGGAGTAATGGTAGTCCGAATTAGGAGCTTTAGTTCAAACTACCTAGCCCGGGCTGCGTGTAGTCGCAGACACGGAGTTCAAACTACCGGGCATTTAAAAATGGCGGCGCATGGGAACATGCAAATAAAGCCAGGGATATTTTAATCCTGGGCTTCATTTGCAAGTTCGAATGACTACATTAGCCACCCTAGTTCGAACTAGGGTGGCTAGTGTAGACATACCCTAAGTTCCTGGACCATGGTAAATTTCTCCTCCATGAGTATATTATTTTGTTCCTGTTCCATCTAGTCGTTATGCTTGCAACAGGAATATTGTGGTGATAATAAAAGTTCTTTCTCTTTTCTTTTTATTAACCTAAATAGTGGTTAAGTTTTGTGTCCTGGTTTGTACTTTAGGGGTGAGATTTCCCAAGTAGTTTCTCCCTGGTTGCTTTATTAATATTTGGGTGGTGACTAAAAAGGGGCAAGGAAATCTGCAGACAGTGTTGTCCAAAACAACTGCAAATGCAGTTATTGATTCCATCACACTCAGCTTAAAGAAAATGCTAGGTGATGAAATTAGAGATGTAGAAATGTTCAGCATACAAATAGATACAATGCGGGATATTAATGTTCACGATCAACGTTCGGTTGTTATAAGATACGTGACAAATACTATCCACGAACGTTTAGTGGCGGTAGTCAACTGTTCATCAACAACAGGAAACACATTGTGCGATTTAGTCTGCAATGCTTTAAAAAAACCTGAATATCAATGTAAGAAAATGTATCGGTAACTCTGCTGATGGAGCTGCCAAAATGCAAGCTGAATATAATGGGTTTTCTTTGTGGCTCGCCAATGCTGCACCTGGCCAACTGCATGTGTGGTGCTATGCACATGTTTTGAACTTAATTATAAGTGAAATAACACAGATTAAGGTGTAAACTATTTCTTTTGGATTATTAACACGTGTGCAGTTTTTCTCAGAGAATCGTACCAATGCATGAACGTTTGGCGTGAATTTAGTAAGATGAAGTATATTTCAGGTCTTGGATATACTTGCTGGTGGGCGAAAGACAGAGCTGTAAAAAATTTTTTTGGCCCTTTTAACCCTACAGAAGTTACATTTTACTGTGATATGTTACCAACATTTTATGAACTTTCAGAATCCATTAAATATAACAAAGATGCGCATCACAAAGCCGAAACTATTTTGGAGTCTCTGACCCATTTTGAAACAATAGTAACCGCACAACTATTTTTACAGATTTTTAAGCACACTTCTCCTTTATCGGAGTATTTACAGTCAAATAACATGTACATTATAAAAGCGTATCAGATGATTGAAAGTACATCTGAAGAATTGTCTAAAATATTGAGAAATTTTGAACATCGGCAAATGAAGAATTAGACATCAGAAATGTACATATAATCATTGAAACAGATTTCAAAGAAAAATGGACTAGAATACAGAAAAAGTTACCTGGGGAATTTGGCACCAATGAAATGCTACGAAATGCAAAAGAAACTTATCGCATAAATGTGTATACAGGCAGTCCCCGGGTTACGTGGATCCGACTTATGTCGGATCCCTACTTATGAATGGGGTGACTCACCACGCACTAGCTGCGCCCCCCCCCCCCCCCGCAGACCGCCGAGACACGCTGCGGTCCCACCGCCCGCATCCTCCGCAGCGAGAAAAGCCGCTCCGCGTCTCCCTGGTCTGCTGGGGGGGAAGGGGCGCAGCTAGTGTGCCCCCCCCAGCAGACCAGGCTTTTCTCGCCGCTGGTCAGTTTCAGCAGTGGCTGAATCAGGACGCCTGGGGTAGAGCAGCTGCAGTGCTGCCGGGTTGGTCCCGCCGCGCCAAGGGTCAGCGCTACCAGACCAACCCAGCAGCACTCCAGCTTCTCTGCCCCAGGCATGTCCGATTCAGCCGCTGCTGGTCAGTTTCAACAGCAGCTGAATCTGGATGCCTGGGACAGAGCAGCTGGGGCGCTGCTGGGTTGATCCCCGCAGCGCCGCACCTTGGCGCTGCGGGGACCAACCCAGCAGCACCCCAGCTGCTCTACCCCAGGTGTCCCCAAGTCAGCTGCTCTGCCTCGGGCTTCCTGTGGTCAGCTGCTGGTCAGTTTCAGCAGTGGCTGAATCGGGGACACCTGGGTTACAATATGTACCAGTTCCGACTTACATACAAATTCAACTTAAGAACAAACCTACAGTCTCTATCTTGTACGTAACCTGGGGACTGCCTGTACTGTTACAATGGATAGAATAGTCAGCAGTTTCAATACGAGATATCTAAAACACCACAATCTTTATGCAAAATGTTCTTATTTGAATCAGAAGAATTTTGAATATATTCTAAACAATCTCCCCAAAAATGCATTTGAAAAATTAAGTGAGTTGTTAAAAAAATTTAGCAACACTATCTCAAAAGAAATATTGCATGCAGAAATAATGGATTTCGCAACGAAATGGAACAAATTCACGTCAGCTCTTACCGAAGATGTCTTAAATGGCAGTATTGAGAATAGTGATGATTGCGACACAACTTCTCTCGAAAAATGTAAATCCTGAAAAAACTGCATGGCATGTTACCATGTTTTGGCCAAGTTTAATTTGCACACACTGGCATATAGGCACGTCTTTCTAGCATACAAATATGTATTAACCTTGTCTGCAACCTAGGTATCCCGTGAGAGGGCTTTTTCAAAGCTGAAGTATATTGTGAACAAATTGCAAAATTGTCTTACACAGTCACATCTTGAATCCTTCATGTTAATGTCATGCAAGAAAGACCTACTGTCCAAAATAAATCGTGAGGATGTTATGAATGACTTAGCAAGGAAGAGTAAATTTTCTAAAAATTCTTTGATGTGAAAAAGTGGGCCATTCTCAACCCATTTCCAGAGACTATTTTGATTGCCAGTCCGCCCCGATCCCTTGGGATGATAACATGAAGGGAAAAGGAGTCCAGGACAGCTGGCTGTATTTTAAAGAAGCCTTATTAAAGGCATAGGAAGAAACCATCCTGATGCGCAGTAAGAAAAGCAACTGTGGTAGGTGACCAGATTGGCTTATCAGTGAAATTCCTGGTGAGTTTAAACACAAAAAAGAAGCTTACAAGAAGTGGAAATTTGGACAGATGACTAGGGAGGAGTATAAATATATTGCTCGAGCATGTAGGTAAGTAATCAGGAAGGTGAAGGCACAATTGGGATTGCAGCTAGCAAGGGATGTGAAGGATAACAAGAAAAGTTTCTACAGGCATGTTAGAAATAAGAGGGTGATCAGAGAGGGTTAGGGTTTGGGTGGGGTCTTTACTGGATGAGGGAGGTAACCTAGTGATAGATAATGTGGAAAAAGCTGAAGTACTCAATGCTTTCTTTGCCTCTGTCTACACTTCTTTACCTCTGTCAGCTCCTAGACTACTGCACTAGGCAACGCAGTTTGGGAAGGAGGTGGGCAGCCCTTGGTGGAGAAAGAACAGGTTAAGAACTATTTAGAAAAGCTAGACATACACAGATTCATGGGTCCAGATTTAATACATCCGAGGGTACTGAGAAAGTTGGCAAAGGTCATTGCCTTTGGCCATTATCTTTGAAAACTCGTGGAGATCTGGCAAGGTCCTGGCAAGAAATAGGCAAATGTAGTGCTCATCTTTAAAAAGGGGAAGAAGGACAATCCAGGGAACTAGACCAGTGAGCCTTACCTCAGTCCACAGAAAAATCATGGAGGGGATCCTCAAGGAATCCATTATGAAGCACTTGGAAGAAGGGAAAGTGATCAGAAATAGTCAACCTGCATTCAGCAAGGGCAAATCTCAGCTGACCAACCTGATTAGCTTCTATGATGAGGTAACTGGCTCTGTGGACATGGGGAAGTCGGTGGATGTGATATACGTTGACTTCAGCAAAGCTTTTGCTACGGTCTCCCACAATATTCTTCCCAGCAAGTTAAGGAAGTCTCGATGGGATAAATGGACTGTAAGCTGGATAGAAAGATGGCTAGATTATTGGGCCCAATGGGTAATGACAAACTGCTCAATGTCTGGTTGCTGATCAATTTCAAGTGGAGTGCCTCAAGGTTCAGTTCTAGGGCCGGTTTTGTTCAACATCTTTATTAATGACCTGGCTGAGGGGATGGATTGCACCCTCAGCGTGTTTGCAGATGACACTAAGCTAGGGGGAAAGGTAGATACATTGAAGGGCACTGATAGCGTCCAGAGTGACCTAGACAAATTAGAGGATTGGGCCAAAAGAAATCTGATGAGGTTCAACAAGGACAAGTGCAGAGTCCTGCAATTGTGGCGGAAGCATCCCAAGCATTGTTACACGCTGGGGACCGACTGGCTAAGTAGCAATTCTGCAGAAAAGGACCTGGGGGTTACAGCGGATGAGAAGCTGGATATGAGTCGACAGTGTGCCCTTGCAGCCAAAAAGGCTAATGGCATATTAAAGTGTATTAGGAAGAGCATTTCCAGCAGATCTACAGAAGTTATTATTCCCCTTTATACGGCACTGGTGAGGCCACAGCTGGGCTATGTCTATACTGCAGGCTTTTTGCGCAAGAATGGGTGTTCTTGCACAAAAAATTGCAGTGTCTACACTGCACACGCATTCTTGCGCAAATACATTTACAGTACAGCTTCAGAAAAGAGGGCTTCTTGTGGAAGAGTTATTCCTCTCCCCACGAGGAATAAGCCCTCTTGCACAAGAAGACCGTGTGGACAGGCAACAGGGGTTTCTTGTGCAAGAAACCCCTATGGCTAAAATGGCCATCAGAGCTTTCTTGCAGAAGAGAGTGTCCACGTGGCCATGGACACTCTTGCACATAAGCACATCTCTTGCACAAAAGCACATGGCAGTGTGGACGCACTCTTGCACAAGAACTTTTGCACAAGAACTCTTGTGCAAAACATTTCTTGCTCAAGAAGCCTGCAGTGTAGATGTATCCCTGGAGTATTGCATCCAGTTCTGGGCCCCCCACTACAGAAAAGATGTGGATGCATTGGAACGGGTCCAGCGGAGGGTGACCAAAATGATCAGGGGGATGGAGAACATGACCTATGAGGAGAGGCCGGGGGATTTGGGCTTATTTAGTCTACAGAAGAGAAGAATGAGGGAGGATTTGATAGCAGCCTTCAATTTCCTGAAGGGAGGTTCCAAAGAGGATGGAGAGAGGCTGTTCTCAGTAGTGATGGATGGCAGAACACGGAGCAATGGTCTCAGGTTACAGTGGGGAAGGTCTAGGTTGGATATTAGGGAAAACTATTTCACTACGGGTGTGTGTAGATTACAGGGTTTTTTCGAAAAAAGTTCCCCTGCATCTAGACTGCTGCCGCATTCTTTCAAAAGTAGCTTGAAAGAATGCAGCAGTTTTTTCGACCGTGGAAAACCTTGTTTTACGAGGAAGAATGCCTTTTTTTGAATGTGCTCTTTCAAAAAAAGGCGCTATGTAATGCAAACTGTGCTTTTTCGAAAGAGAGCATCCAAACTTGCTTTTTAGAAAGTACTGGTTGTGGTCTAGAAGCTCTTTTTTGAAAGATGCTTTTTTGAAAGTATCTTTCGAAAAAAACCTCTTTCGAAAGAGGCTTGCAGTCTAGACATAGCCTAGGAGGGTGGTGAAGTACCGGAATGGGTTCCCTAGGGAGGTAGTGGAATCTCCATGTCTAGAGGTTTTTAAGTCCTGGCTTCACAAAGCCCTGGCTGGGATGATTTAGTTGGGGTTGGTCCTGCTTTGGGTAGGGGGCTGCACTCGATGGCCTCCTGAGGTCTCTTCCAGCCCTAGGGTTCTGTGATTGTCCTAGTGCTGCAGTCCCACCTGTCTGTGCTTATCTCCTGGTTTCACTGTGCTCAGTGTTCCACTGTGTCAAAAGGATTGACCATTGTTCTACTCACGTGTTTTATGCACGTCTGTGTTTGTGGCTGCTTCCTCACATTCTTCCTTGCTCTGGTGGTTCCTAGCTTGTTTCTGAACTAACCACAAGATAATGCATGAGGTGTTTGAAATGGTTACCACACCTGTGTGTGCCTGCGCAAGGTCCATGCTTGCTCTGCTATGGCATCTGCATGGATAACGAAGGGTAGAAAGGTGCAAAACGATTATTTGCTGTTGCTTTCAAGGGGGCACAGAGAAACCGAGGGAGGAGATGAGTGCATTATGGGATGCTGATGACATGTATCCAGAACCACCTGCTGCCCTTTGTGCTATGGTGAGGCACTGGGGGGCTAACCCAGAATGCAAAGGGGTGACAGGAACTGTGGGATAGCTACCCACAGTGCATCACTGTCCGTGGTGACAGTAGCTACCCCTCTGGGGACGCGCTACATTGAACTCTTGTGAACAGCGGGGACATGCACTTTCGACTTTACACAATTGCGTGCTAAAAAATCAACCCTAATAAATTTGATCTAATCTCGTAGTGTGGGCAAGGCCTTCCCGTCTTTCAATAAAGGGTCATCTAAGGGACCATTTATTTAAAAATAATATGAGAATAAACTCTCTTCATCTTAGGAATCATATAAATATTTACCTTTATATTAGTCTTGGTTTTTTTTAATCCTCCTCTACTATTTTAAAATACAGTTTTTTATTTAAGACCTGTCAGAAAATAATGAAGATACCACATTCTGTTTTTTTAATAGGCTAGGAAACATTTTTACAAAACTAACTGGCTTTGTGTGTATGAACCCAAAGTACTATAGGAAAATGCTTTATTTTGGTTTAGAGAAACAGTCTCTAAACATTGCAGCATTAGGCATGCTCATGACACCCAGGAAAAACAAACACATATAAACAGTGACAAATCAATAAGATCTTGGCAATGATTTATATTTAACCATATTGTGTTACTATTTTTTATGATTTATATTGCTTAGGAGTAGCATGCTGACATAACATATTCCATGTTACATATTGGTAACATATGTAAGATTGTTTTTGTATGATCTTTTGATCAAGCATGATCCTTTAAAAGAAATGTGTCCCGCTAAGCAGGAGACGTAAGTGTGAAGAGGAGCGAACCCTGCAAAGGCTCTTTTATAACAAAAAGTATGAATTGTGGAGACGGCTGCCAGTGTGATGTAGAGTAGCGCTGAGGGAGTGCAGCCCCATCCGAACACACTTGAAAACATAACTCTACGAAGATGTTTACAAAGCTGATCATTGGTCTGTGTTATTGGTCTCTACACTGACAGCTGATCTGGGACTGGTAAAACTCCCACTGACTTCAATGAGGCCAGGGGAGTTTCACTCCCTACCTTTAGCAAGTTCCTTCTGGGACTATGAGGACAAAGATCAATTCTGATCACAGTTCTGCAGAAAGTGAGAGACCGTTTGGGAGTCTTTCTACTAACTTCAAATGGATTGGCTTCAGGAGTGAAGTTGGTGTGAACTGCCCCACTCATCTCCAGTGGGGTGTAAGGGTAATGTTGCCTTATGGCGGGGAGGGGGAACCTCAGGCCTGGGGGCCAGATGCAGGGCTTTTCTCCCCAGTATAGGGGAGCCTGCAGTGGTGCTCCAGCCCCCCTGGGGCGCACACAATCTACGAGGCTGGGTCCCCTAGGCTCTGATGTGCGAGTGTCCTTCTGTTTCTCAGGTGAGGGACACATCAGTGACGGGGTTGGGGGGTTTTCTGATTCTCTCTTGTGTGGCCCCCGACTAATTTTTCTGTGGGTCAGCGGCCCCCAACCCAAAAAAGGTTCCCTGCCCTGCCCCATGGCCATAGGTGGAGAAAGTAGGAGTGCCAGGGTGGGGCGGGGGAAGCGCTGCAATGCCCCTGGGCTCCCAACCTAATGCCCAGGATCCAGCTGCTGGCTCCATGTGCTGGGGGCTCCGCTGCCAGGGCTTTTCTCCTGGCCTGAGGTGGAGGTGGGGGTGGGAGTGGGGGTGGACAGGGCTAAGGGGGCTCAGCACCCTCCTGCACCACTGCTATGGCAACTGAACTCAATATTGTTTCATTGTGCTCAGCTTGGTAAACCCGTCCAGCCACTGGGAGCAAAGGGTCCATTCGTCTGAAATGAAACTGAATGCAGGCGGAGGACCAGATGCCTTGGCTGGCTGGGGACATCTTGGACGTGTTACGATAGTTTGTAGAAATGCTGCTGTTTGCGCTAAGGAGCTTACGTTGGCCTCAGATCAGAGTAAATGGCATCGGCACAAATGGTGGCTTACCCAGGCTTTGCCTGCCTATGCCAGTGGTCTGCATTGGCGTAAGATTACCCTTGGCTGGCCTCTGACTCCAGCAGTTTCATAGTAACTTTCTTCGTACAGAGCTGTGAAGAGGGACCGTGAGCCTGGAATACCCTGGTGCTTTACAACAGGAAAAAGGCTCCGCTGATAATGGAGTTATGGAAGCCACAGAAAACGTGAGGAACACCAGGGCATTGTGGCTTGGCTGGCTCTGGAGGCTGCTTATGGAATATGAGCAGTTTGATTTCTCAGGCCTGACATCCCAGGCTTGGTCTGACCAATACAGTAGCTAAGTTGTGAAAAGGGCATAGTGAGGCTGCAGCGCAGGTAGCCACCCCATGCCAGCTTTGATCTAGCCAGCTCCAGGGACGATAGCAGTGAAGCTGTGGCGGCATGGGCTGGCCACAGGGGGATACAGCCAGGGTCCAGCATGCACTTGTACTTTCACAGCCCTTGTTGAAGCTGGCTCAGGCCTGAGTTCATGTGTGGCAGCGCTCTCACCTCTGACTGCGGTGCAGACCTACACAGAGCTAAGGTCCAGCCCGAGGTACAAATCACAATTATTTTGGTATGTCTACACTACAAAGTTAATTCGAACTAACAGGCATTAGTTCGAATTAACTTTGATAGGCGCTACACTAGCGCTCCACTAGTTCGAACTTAATTTGAACTAGCGGAGCGTTTAATTCATACTAGGTAAACCTCATTCTCCGAGGAGTAACGCCTAGTTCGAATTAAATAGTTCGAATTAAGGGCTGTGTAGCCACTTAATTCGAACTAGTGGGAGGTTAGCCCTTCCCAGGTTGCCCAGGTGGTCACTCTGGGCCAAACCAGGGAAACTTTTCTGCCCCCTCTCGGCCCCGGAGCCCTTAAAGCGGCATGGTCTGGCACTGTAGTGCCCGTGCCAGTTGCAAGCCTGCCAGCACCCAGCCAGCAGACCCTGCACCTGGCACGGCATGAGCCAGCCACCCACTGGCACCCAGCCTCTTCCCGGGACCAGGCTGGCGGCTCCCAGGAGCCTGCCTGGGGCTGCAAGAGGTGGGTGTCCGCCTGGTCTAGTGCAGAGATCGTGGACCTCATCGAGGTTTGGGGGGAGGCCTCCAACGTCCATGACCTCCGCACTAGGCACAGGAAAGTGGCCGTCTAGGGCAGGATAGCTGCCAGCCTGGCCACCAAAGGCCACATGCGAACCCAGGAGCAGGTTTGCATGAAAATCAGGTTGGTCCCATGAGACCCCCGACCCTGAGCCCTGAGCTTAGAACATAAGAACGGCCGTACTGGGTCAGACCAAAGGTCCATCTAGCCCAGTAGCCTGTCTGCCGACAGCGGCCAGCACCAGCTACCCTGGAGGGGATGGACCGATGACAATGACCAAGCGATTTGTCTCGTGCCATCCATCTCCAGCCTTCCACAAACAGAGGCCAGGGACACCGTTCCTACCCCCTGGCTAATAGCACTCCATGGACCCAACCTCCATGAATTTATCTAACTTCTCTTTAAACTCTGTTATAGTTCTAGCCTTCACAGCCTCCTCTGGCAAGGAGTTCCACAGGTTGATTATGTGCTGTGTGAAGAAGAACTTCTGCTTATTACTTTTAAACCTGCTGTCTATACATTTCATTTGGTGTCCTTTAGTCCTTCTATTATGGGAACTAATGAAGAACTTTTCTTTATTCACCCTCTCCACACCACTCATGATTTTATAGACCTCTATCATATCCCCCCTCAATCTCCTCTTTTCTAAGCTGAAAAGTCCCAGTCTCTTCAGTCTCTCTTCCTATGGGACCTGTTCCAAACCCCTAATCATTGTAGTTGCCCTTTTCTGAACCCTTTCCAAGGCCAAAATATCTTTTTTGAGGTGAGGAGACCACATCCGTACACAGTACTGAAGATATGGCGTACCATTGTTTTATACTTCCCCTCCTCCTTCTTCCCCTGGCTTCCTCCTTCCAGCTCCTTCCTCCCAGGTTTCCCCCTCCCCTCTCCCACCCTCTCTCTTCCCCTCTCCCACCTCCTTTTCCCAGTCTCCCCAGAGGTTAATTCCCCCCCCCCCCCCAGTTTTGTTAAATAAAGAGAGTTTGTATTTTTGAACACACTTGTCCTTTATTTTTTACATCAGGAAGGGGCCTAGCGAGGGGTAAGTGGAAGGATATGAGGGAGGAACGGATCACGAGCCCTTGATGGGGTGGACTGGGGTGGCTCTGCGGGCTCCTCGTGGTGGAAGCTCTCCTGCAGGGCCTCCTGGATCCTGACAGCCCCCCAAATTAACCCCCCCAGATGGCAGCCTGCGGCAAGTGCAGCCGGGCTGATGGCTGAGTGCTGTGATGTGCCGAGTGTGGGCACTCAGGGCACTCCAAGTCAGAACTGCTTTGCTGTCCTTCATTGAGATAGACAAGCAAGTAGGGAACCCTGAGAACTGTCTGTCCGGGGTGGGGGTCGGGGCCCTTTAAGCACAGCCCTCGGCTAGCCTGAGGCAGCAGCCCCACACTCTAAGTCCTAACCTGATGCCCTGCTGGCACTGGTTCCGGCCAGCCTTAACTTCGGTTCAGGGTCCACTCAATTAGCAAAACGCTAGTTCGATTTAGTTTTTAGGTCTAGATGCACTAATTCGAATTAGCTGAGTTCGAATGAACTAATTCGAATTAAGTTAGTTTGAATTAGTGCTGTAGTGCAGACATACCCTTGGTGTCCAGGATAGGGATCAGCTGAGCTGTTACCAGGTTGCCTTTGAGGAGTAGACAGACTGTATTTGCACTAGTATGCTATCTGGTGGAGGATCTCAGGGTAACTATTCTTTACTTTATAACCTCCTACCAGTCTGGGAAAGTAATAGTGGCATCTGATAGATGGGGAAACTGAGGCACCAATAGCCACAATTTGCCCTGTGAGTCTGTACTGTAGGACCAGTAACTCTTCATGGTGTGCATTAGCCACAACCCCCACTTCCTGGATTAGAAGGCAGCTGTAGGGGCCTGAGCTCAGAATGGCCTCCAAGAGCCTCAGGCCTTACGGCAGTGGAAAAGCAGATACCACAGCCCCAGGTGTCCCAAAACTGCCACTGCCTGCCGAGGGGGAGGGTGTGCAGAACAGCTGGGGTGAAGAACGAAGAGAGGCATGAAAAGTAAGAGATCACTTGTCTTGTGTTTCAAACGGCACAAGGAGGGTGTGTCTGCGTGGGCCCGCACACCATGCTGAGCCTTAGTGGGTGGCAGCGTATCCTAACAGCCAGCGGCCCTCACCCTCTAGATCAGGGCCCTCAAACTTCATCACCCCCCGCTTCTGACAACAAAAGTGACTGCACCAGCGCCTCCGCCTGGCCCAGTCCTGCAGCCCTGGCAGGAGGGAGTGCGGGAATCTGAAGCCCGAGGTCTGTAACCTGAGTCCCCACATGCAGGACTGAAACCTGCATGGCCTCTGGTGCTTTGGCCTCTGGTGATGGGGCTTGGGCTACAGCTCAGTCCTGAGCCCCAGCAAGTCCAAGCCAGCCTTGGTGACCCCATTAACATGGGGCTGACCCACTTTGACCCCATACTATGAGAACTCCTGCTCTAGACGTAGGGGTTCTTGGGCTGCGTGGGGGCAGTGTGTGTGGGGACACTTAGGAGTCGTGGGCAGGCTCAGAACAGCAAGGCCAAGCACCAGACACTAGGGGGCGCTGTTTGATGAGTCTGTCTAGTGAGCTCAGCTCTCTGAGGCTACGTCTACACTGCCTACACTATTCCACATTGTGACGGGGCGAGCGGAGATGCCAGGGGCGCTGACATCAGCAGCTGCACTGCCTGACACTCCCCGATGCTGCTGCAAATGTTCCGGTGGCCCCGTGGGGAGTTTAAACGTGGCGGTGGGGCTGCAGGGGAGGGGGGAGCATGGAGGACGAGGAGAGAGGAGCAAGGGGGCTAGGAGGGCAGGAGAAGGCCCAAGAGCCAGCCACCCCAGGGGAAGCGGAACCACAGTGCCGGGGGAGGCAGCCCCAACCACAGCGGACCCAGAGGGGCAGGCGGAGGAAGCCAGAAGGACGACCCCAGGGAGGGGGGGTGTGAGGCTGGGCTTGAGCCTATGCAGCCGCCGGAGGACCTGTTGGCATCAGCGATACCACCACCCTTGCCACAGGGACCCCTGCGCCAGCCGCACTGGGTGAACACCCTGACGGGGCCAACAGGCGACCAACGCCAACACAGCATCTAACCTCGGTAGGAAGAAGCCCAGGACGGGGGAATTGCCATGGATAACCCCCCCAAGAGGGGTGGTGAGTGTATCTGCTTGGCTCTCCATTCGGGTACGACCCTGTAGTCGTACCCTTTAGGGTTCTGGGTTGGAACTCGGTTGTGAGGGAGGGCCTGAGTTCGCCTGTTGGCCTCTGCTAGTGACTGGACTGGGGGGTGGAAATAGGCATAAGCCAACACCCACTACAAAGACTGACGGCTACAGCCCAGCCAGCCTCGCGTGGGGGAGAGGCGACAGACACGGAGGAGCGGGCTAAGGAGAGGAGGCCCTGGATCGCAACTTTTTATTGAGCCAGCTGCCATAAGCTTAGATGGCTCCCCGGGTGGCGAGTTGGGTCCAGGCGGGCCCCGCCTCAGGGGCCAGCGAACCCCCACCCCATGCAAAGGGAGCCAAGATTAAACTCGGGATGGGGCCCTACTATTTAGTAGGAGGGAGACCCCGTCCCACATAGACCACAGGGAGGGGAGGGGAGGTGACACACATCTTAAGAGCAAACCCATTATATCGAAATATGATGGGCTCGCTAGTCCGATGTCCTTGTAGACCTCATTGCACCAGGGTTCAGGGATGTTTCGGAACAGCACCTTATTTCGAAATTTGGTGCTGTGTAGACAGCGCCAAAATATGAAAGAAGCTATTTTGAAATTACCTCAAAATAAGCTATGCAATTTGCATTGCACAAATTGTGTAGCTTATTTCTAGGTAAGGGCGCTGTGTAGATGCACTTTGAGTTATTTCAGTTCCAAATATAAAAAGGCCAGTATCACTTTAGAAGCTTCAGCTTAGTAAAAATAAACCCTGTTATCTGTAATTTAATTGTGCAGCAGGTAGTGGATGCCAAAATCCATGTCAGATCTTCCCAAAAGGACCAGATAAGGAAATATATTAATTTTAGATTCAATTCCACTGATGCACTTGTTTATTTCGAGCCACAGTGTAAATTGGTTTTTTGAACTAAACTAAAACTGTAGCAGTTAACTTCTAAATCTATCATCACACAGGCCTTGTAGAAGCAGCTGAACACAAAATCGATGCATTTTGTTGTTGCTGTTAAATTTTTCTTATGGACTAATTTCTGCCTAATAACCTGTTGAGAAATACGTCTCTGGAGGCCTCTCGCTGTGCAGAAGTAACCTGCACCAATTGGGGAGCAGCAGCAGGTCTACTAAAGGGTTCTCCCGTGAGCTCTGTGATTTCCATTTCCCTGGAGTGGCTGTCCTCACCTGCGATAAAGACCCCTGCAGCTCCAAGATCGCCTTCCTCTGTAGCATGGGGGTACAGATCACAGCTAGAGGATTCTCTGCATCTTGGGGTCTTCAAAGTATTTGAAGGCTTCAATATCTGAGATATAGGTGAGAGGATCATTCTAGGAGGGGTGGGTGAGATTTTGTGGCCTGCACTGTGCAGGGGGTCAGACTAGATGATCATAATGGTCCCTTCTGACCTTAAAGTCTATGAGTCTATGAGGTGCTTGTGAAAGCAATACAGAGAGCCAAAGCCTGGGAGGAGAACAAAGGGATTCCGGGTGAGGCTAGATCACTGACCAGTCCCCGCCACTGATGCTCTGTGCAGTGGTGAACTTTGTATAATGGGGGTACGGCTGGCCAAACTCGCCAGCAAGCATAAGCAAACATTGCTCTTGACCCAGCATTCGTTTCTCTCCGAGGCCATGTCTACACTGGCAGATGTAAACTCACGGAGTGCAGCAGCAAAAACACTATTGGGTGTCCCCACTGTCAGCCGCCAGCGCATTAGCGTGACCACTTGCAGCTCCTTTTGGAGTGGTGCATCCTGGGTAGCCATCTCACGGAACACCCCTTCCTCTTACGGCCATAGCGGTTTGTGAGGAGATGTGGAACATCTTGGATCCTGTCCCAATACCATGGTGCATCGCTTTGCATCCCAGCTTCAGTCTGCATTTGGTGCCATCTTTCAGTGGCTTTTGTGCTGCACACTCTGCCTCCTCAATGTGCGAGAATGGGTCCCCAGCTGGTGACAAAAATGCTGATTGGGCTTACTAACATGTCACTGTCCCTGGCATGCATGGCAGTTGCATTATTCCTGGAGCTGCAAAGTGACGATGAGGAGTCCCATCAGCAGATGTCTTGTGGCATTCACAGAGGTGCTGACCACAGGGGAACGCTGCTTTTGGGCTCGGGAAACAAGCACTGGGCGGTGGGATCCCATCGTCGTGCAAACCCAGGATGATGAGCAATGACTGCAGAACCTTTGGGAGAGGAAAGCCACTTCCATGGGACTGTGTGCTGAACTTGCCCCCACCCTGCAGTGCAAGGAGACGCGAATGAGAGCTGCCCTGCTGGTGGAGAAGTGCATGGCGATCGCGCTGCAGAAGCTGGCTACACCAGCTTTCCCACGGTCGCCAGTCATCACAGAGTGGGAAAGTCGACTGTTGGACTAGCGCTGATGAAAGTGTGTGGGACCATCGATTGCTTCCTGCTCCGCAAGACCACGACTCCGGGGAACATGCATGAGATTGTGGATGGCTTTGCATGGATGGGCTTCCCAGAGTGCAGCAGGGTGATCAATGGCACGCACATTCCAATTTTGGCACCAGAACACCTAGCATCCGAGTACATGCATTGCAAGGGTAATTCTGCACGGCTCTGCAGGTGCTTTTGGATCACCTGACATTAACGCTGGCTGCTTCTGGAAAGGTGCATGACAAACGCATCCTTTGGACCACTGGCCTGTTTAAGAAGCTGCATGTGGGCATCCAGTGGCTTAGGTGGGGAAAGGCTTTGTCTTCCCAAACTGCCAGCCTGGCCCCGCCCCCACTGCACCTGCTGAACACCTACTGTAGCCATTCTGGGGGTGGAATGTGGCTGCCCCATGCTCCGGAGGCTGGAACTGCATGGCCTCCTCCCTCCCTGGTGCTCTGGGGCTGGGGAAGCTGGAGCCGTGTGCCCTCCTCCCTCCCTGGTGCGCTGGGACTGGGGAAGCTGGAGCCGTGTGCCCCCTCCCTCCACAGTGCTCTGGGGCTGGGGAAGCTGGAGCCGTGTGCCCGCTCCCTCCACAGTGCTCTGGGGCTGGGGAAGCTGGAGCCGTGTGCCCCCTCCCTCCACAGTGCTCTGGGGCTGGGGAAGCTGGAGCCGTGTGCCCTCCTCCCTCCCTGGTGCGCTGGGACTGGGGAAGCTGGAGCCGTGTGCCCCCTCCCTCCACAGTGCTCTGGGGCTGGGGAAGCTGGAGCCGTGTTCCCCCTCCCTCCACAATGCTCTGGGGGCTGGGGAAGCTGGAGCCGTGTGCCCTCCTCCCTCCACAATGCTCTGGGGCTGGGGAAGCTGGAGACGTGTGCCCCCCCCCACAATGCTCTGGGGCTGGGGAAGCTGGAGCCGTGTGCCCTCCTCCCACCATAATGCTCTGGGGCTGGGGAAGCTGGAGCCGTGTGCCCTCCTCCCTCCCTGGTGCTCCAGGGTGTGGAGGCTGGAGCTGTGTGGCATCCTCTCTCCCCAGCGCTCCAAGGCTGGGGAGGTTGGGGAATGTACGCTCACCTCCTTCCCATCTTCCCCTGCTTGTGGAGGGGCAGGCATTTCTCCCGTCCTTGTGGTAGGGGGGCAGGACCTCAGCAGAGGAGGGGCTGTAGGTAGGTGTGACAGGTATTAAGGGTGCGACCACCCCCTTCCGCTCGAAAGGGGGGTTCAGCAGACCCACCGCCTAATGAACGTCTAGGTCTTAGGGTCCTCTGTCCTTCGGGACAGGTCCCTTGGGTGCGATCTCCCTCCCCCGAGGTGGGAGAAGGGGCTCAGCGAACCCGGAAATCCCCCAGAGAAGGGTTGTGTTGGGGCCCCTGCCCTCAAGTCCAGCCCATGCTCAGGTGGGGTCCAACAAACGTGCGCAAGGTCTGGAGTGGGGGTCTGGCTGACAGGCGCGTCGTGAACCCCTCGGATAGGGGTAGGTGGGGGAAGGGGGACCCGGGCCCGCCCTCTCCTCTGGGTCCCAGCCTGGGGCCCTAAGTGCAGGGTGCGGTGCTCCCCTTGCACGGCAGACGGGGGTTACCCCAGGCTGCTTCCTTTCCCCCCTCCCGGGTGATCTGGCCCAGGGACCAGGTGGGTCCTTACCCCCACTTGGTCGGTCTCTGGTCCTCCTGGGTGGTCCGGTGGCCCACGGGTCCTGCGCTGCTTCCTCCAGCGCGGAGGCAGGTCCTCCCTCTCTCTGCCAGGACGGGGCCGCTTCTTCCTAGTGTCCCCTCTCCACCTCCGGTCCTGCCGCTTTTCAAGCGGCCTGGGGGCAGACGCTGAGTGATGGCGCCCCGCCCCCTCCCTGTCGGCCTGTGCTGTGTTGTCGAGTGGTGCGGCAGAGGCCCCTCCCCCTGAGCCTCCTGGCATCCTCCGGCGTGTCCTCTCCCCGGGTCTCACACTGGGGAGCACCAGCGTAACTTGGCCCCGCCTCCCGTGCGGCAGGGCTGCGCCGCTTCCCCGCTCCTCGCCAGCCCCGCGGCGCCGGCTCGTCTTCTCCTTCTCTGGGGGGGAGGGTCCTCCCCCTCGGCAGTGCGGATCCTCACAGGTCCGTCACAGTAGGTGTGGGGGCCCATGAAGCTTCAAGTGGAGACTTTCTTCCCAGACCAGAAAATGACCACGGGGGAAGTGGAAACGCCCATTATGATCCTTGGAGACCCTGCCTATCTTTAATGCCGTGGCTCATGAAGCCATAGAGCCTCGACAGCCCAAGGAGCAGTTCAGTATCAGGCTAAGAGGTGCAGAATGACTGTGGAGCGTGTTTTTGGTTGTTTGAAGGCCTGCTGTCGATGTTTGTTTGGGAAGCTAGACTTAGCCAATGATAACATCCCTGTGGTTGTCACTGCATGCTGTACCCTTCATAATAATTGTGAAGGAAAGGGTGAAAACTTTACTCAGGGCTGGACCGCTGAGGCTCAGCACCTTGAGACCAAGTTTGAACAGGGCTATAAAAGCACAGCATGGAGCTGTAAGGATCAGGGATGGCATGAGGCAGCAATTTGATGCTGAAAGTCAGTAAAACTTGTTGCTATGCATGGGAGTGCAGTGGCTGCGTTGCTAGGGGGTTACTCTCATTGGTCCAAGCACTGTACTTAGCCTTACAGTAATTGTAGCTTTGCTGAGGTATGCTGGCTTGCTCGCTTTCATGTAACGGAATAAAGATTTCTTTGAAGCACATGAATTTCATTTCTTAAACACAGTAAATGTAGGACCCTAGTGAAGCATGAAACAAACATCTGCATGGTGGGAGCCAGGGAAGGACAGGGTGGGAGAGACAGGGGGTGAGGCATGCCCCAATAATTTCACAGGTTTGTATATGTCCAAGGTTCATCTGCAGCGCCCCCATCTGATGTGCTGTGGAAGAGGCTACAGTTCATCAGAGCTAAGCTGCGTGTGAATGGGCGTTGAATGCACCAGGAACATGCCAGAGTCTGCATAGGTCGAGGCTGGGCAGGCAGGTGTGGAGTGTGGTGGATGGAACCGGAGGGGCGGAGTGGTACCCAAATTGCATTGGGGGGTGTATTGAAAAAAGTGTTGGGACGCTGGCTGCGGAGGGAGAGGGGAATAGTTGTGCATCTGCAGTACTAGCAGTGACTCCAGTGTGTTCGCTTCCTTAGGAGTCACTGTGGGCTGCTCCCTGTGCTCCATCCTGTCCCTGTCCTCCCCTCCTTCTGTTCGTTGTGTTCAGAGTCTGCATGGCTCAGGGCATGTTGCAGACACGCAGATGACCAGGGAGACCAGAAAAGACCTTCTGGAAAGGGTGTTGGAGGCCATTCAGGGTGCGGTACTACACCGTGGTGTCCACGCTGGTATCCCAGCACGTTATCCAGAGTGCAGCAAGTGCTACGCTTCTTGCAGAGGAGGCGCTACCTGTGGAGCTAATGTGCACTAAGTGCCTTGCCAGTGTGGACATTGACAGCGCCGCGGGCTGATTTACTGCTCAGTCACTTGACAGTGTAGACTTAGCCTGAGTGATGGAATGTTCCTGGTTAGGCTTTTTGGTTGGGTGCAACTGTAACACCAGCCTTGCAGGTCACCCTCAAATCAGCAACCCACCAAGAAGCTAGTGGAGAACATCCATATCTTGGACAGGCGCATGACATGCATCTTCACTCAGATCACAATCTGAATTCTCCCATAGTTCACGGGCGTGAGACTTAGAATCATAGATTAAGGTTTAGATCTCAGGAGATCATCTTGTTTAACCCCTGCTCAAAGCAGGAACAACTTTAAATAAAACATTCTACCCAGGATTTTGTCAAGCCGGGACTTAAAATCACCTAAGGATGGAGATCCACCCTCCTAGTGAAATAATTTCCCTAATATCCAACCTAGACCACCCCGACTTCAATGTGCTCTGGAATCTGCCAACATTGAGAACAGCCTCTCTCCATTTTCTTTGGAACCCTTCTTCAGTAGTTGAAGGCTGCTACCAAATCCCCCCTCACACTTCTCTTCTGCAGACTAAATAAACCCAAATCCTTTAGACTCTCCTTGTAGATCATGTGCTCCAGCCTCATAATCATTTTCATTCCCCTTCTCCGGGCTCTCTCCAAGTAATCTCCATACTTTCTGTAATGCAGGGCCCAAAACTGGACGCAATACTCCAGATGTGGCCTCAGCAGTACCGAATAAAGGGGAATAATCACTTCCCTAGACCTGCTGGCAATGCTCCTCCCAATGTATCCCAATATGCCATTAGCCTTCTTGGCTACAGGGCACCTAATCCCCAGGTCCTTTTCTGCAGAACTGCTGCTTTGCCAGTCTTTAGCCTGTAACCATGCTTGGGATTCTTCTAGCTCTTGTTGAACCTCATCAGATTTCTTTTGGCCCAACCCTCCAATTTATCTAGATCACTCTGTACCCTCGTCTTAGTGTCATCTACAAACTTGCTGCGGGTGCAATCCATCCCCTCTGCCAGGTCATTAATAAAGATGTTGAACAAAAACAGCCTCAGGACTGCCCCCTGGGGCACTCCACTGCAAACCAGACCATTGAGACGTTTTGATCACTCCCCATTGAGCCTGATGATCTAGCCAGCTTTCTATCCACCGTACAGTCCTTTTATCCAAACCATACCTTAACTTGCTGGCAAGAATATTGTGGGAGACTGTATTAGAAGCTTTGCTAAAGTCGAGATAAATCACATCCACCAACTTCCCCATGTCCACAGAGCCATTTACCTCATCCTAGAAGGCAATCAGGTTGGTCAGCCATGGATTGGCCCTGGTGAATCCATATTAGCTATTCCTGGTCACTTTCTGCTCTTCCCATCTGCACTTTCCGCAGTGCCCATCTTTTAAAAGAGAAGAAGGAGAATCTGAAGAACTACAGACCAGTCAGCTTCACCTCAGTCCCCGGAAAAATAATGGAGAAGATCCTCAAGGAATCCATTTTGAAGCATTTGGATCCCAGGGGAGTCATAAGGGTACTGAGGGAGTTGGCAAATTGCATTGCGGAGACTTTGGCCATTATCTTTGAAAAGTCGTGGAGATCGGGAGAGATCCCGGATGACTGGAAAAAGGCAAAAGTAGTGCCTATCTTTAAAAAAGGGAAGAAGGACAATCCAGAGACCTATAGAAAAGCCAGCCTTACCTCAGTCCCTGGAAAAATCATGGAGGGGATCCTCAAGGAATCCATGTTGAGGCACTTGGAAGAGGGGAAAGTGATCAGGAGTAGTCAACATGGATTCACCAAGGGCAAATTGTTCCTGACCAGTCTGATTAGTTTCTGTGATGAGGTAACTGGTTCTGTGGACATGGGAAAGTAAATGGATGTGATATACCTTGACTTTAGCAAGGCTTTTGATACGGTCTCTCACAATATTCTTGCCAGCAAGTTAAGGGAGCATGGATTGGATAAACGGACTGTAAGATAGATAGGAAGCTGGCTACACTGTCGGGCCCAACGGGTAGTGATCAGTGGCTGGATGTCAGGTTAGTGGTCGGTTTCTAGCAGAGTACCCCAAAGATCTGTTCTAGGATTTGTTTTGTTCAACATTTATATTACTGACCTGGATGAGGGGATGGATTGCACCCTCAGCAAGTTGGCGGATGACACTAAGCTAGGTAGATATGCTGGAGGACAGGGATAGGGTCCAGAGTGACCTAGACGGATTAGAGAAATGGGCCAAAAGAAATCTGATGAAGTTCAACAAAGGACAAGTGTAGAGTCCTGCACTTGGGACAGAAGAATCCCAAGTATTGTTACAGGCTGGTGACCGACTGGCTAAGTAGCAGTTCTGCAGAAAAGGACCTGGGGGTTACAGTGGATGAGAAGCTGGATATGAGTCAACAGTGTGCCCTTGTAGCCAAGAAGGCTAATGGCATATTAGGGTTCATTAGGAGGAGCATTGTCAGCAGATCTAGAGAAGTGATTATTCCCCTTTATTTGGCTCTGGTGAGGCCACATCTGGAGTATTGTGTCCAGTTCTGGGCCACCCACTAAAGAAACGATGTGGACACATTGGAGAGGGTCCAGCGGAGGGAGACCAAAATGATTAGGGGGCTGGAGTGCATGACCTATGAGGAGAGACTGAGGGTATGTCTACACTACAGCGCATTCGAATTAAGCTAATTTGAAATAACGCATCTATACACACAAACTATTTCGAAATAGCATTTTGCTATTTTGAAATAGCGCGTCCACACTGAGTGGACCCTGAACCAAAGTTAAGGCTGGGCGGAACCAGTGCTGGCAGGGAATCAGGTTAGGACTTAGAGTGTGGGGCTGCTGTCTGAGGCTAACTGAACTCCGTGCTTAAAGGGACCCTACCCCCACCCTGGACAGACAGTTCTCAGGGTTCCCTGCTTGCTTGTGTACCTTGATGAGGGACAGCAAAGCAGTCCTGACTTGGAGTGCCCTGAGTGCCCGCACTCGGGACACCATAGCACTCGGCCACATGGAGCCAGAGCTGCCCCTGGGCATGCCAGTGCGTCTCATGGGGTCGTTGCCATCAGCCCGGCTGCACTTGCTGCAGGCTGCCATCCGGGGGATCTATCAGGGGGTGTCAGGATCCAGGAGGCCCTGAGGGAGAGCATTCACCCCGAGGAGCCTTCCCAGTCCTCCCCACTCGGGGCTTGTGCCCCATTCCTCCCTCATGTCCTTCCACTTACCCCTCCCTAGCTCCCCTTCCTGATATCAAATAAAAGACACGTATGTTCAAAAATAGAAACTGGGTTTATTGAACAAAACTGGGGGGAGGGGATGAACCCCTGGGGAGTCTGGGAAAAGGAGGTGAGAGAGGGGAAGAGAGAGGGTGGAAGAGGGGAGGGGAAAACCTGGGAGGAGGGAGCTGGAAAGGGGAAGCCAGGGAAAGAAGGGGGAGGGGAAGCTCAGGGCCTAGGGTTGGGGGTCTCGCCAGACCAACTTGACTTTCATGCTAACTTGCTCCTGGGTTCGCATGTGGCCTTTGGTGAGCAGGCTGGCAGCTATCCTGCCATGGACGGCCGCATTCCTCCGTCTAGTGTGGAGATCATGGATGTTGGGGGCATCTCCCTCAAACCTGAATAAGGTCCATGATCTCCATCTTGGACCAGGAAGGTGCCCGCCTTCTCCAGACCCTGTTAGACTCCTGGGAGCTGACAGACTGCTCCTGGGGAGCGGTGGAGGCTGCCAGTGGCTTGCTGGCTCATGTTTTGGGGCCACTGGGTCAGGAGTCCCGGTGGCCACTGCTGGCTCTGGCTCCATGAGGCGTAACGGTAGTTTGAACTAGGAAGCCTAGTTCGAACTACCTAGTTCGTGCCCCGTGTAGCCGCGCTGCACGGGGTTCGAACCAGCGGGGTTTTAAAAATGGCGGCGCCCCGCTTATGCAAATGAAGCCCGGGAAATTCAAATCCCGGGCTTCATTTGCAAGTGCGGTATGCCTACATTACCCCGCTAGTTCGAACTAGTGGGGTAGTGTAGATATACCCCACAGCACTTAATTCAAAATAGCTATTTCGAATTTGGTGTTACTCCTTGTAGAATGAGGTTTACCAAATTCGAAATAAGGGCTCCACTATTTCGAATTTATTTCAAAATAGCAGTTTGCCTGTGTAGACACTATTAACGTTAATTCAAAATAACTGCTGCTATTTCGACTTAACTTTGTAGTGTAGACATACCCTGAGGGATTTGGGTTTATTTAGTCTGCAGAAGAGAAGAGTGAGGGGGGATTTGATAGCAGCCTTCAACTACCTGAAGGGAGGTTCCAAAGAGGATGGAGAAAGGCTGTTCTCAGTAGTGACGGATGGCAGAACAAGGAGCAATGGTCTCAAATTATAGGAGAGGTCTAGTTTGGACATTAGGAAAAACTATTTCACTAGGAGGATGGTGAAGCACTGGAATGGGTTACCTAGAGAGGTGGTGGAATCTCCATCCCTAGAGGTTTTTAAGTCTTGGCTTGACAAAGCCCTGGCGGGGTTGATTTAGTTGGGATTTGTCCTGATTTGTCCTGCCTAGAGCAGGGGGCTGGACTTGATGACCTCCTGAGGTCTCTTCCAGCTCTATGATTCTATTATAAGGATCTTGCACAAAAAGGGGGGTTTGCACAAAAAGGAAACATCCACACTGCTTGTTTTTGTGCAAAAACTCCTTGTGCAAAACCAGCTCGGAATAGATTATGAAAACGAAGCGCAACAAATGCTCATCAGCGCTTCATTTGCATTGCCTCTTCCCGCAAAAGCTGTAGTGTAGACAAAGCCTAAAGTTCCCACACTTTCCCTAACTTTCTTCTTGTTGCTAACATGTAGCAATCCTTCTTGTTATCTTTCACATGCCTTGCTAGAAGCAAGTCCAGTAGCATGTTGGCCTCCCTGATTACACCCTTACATGCTTAAGCAATATATTTATACTCCTCCCCAGTCGTCTGTCCAAAGTTCCACTTCTTAAAGGCTTCCTATCTCTGTTTAAAATTGGGGAATTTGGGTCAGAACCATCACCGTCATTCTGCTGTCTGTTCAGTAACAGCACTTATTAAACCTTCTTCCAAGAAAACACTCAAATGTCAAGGCAGTAATGCCCCTCCTACCACAAAATCTACAAGTGGGTTTTATTCCCTTGATGTTCAAATCTGCCTTTAAAAGGCTCTGCTGAGTGGAGTGTAGCAGAGTTAATGGCAGATTAATACACCGATTTACAGACTGGTGTGGTGTTAGACAGGAGATTATTTTTCTCTGCTGATTAGCATTATCTCACTTGTGCACACTCATTCCCAGCTCTCACCACTGGGTGGAGGTGTTGTCTCAGCAAGCACACACAATGTGATTCTCCAGAAATAGGCTAACATGGCAAAAGGCTGGAAAAATGAGGCATCTGCCCTTTTGTGCAGCTTCATTGTACAGAAGGAGGCTTAGAAGTTTTGGAGGATTTTAAAAAGTTCTTCCATTCTGCTTATTGTTTACCTGAGAAATCTCAGGCCTGGTGTGTTCTGATTTTGCTAGTCAGTATGTGTGCTTAGAGCATATCTGTTGTGAGCCCCTGTACCTTGACTGGAAGATCAAGGGCAGTGTGTTTTACTTTTTCTTCCGCCATACTTTCTTTAAAATGCTCATTGGCAGGGGAGCCCACAGCCATGGCAGGCACCTGGGAAAGGGGTGTGTGTGTGTGTGTGTGTGTAGGGGGGGGTGATTCCATGCTCCTGGATGGGGGGGGCCTCTGGTGGAAAGGGCAGTGCCAGGAGCAGCCAGCCCTCAGTGCCACCGGGAGTATACCATGCCTGCCCCCTTCACCCTTCAGAGCATGCTGTATGCTGCTCCAGAAGTGATTTAAAGGGCCCAGGCCTCTGGACACTGCCATGGCCCTGCCGCTGCCCTGTTTGCCCCTCCCCCATCAGCAGGCCTGCTCGTTAGTCATTGACGTTCACAGTGTTAAATCCGGTGAAGGTCTACAAATACAGCTAGTCTCTAGCTGGGCAGAGATTCGATTTTCTGTTTTGCAGGAAACTTCATGATTTTGACTTTTTCTCCCATTCTGAAATGGAATGAAAGCAATAACAAAAAACCTGGTTTTAGATCAATTGCCACACTTCAGGACAGTACAATCAAAATATTTTTTCCAACACTGACCTTTTAAAAGGTTAATAAATGTTCTTTATAGATGGAAAAATATTTACAGATTTCAAAATTAAACATTTGTTGAAGTAGTACGTTTCAGCCTTGTGCTTAACTTCATTTTTTAAAATAAATGTCGAAATGGAGATATTTTCCAAACATGTTGAGTGTGAAAAAAAATCATTTTATCCAAAACACATTTAAATGAAAAAATTCTGCCCAGCTCTGCTTGTCTCATGGCTTGTACTTGTCTGTAAGTGATGCTTGCTCAGCCGTCACTTTACTGACTAAAATACAGATACTGTGACAGAGCCATACTCTACTCTCAATCTTGGTGCAGACTCCTATCAGTGGGAGACCGGCTTTGGTTAAAGTGGACTTGGTGACTTCAACTTTGTAGATCTTGCTACGTCTGTAACGAAAAATGTAATTCACTCCTCTTCTCCTTGACATTTTGCACCTAGAATCCTAGATAGACAGATTTACCATCTACGGCACTGAGATCTAAGGCTGAAAACTGCTAATGAAGTGCACAATATTGTTGGAATAGGAAGACAAAGTGGGTGAGGCAATATCTTTTATTGGGATATCTTGTATGGGAGACAAATGAATCTACTCTGAGCAGAGGTCCCTCTAATTTTTTCCATTTCTCGTGCAGAATAAATTTTTTGTTATGTGAATTGAGGCATATGAGGATGTGCACTGCCAATAGAAACACGTGCTGCCTGCTGCTGCCAGCTGTGAGCACTTAGCTAATCAGATGGGCAACATTTGAAAATCTCTTGGGCCGCCCAAGCGTTCACCTTAGAGTGAACATTGACTCTGAGCCTATGACATTATTTCAAGCAACAATACAATAAATATCCTTCGAAACACCATGCCTAACACAGCCCAATGGGCAGGAATTCCAGCAAACTTCCATCTCCTATAAAAAATGAGGGACTTGTTTTGACTAGCAGGAGTGAAGCTGGTAAAATGTAGTTAAAGGAGATGCCTGGGCATCTCCTTTAGGCAGTTCTTAATTTGTAATGAAAGAGTGGCCAGGGATCAAGCAATTAGGTGCTAGAACAACCTGGCACAAAGTAAGCACTGCCTTTCTGTAAATGGGTGAGTTTAATCTGGGTTTAGTGAGCTTGTGTTAGCTAATCCTGAGCTAAATTTGACCTTTCTATTCCTATTTCCCCATATCTGAAATGGAGTTAACAATGTTTACCTGGCCATCATAAAAGGCTTTAAGGTCTAGAGATGCTAAGTGTTATTATTTATGGTGCTTGCTTTTGTTAGGGTCCAATATCAGTAACCAAAAGAAATAGGAGGTGGAGCTGTGATGTCTCTTTAAAAGTATGTTCCTTTCTCCGTGTAAAATGTCATCGTGTACTTTCTCTTCAAGGACCTTCCAGGGATGCTATTCAGAGAATCAGAAGAAGCGTCAGAGGATAGAGAGATCACCCAAGAGAATCTTGAAAGAATTGTTTGAGCTCTAAGAAATTAGATTAAAAATAAAAACAGGTGGGTGAACTGTAGAATCCAGCACACGCTTCTATTCATGGTGACTCATCTGTGGAACTCAGAGCTCTGCCAATGTTAATTAAGCCTCACAGTTGGGAGATCGGGGAAATGTTACTGTCCCCATCTTACAAGAAGGTAAGTGGGGGCATGTACAGGCCTTATCTGGGATGGTGACATGAAATGCATCATGTCAGTCAGATTTACACAAAAACTTTAGCTTGAGCCTTCTATGTCTCTCGGGTGTGAAAAATCCACACCCCTGAGAAGTGTAGTTGACTGAGACGGCTAGTCTGTCACAGAGGTTGCAGAAGTCAGGGATGCCTGACTTTTGGGGTCCTCCATGACTTTAATAGCTGCAGTGGCTGGCCCTGGGGAATGCCTGAGCAGCAGCTGCTTCTATCTCTGATGTCACTACTTCCCGCTGGCTGCCCGCCTCTGACTCCAATTTCCTGCAGCTCAGCCCTCAGACCAAGTCGCCTAAATTGAGATCCCTTCCGGGGATTGTGAACAAATCCACATGAAGCTGAACAATTCTGCAGCCATCTCAGGCTCCTCTTCTCTTACAAATGCATCAGGAGAGGCCTGATTTACACTAAAATCAATCTCAGGGCTTCCCTTGCAGGAGGAGCCTACCTTCCTCCCCCAACTGTGCTGCCCCATTATCTGTCTGATACCCTAACACTGGGCTTCTCTCAGCACGAAGTACCAGACTCCTCTCGTCTCCCGCTCTGCTGAGCTCCTTCAGTCTACTTCATATGGCTTAGCTCTGCCCCCTGACCTCCTCCCCAGGTCCAACTCCTGAGTACTTACGTGTGTTCACTGGGCTTGTAGGTGATGGAGGTTCAGCCCCATCACAGGCGCACGGAGCAAGGTGGTTTTACTTGTGTTATTTTATGTGTGTTAGTTGTTGGGGTGAGCCCTGGTGGGACATGCTGCATTCACCTCCACCTGCCAACGTGAGCTGCAAATACATTGAGCTTATCTCTGCTGGCACTTTAACATGGTAGCTCACAGGCAGAGAGAAAACACACCTGGTAGCCTAGTGTATACAGGGCTTTAGTGTGGACAAAGATTGTGCTGTTTGCTATGTTAGCCAGTCATGGGTAAACTAGAGCTAACACAGCGTCTCTTTCTGCACCAAGTTTCATTTAATGGCTTGTTACTGTTACTGTTCAATGTTTGCTAACATGACTGATTCCCCCCACGTAGACATGGCCACAGGCAGATTAAGGGAGTTGTCCAAGGTCATTGGAGTAGACAGGTTGCCAGTGATTTAAGAACTGTGCTCAGAGAAGGTCTGGATGCCACAGTGGCTGAAATGCCACCAGCTGTCTGTGGGTCTGATTACGCAGCCCTTGCTGCCATTGGTGGTAGCAACTGCAGGAAACGGGAAGAGGAAGAGGAGTAGATAGAAAAAGCCACCCCAAGGTTGCAGATGGTGGAATTCACATAAGCACGGCTGCCCCCAGACTCTTCAGAGGCTTATCTTGAGTTTCCTTTGTGTTTGTATGTAAATCCTTGGGCCAGCACCAGGCCCAGGCAGCAAACAGCCCGTCTCCAAGAATGTCCCTTGCTTTTGATGTTGACCTAGTTAGCCCAGAGGTTGCAAGCAGTACTCACCCCTTTCCTGCTGAGAATCGGCTTATCACCTTCTGGTGACTTGTCTTAACACAGGTGCTTTCAGAACTTACATTTCACAGTCATTATGACGACTAGTGTGACACACAGACCCACATGACCCTCTTTGGGTGCAAGGGGTCTCTCAACTCCTAGCCTGAAGAGTGTCTATGGCTGTGTCCAGACTCAGGTTTTTTTTTGAAAAAAGTAGCCTTTTTTCGAAAAAACTTCACCTGCGTCTAGACTGCAGCCGTGTTCTTTCGAAATTAAATCAAAAGAATGCGGCTTTTCTTTCAACGGTGGTAAACCTAATTCCATGAGGAAGAACGCCTTCTTTCGAAAGTGCTCTTTCGAAAGAAGGCGTTCTTGAAAGCAAACAGGCTTTTTAGAAAGACAGCATCCAGACTCACTGGGTGCTTTCTTTCGAAAAAGCGGCTTGCTTTTTCGAAATTCCGCGTGCAGTCTAGACGCTCTCTTTCGAAAGAGCTCTTTCGAAAGTATCTTTCGAAAGAACCTCTTTCGAAAGAGGCTTGCAGTCTAGACATAGCCTATATGGGGAGAGCTAAGGGCAGAGGCAGGGGAATTCCAACTGTCCCCACAGTGATTCCCCAAGGGCACATGTCTGGCTTTTACAGAAAAGTTTGCCAGGGGATCAACAGATTCCCACAGTCAGCCCAGTACATTTCTATGGGAGCAGCATTAGTGATGCCAAGTATATTCAAGGATCTAAGGCAGAGATAATGATGGATTGTTATTAGTTGTACAGATAAAAGGAGCGAAGACCAAGAAGCAAAGCCCTAGAGATCAGTAACACAATCAGCTCAATTGCTCTCTAAAGATGCTGTGCTGTGTAGACATCCTCGGAGATCAGAGTCAGCCTTGAATTTCACTGCTAGTCCAGAGCTCGGCTGAGGTCAAGTTGGCCAGTTCCATATAATCATATGCAAATACTTGGAAGGTAATAAAGTGATAGGAAATAGCCAGCATGGGTTTGTGAAGAACAAGTCATGCCAAACTAATCTGATAGCTTTCTTTGATAGGATAACGAGCCTTGTGGATAAGGGAGAAGCGGTGGATGTCATATACCTAGACTTTAGTAAGGCATTTGATACGGTCTCGCATGATATTCTTATTGATAAACTAGGCAAATATAACTTAGATAGGGCCACGATAAGGTGGGTGCATAATTGGCTGGATAAAGTCAGAGAGTTGTTGTTAACGGTGCTAAATCCTGCTGGAAAGGGATAACAAGTGGAGTTCCGCAAGGGTCTGTTTTGGGACCCGTACTGTTCAATATCTTCATCAATGATGTAGATATTGGGATAGAGAGTACGCTTATTAAGTTTGCAGATGATACCAAACTGGGTGGGGTTGCAACTTCTTTGGAGGATAGGGACATAATTCAAAATGACCTTAGCAAGTTAGAGAAATGGTCAGAGGTAAACAGGATGAAGTTTAATAAAGAGAAATGCAAAGTGCTCCACTTAGGAAGGAACAATCAGTTCCATACATACAAGATGGGAAGCGACTGTCTAGGAAGGAGCATGGCGGAAAGGAATCTAGGGGTCATAGTGGACCACAAGTTGAATATGAGTCAACAGTGTGATGCTGTTGCAAAAAAAGCAAATATGAGTCTAGGTTGTATCAACAGGTGTATTGTAAGCAAAACTCATGAAGTCATTCTGCCGCTCTACTCTGCACTAGTTAGGCCTCAGCTGGAATACTGTGTCCAGTTCTGGGCGCCACATTTCAAGAAAGATGTGGAGAAATTGGAAAGGGTACAGAGAAGAGCGACAAGAATGATTAAAGGTCTAGAGAACATGACCTATGAAGCCAGGCTTCATGAACTGGGCTTGTTTAGTTTGGAAAAAAGAAGATTAAGGGGGGACATGATAGCGGTTTTCAAATATCCACAAGGGTGTCACAAGGAGGAAGGAGAAAATTTGTTCCTCTTGGTTTCTGAGGACAGGACAAGGAGTAATGGGCTTAAAGTGCAGCAGGGGAGGTTTAGATTGGACATTAGGAAAAAATTCCTAACTGTCAGGGTGGTCAAATATTGGAATAAATTGCCAAGGGAGGTGGTGGAATCTCCCTCTCTGGAGATATTTAAGAACAGGTTAGATAGACATCTGTCAGGGATGGTGTAGACGGAGCTTGGTCCTGCCTTGAGGGCGGGGGGCTGGACTCGATGACCTCTCGAGGTCCCTTCCAGTCCTATGATTCTATGATTCTTTCTTGCATTTGGTGCATGAGGCTGACTGTGATATTCTTTCAACAACAAAAATAAGACGACTAAAACTTTAGATTCCTGATACTTCCAACGTCAAAGCCAAGCACAACCCATTCACACCCATTTTTTTAAAACTGCAAACTAAGTGGGTCATGCGCGAGAGCTCATGTTCCCATCTACATGTTTTATTAGTCTTTAAAGTGATGCTAGACCATTGAGTTTTAAGTTTCTCCAGTTACAGACTAACTCGGCTCCCCCTCTGAAGCTCTGAGGCTGTGTCTAGACTTCATGCCTCTGTCGGCAGAGGCATGTAGATTAGACAGATTAACAAAGGCAAATGAAGCCGCGATTTAAATGATCGCGGCTTCATTTACATTTACATGGCTGCCGTGCTGAGCCGACAAACAGCTGATCAGCTGTTTGTCGGCTCGCGGGCTAGTCTGGACATTCCCCCGGTCGACATCAAAGCCCTTTGTCGGCAGCCCCTCTATTCCTCGTGGAATGAGGTTTACCGGGGCTGCCAACAAAGGGCTTTGATGTCGACAGGGGGAACGTCCAGACTAGCGCGCGAGCCGACAAACAGCTGATCAGCTGTTTGTCGGCTCAGCGCGGCAGCCATGTAAATGTAAATGAAGCCGCGATCATTTAAATCGCGGCTTCATTTGCCTTTGCTGAACAAACAAATCTACATGCATCAGCCGACAGAGGCATGTAGTTTAGACGTACCCTGAGTGACCAGGATCTATGTGTCTTACCCTGGCTCTATTTAGAGAAACTGGTCTGTCCAGCCCAGCAATGGATTTAAACACAAGGCAAAGTGCACCTTGGGAGATGGACAAACTCCCCAGTTTGGGTCCCACTGCTAATTCCTGCACATGACAGTCGAAAGGGGCTCATGCTGCTCTGGCAGTGGGCGGCTACTCATGCCCTGTGTTACACCAGGCCTTTCAGTTTCAAGCCAGCCCTGGCCTGGCCCTCTCCAGTCTCATCAGCTACTTTCTCTTTTCTCCAAAGCCCAGCTAACAGCTGCCCTAGTGCTATTTTGAAAACATTGTTAGGCTGATGGATTCCATCTCTGAGCAAGAGAAATAATTCCCTGCAGGGCCTGCACTCTAGAACAGATGTTTTAAAGCACTGTCATTTGGGGATCCAGAGTCATGTGACTGCTTTGCTCAGTGGGAGGAGAGTAGTCAGGCCCCTGTGCACAGCTGCCTGGCTAGGAGAAGCTCAGTGAGATGGGAGACAGAGGGGCTACGTCTAGACAGGCATGATTTTCCGGAAATGTTTTTAATGGAAAAAGCACTTTTTGTGGAAAAACGTCCTTGCCAATCTAGACGCGCTTTTCCACAAAAAAACCCTGATCGCCATTTTCGCGATCGGGGCTTTTTTGCAAAAAACAAATCTCAGCTGTCTACATTGGCTCTTTTGTGCAAAACTTTTGCGCAAAAGGGACTTTTGCCCGAACAGGAGCAGAATAGTATTTCCACAAGAAGCACTGATTTCTTACAGTAGGAAGTCAGTGCTTTTGCAGAAATTCAAGCGGCCAGTGTAGACAGCTGGCAAGTTTTTCCAGAAAAGCAGCTGATTTTCCGGAAAAACTGGCCAGTCTAGACATAGCCAGGTAGTAGGCAGGTGAGGGGTGTGCTCTAAAGGTTAAAAAACCTGGGCACCTTTCAGAAATGACCCCCCCCCATGGAAATGTCTAGATAGTCCTAGATTTTTTAAGGCCAGAAGCGGCTTTTATGACAATCTGATCTGACTGCTGCTTCATGCAGGCTAGAGACCCTACTCCAGAGGCAGGGAACCTAAGACATGGCGCATCCCCTGGTTTGCCTGGATCTAGCCCCCAAGCGTTGGGACTCCTCCCCTCATCCCCACAGTGTCAGGGAGCTGTGGTCCAGCCCCTGCAGCCCTCCCTACAGTCCTCTCAATGGGGCTGGAGTGCCAACACTGGCTCCCCACTGCAGGGGGTGTGGGGAAGTCCTGAGCCTTATGGACCAGAGTCAGGCAGGTCAGGCCTGGATCCAACCCAGGGCAGGGGGAGGAAACTGCTCCTACACCCGCCTCCTGCCCAGACCCCCACCCCCAGCCTGCACCCTCCCTTTTGGCTAGATCAATCCCCCACTTCACTCCTGCACCCTACCTCCAACCCAGCTCTCCCGCCCCTAGCCCACTCCTGCACCCTACCTCCCATGCAGCTCTCCCGCCCCTAGCCCACTCCTGCACCCTACCTCCCACGCAGCTCTCCCGCCCCTAGCCCACTCCTGCACCCTACCTCCCACCCAGCTCTCCTGCCCCTAGCCCACTCCTGCACCCTACCTCCCACCCAGCTCTCCTGCCCCTAGCCCACTCCTGCATCCTACCTCCCACGCAGCTCTCCCGCCCCTAGCCCACTCCTGCACCCTACCTCCCACCCAGCTCTCCCGCCCCTAGCCCACTCCTGCACCCTACCTCCCACCCAGCTCTCCTGCCCCTAGCCCACTCCTGCACCCTACCTCCCACGCAGCTCTCCCGCCCCTAGCCCACTCCTGCACCCTACCTCCCACCCAGCTCTCCCGCCCCTAGCCCACTCCTGCACCCTACCTCCCACGCAGCTCTCCCGCCCCTAGCCCACTCCTGCACCCTACCTCCCACCCAGCTCTCCTGCCCCTAGCCCACTCCTGCACCCTACCTCCCACCCAGCTCTCCCGCCCCAGCCCACTCCTGCACCCTACCTCCCACCCAGCTCTCCCGCCCCTAGCCCACTCCTGCACCCTACCTCCCACGCAGCTCTCCCGCCCCTAGCCCACTCCTGCACCCTACCTCCCACGCAGCTCTCCCGCCCCTAGCCCACTCCTGCACCCTACCTCCCACCCAGCTCTCCCGCCCCTAGCCCACTCCTGCACCCTACCTCCCACCCAGCTCTCCCGCCCCTAGCCCACTCCTGCACCCTACCTCCCACGCAGCTCTCCCGCCCCTAGCCCACTCCTGCACCCTACCTCCCACCCAGCTCTCCCGCCCCTAGCCCACTCCTGCACCCTACCTCCCACCCAGCTCTCCCGCCCCTAGCCCACTCCTGCACCCTACCTCCCACCCAGCTCTCCCACCCCTAGCCCACTCCTGCACCCTACCTCCCACCCAGCTCTCCCGCCCCTAGCCCACTCCTGCACCCTACCTCCCACGCAGCTCTCCCGCCCCTAGCCCACTCCTGCACCCTACCTCCCACGCAGCTCTCCCGCCCTTAGCCCACTCCTGCACCCTACCTCCCACCCAGCTCTCCCGCCCCTAGCCCACTCCTGCACCCTACCTCCCACCCAGCTCTCCCGCCCCTAGCCCACTCCTGCACCCTACCTCCCACCCAGCTCTCCCGCCCCTAGCCCACTCCTGCACCCTACCTCCCATGCAGCTCTCCCGCCCCTAGCCCACTCCTGCACCCTACCTCCCACCCAGCTCTCCCGCCCCTAGCCCACTCCTGCACCCTACCTCCCACCCAGCTCTCCCGCCCCTAGCCCACTCCTGCACCCTACCTCCCACGCAGCTCTCCCGCCCCTAGCCCACTCCTGCACCCTACCTCCCACGCAGCTCTCCCGCCCCTAGCCCACTCCTGCACCCTACCTCCCACGCAGCTCTCCCGCCCCTAGCCCACTCCTGCACCCTACCTCCCACCCAGCTCTCCTGCCCCTAGCCCACTCCTGCACCCTACCTCCCACCCAGCTCTCCTGCCCCTAGCCCACTCCTGCACCCTACCTCCCATGCAGCTCTCCCGCCCCTAGCCCACTCCTGCACCCTACCTCCCACGCAGCTCTCCCGCCCCTAGCCCACTCCTGCACCCTACCTCCCACCCAGCTCTCCCGCCCCTAGACCACTCCTGCACCCTACCTCCCACCCAGCTCTCCCGCTCCTAGACCACTCCTGCACCCTACCTCCCATCCAGCTCTCCTGCCCCTAGCCCACTCCTGCACCCTACCTCCCACCCAGCTCTCCCGCCCCTAGCCCACTCCTGCACCCTACCTCCCACACAGCTCTCCCGCCCCTAGCCCACTCCTGCACCCTACCTCCCACGCAGCTCTCCCGCCCCTAGACCACTCCTGCACCCTACCTCCCACCCAGCTCTCCCGCCCCTAGCCCACTCCTGCACCCTACCTCCCACGCAGCTCTCCCGCCCCTAGCCCACTCCTGCACCCTACCTCCCACCCAGCTCTCCCGCCCCTAGACCACTCCTGCACCCTACCTCCCACCCAGCTCTCCTGCCCCTAGCCCACTCCTGCACCCTACCAGTGTCCAAGACCCATCATCCCCCAACCTACTCTTGGACCCTCTCTCCTGCTCAGATCCCACACTCCAAACCTGCTTCCTAGCAGCCCCCTCCCACACACTGAACGCCCCATTTCTGGCCCCAACCTAGAACCGAGGAGGGCCCCACAAAATCTACTAGCCTGGGTCCCCCCCCAGCTTTCTAGGCGAAGGGAAAGTGGGCAGTGTCTTTCTGCTTCTCAGTTGGGGGCCACGTCAGCGAGGAATTGTTTTTGTTTTTGTTTTGCTTCTCACTTTTGTGCAGTCCCCAACAGATTTTTCTGTGGCCCAGACCCATAAAAGGTTCCCCCTCCCTCCACTGTGAGACCTATCAGCTAGCCAGCTTTTAATCCAGTTAATGTGTGCCATGTTAATTGTGTATTTTCTAGTTTTAAATCAAAGTGTTATGTGGTACCAAGCCAAATGCCTTACAGAATGCTATTGCATCAACACTAGTACCTTTACCAAACAAACTTGCAATCTCATTAAAACATCAAATTAGTCTGACAGGCTCTATTTTTCATAACGCCATGTTGATTGGCATTAATTGTATTACCCTCTATTAATCAAGTTCCATATCAGCCGCTCCATTATCTTGCCCAAGCTTGATGTCAGACTGACGGGCCTATAATTATCCAGGTCATCTCAGCTGCCTAACACAACTCTATTATTGTTGTTGGGCTGCACTTCAAGTTCTTATCCTTGGCAGTTCCATTCAGGAGTCCAGAGCCTGATGCGGCACCCACTAGAGATGATACAACAGAGATGGGAAAGAGCCACAAGTTCATCAAGTTAACTCCCTCCTCCTCAAGCCCCGTGGCAAATGCCTTTCCAGGGAGGTTATCGCTGGGGGTACGTCTAAACTACATGCCTCTGTCGGCAGAGCCATGTAGATTAGACACATAGGCAAAGGCAAATGAAGCCGCGATTTAAATGATCGCGGCTTCATTTACATTTACATGGCTGCCACGCTGAGCCGACAAACAGCTGATCAGCTGTTTGTCAGCTCAGCGCGCTAGTCTGGATGCTCCCCTGCCGACATCAAAGCCCTTTGTCGGCAGCCCTGGTAAACCTCATCCCACGAGGAATAACGGGGCTGCCGACAAAGGGCTTTGATGTCGGCAGGGGAGCGTCCAGATTAGCGCGCTGAGCGGACAAACAGCTGATCAGCTGTTTGTCGGCTCAGCACGGCAGCCATGTAAATGTAAATGAAGCTGCGATCATTTAAATCGCGGCTTCATTTGCCTTTGCCTATGTGTCTAATCTACATGGCTCTGCCGACAGAGGCATATAGTCTAGACACAGCCTGGGTGCCGTATCTGATTTTAATGCCCTGGTGAACTGCTCTCTACATCAGAGAACCACAGTGCAGGTATAGCCAGCACCACATTTAGGTTTGACTTTCATTCTTGCCTGCTCTCCAGTTTGGCTGCTGATGCTGTTATCCCCTTAGAGCAGGGGTGGGCAAAAGGGCCTCTGTGGGGCAGAAGTGGCCCACCCAACGGGTTGATCCAGCCTGCGGAGGCCCTGCTGTTCCCCGGCCTCCAGACCAATTAGGGCCTGGGGCTGCAGGACTGCACAAAGCCAGGAACACACTGTGCTTTGAAGTGCCATGCACTGCTCGTGGGCGCAGGAGGAGACGTCACACGCTCCCTCGCCCCCAAACCCCGATTGACCTGGGGGTGGAGGAGCTGCGCGAAGTTTCCTCCCACCTCCCCCCGCCCTGCCAGGAGCGTGCGGCACTTCAAAGTGCCCTATGCTTGTGCAGGCTGGGGGCAGGGTGAAGGACACTTCATGCAGCTCCCCAGGCCCTGATTGCTCTGAGGGCAGGGGGAGCACGTGAAACCTCCTCCTGCCCTGCGAGGAGCACGAAAGTGGGTGGGAGGGGGTAGGGTGGGAGGAGGCTTTATGCGCTCCCCTGCCCCCAAGCCCTGATTGGCCTGGGAGTGGGGGAGCGTGCAAAGCCTCTACCCACCCTGCCAGGGGCATGGGTGCTTAGTGGGAAGGGGGGGCAAAGGAGCTACCCCACCTCCAGACCAATCCTGGTTTAGGGATGGGGAAGCCTAGAAGCATCCTGGCCCTGCCCCTTCCTGTTTAGGCCCCGCCCCTTCTGGGGCAGCCCGAGGCCACATTTTTTAAGTGGCCCCCAGCCAAAAATTATTGCCCACCTCTGCACTAGAGATTTATTCCACCCCTCCCCCCATTTGACTCCTCTATCTTACAGCGGAACAAAGAAGTCTGTTCTAGCACATTAGTGAGTACTCCATGATGGTGTCATTTTTTCCCTTACATACCAAGCTCTTTTATGAAATGATCTTATAACAACACTGTTGGAATTAGCTCCTTTTAGCATTCAAAAACAATGGTAATGCTGTTAGCTTGCCACCTCCTAACTTCCAGATGAGAGGGTTAAGTGCTGAGGCTCTGTTGAAATCAAGGACACTTGCTAGAGGAATAGGTATCTGAGCAGAGCTCCTTGCAAATCAGGGTCTTAGCCATGTCTGAGTAGATGGTTTTGAAGTTAAACTAGCATTCAGGCAGCTTAGAAAACTATACCAGTGTCCTGATCCCCATTAAGGAACTTCATGTTGATGTTTTTGGTGTCAGTCCACTGCCATATAACGCTTTCCGCGACGTGTGCCTAGGCAGGAATAGTGCTGATTAAACTCTGGTGGGTAGAGCTTTGCACAACAGTACGATGATGCAGAGAGCAGTTTCTATAGGAGCTGTCCCCTGCAGACATTATGATTCCCCACAGAAAGCCCTGTGCACCAATCCCTTTCTCACTCAGCTTTTCCTGAAAACCCTGCCGCTGTGTTATCTAGACACTGCACATGGACCTGCAAGGAGTCTGTCATGCCTTTCACCCCACGGACAGGACCCCTCTGAGCTCCAGAGAGACCCAGCCCACTTCGAGCTTCTGAGGCCCGGGGCCATAACAAAAATGAAAAATGATGACATATGAAACCAAAATAAGGCACCAAAAAAGAGTGAGACCTCATTCGAATAAAATACAGGACTATGTAGCACTTTAAAGACTAACAAGATGGTTTATTAGATGATGAGCTTTCGTGGGCCAGACCCACTTCCTCAGATCTTTTTTTTTTTTTTGATCTGAGGAAGTGGGTCTGGCCCACGAAAGCTCATCATCTAACAAACCATTTTGTTAGTCTTTAAAGTGCTACATCATCCTGTATTTTGTTTCAGCTACACCAGACTAACACGGCTACATTTCTATCACTATTCCTCATTCGAATAGTGTTTTATTTAACAAATGCGTTTCTTGCCTTTTACTGCGCAAGAAAAATTCACGAGTGTCTACATTGGAGTCCCCCTTTGAGCTTGAGGGAGCTGAGGGAAGCAGTGCCCCAGTTCATGCTGCTTCCTGCAGCTCTTATTGGCTGGGAACGGCGATCCGCAGCGCACTTCAACCGGCCGTAGCTGCAGAGGCATTGGCAGCCTGCTAGAACATAAGAATGGCCAGACTCGGTCAGACCAACGGTCCATCCAGCCCAGTATCCTGCCTGACACAGTGGCCAGTGCCAGATGCCCCAGAGGGAGGGGATACAATAGGTAATCCTCATGTGATCTCTCCCCTGTCACTCACCTCCAGTGAAACAGAGGATAGGGACACCATTCCTACCCATCCTGGCCAATAGCCATCGAGGGACCTAACCCTCATGATTCTATCTAGCTCTTTTTTGAACCCTGCTAACCCTGGCAAATCACGTCCTGCTCATGGGCCCATTATTGCCCACCGCTGTTGTGTCTACACTACAGGGTTTTCCCAGAGGTATGATCCCGGAGCGCAATTTGCGTACCTTTTTCTGATAGGTCCTGTAGTGTCGACATAGCCTGTCTCAGCGGCTTATGGAGAGCCCCTGGGCTGCAATGCAGAGGAGTGAGAGCCTGGGTTCTTCTATCTGCTACCAGGAAAAGGGTACAAAAGGCCTCCCTCCTGAGGCAAGGACTGCAGAGCCCAGAGTAGGGCTGAAGACCTGGCATAAGGGTGATGGATGGATGGCTTGTTTGTTGGCTTCTCTGCGACCCTGGTGAGGACTATAAACCCTGCTCTCACTGGGGAGTTATTTCAAAATACCAAGGGAGTGTCCACACTACCAAGCCCATTGTTTCCAAATAATGGGGTGGTTATTTAAAAATCTGTTCCGCTTTCCAGGAAGAACAACACTAATTTAAAAATAGCACGAGTGTGGATGCTATTTGGAAATAACTGGTCTCCAGAGGCCTCTCGCAGCTGCACTTGTGGCTGTTCTGCCCACACCTGGCATCTCCACTGCCCCCTTCTCCTGCAGAGCCTGTAAAGCAACAGGCTGCAGGAAAAGGGCTTGTGACACATGCAGACGTTTGCCAGCCCCTGCCACACAACAGCAGCACAGGAGCCATGGCCGACCCCAGCACTCCCTCTGAGCCCCCACAGCTGCCAGCACTCCCTCAGCACCTTCGGCTGCAAGTGGCTGGGACAGGGTTGGTGTGGAGATCCGGGATCTCCTTGAAGTGTGGGGCAAGGAGACCAACCTCCATGATCTCTACACCAGAAGGCACAATGCCGATTTCTATGTCTGGATGGCCACCAGCCTGGCCGAGAAGGGACACAAAGGGACCCTTGACCAGGATGCATGAAAACTAAGAAGCAAGCAGCTTCTGCTGCTCACGCACACCTCGCCCGTCACCCCACAGCAGGCAGAGATAGAAGTTCTCTGTCTGCAGGACGCTGTCTAGGGGATTTAGGGGCATTTGCAGTGGCAGAAGCACCAGGACCTGGGTGAAGAGGTCCTCCAGCTGGAGGAGCATGCAGGCAGTGTGGATGAATTGCGACATGAGGCACGTCACAAGGCCCGTGAGCCTGGCACTGCTTTGCTCCACCTCCATGATGTCAGTGCCGTGGTGTCTGCAAGGGCAACCAGAGCATGTGGCGTGAGTTTTGTGTCCCACGAGGGGGGGCAGTGGAGGAGCGCATGAGATGCGCACAGGACTGCAGACAGGAGCCCCTGAAAGCACACGTCACAGCTTGCCTGACCAAGCAGCCACAGGAAGCGTCCGCCCTCCTGGTGCCCTCACCAGAGTGCTTGTGGGGGCTCTAAGCCTGAGGCAGCCTCTAATCAGTGTGGAGTGTAACCGCCACAGGGCAGATTTGAACCTGTGACCTTTGGAGCTCAGCATAGAGGCCTCTACCCCTTGAGGAAAACACCAGCTGCCATTATAGCTCAAACAGTAGAGGCTCGTACACTGAATTCCTAGAGTCAAATCTGTCCAGCTGCACTATTTCAAAATAATTCTGAGCTATTTTGATGCTGCCTTGTAGTGGGGACATGCTATTTCAATTTTGTTATTTCAGGAGTAATTTCAACGTTACTTATTTTGAAATTATTTCCTATGTAGGCATGTGCCCTTGCTGGAGGGCTGTGCTGTGAGAAGAGGCAAACCAGCACTGCCTTTGCTGTCAACAGGAGGTGCCAGAGTTAGAGAAGCTGCACCATAATAAGCCATGGCGCGTGCGCACGCGCGTGTGTGTGTGTGTGTGTGTGTGCGCGTGCGCACTGGCTGGTGAGTGATCCCTCCATAGCTCTTCAGTGAGGAAATCTGCTCGTCCTTTGCCCACCCCCCTTCCTGCCCTTTGTTATTCTTCCTTCCCTCCTTGTCTTGTGAAGCTTCCTCTGCCCTATTCTCTGAAATGCCTTCCCTGCAGGCGCTTGTGTTTCTTAGGCCTCAGGACTTCGCCCCCAGCTGCCTTCCCTGTTCGTCAGTGATTAAAGTGTCAGTGCTAGGATTCAGAGCTGATGGTCGTGACATCACTGCATCAGCTGACCCATTCAGTCAGGACTGAGTGTATCTCGGGGGCGGCCATGGTGCTAGAAGTGTACATTTTAAAAAAAAGTTCAGCGTCTTAAGAATCTGTGTCACGCAGGCCACATAAATTCTTATCGTTGGGACAGTTTTGGCTTGTGGGTCTTGTGTCTCATAGAGAGGGCACTAAGCTAGGAGCCACATGTCTTGGGTTCTAGTCCAGTCTCTGCCACTGGCCTGCTGCGTGACCTTGGGTAAGTCACTGCCCCACTCTGTGCCTCAGTTTCCCATCTGCCTAACTGGGGAATGGTAGTGATCTCTGTAAAGCACTCTGAGAACTCCTGCTGGAAGGTGCTGGATAAGAGCTAGATATCACTGTTTTGACTGCCACAGACCTACGGTTTGACATTGGTCATTATACTGCACTTTCACCGTGTTTGTACAACAGCTTGTACAAGGAGGCTCTGAACTCTGTGGAGTCACCATGTGCTGCTGCAGGACAAATGATTACGGCTATGATTTAGTCATAGCGGTCACAGATTCTGTGACGTTACTGAGCCTCAGTGAGTTCTTTGGCTTCAGGAGGCAGAGGCAGGACTGTGAGCCCCGTCCTGCAACTGGGGCTGGAACAAGGACCTTGAAGCCCCTCCTCACTGCTTCCACTGGAGTTGCGGACCTCAGCCCTGTGGCTTCGGCCAAGGGCTGTAACAGGGCTGCAGTAGGGTGCCCAGGTGTGTTTTCAGCATGAGTACCCAGCTGGAAAGAGATCCTGGTGGCTGTGTCCAGCACAGCTGTCTGGGCCACTGACTGTCCAGTTTGGCAGTTCTGCAGAGCAGGGCTGGCGGGTTCCCTGCTAGCCTCTGCATTGCACAGCTCTGGGGAAGCAGCCAGCATATTCTCCCCTCCAGATCCTATGTAGGGGCTGCCAGGGGACTGGAAGCCAGGGCTTCTTCAGCCCTGTTGAATCCTGCAATTTGTCTTTCCACTTTCCACTCCTGTCTGCTTTCAAGGAGAAAAGCCAGTGCCATGAAAGCTATTGAATGCTCAGGTCAATGGGCATTTCCTAGGCCCCATGTCACAGTTCCAGGCTTACTGTAGAGGACTACATGTAGGTTCCATAGCTGTAGCTACAGACAGACCAGGGCAATTCCATGTGATATGCTAATGATGATGCAAGCATTCTGCAGTCAGAAGATATGCATGTGGCAGACCTTGAAAGGCTCTCGTTATATAGCTGATGTGAGACGATTATAGTTATGGTGGACACGTTACCACTTTATGCATTGAAACTTTGGGTTGTGGCTTGTCAGGAATCTCTTAGCTGGCTGTTTACATAAGTGCCCATAGGTGTGGCCGCTCGCAGCTCCTAGGGGCTGTGGTTCACCGTTTCCGGCCAATGGGAGCTTCAGGAAGCAGTGAAGTTTGGGTCACTACTTCCCATTGGTCAGTGTGGCGGGCCGTTCTCGGCCCGCACTGAGGAGCCCGAGGGAGGGCAGGGGGAGACAGGACCCTCCACCACGGCGCCCGGCGGGAGAGGGCCTGCGCGCGGCAGACGCCGGCCGCGGAGGCTCCTTGCTGCTGCATAGCCGAGCCACGGCTAATACGCTGCCCAGCGCACAGCAGCCGGGGGCGGGGCAGGACGTGGCGGGAGAGCGCGCGCCGATGCCAGGGGGGCGGGGCGCCGGCAGCGCGTCACTCCGGCGGGCCATTTAAAAAGGGCCCGCCAGCGAGGCAGGGGAGGCCGGCTCCCGAAGGGTGTGGGGCCGGGCGCGGGGAGACGCCACCCCAGGAAGGCCGGAGCCCCGACGAGGACACCTGGAGGTGAGGGGTCAAGGACACCTGCAACCGCGGGCCCTCAACGGACGCGGACCTCCCGGCGGAGGACGGACCTCGCCAGCGCCGAACGACCGAGCCGCGGTAGGCTACGGGGGCCCCACGGGGAGGCCGACGGGCAGGAAGCAGCCCGGGGCGGGGCCCTTTTGGCGTCTGTGGGTGGACGCGTTTCGGGAAGGAATCCCACGTCCGCCGCACAGGGAGTTAGCTGACCCCTGTGCTTAGGGCCCGGGCTGGAACCCGGTGGAGAGGGTGGGCACCAGCGCCAACGAGCTGGAGCCTCCGGCAGTGACCGCGGGGAAGAACCCCGCTCAAAGAAACAGGCGACCTCTGGGCTCGCAGATCCCCCGGACTCGGCGGAGCAGGGTGATCGCGCCCAAAGACATTAAATTGGACTAGACTCCGGGACCAATGAGCCGGAGGCCATCGACGGGGTCCGCCGAACCCCTCTCCTGGGGCGGGAGAGGGTGATCGCACCCTGCGGCGGTCACAGTCAGGAATGGCGAACCACAGCTACTGGGGCTACCAGTGGCCCTCCTTGTGGACATTGTGGTAAACAAAGCATCTTGCAGCCAGCTAGCAGCTTAGCTTTACAAGCCACAATTCAAAGTCTGCAAACCCCTGTTCTAAGATCCCTCTCTGCAATTTCTTGTCTGAGGCCCTAGGTGTCTATGTGATGAGAATGCTTGGACCCAATGTTTTGTTCAATGTTTGAAGAGAGAAAGGAAGGACGGTTCAGTAGTTAGATTATTGGCTTAGGAGTTGGAAGACCTGTAAGTACCTAAAATAAAATCCATATTTCCCTTAACATCTGGGGATTTAGTCCACTTTCCACCCCAAATTTGCACCTTTTCATTCTGTCTTCTTGTCACCCTTGAACTTGTAGTAAAGTCTTAATAGTGAATGTGTCAAATTCATTTCCATGGCAGCACAATGACATTGTGTAGAATTCTGGGATCAAAGCAGGGAGAGAAGCTGTGAGCTTTGTTTCAGCAGTCACAATTATCTGTGATCGCTTCCAAGGAAACACAGAATATCAGTATAACTATTCCCTGTACAGTTGAGTTTGCTGCAGCTTTATGGCTTGAATCCACCCTCAGTTTGGAAACATTCTAGTGTCAAAGACCCAGTTGTGATTTGCTAACTGGTTGGTCACCTTCTCTGCTGGGAGAGAAGTTTCCTAAGAAATAGGCTTTGGAAAAGAGAGAAAGTTAGCCAATTCATCCTCTCTTCATTTAAAGCAAAATGCAGGACAATGTAGCCCTTTAAAGACTAACAAGATGGTTTATTAGATGATGAGCTTTCGTGGGCCAGACCCACTTCCTCAGATCAAAAAAAAAAAAACAAACCAAATACCCCAGACTAACACGGCTACATTTCTATCTCTCCATTTAATTTGCCACACTCATTATAAGAAGGGAATTATCTTATAAGTTCAGCCTTACTATGTGTGTAAATATATTTAACCGGTGTATTGACCATGTTAGACTTTGCCAACTGAGTAAATGTTGAATCAGCTTGAAGCAGATCTTGCTGACATGCTAGAATAAGAATTGGCGAACTTGATCCTTGCTCATAAAAGCAAGAGCACTTTGCCTTTTGAAACTGCCCTTTTCATGTGAGGATTTCAACTCCGAGCATTCGACACTTCCTGTGCCAAATCTAACTCTGTCCTCCTGGGCCTTTGCCTGAACCTATAATTTAAACACATTTCATAGGTCTAAGGGTAGACCATTGGTCTAACTGCCTGTATACCACAGGCCATTTTAATTTTACCCCAAAGCCCCTATGATGAGCCCAATGATTTTAGTGAAAGCAAAATCTCGGCCCTTGGGAAAGGGACTCACTATGCCACAGGCAGAGAGCAGGAGAGTCTGAGGTGCCACCAGTGGCCAAGGCCCCTGCAATAGCAGGGAATTAGATGAGATAAGCCCAGGTAATTCTGGCAGGTGATCAGTGTCCTATGCCTTAGTCACTTGCCAGTACATCTGTTTTTGTCCCAATAAACTTTTCCATCCTTTATGCTTGAGGGCAGAGATAGGATCCAGAGTGACTTAGACACATTGGAGGATTGGGCCACAAGAAATTGGATGAGGTTCAACAAGGACAAGTGCAGAGTCCTGCCCTTGGGTTGGAAGAATCCCAAGTATTGTTACAGGCTGGGGACCAACCAGCTAAGTAGTAGTTCTGCAGAAAGAGACCTGGGGTTTACAGTGGATGAGAAGCTGGATATGAGTCAACAGTGTGCCCTTGTAGCCAAGATGGCTAATGGCATATTAGGTTGCATTAAGAGGAGCATTGCCAGTAGATCCAGAGATGTCATTATTCCCCTTTATTCAGCTCTGGTGAGGCCATATCTGGAGTATTGTGTCCAGTTCTGGGCCCCCCACTACAAAAAGGATGTGGACGCATTGGAGAGGGTCCAGCGGAGGACAACCAAAATGATTAGGGGGCTGGAGCATATGACCTATGAGGAGAGACTGAGGGACTTGGGTCTGTTTAGTCTGCAGAAGTGAAGAGTGAGGGGGGATTTGATAGCAGCCTTCAACTTCCTGAAGGGAGGTTCCAAAGAGGACAGAGAGAGGCTGTTCTCAGTAGTGACAGATGGGAGAACAAGGAGCAATGGTCTCAAGTTGCAGTGGGAGAGGTCTAGGTTGGATATTAAGAAACTATTTCCCTAGGAGAGTGGTGAAGCACTGGGATGGGTTACCTAGGGAAGTAGTGGAGTCTCCATCCCTACATGTGTTAAGTCTTGGCTTGACAAAGCCCTGGCTGGATTGATTTAGTTGGGATTGGTCCTGCCTAGAGCCGGGGGCTGGATTGATGACCTCCTGAGGTCTCTTTCAGCTCTATGGTTCTATGATTCTATGAGACCTCAGTGGTCACCAACCAGTAGATCGGGATCTACCAGGAGATCTTGGAGCCTCTGACAGGTGATCCTCACTGGTTTGGCCGGGAAGCTCTCAAGGTCTGGCACTTCAGTTGCTTCTCCACCCACTGTCATGCTGCTCCTGCCGTCTGCGTTGTAGCTGTGCCCTTGGGAGCCTCTTGTTTGCTGTGCAGGGTGTGTGAGAGAGAAGAGGGGGGCTGATGTCACGGTGTCTCTCCTCCCACCACTCCTGTACCTTATCTCGACAGAGAGAAGGGGACGGAGGGAGCTTGGCAATGCAAATCTGTCACTCTCTTACACTGTGTGTGTCTCGGTCATTGTCTCTCTTTCTCTCTCACACACACACACACACGCTATGTCTATACTGGCAGCTTCTTGCGCAAGAACATCTTGCACAAGGGTTCTCGTGCAAGAAGTCTTGTGCAAGAAAACTGCCATGTGCGAGCTGCGCTTTTGCTCAAGAGCGCCCATGGCAGTGTGGATGCTCTCTTGCGCAAGAAACCTCCGATGGCCATTTTAGCCATAGGGCTTTCTTGCGCAAGAAATCCCTGCCCAGCGTCCACACTGCCCTCTTGCGCAAGAGCTCCTGTGCAAGAGGGCTTACACCTGATAAAAAAGAGCATAGTGCTTGCGCAAGAAGCCTTCTCTTACCACTCTGCACTGTAAATTTCCTTGCGCAAGAGCAGGCGGGCAGTGCGGACGCTCTGCAGATTCTTGCGCAAGAAGCCGCGAGTGTAGACATAGCCACACTGTCCTTCCCTTTCCCTCTCATCTCCCGACCCAACATACATGGGGAGTTGTTGCTACTTCTTTTACTGCTTGAAAAGTGGGTTAGTTTTAGTGTGACTGGACTGTGCATTTCATAACTTTCATTTCTCTCATGCTTTAATTTAATTCTTTGAGTACTAAAGTGCCTAACCAGTCATGTCTGGAGTAATTATCCCTATGGTTGGTTGTGCTCCTGGAGGTGGCTGGCATGTCCCATCCCTGCAGCCCCCTGAGAAGCTCTGTCAGGGGGTTTCCACCTGCTGTCCTTCCACCACTCCTGCAGCTCCCATTGATCAGTACTGGAGAACCATGGCCAGTGGAGGCTGTGGGGTTGGTGCCTGTGGATGAAGGGCAGCCCATGGAGCTATTGCTGTATGTGCCAGCTGTGTTTGGGGTGGGGCTGCCTTGGATCTGCTGCTCCATCCCTGAGGTAGCTGTCCAGCTGCTCCTAGGGTGGGCAGGACTTGACCCTACCACTCTGTGCTCCCCAGGCAACAGTCCTATCCCCTAGTCCACTCCAGAGCCCAGCCTGCTCCACTTTCAGAGGGTCCCTTATCCTGTGTTTGGTCACTCCCAGGGTGGGCGTGAAGGTCGGGAGGAGGAGTGGGATCTCCAGAGAACTTGGGGATGGGCATTTGCCTGGGAGCACAGGGTGGTGGCTACAAGTCTAGGCAGCCCAAAGCCCCCCCCCCCCCGAACAACCAGACAAAGGACTCCTCCCCCAACGGCAGGGAGGTGGGGTGGAGTGAGCTCCTGAGTAGACCAGAAGATACAGCACTTGCCTGAGGAGCACAAGACTGTCGGCTGGAGCCTCTGCCCAGCAGCCCAAGACCCACCCACCCTGGGAGCAGCCAGACATCCAACACAGGATACAGAACCCCCCCAGAGGTGGGGGGGCTTAGCTCAGCTCTGGAGTGGCCGTGGGGATAGGGCATTTACCTGGAGAGCACAGTGTGGCGGGTTTCAGTCCTGGGAGCAGCTGGTCAGCCAACACAGGCTGCCCTAGGGATGGACCAGGGTCCTGCAGTAGGAAGGCAGGATAAGGGGCCCCCCAAAGGCAGGGGTGGTGGGCCCAGCACAGTGCTCCTCAGGGGCTCTCCAGAGAAGTCTGGGGGTACATCAATGCAACTGAAATTTGGAGAAAATTGAATTTTTGTTTTAAGTCTTACAGCATTATTATTTTTGTATCTTTTACACCCAAATATTTCATCACCTCCCCAGCTACAATTAAGTTGTTCAAACAAATGTGTTGAAACAGTAAAAACAAAAATTGTGAGCAAAAACAATAGGTACTGGGGGTACTTCATTTTTTTTAAAAGGGGGACTTTATTAAAAAAAAAGGTTGAAAAACACTGGCCTGAGGGGATAGGGAATTTGCCACATGCCCAAGACTACAGCCTGCACCCCGACCCCAGCCTGGTGAAAGTGGATGAGATTCAGGGAGAAAGGGCAGCAGAGCGAGCAGGGTGAGGCCTCGGAGAAGGGGGGGTGGAGCAGGGACAGGGCCCCAGAGGAGCAAGGAAGGAAGATAGGAAAAGGTATTTGGGTTTGAGGTAGATCTTACATTGCACGTCAATTGAAAAAGTGATTTTGTGGTTAGAGACCCCTGCTTTATCACTCAGCTGAGGAATTTACCCTTCTCTGAGTTTAAGGGCATCTCTGAAAGCCAATTCATGTCACGAATCAGCCCCAGCCGCAGGCAGGCAGAGGGAGGAATATTGTTCCTGGAAATAGTGCACTATTGAGCAAACATTTGTGATCCATAAAACACAGTAACACGGGACTGGCTGGGGAGTGAAGCCTGCCAAGAAAGCATCTCCTACCTCCTCTGGTCTTCAAGGAGATGGGTGTAACCAGCTCAACACTGACGTGCAATTCATTTGTGTAATAATGGCTTGTGGTGATTAACAAAGGCTAGTTTATGATTAGCCATCTAATTATTAAATTGCCAACAGTATCATCTTATTCACATCTGCATCCGCTAAATTATGACAGTCCCTTTGTTTTATGCAGATTCTAGTGATATTGGTTCTATTACCTTCCAACCCTCCTGTCTGTCAATAAGTGTCATGTAGAAAGGAAATTGTTGGGCAGTGCTGGAGTTTGAGTCAACAGAAAATTAAAATGGGGTGAATTCACTTTGCAGCAATGCTCCCAGTGGAAAGATGAGAGTGGGCCAGGCACAGGCCAAGGCCAGGCAATGAAACCTTGGTGTAGCTGACAGAAGGAACATTCCTTTCTTGAGAGGTCCCTGTGTGCTGGTATAACCACTGCCAGGCAGAGTTGAACATGGAACCTCTAGAGCTTAGCATAGGAGCCACTACTGCTGAAGCTGAAAGCTGGCTGGCTTTATAAGAACAAGGGAGAGCTACAGCCAGAGCTCAGATCCCCCTGGCATTTAGCTCAAGCAATAGAGGCTCCTACACTAAGCTCTAGGGGTCCCAGGTTCAAATGTGCCTTGTGGTGGTTATAAGTGGGCTCTTGGCTTAGGCTGTAGAATGCACTTGTTCTTACCTTGCCACTACATGGGACAGTGAACCATGCTATGTGTGAGGGTTACTGTAGGGGTAAACTGAGGCAGTCCATAATATTCTCCTAAGAACTCTTTCAAATCCTAAATTTGAGACCTGGGAACGCACAGAGAACAAACAGCTATCATGACCCTGGTAGCCACATTCCAAGAGGGCCTCACTCTGAGACTGTGGCTGGTACCAAAACAAACTTCACGGAAGCTGTTCTAACTGTCTTCTTTAACCCTAGATAATAAGCCTGGGTCCCAAGGACCACGCCAATGTAAGGCTGTATCACTCCTGCAGTAGGCATCATAATTTCGGCAGACAAAGTTGCCATCAATATGTCTTGTTTATGATGGCTTATTTAGCTTGTTAGGAATAATAATCTGTATTATTGATAAGATGTTTAATTGGCAATGGGCGGAGATGCTGTGTAACCTTCATAGTTTGTTGGCTTATGTGCTCGTTACATCGTGCTGCCAGAACCTATGAAATTGCTTCCACTCCACCCACCTGCTGCCTATATAATTCAGTGTAATGTTTTGATTAACTAGTGCTCTCCAGGTTAACCCCTGGTTGGTACTCCATCAGCACTGGTGCATAATAAATCCTCTGCTTGTTTTCACCTGCGTCCAGTGTGTCCAGAATTATTCCCTACAGTTACATTGGGACCTAGAGCCATAATTTGCTTCAGCAGTGAGATCTGTGCGGGGGCGTGTTAGCACCCATCCAGGCTGTTGGACAGATGATTGGTAGAAGGATGCTCTCCTTTGGTTATGGGATTGAGATGTGGGTTCAGTTGTATGCTCTGTTGTAGCCTCTCTAGCTAGGCTACATCTACACTGCAGTTCTAATCTGCAGCTGGCCCATGCCAGTTGTCCCAGGCTTGTGGGGCTTGGGCTCTGGGGCTGTTTCTTGCCATGTAGTTGTTCAGGCCTGGGCTGGAGCCTGGGCTTCAGGCCACTGCAAGGTGGGAGGGTCCCAGGTCTTGGGCTGCAGCCTGAGACCAAATGTCTACACTGCAATTAAATAACCTCTTAGCCCAGAGCCTGAGTCAGCTGGCACAGGCCAGCTTGGATGAACTAGTAGCATTCTTCCATTGATCTAGCCACAGCTACACCGAGAGTTAGGTTGGCATAGCGACAGAGTTCATGGAAGCTTTGCATAAGACCATAACTATCAGAACAGCCAGACTGGGTCAGACCAAAGGTCCATCTTGCCTAGTGTCCTGTCTTCCCACAGACACCAGTGCCAGGTGCTCCAGAGGTAGTGAACAGAACAAGGAATCATTCAGTGATCGCTCCCCTGTCACCCATTCACTGCTTCTGACAAACAGAGGCTAGGGTCACCATTCCTACCCATCCTGGCTAATAGCCATTGATGGACCTAACCTCCATGAATGTGTCTAATTCTCTTTTAATCCTGTTAAAGTCTTGGTATTCACAACATCCTCTGGCAAGGAGTTCCATAGGTTGACCATGCATTGTGTGAAGAAAAACTTCCTTTTGTTTGTTTTAAACATGTTGCCTATCAATTTTGTTTGGTGATCCCTAGTTCTTATGGGAACAAGTAAATAACTTCCTCATTCACTTTCTCCACACCTGTCATGATTTTATAGATCTCTATTATTTCTATCCCCCTTGGTCTCCTCTTTTCTAAGATGAAAAGTCCCAGTCTTTTTAATCTCTCTTCCTATGGGACACATTCCAAACCCCTAATAATTTTTGTTGCCCTTTTCTGACTTTTTCCTAGTCCCTGCTCCCCATCCCATGCCTGCCCCCACTCCAGCCCTCTTCCCCTGCCTATCCCCCTAACCTCCCAAGACCTCCCCACCCCCGAGGTTGCCAAGGTCCTTGCATAGGAAGCACCCGAGCCTTGTGCCACTTAGCCCCAGCTCTGAGACTCTCCTCCCCCCTCCAAGGTTCTCAACCCTCCTCCCAGTTTCCAGGTTCTCAGGCCTCTCCCTCCACAGTTACTTCTATCCCAAATAAATAAGCAAACAGAATAGTGGTAGAAATGTAGCCGTGTTAGTCTGGTGCAGCTGAAACAAAAAACTTCACTTCAAAGAGAATCCTCTGAACTGTCATTCATGCTTAAATTTGACACTTTACACTCAAATTTGAATAAAGATGCTAATTATCTTACCCATTACAAAGAGAGCTTCCCCAATTATCACCTCTATTATCATTAGCTCACAGACATTTACCTCCCCCCTTCCATCCCCCTTCTATTCTGAAATTTGATTTGTCCTTTTCATATGTGTTCATTTTTTTTATTTGTATCCTTTGGTATATATGGTTGTGACAATTTTCTTCCACTATTTGATCTGAGGAAGTGGGTCTGGCCCACGAAAGCTCATCACCTAGTAAACCATCTTGTTAGTCTTTAAAGTGCTACACAGTCCTGTTTTAAATAAGCAAACAGTGATTTTTTTCAAAACAAAACGTGTTTTTATTGGGTCTGCAGGGAAAAGGAATGGAGGGGAGAAGGGGGAAGGGAGGGGTTGTTGGAGGAAAGGCAGAGAGGGAGCAAGGCACAAGCCCCTAGTGGGGAGGCCCTGGGGAGAGTCACTGGGGTCCTTCAGAGAAACTCTCCCTCAGGGCCTCCCGGATGTGCACTCCCACCTGATAGGCCTGATGAATGGCAGCTTTGCACAGTCTGATGAATGGCAGTCTCTGCCCCCCGCCCTGGAAGGAAGGCCTCCCCCTTCCTCTGCATGATGTTGTGGAGCACAGAACATGCGGACACCACCTGGGGGTTTTCTGCTCCCCCACGTGCAGGCGGGTCAGGAGGTACCTGAACCTCACCTTCAAGTGCCCGAAGGTGCACTCCACCTGCATGCAGGCCCTGCTCAGGCAGCCTTTGAAGCGGTCCTTGCTCGGGTCCAGGTGGCCAGCGTAGGGCGTCATCAACCATGTCATGAGGGAGTAGGCTGCGTCCCCCACAATGCACAGTGGCATCTCAACCTGATGCTGTGCTCAGGGAAGAAAGTGCCGGTTTCCAGCTTGTGGTAGAGGCAGGAATTGCGGAGGACGTGGGTGTCGTGCGCTTTCCCTGACCAGCTGATGAAAATTGGCCATGGTGGTCGATCAGGGCCTGCAGGACCATCGAAAAGTATCCCTTCCGATTAATGCACTGCACTGTGGTCGGGGGCCCAGATGGGGATGTGGGTTCCATCAATAGTCCCCCCACAATTGGAGAAGCCCCGGGTGGCAAATCCAGAGACAATGGGGTCCAGGTTGCCCAGGCCGATGACCCTGTGCAGCAGGATGGTGTTAATGGCTCTCACCACAGAGAATCAAAGGGGGTGCCTGGCCCCTTGGGAGGTCCCCTAGTTTCCTCCTTTCTCCCTGCCACAAATACCCCAGTAGCCACCCACTATGAAGCCGCAGGTTTTGTCTTGCCAGCATGGGAGCATCAATCCGGATTGGCAGAAGCCTGGCTCCACCTCTCCCCCATCTAACTCACCTGGCCAGTGCAGTTAAGGGGAGCAACTATTGGTAACAACAGCCAGATAGAGTGCTCGTGTGTGTGAGTGCATGAGTGTTATATATCGTATGCATATGGTAAGTGTTGATTGCTATATGTGTTACCTAGAAATGTGGCATTTTGCCGTATCCCCCTGAAAGGATCCCATGCATAGAACTGGCCCAAGCTAAGGGCTGACCGGGCTACCGCCCAGGGAGCCCCATTGTAGGGGGCACCACACAGGGCTGCCGGGCTGGGCAGGGGCGGCCCCGCCCATGCTCCACGCGCCCTGGGCAGCACCGTGCATGCGCCGGGAGCCTGGAGGCGGGGCCGCGCATTCACTGGGTGCCTGGAGGTGGGGCCGCGCATATGTCACACTCCTGGGGACGGCGGCGTGCTCCCAGGGACCCAGGGCTCACGAACGGCTCAGGCCAGCTCTGCTCGTGCAATACTGTTAAGTACGACATTGGGACCTCCGTGCCAATGAGTGACAATCCTGGGGAAACGAGAAGAGCAGAGAAAAGGGGAGAATGCTGGACAGGGGGCAGGGAACTATTGCAAAGATTAGCTCTCATTAGATATAAGCATTTTAAACATCAGATCCCATTAAATCTCTCAGTTTAAAACCAGGCCTTGTTATACGCTAGCAGTTTGCAGATGAATGGAGCTGTTTTGATATCCAAGGCCTCAGACACATTCATTATGAAGATCAGGCCCTATTACATGCATTCAGTTTGAAGATTAGGCCCTATTAAACATAGGCAGTTCAAAGTTGAAGTCCAATTAAGCACAGGCAGGCAGAACACGGGAGCTTGTGGGGACAGAAGAAAGCCTGCAGTGCCATTCAGCACATCTGTGGCTCCGTGCTGATTGAAATGAATTAAATAATCTTCCTTCCTCTGACCATTCACAGAACCCCGGCTTGCGGTTCTCATTGAAGGAATTGAATTACCTCAGCCGGCTCCGCGCTTTAGCAATTCTCCAAATTAATTCTTTAGTGTGATGCAGCCCTGAGTTCAGCTCCAGATGGGCAGAGGGGAGAGGCAAGTGACTCCAGCAGAGAGATTTTCTGGCTGAGGCTGAGCTTGCTTCGGCAGTAGGATGGGTGAGGAAAGGCGTCGGGTTCAGCACAGACCTGCTTGGGTTTGCCATTTGTTAGTAACATTGCAATAAGTGGGTTAATGCGTGAGCGCTGAATGCTTCATGGGCACAGGCAAAGAGGAACCACTGGACTCCAACCTTCTCGGCTTCTCATGAGCATGAACAACGATGCTCGATTTCTTGTGAGTTTCTTCTGCTGTCCTACACCGTGTGGATATCTGTCTGCTTCTTTGCATTAATCTCATCAAAAGGGGCCCATCCTGAACCCTTGCCCTCCAGAGCACTCTGTTCAAGGCCAGACTCTCTAGCACAGTGGCTGGTGCCGGTCCCTGGGGTCTTACTGGAACAGTTTAGGGAGGCAGCAAACCAGTCCCTGGTATCAAAAAGGTTGAGAAGCATTGCAGGTGTATTGCCCCGCAGGCTAACATGCCTTCCTTTATGGCATCCTGCCACTTCCTCTTTCATTCCCCTTCATTCATGCTCTGTTGCACTTGCTTTCCCACCCTGTCGTCAGGACTGCGCTTTACCAAACATCTCAGCCTGCACGCCTCCATTTTTCATTGATGGGTGCTGCTTTCCGCATGTCTCTAGCATACATGTTCCCTGTGTGCTCTTCCTTGCTGATAACATTCACCCAGCTCACTTCTGTGGGACAGACCATTTGCTTGGGTTTCTTCTCTGTTTCCCAGTATGCAGTGTCATCGATTATGCAGTATGCACCTTCCTCTGGTGCTTATCTGGCTCTCAGTCCCATAGTATATAAGTATCTCATCCACGCTGATGTATTTATCCTCACAGCACCCCTGCAAGCTAGGGCCATGCTATCATCCCCATTTTATGAGACGGGGAACAAAGCACAGACAAGGAAGAGTGGCACCATAAGTGCTAGGTAGGCATCTAAGCACAAAATATAGGTGCTACTGTCATTCCCAAAATCATCACTCAGTTTCCACCTAACCTTGTAGGCACCAATAGTCTTTAGGCACCCACTAGTAATGGAGGTGCCTGAATTAAGTGGGAATGTGCAGAGAGGCCTCCAAGCACTGCAGTGCCTGGCTCACTACTGGCCCCAGCAGGATCTTTAGAGAGATGTCCCCTGAATCATAGAACAGTAGAATCCTAGGGCTGGAAGAGACCTCAAGAGGTCATTGAGTCCTGCCCAAAACAGGACCAACCCTAACTCAATCATCCCAGCCAGGGCTTTGTCAAGATGAGACTTGAAAACCTCTAGGGATGGAGATTCCACCACCTCCCTAGGGAACCCAGCCCAGTGCTTCCCCACCCTCCTAGGGAAACAGTTTTTCCTAACATCCAACCTACACCTCCCCCACTGCAACTTGAGACCATTGCTCCTTGTTCTGCCATCTGTCACTACTGAGAACAGCCTTTCTCTGTCCTCCTTGTACCCCACCTTCAGGTACTTGAAGGCTGCTGTCAAATCCCCCCTCTCTCTTTTCTTCCGTAGACTAAATAAGCCCAAATCCCTTAGCTCCTCCTCAAAAGTCATCTGCTCCAGCCCCCTCATCACTTTTGTTGCCCTTCACTGGTCTCTATCCAATGAGTCAACATCATTTCTGTAATGAAGAGTCCAGAATAGGATGCAGTACTCCAGATGTGGCCTTTCCAGTGCTGAATAAAGGGGAGTAATAATTTCTCTAGATCAGCAGGCAATGCTCTTACTAATGAATACTAATATGCCATTAGACTTCTTGGCTACAAGGGCACATGGTTGACTCATAGCCAGCTTCTCATCCACTGTAATCCCCAGGTCTTTTTCTGCCAAACTGCTACTTAGCCATTCAGCCCCCAGCCTGTAACAATGCTTGGGATTCTTTGGTCCCAAGTGCAGGACTCTGCACTTGATCTCATCAGATTTCTTTTGGCCCAATCCTCCAATTTGTCTAGGTCACTCTGCACCCTATCCCTGCCCTCCAATGTATCTACCTCTCCCCCTAGCTTAGTGTCATCCGCAAACTTGCTGAGGGTGCAATCCATCCCCTCAGCCAGGTCATTAATAAAGATGTTGAACAAAACTGGGCCTAGAACCAATCTTTGGGGCACTCCGTTTGAAACCAACCACCAGCCAGACATTGAGCCATTGATCACTACCCGTTGAGCCCAACAATCTAGCCAGCTTTCCAGCCACCTACCATCCATTTATCCAATCCATACTTCCTTAACTTGCTGGCAAGAATATTGTGGGAGACTGTAGCAAAAGCTTTGCTAAAGTCAAGGTTTATCACATCCACTGACTTCCCCACGTCCACCGAGCCAATTACCTCATCATACCTCATAGCCCTTGGTGAATTCCTGCCTATCTTGCCTTTGGGGCCCAAGCACGTAGGCTGTGAAAATGGATTGCTCTGTTGGCATGGAAAAGCTCTGGGTTCTTCCATTCTTTCCTTATCTCCTATTTGCACGTGTGTGCCATGGTGTGGCAGGTAGAGAGCCCAGCCTTTGCCAGTTCCTGGCTTTCCTCACCAGAAAATCTGCCCTCCAGCTCTCCATTTCAGAGCTCACTGAGGAGAGCAAAATGGGCCCTTCTATGAACCCCAGTGATACCATAGCCCAGGGCTGATCTGGGGAGCAGGGCACAGGAGTGGGCAAGGAGGGAAACGGCATGCAGCCCTGCAATGCTCATCAGAGCTGACCCAGCTACACAACTAATATCTGGAGGGACTGGGTCAGATCATAGAACTGGAAGGGACCTCGAGAGGTCATTAAGTCCAGTCCCTTGTGCTCATGGCAGGACCAAGCACCATCTTGGCAATGTTTATCTAACCTCCTCTTAAAAAGCTCTAATGAGGGAGATTCCACAACTTCCCTAGGCCATTTTTCCAGTGTTTAATTACCCTCACAGTTGGAAAGTCTCAGCAGGGAAGCCATGTTAGTCTGTATCTGCAAAAACAAGGAGTCCTATGGCACCTTAGCGACTAACAGATTTATTAGGGCATAAGATTTTGTGGGTGAAACCCACCTCATCAGATGCGAAGTTAAAGAGAATAACTCCCTCTTCCTTCTAACAATCTTTTAGGTACTCGATCAAGCCCTGGAAACTTCCCTTGGCGGCAGGAAGCTCTGCGCTGCATGGGGATGGGGCTAGGGGGTGTCTGGATGTAGGTGAATTAAAGCTCAAGGAGGGGTTTGCAGGGGCTGGGGTAGGTGAAACTTAGGGTACGTCTACACTTGCAGTTTGGAGATCTCCCCACCCACAAAGAGAGGGAGGAGATGATGCTTCCCCTGGATGTGTTCATGGAATCCCTGGGTTAGGAACCTATGTTCTGAGGCCCGGTCATTAGAAGGGGCCACAACATGCCCTTTACAAACAGCTCATATCTATTGTTGTTGCTTCTTATTTCTGCTGTTAAGATGAAGATGGGATTCAGGAAAATATGGCCCAGTTTGATGTATTGAGTGCAATGCAAGCTAGCCTCTTAGCAAAACACTTTTTAAAATGTACACAAGATTTCCTTTTTCTTGAATCTTTTTATGTTTTTTTGAAGAAGCAGATGAAAAGACCCGCCAATCACATCCAACTCTCTTCAAGTGCATGAAAGAAATACTGTTTTGTGCATGGCTCACTTTGAAGGAAACAGCGGGGAAATAATCTAGGAAGGCACCAAAGATACTCAAGCTAGTTTAGAGGCATTTATAGTGTCAGAAATTTGCTCTCTAAAGTAATTAAGACTTAGGCATTTGTACACAATGAACTAAAACTGAGTCAGTTCACTGTTGAAAGATTTCATTCAGCTTCCTAGCCTCTGCTTCTCATCAGTGCATAGAAATTGCCCCCAAAATACTCTTCTACTTATAGAATCATAGAATTGTAGAATCCCAGGGCTGGAAGAGACTTCAGGAGGCATTAACTCCAGCCCCCTGCCCAAAGCAGGACCAACCCCAACCAAATCATCCCAGCCAAGGCTTTGTCAAGCCTGCTCTTAAAAACCTCTAGGGATGGAGATTCCACCACCTCCCTAGCGAACCCATTCCAATGCTTCACCACCCGCCTAGCAAATAGTTTTTCCTAATATCCAACCCAGACCTCCCCCACTGCAACTTGAGTCCATTGCTCCTAGTTTTGCCATCTGTCACCACTGAGAACAGCCTCTCTCCATCCTCTTTGGCGCCTCCCTTCAGGAAGTTGAAGGCTGCTATCAAATCCCCCCTCACTCTTCTCTTCAAAAATGAGGAGTACAGGATCTTTCAAAAAGGGCTTTTTTTTCCCGAAAGAACCGCTTCTAGACAGTGGTTTCACTTTTGAAAACCTGTGTTTGAAAGAACACGCAGCCACCGTTATGCAAATGAAGTGTGGGAAATTCAAATCCCAGCTTCATTTGCAATGTCAATCTGTCTAATTTACAGCCCTCTTTCAAAAGGGGGATGTAGTTTGGACATAGCCTTAGCCAATCAGTCCCCAGCCTGTAACAGTGCTTGGGATTTTTCTGTCCCAAGAGCAGGTCTCTGCACTTGTCCTTGTTGAACCTCATCAGATTTTTTTTTGTCCCAATCCTCCAATTTGTCTAGGTCACTCTGGACCCTATCCCTGCCCTCCAGTGTATCTACCTCTCCCCCAGCTTAGCGTCATCTGCAAAGTTGCCGAGGGTGTAATCCATCCCCTCATCCAGGACATTCATAAAGATGTTGAACAAAACCAGCCCTAGAATCAAACTTTGGGGCACTTAGAGTCAAGGGCTGAAAGATTTGAAAATAGAGGAAAAGAAAATTAATGGACTCAGTGTAGTTTTTCAAAACCAGAGACCTGATTTCAAGTACATCCAATTTTATCATAATTTTTGGTTGTCTTAGCTTAAGTTTAAGTGTCCGTGCATATTTCAAAACTGATGCAAAATAAGAGGCTGTGCTTAAGTGAGGCCACTGACTGGACTACAATGCCGTGTGACTAGTTGGAACGAAGTGTACTGGTAAGAGCAGTGTAGGGTTTCAGGACTGGAATAAAGGGGGATTATGCAAAAGAGGGCCTGTGGTAATGAGTTCCACAATTTATCACTGCAACAGATTGCTTACTAGGATTTAAAGAAAGTGTAGCCTTGCAGGGGGATACTGAACACTCACAATTTCTTGAGACAGAACACTGCCAGTCATTAATCTGGGTAGGAAAGTTTCCCTAATTGCAGTTTCTGCCATGATTGGGCACTAGAAGGTTTCTTGCTCCTGCCCCCAAAGCATGCAGGACCCACCACTGTCAGGCCTCTTGGTTTGATTGGGTATGTCAATTCCAGAGTTCCTCTGGTACAATTCAGTCCTGACTGTATCAGCTGAGCTGGATGGGGGCAGAACAATAGCAAGGAGTCCTGCATATCAGGTGTGTGGTGCTCTAGCAGAACTGCACAGGTGACTGCTGATGCTAACGGCTTGTGTACATGCTGAGTTACACAGGAATAGCTACGCCTGAATAACTCCATGTGTGCACTAGCCTTCTAGACAGGGCTTAGGCCTTTCATTTTTGCTCATTCACTTACCCTATTGAAATGAAAAATGAAGTGCTAGATCACTCTAGATCACGGAAGAGATCATTGCTGTATGGATCTGGCTAAGAGCTGAGAGCAAGATGATAACTAGCCTGCACCATGTGTGGAACTGGCTTGTGGAGACAATTTGCATTCCTCTGCTGAGACAGAGGGGTGACGGAAGGGAGAGGAGGGGATGAGGACTCTAAAAGCTCTTAGGAAATTACTTGCTCTGTATCTGTGACTTTAGGTTCAGAATTTAATAGGCCATATTGTGCTTCAAGATTGCAAATACCTTAAACAATGAGATTTGCGGATTCGCTGTTTCATTGCTGCCCTTTTGTTACAGACACATGACTGGGGAGGGTAAGAAAACCCAGTTAAACGTTCATGCTGTTCAGCAGAGACAGGAGTTATAGGTAGAGCCCTGCATGGATACAAAACTTTGTATCTGCAAAAATGAGCGATGGGTACCGTGGATATAAGGCAGATCTCCACAGATTTGCAGGGCTCCAGTTATGTGTGTAGGCTTTGCTGTATCTTGCTCCCGCTGGATCTTATTCTATAGTCCACAGAGTTCTGAGGGCTTGTCTACATGAACAATTGGACAGTGGTGAGCTGGGGTGTGAGTTTACTCCATGCTAGCCTGCTGCCGACTAATTGGCGTGTGTTAACAGCGCCTTAGAATGCTTCGAGTCAGGTCTCTCTGACACCTCAAAGCACATGAATTGGTCATGTAGATGTGCTCTCAGACTGTAAATTCCTCAGGCAATGACAGGCTCTTCCTCTGTGTGCGCGCACATCTGTATGTGTGTAAACTGCTTTGCATAGTGGGGTCCTGATCCAGACTGGGGCCTCTGGGCCCTACCACAAACACAGTCAATAGATCAATACTAGCAGCTGTTACTCTCTTGCCTTGCATCCCCCATAGTTAGTAACTTCACTTAGTCAAGATTGAGGTGCTTTTGCTTCAAGCCCTTCTCTAGCGTTGTCGTGCCGTCCCATGCTATGAGACCAGCCTGGAGTCACGTCATTAATTTAATAGCCGATTACTTTACCACAAAGATTTCTTTGCTACAGAGTGTAATCAGCACTGGTGTCCCAGTTGCTGCCTCAGGCGAGTCACAGAGCCAGACGTGGGAGATGGACTTTTAAACCTGCTGAGTAATTCTACAGCCAGTAACGTGCCTGCGTCGATGGGTGAAATCTCATCCTGTGGAGTAGAAAGGGACTGCTCTCTGGGCCAGAGGTTTCTACCAGCCCATCTCCGTTCAGCTGCCTCCGTCTATTATGGGCGCTTTCCCACCTTCCTTTGAAGCATCCGTTATTGGTCATTGCCAGAGGCAGGATCCCAGACTTGATGAACCAAAGAGCTGATCCAAGATGACAAGTCTTTTGTTCCTATGTAGCAGAACAAATGTAAAACCATACCCGCCTTTCCCTTGGCGTGTTCCTTTCAGTGTAAGAGCCCCTTATTAAGTGGCAGCCACGACATAAGCTAGTCCCATCAGCGAAGGAGAAAGAAGGGCAAAACTTGTAAATGCTTCTAGCCCCTTACAGTTCCCATGACAATGTGAAAATACTGATCTCCCACCCCCGCCCTGAGCACATCTCTGCCCTATAAGTACAATGGTAATAAATGGAAATGATGAAATCCATTCCTGGGCCGGATTTTTTTTATTACATCTGCAACTCCCTGAGCTCTTGAAGCCAGTATGTATCATGGGAGGCAGCAGGATGTCATTATGGTCTGTGCGTCACTTTGTAGCTCCTGGAAATAGGCAACAGTGGCTTATATTTCACCATGTCTAAAAAGCAGAAGAATATAAAATGCTGAGTGATAATGTGAGTTTTATTTTTATGGGTGGAAGGGGAGTGCTGGGCCTCTTACATGCCACCCACAGAGGGCATAAAATTAAATTGAACACACAATTTCATCTGGATTTAAAAAAAGCTGGGAAGAGTTGGCAATGAGTTTCACAACTAGCAGGCCAGTCAGAATTCCCAAAGGGGAACTTAGCCAGTGGGATGAGGGAGTAGAGGCACTCTAATAACAGGAGCAGCAAACAATAGTGAGCCAAGAGCACCGGAATTAACACGTCAGTGAGCACAAGCAGTCAGCTGCCAGAAGTGGGGGTCACCATGTGATTTAGTCTGACCAATGCTAAGTAGCACTAAGACTGTTGACTGACCTGCAGGTTTTGGCCTCGGCCTTTGTTTATGCAAAGAATCAACCAGCTTTAACAAAGGTGGTTAAAACTAGATTCTGGTCTAGCTGTGTTTATAAAATGCCTTGGTCCAGCTTATGTGGCTGGTGCAAAATGCAAATTAACATCAATGCTATTATTTATAGGCCTCTGCCTTGACTAAACAGTGCTCTTCTGAGAAGCCTGCTTATATAACAGGGGTTGTTTCTGTTTGCATAAGCTAGACCAAACTGTTTTGAAACAGGCAGATGGAGTTTCAAAAGTGCCCATTGCCCAGATTTTCAAAGGATCTCAGTGTGCAGGTCTCTCTGGAAAATCTGACCAGTTATTAGGATGTGTAAATAGGGGCTGAGCTTGCCAGAAAACCTGACTTGTGCTGGAGCCAATGCTTGGGTTTCAGGACTATGTGGCTGTGTTTGCAGCATAGAGTTTCATTCACTCTGGTCTTCTATACTAGCAGGCTATGTCTACATCGGCCCCTTCTCCGGAAGAGGCATGTTAATTTCCAACTTCAGAATAGGGAAATCCGTGGGGGATTTAAATATCCCCCGCGGGATTTAAATAAACATGGCCGCCGCTTTTTTTCCGGCTTGGGGAAAAGCCGGAAAAAAGCATCTAGACTGGCGCGATCCTCCGGAATAAAGCCCTTTTCTGGAGGATCTCTTATTCCTACTTCAAAGTCGGAGAAGGGGCCAATGTAGACGTAGCCGCATAGTGCACTAGCAGTGTGGTCATGTAGCCAGGGCTTGGGCATTTTCACCCACTGTATTGTCCAGACCTTCTCTGAGTAAGACACCATGCTGGTAGGAACACCACTGGCCTGTCTGCACCTCCTTGGTGTCAGTGGGGCCTTTTTTGTACTAGGGCTTGGAACAAAATGGAGGGATTAATCAGCTTTCACTGACCCCCTCAGTAAAGTTTTCTCAGAGCCAGAAAATCAGACTCATAGAATCCCATGGCTGAAAGACCTCAGGAGCCATTAAGTCCAGCCCCCCTGCCCAAAGCAGGACCAATCCCAATTAAATCAATCCATCCAGGGCTTTGTAAAGCCGGGATTTAAAAATCTCTAGGGATGCAGATTCCACCCCCTCCCTAGATTACCCATCCCAGTGCTTCACCAGCCTCCTAGGGAAATAGTTTTTCTAATATCCAACCTAGACCTCCCCCACTGTAACTTATGACCATTGCTCCTTGTTCTGCCATCCGTTACTACTGAGAACAGCCTCCCTCCATGCCCCCCCACTTCAGGTAGTTGAAGGCTGCTATCAAATATCCCCTCTCTTTCCTTCTGTAAACTAAATAAGACCAAATCCCTCAGCCTCTCCTGTAAGTCATGCGCTCCAGCCCCTTAATCATTTTTGTTGCCCTTTGCCTGGCTTTTTCCAGTACAGCCACATCCATTCTGTACTGGGGGGCCCAGAACTAGATGCAATACTCCAAATGTGACCTCACCAGTGCTGAATAAAATCTCATCTCTAGATCTGCTGGCAATGCTCCTCCTAATGCACCCATATATGCCATTAGCCCTCTCGGCTACAAGGGCACACTGTTGACTCATATCCAGCTTCTCATCTGCTGTAAGGAAGATAACTCGGAGTGTGTGTGAGAGAGAAGGAGGGAGGGAGGGAGAGGTGGGGGGATGGATTAATTAAAAACCTAAACAAAAGAACCATGATCATTAGCTAAAGCTCTAAGCAGGCCTGTGATCTGCTGGGAAAGGATGCTGTGTGTAGGTGGCAAAAAGATTCAAGTAAGTGAATTTGACACCCTTGCCCTTGTTTTCGAGTTCTTTTGCTTTTCACCCCCAAAGGCTTCTTAAATTGGCACGTCTCTGATCTGCTGCTACAGCTGATATTCCATGTTCCACCTCCTGGGGATGTGGGGCCGTTTCATACAAACCACTGCCTATAGGAATGGCAGCTGGTGAACTGATGAGAAAACTGCCTTTAAATGGGAGGAATTTGAGTGTGGTTTGCCCGAATTGCAGGCAACACAAGCAAACTGTTGTGCTATTGATTTAGACATTTCCTTGGGGCTTGCAATCTCACTCTTCTTCCTTTTGTTTGGTTTGGGGCTCTGCTGGAAGGTATTGACAGAATCTATTTAATTATTTTGAAGTGAAAAAAGAGGCAAAGAGAAAAAAGGAAGAGAGAGGGCAACTGTTACAGGGAGATTCTGGTTGAGACAAGTCTTAGCTCTTTAGAGTAAAGGTTCACACAAAGAACCCCACAGACACCCAACTGCAAACATCCTTGAGACAGGGTCACACCGTTCTGTGGCAGCTTTTCTTCTCTCTGCTCAGACGCCATTATCAGCCACAGCAATCAACAAGAGCTGGAGCGCATTCCTGGAGACCTTCTCATAACATCGCCTTATGGCTACACTAAGAGAAAGCAAGTCCAGCCAGCGGAGGTGTTAGGAGTTTTTCCTAGCTCTCTGTTCCTCTTTTCATTAGAAAACAGCTTCTGGGATGGATCTCATGGGATGTCCCTCTAAGAAGTTGTGAATGTCGAGGTAGCCAGGACATACTTGCGCTACACAGATACTGCTTCAGAATCATTTGTCTGTCTCTGATCCCTGTCTGTACATAGGAACATGTACAGGTCAGCCCAAATTTAAACAGGGTTAATCTAAATGCCCATGCTTAATTCCTGTAGCTTGAAAATCTGATCCAAGAGATGGGATTTTTGTGACTGTTCACTAGAAGAAAGAGTGGCTATTCCCATGACCACCATCCAAGGTGAGCTTGGTATGTGAGTGCCAACTCTCAAGGGATTAGTGGTGTTTCTTAGAGCCCCAGCAGCCGCTGGAGTGTTTGAGAATCTCAGCTTTCCTCTTTTCAGAAAACAAGTTTCATAGTTGCTGAGAAGCTGGCAAATGTGACCCTTATGGTTCAGAAACCAGCAGGCAGTTAAAAAGAACCCCAGTTATTAGCATATTTGAAATGGCTCATGATTTTAAAGTCAACCTCATGATTTGGAGGAACATATGACTTATTGGCAGTGGCCATACAGCTATTGCCATGCCACTTGTATCAAAAGCAAACAACAAAAACAGAGGCCTTATGAGACTCTCACAATCTCTGAATTTCCTAACCAACATGGGGGTAGTTGTTTACCCCCCTGCTAAGTACATAAAATGCTGTCACTGAACATGGGAACCCTGTTCCACACTGTGGTAAATGAGGCATGAGTGTGTAGTGAGGTGGAGAATCAGGCCTTTGGGTCTCTCCACATGACTACTTTTGAATCTGTGATGCATCTCCCTCTTGCAACATTGCCAGGGAAGTGAGTTAGTCAGGCAGAAAAGGAGCATTCAAGGCATGAGTAGAGGAAGAGTTTTTTCTAGGAGAAGGGTTAGTTCCCAGTCCTGCTGCTGTGACTTTGCACAGGAAATAGTTGTCTGGTGCGTTGCTTATGGGAGGGAGCAGGACTCTCCCGCCCTCACTGGCGGGAAACTGGGCAACACAGCTGGGGGAGCAGAGCGAGCTGGTGCCACGTTGCTCCACTTCCCCCACCATTGCTGGTGAGTGTGGGGGCTCCAGACCCCACTGCCAATGCCAGCCCCCAGCCCCACTAGTCCCCCAGGCCACATTGCTCAGGGGAAGGAGTAGGGAGAGGCAGGCCAGCCAACACAGGATAAGGGACCCCCTGAAGGCATGGCGGGAGGGTGGGCTCTGGAGTGGCTTAGGAGATTTGCCTAGGGAGCTCAGGCTGCTGGGTTCAAGCCCTAAATATGCTGGGAGCAGCCAGACAGCCAACCCAGGCTGGCCCAGCAACGGAACTGGCTCCAGCATTGGGAAGGCAGGATAAGGGACATAAGGAAGGTCAGGATGTGGAGTGGACCAGGGGAGTGCAGAGTGCTGGGCTCAAGTACCACTTTCCCTTCCACCCATCTTGGGAGTGGCCAGACAGCTGCCACTCAGGGCAGAAGAGGCAGGCAGGACTCAGAGCATGCTACACAGCCGCCCTGCTGTGAGCCCTTTTGAATCACTGTGTGCTGGGGCAACTGCCCCTGGCCCTCCCTGTCGACGGGCCTGCACTGCAGCACTAGAGCTGTAGCTACACTGCTGTTGCATGGACACACCTTGGTATCAGGCAGAGGCGACTCGTAGGGGGCACGAACGGGCACCTGCACTCCCACCAAATGCCATGGATGGAAAGGGCCAGACACTGGCCAGCAGCCAGTGGGGCCAGCGTCCCTGGATGTCCAGAGGGACTAGTGGGGCAGCCTGGCGCCCACAGAAGGGTCCAGTCTCCTTGCAGCCATCAGCAATGGCCGGGAAAGCAGAGCCACATGGCTCCAGCTCACTCTGCCCTCCTGGCATGTTGCTTAGGGGAGGGAGCAGGACTCTCCTGCACTCACCGGCAGTTGAGCAACAAAGCCGGGGGAGCAGAGCGAGCTGGCGCCGCATTGCTCTGCTTCCCCCCTACTGCTGGTGAGTGTGGGGCGCCAGAGCCCCACTGCCAATACCAGGCCCCAGCCCCGCTAGTCCCCTAGGCTGCAATGCTCAGGGGAGGAGACAGGGAGAGGCAGGCCAGGGGCGGAGCAAGGGTGGGGAAGAGACAGGGAGGAGGCAGAGCAGGGGCAAGGAGAGGTGAGGCCTGAGGTAGAGTAGGGTTGTCCCGGCCCTTCTCTGGCCTGGGGGGTAGTCATGTGGCCAGTAGCCCACCGTGTCCCAGGTCACCAGTCGCCCCTGGTATCGGGACTGCCACTCAGGGAATGGGGGAACTGGGTGTTCCTCCTCGGGAAGGTAACATCCAAGAGCCTGAAGGGGGATTGGTGGGTACTGGAAAAGTCCAGGAAGGGTTAGAGATGCAGGCAGGCCAGGACCAGTAACAATGGTTATGAGGAGACTGGAAATGGAGCTGGTCAAAACAGACATTTTAACAAGAAAGGTTCATTTTTACAGAAAATGTTCAAGTTTTCATTGAAAACAATTTTCAGTGACAAACTATTTTTTCTTTCTTTTCAATGGCATTTGTCACAGGAGAAACTAATTTCCAACCAGCTTGAACACATCGAGAAACAGCTCTGGGTGGGAGAGTAGCAATGTGGTGTGAGCTGTGGAGGAGGTGGGAGACTCAGGCTGTTTAATGTAGATTGTGCCAAGTCGTGTGTGCTCACATTTGCTGTGTTTAGTCACTGCTGCTTGCATGCTGGAGTTCTCCGTTCTAATAACTCAGGCACGAGGAGTTGCACCCAGCAACTGGAATACAGGACCCTTATTTATAATGTTTCACTCCCACTGTAAGTGGCAGTGTCACACTAGACCAGGGGTCTCCAACCACACACAAGATCACTTTTTCAGTGTAAGTGCAATGTAAGATCCACCTCCAACCCAAATACCCTTTTCCCGCTTCCTTTGTGACCCTTCTCTGAGGCCTCACTCTGCTCACTCCATCCCCCTTCTTCTTCCAATCTCACTCATTTTAACCAGGCTGAGGTGGGAGGTTGGGGTGCAGGCTCTGATCTTGGGCCAAAGGGTTTAGAGTGTGGGAGGGGTTCTGGGTTTAGCCCAGGGTGGGCGATTGGGGTCCAGGAGGGGTTACAGGGTGCAAGCTCTGGGAAGGATTTGGGTGCAGGGGAACTCACGTTTGGGGCAGGGGTTGGGTGTAGAAGGGGGTTCAGGACTGGGACAGGGGTTCAGGAGCAGGATCTGGTGGGGCACCACTTACCTGAGACAGCTTCCAGGTGGTGGATGGGGGGGTTGAGGCAGGTTTACTCCTGCCCTGGCCCTGCACCACCCCTGAAAGCAGCTGGCATGTACAGCAATGGCTCCATGGTGCCATGGGCTGCCCTTCATCTACAGGCACTGAACCCACAGCCTCCACTGGCCATGGTTCCCCATCACTGATCAATGGGAGCTGCAGGAGCGGTGTCTGCAGGCAAGGACACCATGTGGAGACCCCCTGCTCTGCTGTTCTCAGGCGCTGCAGGGACATGCCAGCCACCGCCAGGAGCAGCAGTTACCAAAGGGATAATTACTCCAGACCTGACAGGTTAGGTATTTTAGTACCCAAAGAATTAAATTTAAGCATACGAGAGAAATGAAAGTGAGGAAATGCACAGACCAGTCAAACACTAAAACTAACCCACTTTGCAAGCAGTAAAAGAAGCAGCAACAACCCCCCCATGTATGTTGGGTCGGGAGATGAGAGGGAAGGTCAATGTGTGTTTGTGAGAATGCCAGACACACACACACACACACACACACACACACACACCACACACACACACACACACACACACACACACACACACACACACACACTGTGTGTGAGTGACAGATTTGCATTGCCAAGCTCCCTCCATCCCCTTCTCTCTGTGTGGAGACGGGTACAGGAGTGGCAGGAGGAGGGACACCCTGACAACAGCACCCCTCCCTACTCTCTCCCATACTCTGCACAGCAAGCAGGAGGCTCCCAGGAGGGCAGCTCCAAGGCAGAGGGTAGGAGCAGCATGACAGTGGGTGGAAGGGCAAAAGAAGTGCCAGCACTTGACAGCTTCCCGGCCAAAGCAGTCAGCTCACTTGTCAGAGGCTCCAAGATCTATCAGTAGATGTAGTGGTTGGTGACCACTGAACTGAAGTATAGAGCAGAAGTTAGAAGACCTGCTCTAAGCACAGAGTCCTGCAAATTGGAAATAAAGAGCTGGTGCTTATTGAAAACCAGCAAAGGTCAAAGGTGACATGGGCCAAAAATTACACACGCTTTACTCTGAAATGCTGCTTGATGCAAGTGAGCCTCTATTCACAGTTCAACTTGCTACATCCAGTTCAGAGAGTCTGGTTATCTGAGTCATTCTCCTACCACACCCAGGCAGAAACATCTAACTCTTGGATAAGCTGAGAATTGTAGAGCATTTGTGTCAATGGCATTCTAATGCAGCAGCTGTCTTCTGTCCCCCAAGTGAGCATATGGACCTTTGTGTAAGCGGGTGAATGGTCCCGCTATTGTGGGGAACTTTCCTGGCTTCTATACCACCCCGGTGAAATGGACCAGTGAAAGGATCTGAGTCCCCGCTCCCACTTCCTTTACCCCACGGCTTCCCTGATCCTGAGGGCTCCCCCTCCACCCTCCTGAGTAGCAGAGCCCTTGAAATCCCAACAAGGCTGGGCCCAGGTTTCCTGGGGCTTAATCCCCAACCTTGTAGTCACTAGGGGCAGGAGTTAGGGTGTCCCCACTCCGAGGTGCTCTCTTTACACTGCAGGCTTTCTTGGCCCAGTGATCATTTCATAAGGTTCAAAGCAAATACAATTTATTAAACATCAACTGATTAAAGAGAAAAGAATAAGAAACAATGAGACTGGTTAAATGAGAACACACAGCCCTGCTCTGTAGCACGGGGACATCAAAACAGCAGCCTGCAGAGTGTAAGGACAGTCCACAGTCTCTTCCTTAGAGGCCCCTTAGAGGCCCTGGATGTGCTGCAGGGGGGCTGCAGGCTGGACACGCTTGCTCTGGCAGTGACCACACAGCCTCAAGCTCTTAAGTGGCCAGACCCCTCTCCCAGTCTGGCCTGCTGGGCCTCTTGGCTGGTGATATCTCCCTGCCCAGAGCCTCTCCCCGCACTTTGCTGGTCCCAGCTGCTCACCACACCCAACTGCAGGCTGTGCTGCCTTGCCAGTCTCCAGCTCCTTGTGTTGCTTCTCTGTCCCTTTTGGCTCTCTGAGCACTGCCGGTCTGCTGCTCAACACAGGGTCTGCGCTCCTTGGGATGTGTGTTCCTGGCTCTGTTGCTGCAGGACTGCTTCTCCACACATCTTGCTCCTCTTAGCTGTCTCTCCTTGCTCAGAGAGATCCAGAAAAATCCCAGCTCACAGGGAGGATGGGGCCTGGCCTCTCACTTTCCTCACTGGCTTGTCCAACCTGTCAATCAGGCCGAGCTGGAGTGTTGGCTGCTTTCCATTGTCTCTGGGGTCTGTCAGTCTCAGGGCCCTGATTTCTCCTGGACCCTTCCCCTTTTGACACTGGGAGCTGGTGAACTAAAAACTCCCACAGAGTTTTAGTAAGGGGCTAACCAGTCCCCTTACATTTGGTACCTGTCTGCTGTTGCCTGTTACGCTGTGATACTTTGTGGAGCCTCCTTAAGGACATGTGCTTTGAACTACATTTGGTAAGAGACTGTTGAAATCAGGTAGTAGTATGAGCAGAGCTTGCGTCTTAAGGGCAGAAACACCCATTTTCAGACCAGGATCCTATTTGGCCTCCACCATTTTGTGTGAACCAAACTAGTATATGACACTGTTACTGCAAAACAAAGACTTTTCAGTGCTCCTTGCTAATGCTTGCTGTCCTTCAGTGGGCAATCCAGGCTTTGATAAGGGTTTCCTCGCATCCCAGAAGGCTCCAGATATGCTTGAATCAGCTTTGCAGAGGACTGGCTCTGCTTTGCTGGTGATTCAGTGAGAATCCTGCCCTACAATAATCTGATTAAGCGGTACTGCCCTCTGCAAGTCTGGATCATCCAGCCTTGCCCATCTGGATGAAATCAAATACAGGTTGGACCTCCCTGGCCCAGCACCCTCAGGACCTGACTGTCCTGGTTGAGGGGTTTTGCTGGACCAGGGGAGTTCATTTCTGGCCCCCTGCTGCTGGCCCCACTGGGATTCCTGGCTCCCTCTGCAGCCCAGCTGAGCCATGCATTGGCTGTCCCTCCCACCTCGCATCCCAGCTGGGTTGCACATTGCCCCCCTCCTGCATCGCACTGGGCTCCCAGCCCCCCAACCACTGTAGCATGCCGGGACTCTCTGATCCTGGAGGATCATGGATATTGCCAGACCAGAGAGATCCGGTTTATAGAGGTGCTACCTATAGTTGTTTGGGAGTGACCTGAGGCCCGCAGTGAAGATAACAGCCCTGACATGAGCTTCTTACTTAGCTGCCAAGTCAGAAGTGTTGCAGTAAAAGATGGAGGCTCTAAAGCATTACTTAGCCTCTTTTTGTTTCTTGCTGCTGCAACATGAAGCTGTTATTCTGGGCTTCATTTTCCCTTCCATGTCACCCAAGTTTTATCTACAACCTACTGGACAGAGCAGAAAAGGAAACCATTTTGAAAGGTTATTTTCACACAGAACAAAACTGAATAAGGTGAAACCAGTCAGATGCAGTAGCCTCTGTTTTAGGGATCATCTGGAGCGAGTTTCAAAGGTTCTTTTAAAAGAGCAATTAAAACCCCCTTCCAATGGCAAAATGTGCCTGCAGCTTATAGATTCATTGATTCCAAGGCCAGAAGGGACCAATGTGATCATGTAGTCTGATCTCCTATGTAACACAGACCAGAGACCTGTTCCTAAATAATTCCTAGAGCAGAGCTTTTAGGAAAAATAGCCAGCCTGGATTTAAAAAAGGCCGGTGATGGAGAATCCACCACAACCCTTGGTGAATTGTTCCAGGGGTTAATTACTCTCACAATTAGACATTGTATGCCTTATTTCCAGTCTGGATTTGTCTAGCTTGAATAGCCAGCCATTGGACCATGTTATACCTTTCTCTTATAGATTAAAGAGCCCAAAGCTTGCTCCCCATACAGATAGACTGTGATCAAGTCCCCACTTATCCTTCCCTTTGTAGTGATAGACTCAAGGAGCTCAATCTATCACTATAAATTATGCTTTCCAACCCTTTAATTACTCTCCTGGCTCTTCTCTGAACTCTGTCCAATCAACATCCTTCGTGAATTGTGGACACCAGAACTGGACTTAGTATTAGTCCAGCAGTGGTGAAACAGTGTCACTTCTCTTTGCATTTTCCTTGTATGCATCCAAGGGTCACGTTCTACCTTGTGGCTAGTGTTGGATTCTGAGCTCATGTTCAGCTGATTATCCACTGGGACTCCCAAATATTTTCAGAGTCATTTTTTTCCAGGATATTCCTCCCCCTCCACCCTCGCCCCGCAAGTATGGCCCACCTCCATGCCCTACATTCTTCGTTCCATTGACATGTAGTCATATAAAAATTCAGACTTTTTGCTTGTGCCCAGTTTACCAAGCAATCCATATCTCTCTGTATCAGTGGCCTGTGCTCTTCGTTATTTACCATACACCCCAAACTTTGTGGTGCCTGCAAACTTTATTAATGATTTTATATTTTCTGCCAGATCATTGATTAGAAAGGTAAATAAGGGTATGTCTAGACTACAGGGTTTTGTCGACAAAAGTGGACTTTTGTCGACTAAACTAAACCTGCGTCCATACTACCGCTGAGTTCTGTCGACATAACGTCAACAGAACTCAGCAGTTTTGTCGACGCTGGTAAACCTCATTTTATGAGGCATAACGCCTTTTGTCGACAGAGTTCTGTCGACAGAAGGTGTTATTGCATCAAGGGTTGTGTCTAGTCTACAGGGTTTTGTTGACAAAGCAGCTTGCTTTGTCGACAGAACTGAATGTAGTCTAGACGCTCTTTGTCGACAGAAGCTTTGTAGACAGTATCTAACAGGATACTTTGGAGAGGGAGTTCTCCAGGTAAAAGAGGAGTAAAAATGGGACCCTTGTGGTAAGTGGCTGTCTGAAGTGTGTGTTTGTGTGTGTTTGTAGGAGCTTCTAAAAGGTTTGAAACCTAGAAGCCTCTGTTAATTGGCTGAGCCTCAGTCAGGGGGAGGGGCTACCAGAGCTATATAAGCCGGTGACTCAGCGAACAGGAACAGCTAACAGGAGAGTTTGGAGAGGGAGTTTAGAGGGGGAGGTTAGAGGGCACTAGTGACTTCTGACCTTCTTTAAAACATAACTCTTAAAATAATCTATATTCCAGAGGTTTAAAAAGAATCCCATTTACACCTAAACTTATTCATTAGAAAAATGGAGACAGAAGCCCAGCAGCAGAATGGGGGCTATCCTGTTTATTGCGTCGAGTGTAACATGTATGATTACCTGCCCTGTGGTGGGTGGCGTATGTGTGCACTCGTTGCAAGGAGCTCCTGACCCTCAGAGACCGAGTTCGGGCTTTGGAGGCCAGGGTGGCTGAACTGGAGGAGCTAAGGGAGGTAGAGAGCTATGTTGATGAGTCTTTCCGGGACACTGTAGTACTGTCCCACCTCCAGTCTGAGAGCCCCAGTGCTCTTAAGGAGGATGAAAGTCTCAAGGGAACAGAGCATTCAATGGGAGCAGAGGGAAACCATCCCATAGTTGGGACCCTCCTCCCAGAGGATGTTGCGGTATCCTCTCGCACTGAGGATACCTCTGAGGGGGAGGGAATGCCACTTAGGAGGAGGCAGGTGTTAGTAGTGGGTGATTCGATTGTTAGAAACATAGATAGTTGGGTTTGTGATGACCGGGAGAACCGTATGGTCGCTTGCCTGCCTGGTGAGAAGGTTGCGGATCTCTCGAGGCATCTAGATAGACTTATGTGTAGTGCTGGGGAGGAGCCGGTGGTTGTGGTACATATCGGTACCAATGACATAGGAAAGGGTAGGAGAGATGTCCTGGAGGCCAAATTTAGGCTGCTAGGAAAGAGACTGAAATCCAGGACCTCTATGGTGGCATTCTTGGAAATGCTTCCAGTTCCACGTGCAGGGCCAGGTAGGCAGGCAGAGCTTCAGAGTCTCAATGCGTGGATGAGGCGATGGTGTAGGGAAGAGGGGTTTAGATTTATTAGAAACTGGGGACACTTCTGGGAGAGGGGGAGCCTATACAGGAAGGATGGGCTCCACCTAAACCAGGGTGGAACCAGACTGCTGGCACTAAACATTAAAAAGGCCGTAGAGCAGTTTTTAAACTAAGAGATGGGGGGAAAGCCGATTGGTGTGGAGATGCATGTAAATCGGAGGGAGACTTCTCTTAGAGGAGAATCCATTGATAGAGACTCTCTAAGCTGTAGTCAGAAAGAGAGGAGGGGAGAAGACCAACCATGGGCCAGAGGAGACAAACAACCACATTCAAATGAATCCAATGCATCAGGGAAGGGCAGACAAATAAGCAGTGGCAAATTTTTAAAGTGCTTCTACACAAAGATGGGTGAACTGGAGTACCTTGTATTAAATGAGGAGATTGACATAATAGGCATCACTGAAACCTGGTGGAATGAGGAAAATCTGTGGGAAACAATCATACCAGGATATAAAATATATAGAAAGGACAGAGCAGGCCGGGTGGGTGGCGGAGTGGCACTGTATGTGAAAGATAATGTAGAATCAAATGAAATAAAAATATTAAATGAATCAACATGTTCCATAGAATCACTATAGATAGAAATTCCATGCTCCAATAATAAGAAATTAGCAGTAGAGATATATTACCGACCACCTGACCAGGACAGCGATACTGACATTGAAATGCTGAGGGAGATTAGAGAGGCTACCAAAATAGAGAACTCTATAATAATGGGGGATTTTAATTACCCCCATATTGACTGAATACATGTTACCTCAGGAAGAGAAGCGGAGATAAAATTTCTCAATGGCTTAAATGACTGCTTCTTGGAGCAGCTGGTGCAGGAAACCACAAGGGGAGAGGCAATTCTCGATTTAGTCCTGAGTGGAGTGCAGGATCAGGTCCAGGAAATAACCGTTACAGGACCGCTTGGGAATAGTGACCATAATATAATAACATTCAACATTCCTGTGGTGGGAAGAACACCTCAGCAGTCCAGCACCCTGGCATTTAATTTCAAAAAGGGGAATTACACAAAAATGAGGTTAGTTAAACAGAAATTAAAAGGCACAGTGACTAGAGCCAAATCCCTGAAAGCTGCATGGAAACTTTTTAAAGACACCATAATAGAGGCCCAACTTAAATGTATACCCCAAATTAAAAAACATAGCAAGAGACCTAAAACAGTGTCACCTTGGCTTAACCACCATGTAAAAGAAGCAGTGAGGGACAAAAAGGTATCTTTTAAGAAGTGGAAGTCCAATCCTAGTGAGATAAATAGAAAGGAACATAAACACTGTCATATCAAGTGTAAAAATGTAATAAGAAAAGCAAAAAAAGATTTTGAGGAACAGCTAGCCAAAAACTCAAAAAGAAATAACAAAATGTTTTTTAAGTACATTAGAAGCAGGAAGCCTGCTAAAAAACCTGTGGGTCCCCTAGATGATCAAGCTATAAAAGGAGCAATCAAGGACGATAAAGCCATTGCAGAGAAACTAAATGATTTCTTTGCTTCAGTCTTCACGGCTGAGGACTTTGGGGAGATTCCCGAATCTGCACCGTCCTTTGTGGGTGGTGAATCTGAGGAACTGTCCCGGATTGAAGTGTCATTAGAGGAGGTTTTGGAACAAATAGAAAAATTTAATGTTAACAAATCTCCGGGACCGGATGGCATTCATCCAAGGGTTCCAAAAGAACTCAAATGGGAAATTGCTGAGCTATTATCTGTAGTTTGTAACCTATCCTTTAAATCGGCTTCCGTACCTAATGACTGGAAGGTAGCCAACGTGACACCAATATTTAAAAAGGGCTCTAGAGGCGATCCTGGCAATTACAGACCGGTAAGTCTAACTTCAGTACTGGGCAAATTAGGCGAAACAATAGTAAAGAATAAAATTGTGAAGCATGTAGAAGAACATAATTTGTTGGACAAAAGTCAACATGGTTTCTGTAAAGGGAAATCCTGTCTCTCTAATCTATTAGAGTTCTTTGAAGGGGTTAACAAACATGCGGACAAGGGGGATCCAGTAGATATAGTGTACTTGGATTTTCAGAAAGCCTTCGACAAGGTCCCTCACCAAAGGCTCTTGTGTAAATTACATGGCCATGGGATAAGAGGAAAGGTCCTTTCTTGGATTACGAACTGGTTAAAAGACAGGAAACAAAGGGTAGGAATAAATGGTAAATTTTCAGATTGGAGAGGGGTAACTAGTGGTGTCCCCCAAGGGTCAGTCCTGGGACCAATCCTTTTCAACTTATTCATAAATGATCTGGAGAAAGGGGTAAGCAGTGAGGTATAAAGTTTGCAGATGATACAAAACTGTTTAGGATAGTCAAGACAGAAGCAGACTGTGAGGGACTCCAAGATGATCTCACCAAACTCAGTGATTGGGCAACAAAATGGCAAATGAAACATAATGTGGATAAGTGTAAAGTAATGCACATCGGGGAAAAATAACCCCAACTATACATACAGTATGATGGGGGCTAATTTGGCTATGACAAATCAGGAAAGGGATGTTGGAGTTATCGTGGACAGTTCTCTGAAAACTTCCACGCAGTGTGCAGCGGCAGTCAAAAAGGCAAATAGGATGCTAGGAATTATTAGGAAAGGGATAGAAAATAAGACACAGAATATCTTACTGCCCCTGTATAAAACTATGGTATGCCCACATCTTGAATACTGTGTACAGATGTGGTCTCACCTCAAAAAAGATATTTTGGCCTTGGATAGGGTTCAGAAAAGGGCAACTAAAATGATTAGGGGTTTGGAACAGGTCCCATATGAGGAGAGGTTAAAGTGACTGGGACTTTTCAGTTTAGAAAAAAGGATACTGAGGGGGGATATGATAGAGGTATATAAAATCATGAGTGGAGTGGAGAGGGCGGATAAAGAAAAGTTATTTATTAGTTCCCTAAATAGAAGAACTAGAGGTCACCAAATGAAATTAATGGGTAGCAGGTTTAAAACTAATAAAAGAAAGTTCTTCTTCACACAGCGTGTAGTCAACCTGTGGAACTCCTTGCCAGAGGAGGCTGTGAAGGCTAGGACTAATAGAGTTTAAAGAGAAGCTAGATAATTTCATGGAGGTTAGGTCCATAAAAGGCTATTAGCCAGGGGATAAAATGGTGTCCTTGGCCTCTGTTTGTCAGAGGCTGGAGAGAGATGGCAGGAGACAAATCACTTTATCATTGTCTTTGGTCCACCCTCTCTGGGGCACCTGGTGCTGGCCACTGTCAGTAGACAGGATACTGGGCTAGAAGGACCTTTGGTCTGACCCAGTACGGCCGTTCTTATGTTCTAGACGTACCCTAAGGTAGAGCCAAAACCCAATCCCTCTGCAACACCACTAGAAACACACTTTGATGACAATCCCTCATTTATAATTATGTTTTGAGAACTCTCACATGGGAAGTTTTTAATCCATTTAATGTGTGCCCTGTTCATTTTGGATTGTCCTAGTTTTTTAATTAAAATAGCATGTGGTACAAATGTTTCACAGACGTCTAAGTCAATTACATCCACTCTGTTATTTTTATCAACCAAACTTGTGATCGGATCAATAAAAAATATCAAGTTAAATTAACAGGATCTATTTTCCATAAATCCAGGGTGATTTACATTCATTATATTATTCTCCTCTAATTCTTTATTAATCTAATCCTGAATCAGCCACATTGTTATCCTGCCTGTGATAGATGTCAGACCGACAGGTCTATAATTACCTACCCTGGATCATCCCCTTTACTCTTTTTAAATACTGGCACAACACTAGCTTTCTTTTCAAGTCTTCTGGACTGTCCCTGGTGTTCTAAGACTTATTGAAAATAAACACTAATTGTCAGTCAGTTCTTTTAAAACATTTGGATGTAAATTATTTAGACCAGTGCTTCTCAACCTTTTTGATACCAGGGACTGACTTGCTATCTTCCTAAACTGTGTCAGGGACTGGCAGGGGAGACAGGTACTCGTGGGTTAAGGAGGGCTGCTACCTAGAGGGGGAAGAGTCACCCCATTTAGCAATTAAATTTTGGCAGGGACGTATGGGCAGGGCACCTCCCAAGCGCTACCACAAGTCACTTATGGGGCTTGCAGCTGGTCCATGGACTGGTTGTTGAGATACACTGATCTAGGCCTGCTGTTTATAAATGTCTATTTTTAAAAACATTTTCCTGTTAAAAAGATGTAAAGTATTTCATCATCACGATATGCAATGTTCTCTCTAATTTTTCCATCTATGTGCAGAATAAATTATGTTGTGTGCCCTGAGATATGTGCACCACCAATATAAGCACATATGACAGCAGCTGAGGGTGCTCTGCCAATCATCTGGGAGGCACCTGAATCTCCTAGATGGCCACCCAAGTACCCAGCTTATAGGGAACACCAATGCTACAGTATTACTATAGCATCCTTTTGTTTTTCCCAGCTACAGAACAAATATTTATGGAACATATCTGCCTTTTCTGCACTATTACAGATAGTCCTACCACTTCCATTGAGTAATGCACCAATACTATTGTTAGGATTCTTATTGTCCCTAATATACTTACCCCCTCCCCCCCAACTCCTTTTTATTGTACTTAACCCTGCCAATTGTACAGTTCTCCTTTTACCTTCTGATGTTATGGGAATCCCCTTTGTCCTTGTAAAAGGGCCTAGTTCACTTTTTCTGTATCATCCATTCTTCTACACACCTTTTTTGTGTTCCTCCTTACGTGTCTTCTTTCTCCATTGTGCAGTCTTAGTACTTTTACTTTCTTCTCATAGAAGCTTTTCAAAAGACTAATGGGAGAATAGGCCACTGGCCTTCAGTAAGGTCAGGAGCATGCATGACTGCAGACAGTAGGCCCCAAAATAGGGAAAGTCCTTGCTTTCTCACACCGCTCACCTGGCAGCATCAAAGGTGCGTCTTAGCTCATCTGGGCATTATTAACTTTCATGATCTGCTTTTTCCATTCATTGGAGAGCAACCTGCAGCTGAGAGATGTTAAATACAGTAGCAGGGGAGTTTGACCTTGTAAAGTTGTCCTCTGCCCAACATGAAGGCCCCAACTTGAGGAGGCTGCAAACACAGTGAGAAGAGTAGGATGAGTGGGAGTCTAATGGGCTAGCTGCTTGGCGAACCACCATCTGGCAGTCGAGACAGCATCTGGCTTTCACCTTATTATTTTTTGGATTGTATTTGTTTTCACTTTGTGATAATCTGTATAACTGTCTGCACAACCTGGGAGATTAATGCTCATTGAGACATGTATACAGAGGACACTAATAATGTTGTTAGTCGAAGAGATTACAACAATCCAAAGCTGTTTATAGCTAGGTGCACACATCCAGTGGGAAACAGCTGAATGGTGGAAAAACTGGCCCTTCCTGGAAGCACCAGGCAATGCCACTTAGATGGTCAGTTCTTTGGGGCAGGGACAATCTCTTGGTTCTGTTTGTACAGCACCTCGCACAGTGAGAATCTACTCCATGATTGTGACTCCTAAGTGCTGTCACAATACAGATAATAATGAATGGTGATAATGCAGTCCCATGGCCCAGAGGCACTACCTACAATGAGCCACTTGCTCTCCACCACACAGAGCAATGTGGTGTCCCATTAGCATCTCCATTAGATATCCTGTCACGTTCTTTCCTGTAGGCTACGTCTACATTGGCCCCTTTTCCGGAAGGGGCATGGTAATTTTTGAGATCGTAATAGGGAAATCCGCGGGGGATTTAAATATCCCCCGCGGCATTTAAATAAAAATGTCCGACGCTTTTTTCCGGCTTTTCTAAAAGCCGGAAAAGAGCGTCTACGCTGGCCAGATCCTCTGGAAAAAAGCCCTTTTCCGGAGGATCTCTTATTCCTACGTCAAAATATGGAATAAGAGATCCTCCGGAAAAGGGCTTTTTTCCGGAGGATCTGGCCAGTGTAGACGCTCTTTTCCGGCTTTTCTAAAAGCCGGAAAAAAGCGGCGGACATTTTTATTTAAATGCCGCGGGGGATATTTAAATCCCCCGCGGATTTCCCTATTACGATCTCAAAAATTACCATGCCCCTTCCGGAAAAGGGGCCAATGTAGACGAGCCTGTAATGTTGGATGTGTTGCTGTATCGCATCCAGCTATGAACTACCCAGCCTTGGGGATTCAAGAATTCATTTTACTTAGACACAATGCAGACAGGGGCACTGGCGTTATTCCTTTTTTCTTTCTTTGTATAAAATTGCCACAGCTCTCTGAGGCTATGTCTACACAGCAGCATTATTTCGGAATAACTAACGTTATTTCAAAGTAACAAAAAGCGTGTCTACATAGCAAGCCATTATTTCAAAATAATGGTGAGCTGGAGGACCTCTTACTTTGACTCCTGGTAACCTTCATTTCATGAGGAGTAAGGGAAGTCAAGGAAGAGCATTCTTCTGTTGACTTCCTGCAGTACACTGTGGAAAGTACCAGAAGCTGACTTATACTATTTCAACTTAAGCTACGTGACTCAAGTTGCATAGCTTAATTCGATTTTAGCCCTACTGGTGTGTACGTACCTTGAATGTTACTAGGGGTATAGGTGAATTTGAGACATGATCCTGAAGGAAGGCCTCAGATATCTGAAAGGAGCAGGACCTTTTACAAAACATGGCCAACTGGTTTAGGAATCAAGGGAAGAAATAGTTTTTATAGGAATAAAGGTGCTAAACTGTTGTATACAGATAACCAGAGAGATGTGGTGTTTTGTTTTTTGAAGGAGTAGATGTGATGCATGTTGAATTCCATAGACACCCACTGAGAATGATACAATGATTCTTGAAATTTTGGGCTTTTTGTCCATACGTCACCTGAAAATAATAAATGCAGGGAATTTCTGTAAATGTTGATAACAGGAATACCCTCTTAGCTTCTTACCTGGTAGGCAGCAGCTTACCTGCCCTACCTTTCCTAGTACTCCACTGTGAATTTGAGTAGGTTGACACATTCAGTCCAGAACAGTTTTAACTGAAACATGCACCAAAAAGGACAAACAATATTTTTCTGGATTGAACTTTAATCAATTTTTTGTTCATCATTTTCCATTTTCAAAATAAGATTTAAAAAAACAAGTTGTTTTTAAAAGTGCTTTTGAAGGGGAAAAATTCCTCAACATGGTTAAACTGACCAAAAATTTGGTTTTAAAATGTCTTATTTCAAAAATGGGGAAAAAAGCTTAATTTCATTTATTTTCAGTATAAATTTATTTTCATGTTCTGGCCAACTTTATTGTGGGTGCCTAAATTTTGGGGTGGACTTGAGCCTCTAGCTTGCTGACTTTAAGACAGAGCGCTATGAGCTGAGCCACATACCAATACAAGACATTGGCAGTGAGAATTTGGGGAACTCTTTCTTTAGCTGTACAAATACCTTCCTCAGCAAGTTGTTCCTAGTTATATACATTAAGCATTAATAGAATGTTTTTGCACGATGCAATTTCCTGTGAAAATGAGGCTTTTAACATATGTTCGTAGCAACATGTCTGCCTCATCCTTATGTTGTGTCATTAAGAGGGATGTAAACAGCATCAACTTCCAAGGGAAGTAGTGGGGGCAAAAGATCTATCTGGCTTCAAGATTAAACTAGATGGCTGTGTCTACACTGGGCCACTTATTCCGGAAAAGCAGCCGCTTTTCCAGAATAAGCTGCGAGCTGTCTACACTGGCCGCTTGCTTTTCCGGAAAAGCAATGACGATTTACTGTAAAATTGTCAGTGTTTTTCCGGGAAAAACTATACTGCTCCCGTTCAGGCAAAAGTCCTTTTCTGGAAAAATTGTTCCGGAAAAGGGCCAGTGTAGACAGCACAGTCTTTTCCGCAAAAAAGCCCCGATCGCGAAAATGACGATCGGGGCTTTTTTCCGGAAAAGCGCGTCTACATTGGCCACGGACGCTTTTCCGGAAAAAGTGCTTTTCTGGAAAAGCATCCTGCCAATGTAGACGCGCTTTTTCCGGAAATACTTATAACGGAAAACTGTTCCGTTTTAAGCATTTCCGGAAAAGGGTGCCAGTGTAGACGTAGCCGATGGGTTTATGAAGGGGATGGTTTGATGAGATAACATGATCTTGTAACTAATTGACCATTCATTATCAGTGGTAAATAGGTCAGTGGAGGGATGATAGAAGTTACTATAGAAAACTTTCTGGGTGTCTGGCTGGTGAGTCTTGCCCGCATGCTCAGGGTTTAGCTGATCGCCATATTTGGGATCGGGAAGGAATTTTCCCCCAGGGTAGATTGGCAGAGGCCCTGGAGGTTTTTCGCCTTCCTCTGTAGCATGGGGTACAGATCACAGCTGGAGGATTCTCTGCACCTTGAAGCCTTCAAATAGTTTGAAGACCACAATATCTGAGATATAGGTGAGAGGATTATTTTAGGAGCAGGTGGGTGAGATTCTGTGTCCTGCATTATGCAGGGGGTCCGACTAGATGATCATAATGGTCCCTTCTGACCTTAGTCTATGAGTCTATGAACTAAAATATCAAGTGACTCACACCTTTGTAGCTGGGCCCACAAGCATTCTTGTGCACAAGCAACTCTTCTGTTGTCCTGTGACCCAGCTCATATGATATTTTATTTATCTACCTTTGAGGCCTATTGTTATTGAACAATAGAAAGAGTGGCAGACATTTGGTAAAGGTGCTTCAGATCAAATGCTGGGCAAATAACAGAGAAGCAGGATCCCAAGTGAGATCCTGCAATAAAGAATGGAATGGAAGTTAAAAATGCAAAATGGTAGATTGTACTGGAGCACCGTTAATCTACATACTGGCCATGAGGAGTACTTGGATGGAGTGTTGTTAAAGCAAAGCCAAAATGGTTCACTAAGATTTTGTGCACAGGACCTGGGGCTTCATGCCCTAATTTTAGAAAGATTACGGTAACTAGTTTTCAAAGGCCTATTGCCCGGGGACACTGTAGGATTAGTGCAGTCTCCTAGTTTTGGAAACCCCAGCTCACATTTCACCTTTACCTTTAGGCTGCATTTACACTGCAGCATTTTTCCAGATAAATGGCCATTTTTCTGGAAAAACAATACTTGTATCTACACTGCCATTGAGTTCTTTCGACAGACAGACGAAAGAATGGAAGGGTTTTTCTGACAGGGCCTGCATTATGCAGGGGGTCAGACTAGATGATCATTCTATGATCCATTCTATGGGGAAGAAGCCTTTTTCTGAAAAAGTTATTTTGTAAAAAGGCACGTGGGCGCAGAAGAGGGAGTTCTTTCGAAAGAAGAGGCCTCCAGGAAATAACACAGGTGCCCTGATGGCCACTCTGTCCATACTAATCACAACTTAAATGCGAGATAGTGTCCAATCAGTGTGGACACTATCTTTCGAAAAAGCACATCGCTTTTTTGTTGCGCTTTTGCTTCTTCTGAAAGAAGCCTGCAGTCTAGATGTAGCCTTAGCCACAATGGAGAAAACATCAGATGGGTCTCACCTTAGTTACTATGGGTTCATTCCTGGTCTCGGGCATCAACGCACAAGTCCTATGAGCTTCAATGGGAACTCAAGCTGGTTATGGGAAGGCAGAATCAGACCCCACTTTGCTAAATCACAGAATCACAACCATTTGGTGGTTTCGTCTCATGAAAGACCCAGGACTAAGACAGCAGAGGGGTTGCGACTCAGATTGAGTTGCATGAGAGAGGGGGCCGGTCAGCTTCGCTTCACCCCCATATTAAATTCACTTCAGATTCTCCCTCAGGGGCTGTTTGAGTGAGTGGAGGAGGATCCCTGCCTCTTCTCATGGCACACCCCTCTCCTTCCCCTCCCCACCCACTCGCTTGCAGGGGGGTACTGATGTGCACTCAGCAGCAAATGAGGACAACACAGGCTGCAGCTCCATTGAAGTTAACATAGGGGAGGGGCGTTACTTGCCCTTCAGCCGGGCTCTATCCTACCAGGCATTTTCAGTGGTTCGGTTCCACTGGGAGTTCCAGGGCTCCCACTGCAGTTCAGGATAGATTCTCCTCAGCCTCCTCCTACCACTCAGCTTGCGCTTCTGAATCCTTACCCACCCCCTGCAAAGGGACAGGGTGCAAAACGGGAAGGGGCACTGCTGGCAAAGGACACAGTCTTCTTCTGTCCCAAGAGCAAAAGGGCATCAGCAAATTCCCTGCCCCTTTGGAAACCATCCCCCTTGTCCTTTTAACTGCAACGGCAACCAGCTGAAATCCTTTACCAAGTGCCGTCGCTGCTTACTGAACCCTCTGCTCCTCTAACATGACTGCATCCCTGCATGCTGCGAGAAAGTAGAAACCTTTCCAGTCCAGGCTGCTGTTAGCAAGGCCCTTGGGGTTAGAGAAAATCCTTTCCTGAGCCCTAAGCAGGTGACCGGTGTAACCCACAGCAGCAGAACACAGCCCTGAGTCTTCCAAAATGATGTGGGGCTGCTGCACCAGAGCAAAAAGACTCCATATGACCTGGGCTTGGATCAGAGGAGAGCGAGGGACCAAACAGCTCCCTTCCTTCCCAAGTTAGTTAGGGAGAGGCTAGGGACTCTGAAGGGGAGTGGCCCCCCTGCATCCATGCAGGCAGCCTGTGTCCCCCCGGCCACCTTTTAGTGAGGACTGTCCCAATTACAGCCACCCCATTTCCACCTGCTGAGGCAGCTGGGTGGCATTTGCAGAGCAAGAGGAGAGCTGTGCCCCCAGCCAACACCTGAGATCCAGCAGGGCTGAGCCAGGGGTCAGCGAGGACCTTAGTGTTCCCTCTAATTTTGTATGTCCATGTGTGGACTGAATTTTATTTTGTGCACCAATATGGAAGGGATGTGTAACAGAAAACATCCATATTGCTGCACATTACAAAACTCATTCCATGCATGGACAGTGGGTGGCGGATAGGGGGCTGTGGTCCAGGATGGGGATCAGGGTTGGGGCTGGGCTATGAGAAAGGAGTCAGGGCTGGGATGGAGGGTTGGGATGTGGGCTCTGTCTGGGGATGCAGGGTCTGGGGTTGGGTCTGGGGATGAGGGTTTCAGGTTGCCCTGGGGAGATAGGACTACCCCCAGCCCTCTTTCACCACAGCAGATTAGGGCCTGGTGAGAGGCACCTTACCATGGCCGTGGCAGCTCCACTCCCTGGCGGTGGCAGATCTGGGCTAGGCTGGTGGAGCAAATCACACTCTGGTTTCTGCCTCTCCCACCACATACAAACCACCTCTTTGTGCAGTGCAAGGCCACACTCGCAGCTAGCATTGTCCCAGGGAGCAGGCGGGGCTTGCATAAAGCTGGCTTTACGTTAGCCCACAATTCCCCCCCATACTCAGGGTCCATTATGGCTCCCTGTAGGTCTGATCTGAGATCCTTGTGAAAGTGACCATGGCAGGGGCAAAGGATCTGGTTGTGGTGCAGAATCTCTGTGTGGTTTATGCACCTCCTTTTTTCTGTCTCTCCATTCATCCCTCTTACCTCTGTCCTGACACATTTGTCTCTGAGGGTATGTCTACACTACCACCCTAGTTCGAACTAGGGTGGTAATGTAGGCAACCAGAGTTGCAAATGAAGTCCGGGATTTGAATTTCCCGGGCTTCATTTGCATAAAGCCGGGCGCCGCCATTTTTAAATGTCCGCTAGTTCGGACTCCGTAGCCGTGCGGCTACACGCGGACTAGGTAGTTCGGACTAGGCTTCCTAGTTTCACGAGGAATAATGGTAGTTCGGTGGTAGTGTAGACATACCCTGAATTATGCCACATATGCCACATATGCCTCCCATGAATTGTATTGTTGATCAAGTGAATAATTAATGTCATGAACCATCATCCCTTTTTTCTCTTCTCCACAAACAGGCTGGGACTGTTCATGTTTCAGAACAGTTTGACAAACATTTTATGGGACGGTGCATCAGCCCATGGGCTCTTTGCGAACTGTTGCTCTCATTTTGCCTTTGCCTATTTACTGTTTGAGTGTAACTGGTCACTTGAGTCACATGACATTTCTTCTGTTCCCTAATGGGCTGACTAAAACTTGTATGAAGCAGAGGACAAACAGTAGAAATGTCAAGACGGCCGTGCGAATGCTTTGGGTCACACAAGTCTTCATGAAACAGCTTATTTACCCACATGTTCACCTAGCTTTTGTTAAAGCCCCTCCTACAGGGATGCTGCCTATTCTTGTCCCCTTTCCCCTCACTATCTGGGAGCGAGGGGAAAGTACTCATCTTGCAACACTTACTCCTCTGCCTTTTGTATTAAGATGAAGGCCTAAAACAAAAGCCCATGTAGCACAGGCCTAGTCTGAGGCCTGAGGCTGACCTATCAATGGACAAAACTTGGCGAATATAAACCAAAGCTAAGCTGTGAGCAAGAGGCAGGCCTCGGTTCTCAGAAGTTGGCGTGAACAGGGCTGAGAGTGTAAAACATTAACTGGTTATAGCCCAACGTGTAGGCCAATCATTGGTGCTAGGTACCGACTGTAAAACAGTCATTGGTACTGGTCATAACTTGAAAGCACATGGTACCACCAGCTCATTAAAAAAGACCTTGGTACCCACACTCCCCACAGATATAAACTCAGGTAAGAGGCAAAACTGACAGTGTGAGGGATAGAGATGATTTCATCAAACCATGAGCTGCAGGGTGATGGGTGGTATCTTAGGAAGCATCAGAGGGTGGCAACCTGACACGTCGGGAATGATGTGTAACTTGTTTGTATGTGTATATAAAGTGGTACTTGGGGGGACAGTCTGACCTGGGGTAGAGGAACCACCCACTGGTTAAGTCATTCCATTGTTATGGGGTACATGTGCATAGTCGTTCGGCAGAGTCTACTGACCACTATGACTGAACTTTGCTCAGCAATAAACCTGGCCGGGTGCCTTTGACTCTTATCTGATTTGTGGTCTTTGGGGGCTCTCTTGGAGTCTGCTGTGTTAATTAATGCATAAATCAATATGAGCACACACTCAAGCAGCCTTCTAGTTATCATCATCGATAGAGCCAGAGACTTCTCAGGAACTCCTTGGGGGGATCCCGTCTGACTGACAACACCTCTCCCTTTGCCAGCAGGAGAGAGAGAATGCATGCAAGCGGTGTGCTTTCCTCTCACTCCCTGGTAGTGAGGGGAAGGGAAAGCGCTACAAGCAGCATCCTGGTAGGAGGGGATTTAGCACCCCCCCCCCCATCCTCCCGAAATGGTGCCCTTGCCAAAAGGGACTCTGATAGCACACGGTTATTTCAGATTTTATTTGAATGGATGTTGGTGATCGCTTTTTGATGGTATTTGCCAAGCTCTGGTTAACATTGACTAAAACCAAATATGATCAACCAGTGCCATCCAGCTTAGGATGGATAAAATCTGGTTACCACTGAAGAAACATAGAAAAGTAGCGCTGAATGGGACCTCAGGGCCTAACTTCTCAAAAGTACATACGTGTTTAAACCCCAGGTACAGATGCCTACATCTTGATGTCAGCCGACGGTCAGGGCAGTGTGTGTGTGTATGCTTCTGAGAAAAGGTTTAACGTCCGTGTCTTTACTGCTAGGACCGGGGTCCCGTCGCAGAGGGTGGCCAGCAGGCCAACAGACGCCCTGTTATATAGAAAGAGCTTATTACACTTTAGATTTTAACTGCTAGAACACAGGGGTTCCTTCGCAGCGGGCAGCCTGGGAAAGGCTGGAAAGGTGCCCTAACGGATCTTGTCACCTGGGAGTGACACAGATCCAAACGCTCAAGCTCTCCTTATGTCTGTCCTTTTTATGACCGGCTGAAGTTCTTTTAAATTGTGCTTGGTTCTGTTACAGCAACTGAAGGAGTCAGGTTAAAGCTTAAACAGTTACAGGTTTATTAAAAGACTTATAAAAGCATATGGTTACAATGGCTATTGCTCTATTTCTTAAATGCTAACAAATACAGATTTTAAAAAATGGTTACAAAGAAAATAAAGATAGAAAATAGAAATAATGGTACCAAGTGACAGCTTAATCTTTAAAGAGCTCTAAGTCTATGTATATATATACTTAAACAAAGGACCACATTCAGGTACAATTTTTACTCCTTTCTGTGCCTCTTGACTCCAGCGTGTCAGGCCAGGGCCGGTCTCTCAATTCCTAGGAAAGACGAATACGAGGTGGGCGTCCCCTTGGAACCTCGGGAGATTAAACACTAAACTCGACCAGCAGATAGATGGTAGATTGACACTCAGAGAAAATGCGCTGCTGGACCTATCTTTATACCCCTGGGGGCCCGTATTCTCTTTCTTATCTAAGATGCCGAATTCTACTGGTCCGTTTTGTGGCGCCAGTTCTTACAAGCAAGTTTCAAGTTAATTTACACTTGCAAGAGAGATAACTAAATTGTGAGCACTAGACATTTTTTTACTGGGCGAGAGATTCCTCCCCCCGCGGATGGATGTGTGTTCGTATCAATATGGGTTTGAGTCAAGGGCACTCCTTGGCAGCCTCTTGGTCAGCAATTGGCGTATCTCTGTTTACAGCCATTCACGGTCACACAGCCTGGGCCTTCTGCTCTGTGTGCCCTGTATGCTCCAGGCAAGCAAAAATGGATGTTACAAGGGGGTTCCTGTCTGGCTACATTCCACTTTTTGATACGACACACTACATCTTAGGATATAAGATGGCGGTGATACTAGCACCTCTTGCTTACCTTGGGGGAATCTAGAAGTGCCCGATGGCCGGAATAGAAGGTTCAGGATCTAGGAATTGGCTAGGGTCCTTTCCTAGTGCTGTATATTGAATGTGCACAAAAAAGGTAGCTGCTTTAACTAGGCATTGCACAATACATAGAGCTATGCAGAAAATGATTACAAAAATTACAGTGGTTAGAGCAGTGGTTATAACAGAGTGTAAAAAAAATGGAGTTAGGGAAAATTCTAGCTCTTGGGCTAAACAATTTAGCCATGAGATGTTTACATTCTTAGTTACAGCATGTCTTACCTTATACTATCTATTGCCACTTCCTTTGCCTCCCCCCAAAGTTATTTTGAGGATTGCGGTGGTCGCTGTTATCGAACCATACCGGTCTCCATTGGAAGATGTCACTCTTGTTCCATCAGTTGTTTTGGGCTGAGAGGGACAAACTCGATTCTCAGTCTAGTAGAGGAGTTAAGTAAGGTGTTCTGGTACAGCAGTAGCAGTTGGGATGAGGAAGAAGACCATGGCGAGTTGGAGTACCATGTCTTGCTTCAGCTTAGGTTTCTTTTTCTATAGTTCAGTCTATAACAACAGCGATTGCAAGCACTGCAACAGCAAGCCGTATATATACAAAAAGTTCATGATGGTTTCCTGGATCTACACCAGCGCTGGGAGGGATACATCCCACTGGAGCACTGTTCAGGGCCATTGCCTCAGTTTCTTGTAATAAAACAAAAAAGTTTGCTGGTCTTGGATACAATCCAAGCCTCAGTAGTGGTTATTGGTGTTAGCCCAGCATCTGCAGTGGTCCAGACTCTTTTTCTCTTGTAGGAGTGCAGTACGTAGGTTTGCATTCTTAAACTGGGGTGTTTGATTACTACAGTGTCTTCAGGTGCATATTTAGAATCTTTGAGTGGCACAGTGTGGCTAGGAGAGGTTCTCCCTGTAGGGAAGAAATCTCTTACTGATCGGACTGCCCGTAGGGGTCTGCCGATTGTTTAATCTTTGCACCACAGTATTTAATCTGTTTTCTTATTTGCCATCTATGGGCCTTTGGGTCCTCATGGATTCTTTACTTCCCCACTCCCATGGGTAGGCACGGGGGAGATGGGGACTCACCACCATAAGGGCTGGGTGGTCAAAGCTATCTTATTCTTCAATACTGGCTTCTTAATTTAATTTAGTTCTATTAATTAACAATCTAATTAGTCTCTGGTCTAAATATCTGGTTAGATCTAGTGAAGTGGACACAGAGCTGGACAGATCTTTCAAACTATCTAGGATCACTTGGTTGGCTTGGCTGGTGTGTAGGCCTTTACAGGCACTGGATATTACTGCATCTACCAGCCTGTATTCTATACAATTTCTGGGCTATGGCATAAGTGTTGCTGACAGAGTTTCTAGGCTCAAACTAATCTGCGATTGTATCTGTTAAGCCCTGTCGTTGCCTAATTAGGCACTTGCTAATTTGATTAGCCAGTCTAGCACACAGCTGGTCTATACCAGTGTGGAACATCACTAAGGTAAGGACTAGTGACAGTTGTCCTGGTTCTGGGACAGGGGTCTGTTCAGGGCACAATTCACAATTAGGAGGCTTTTATTTTGTCCTCAAGGTCTTGGTTAATAATATCTAAATAAAAGCAAGTTAGCAATGGCTATTGTTTAACAAATGACAGCCATGCCTCAGGGGTTACTTTGTCTGGGCTTTAAGTGGTAAGCCCCAGTGGGAGTCAGTAGGTCTAACTTCAGTGGCCTGATGTCAGTGTTTAGCTTCTTTCTCACAAAATTCTACACAAACTTTAACTCAGAGGACTGTGTATTCTTTGTCCTCGTAGTGTTCATGTTGTTACAATAAACAAAATGATTCTGTGTGAATGAGGGGCGGCCCAAGGCCGTGTATTCTCATTGCCATTAGCGTGTATTTGTTCTATATATGTGACTTGAAGGAGGTTACGTTGACTAGAGTCACTGTTTCTTCTTATAGGACCAAGCATGGTTCACAGATGTTTAACTGATAACTCATGCAATTCTATAATTCTTGAGGCCTTTTAAGGCATCAGGCACCAGTGAGTAGCAGGGCAAGTAGCTGTTATTGCAATGGTGAGGTTACTAGTTTCCTCATTGTTGTGGGCATCTTTACTTAAATATGCTGATGTCTTACTTGCTTGTGTTGTTTCTTATAGATTTCTTATTATCTCTGGCGCTCTAGAGCTATTAAAGCAAAACTAATCTGGTGGGGGAGAGGGCTGGTACCTCACTCCCAGTTTTTCTGTTCACGTGATGCACTCCTTGCTTCTTTCCAGTTTCTTCTTTATTCACCTGTGGAGACATTGTTAACATTCTCTTAGCCTAAACAATTACTAAACTATCATCTTTTCACTAAAGTTTAAAGTTGCCAATTGACTAAGTTTACAGTTGCCAATTGATTGGGCCTAATTATTAATTTTGTTGGTTTAAATTCATGCTTCTGCTTTACTCAGAGTATCCTTTCATTAAAACAATATCTTACACACAACAATATTTTTAATTCGTGTTACAATTAAGACACACAAGACAAACTTGGACAGAACACAAACTTATTGTGTCATGACACAGAACCATGGTTTTTTGTCGTTGTTGTTTGTTGTTTTTCTTCAGCTGGCACCAGCGCTTTCTGATGATCTGAAAGACAAGAAAACATTTCTACCCCCGTCGGGGTGGTCTATTATAACTTAAAATACTGCCTAAGATCTGCTAGGGGAATCGGTTACAGCTAGTTCCTTACCACTTCCATGGGCGAGTGAGCTATAACTTTACGAGAACAAGGGCGCTTCATCGGTACTCGTGACTTTCCACTCCCTCGAATTACCTCTAGAGTTGCTAGCCTTCCCCAACAGTGGCATGCCTCAGTTTCTCTCTTGTACCACAGATCAGGCTTAATGTGTAAAGCTATAGTGCTTTTCCTTAGCACAAGGTGTTGGTTGGCCAGTTACTGTTCCTGCAAGCAAAAAGCTTTTATTTTCCTGAAAAGAATCATATGTACAATGTTACAGGCTTACTTATGAGGGACAGTTGGTTTCAAACCTCTTCAGAACAGACAGGCAGTCTGCACCCACTTACAACTTTGGATCTGAGAGCAAGCTAAAAGTGTTATCAACTCAGCCTTGAACATAGACACAATGAAGTTTCAGAGTTTGAATTTCTTAAAACAATAACTTGGTTTTCTTAGAGAGCAAATTTAACCTTAAAAGTTGAATGCCTAACAGAAGCACTAACCAATTTGTGCATTGTCTGTTTGCAATTTTAAGCAAGAGGACATAATCTAAAACAAAATAAAACTAGTTCATTTGAAACCTACAAAATAAAGTGACAGTATATAGAGCTCATTCTTTGGACAGTCATTTTCCTTTGGGCTATTCCCGGTGGCAACTCCTTTCCTTCCAATATGGGCTTAATGATTGGGAGAGGAGTGTGAAGTGTTATGGCTTGAGCTTGGGTTAGCTCCTCTGTTTCCTTTAGTGCTGTGTAGGCTGTCAAAAGCACTTTTCATAAAGCGTGTAATTTAACTGTGACCTCTGCCATAACTTCGAGCCAAACTGTATGGGGCGGCGGGGTACAGTTTCTCCTTCTTGCCATAAGGCATAGGACATCTCTGTGTTTCCCACAGTAAGGTACAAATGAAATGGGGCATTCAGGTGAATCGGACCCATAGACTGATAAGTGCGTATCTCATTATCAGCTGTCTCTCAGAGCTTCCTCATGGGGGGGGGACTCATTTCCAGCGAGCATGCTTCCTGAGCAAATTATACGGGGAGTAGGTACAAATTAAGATTCCCCGTTTTTCCAGATCTTTAATTAGTTCACAGACCGGAGCCATAGCTTCGGCTGGAATGCGGTACTGTATTATCTTGGTTACAGTGGAAGGCGGGAGAGCGGGGGTTTGAGCCAGCAAAGTTTTAAAGCCAGCTCCAAAAGCTCATTTTTCTCCATTAATTACTTTCTCCTTCCCCTCTCTAGCCTCAGGAGGAGCCGTTCCTGAAGGTGCTCCATGTCCTTATTTAGGGTTCACACCTGGGTATCCAGGTTCTGGCATTGCTCCCAGAGTTTGTATCTCTCTCTCTGCACCTTTATCAGCTCTGTTTCTAAGTTCCAGTAGCTAGAGCAGGCTGCTTGCCACACACCCTTTAACAGCCAGATGCAAGCGCCTTTCCTTAACATCTCTTTATCCCACTTAGGGTTGCCCCATCCCTCTCGGGCAAACTCCTTTTCTATACAGTTAAAATCCATGTCAATCGTGACTGGCTTCATGCTGCTGTATTTGAACCAATAGCACAATCCTGCCGACTACGCCAATTCTGTCAGCCGACGGTCAGGGCAGTGTGTGTGTGTATGCTTCCGAGAAAAGGTTTAACGTCCGTGTCTTTACTGCTAGGACCGGGGTCCCGTCGCAGAGGGTGGCCAGCAGGCCAACAGACGCCCCGTTATATAGAAAGAGCTTATTACACCTTAGATTTTAACTGCTAGAACACAGGGGTTCCTTCGCAGCGGGCAGCCTGGGAAAGGCTGGAAAGGTGCCCCAACGGATCTTGTCACCTGGGAGTGACACAGATCCAAACGCCCAAGCTCTCCCTATGTCTGTCCTTTTTATGACCGGCTGAAGTTCTTTTAAATTGTGCTTGGTTCTGTTACAGCAACTGAAGGAGTCAGGTTAAAGCTTAAACAGTTACAGGTTTATTAAAAGACTTATAAAAGCATATGGTTACAATGGCTATTGCTCTATTTCTTAAATGCTAACAAATACAGATTTTAAAAAATGGTTACAAAGAAAATAAAGATAGAAAATAGAAATAATGGTACCAAGTGACAGCTTAATCTTTAAAGAGCTCTAAGTCTATGTATATATATACTTAAACAAAGGACCACATCCAGGTACAATTTTTACTCCTTTCTGTGCCTCTCGACTCCAGCGTGTCAGGCCAGGGCCGGTCTCTCAATTCCTAGGAAAGACGAATACGAGGTGGGCGTCCCCTTGGAACCTCGGGAGATCAAACACCAAACCCGACCAGCAGATAGATGGTAGATTGACACTCAGAGAAAATGCGCTGCTGGACCTATCTTTATACCCCTGGGGGCCCGTATTCTCTTTCTTATCTAAGATGCCGAATTCTACTGGTCCGTTTTGTGGCGCCAGTTCTTACAAGCAAGTTTCAAGTTAATTTACACTTGCAAGAGAGATAACTAAATTGTGAGCACTAGACATTTTTTTACTGGGCGAGAGATTCCTCCCCCCGCGGATGGATGTGTGTTCGTATCAATATGGGTTTGAGTCAAGGGCACTCCTTGGCAGCCTCTTGGTCAGCAATTGGCGTATCTCTGTTTACAGCCATTCACGGTCACACAGCCTGGGCCTTCTGCTCTGTGTGCCCTGTATGCTCCAGGCAAGCAAAAATGGATGTTACAAGGGGGTTCCTGTCTGGCTACACTTGACTAGAGTCCTAAGCCTCAATTCTGGGATTCATTGTAATTCCCAGGCTTTCAGTTATGCTCAAACTCACTCTATGCCTAAGTTTTCTGCAATAAAACATTCCTCAGGCACCAATGTTTCTGTCTTTGGGCATGTTTTCTGCTGCCTCCCTTAAGCCTCAAGGCACCCTCCTGCGTGACTCTCAGGGTGATTCACAAGCTGGGGGAAGACCGATGGTCAGCTACATGGTTCGTGTGTAGGGCCTAGTCTAGAAGGCATGCTCAGGTGCTGTCTACTGGTGAGAGCCTCTCAGGTGAGTTCACACAAAATAGGGTGGAAGGATAGGAGGCCCTTCCTCCTACCTTTTAGCTTAGGGGGTTGGAAGACCTCGGATGTGGAAGACCCTGGGTTCCAGTCTTCCTTCTACCTGAGGGAGAGCAGAGATCAGCCACCTCGCAGGGGAGGGCTGTAACCCTGGAGCTATGGGTGATCCTTGATCAGTCTCTGCTATTGGAGCTGTTGCACTGCAGAGAAAGAATTAGCATGATTTGGAGAGGGAAAGATTGTGTGCATGGCTCCCCAGACTGGTGGTTAGAGCACTCAGGCTGATGTGAGAGGCCCAGGGTCCAATCCCCCAGCTCCCACCCTTCTATTATTTGTCCACTGTGTGACAGCTTCAATAGGAAAGAGTGAGGCAAGTCTCACACCAGAGTATCCCAGAGCCCAATGGTTAGAGCACCCAGCTGAGAGGTGTGATCCCTGCTCAAATTCTTTCACCCCTTATGGTGAAGGGGTGACTCCCACATCCTGACCACTGGGCTCAAAGGTTATGAGGGAGCTCTTCTGCCCCACCACCTCTTGCACTAACGGTGGAGGCAGCTAACTCCATCGAGGGTTCCTGGCTGGGTTTTGCTCGCAAAGATAGGTGCCTCTCTACAACCGGAACTTAGCAGTTAAACCCCACACTCAGTGAAATGGTTGGGACTTAACACACATCCCTCTGATCTGCATCTCCCATTGGCTAGTTTATGTGTCTCTCTGCTCAGCATGTTAGTTTTTGTTAATTATGGTCTAAGGCATCCATCTCTCCCCATTCACCGTATAGAGCCCCTAACTATGGCTTCGTGGATTGCACTGCTGCTTCTGTAGCTTTTAGGCACTGTAATGCTCAGGATCATGATACTGCCAGGTCTTAGTCAGTAAATCTCTTCTCATCCCCTCTCTCTCTCCCATGTGCTAAGGCAGGCTGTACCTCGCCCATCTCTGATAGATGTGTGTCTAACCTGTCCACTTTTATCAGCTGAAGCAAATGGCAAACAGCTAGCTAGCTAAAGGTGATTGCTTCAAATGTGTGTCACATACACATTTATGCTTAGGTTATCCTTCAGATGATATATCTTTTGCTGAAACTCCTAGAAAGCTTTGTGCTGTCATCTGAATCCTGAACCATCTGATGGATATTTTTGCCAGGCAGAGTCTGTGATAAATGTTTGATTGCTTTTAAAGGCATTTATCGCTTTAATCTTTACTCAGCATTTAGTTGTTCATATCAAACTGCTCTGCAATTTTATAGTAAGCTTACTGTCTTGCAATATTGTGATGGCACACAGCTTGGTCCTTCAGTTCTTAATCACGGGGTGCCCCTGAAATGTTTAATATGTTATGCATAACTGAAGCACTCTCATGTTAACTTGGTGTAGTGGCTGGTGCCTCTCTGGAGAACGAGGGAATTACCAGGCCACATTTCAGCAAATGGCATCACAACTTGGCACAATCCCCCTCCTCCCGGCAGCTGTGCCCTTACCAATGGTGCACACGATGCATAACAAGAATAACTGCAGGCACCACGACTTATTTAGGCAGTTCAATTTCTGCTGAAGTTAATAGGATTCTTAGTAGAGACAGGAATGCAGAATCAGGCCACAGCTGGCACATGCACTGCAAACACAAGCCGTGGGATTTTCTGTACTGAACTGTGCTATTGATTGTTATTTCATTTTCTGCTGCTTTTATTTACTTGTTCAATAATAACTTGCTTAATATACCCCTAGATTACTAAAATGCAAACCCTCCAGGACTTCTGAGTTGATACCAAGAACATAATCAATCTGAATTCCCATATCAGCTGAGAGGGAGGATTCTGATACTTAATGTAGCATAGCTTGGGGTTATACAGTAGACCCTCATGATTCACAGAATTGCTATTTGCGATTCTGCATATTCACAGTGGGGACCGAGAGTCCAGCCGTGACCCCCGTGGTCCCGATACCACAGATTTTACCACCTTGGTGGTGCCAGGAATGGCAAAGGTTTTCTGACTAGACTGCTTTGACAGATACTCTGATACAGGTTGGACCTCCCTGATCCAGCACTCTCAGCACCTGACTGGTCCAGAACTAGGGAATATGCTGGACCAAGGGAGGTTAACACTAGCCCGCTGCCTTTGCCTTGGTAGGGCTCCCAGGTGCCAGGCCCCCTGCTTCTGGGCTGGCTGGGCTCCCAGCTCTGCTGCCATCACCCCAGCAGGACTCCCAGCCCCACTGCTACTGCCCCAACAGGGCTCCAGCAGGGATGCCATTCCCACTGCTGCTGGCTGGGCTGGGCCAGCCCTCCTGCCACTGGACTCCTGGCCACCGGGGTTCTCTGGTGCAGGAACATTCATGGTGCTAAAAGTCCACGGATGTTGCTGGACCAGAGTCACAGTTTAGAGAACTTCAATCTCTACGTTCAGTGATGGGCAACAGGACCATCCTGAAATAACACACTACAGGGAAGCCTCAAAATTAGTCTGAGGCAGGCTCCCTTAATGTGGATGTGCTATCTCAACTTATAGCCCCAGGAAGCACTGGAGAGTAATTACTTTGAATGACTCTGGAGAGTAGTTATTTTGAAATAGAAGCATCCACACTACCTCTATTTCAACATAACTATTTTGAAATGAGCCTTAATCCTCATGGTAAGCAGGAGTTATTTCAAAATAACCAGGGCTCTGTGTAGACCAGTGGTGAGGAGTCCTGTGGCACCTTATAGACTAACTGAAGTGTTGGAGCATAAGCTTTCATGGGCAAAGACCCACTTCGTCAGATGCATGTAGTGGAAATTTCTAGAGGCAGGTATAAATATGCAGGCCAGAATCAGGCTGGAGATGACAAGGTGGATCCAGTCAGGGAGGATGAGGCCCACTTCTAGTAGCTGATCTGGAGGTGTGAATTCCAAGAGAGAAGAAGCTGCTTTTGTGGTTAGTGAGCCATTCACAGTTTTTGTTTAATCCTGAGTTGATTGTGTCAAACTTGAAGATGAACTGTAGCTCAGCAGTTTCTCTTTGAAGTCTGGATGGCTGCAGGATGGCTACCTTTAGATCTGCAATTGTGTGTCGAGGGAGATTGAAGTGTTCCCCTACAGGTTTTTGTATGTTGACATTCCTAATATCTGATTTGTGTCCATTGATTATTTTACGTAGGGACTGTCCAGTTTGGCTGTTGTATATAGCAGTGGGGCATTGTTGGCACATGATGGCATATATTATGTTAGTAGATGTGCAGGAGAATGAACCAGTGACAGTATGGCTGATCTGGTTAGGTCCTGTGATGGTGTTGCTGGTGTATATATGTGGGCAGAGTTGGCACCGAGGTTTGTTGCATGGATTGGTTCCTGAGTTCGAGTTATTATGGTGCGGTGTGTAGTTGCTGGTGAAAATATGCTTCAGGTTGGTGAGTTGTCTGTGCAAGGACTGGCCTGCCTCCCAAGGCCTGTGAAAGTGAGGGATCATTGTCCAGGATGGGTTGTAGATCACTAAAGGGTTACGTCTAGACTGGCCACAAATTCCGGAAAAGGGATGCAAATCAGGTAAGTCAGCATAGGGAAATCCGCGGGGGATATTTAAATATCCCCCGCGGATTTAAATAAACATGTCCGCCGCTTTTTTTCCGGCTTGGGGGAAAAGCCAGAAAAAAAGCATCTAGACTGGCGCGATCCTCCGAAATAAAGCCCTTTTCCGGAGGATCTTATTCCTACTTTCAAGGAATAAGAGATCCTCCGGAAAAGGGCTTTATTCCGGAGGATCGCACCAGTCTAGACGCTTTTTTTTCCGGCTTTTCCCCAAGCCGGAAAAAAAGGGGCGGACATGTTTATTTAAATCCGTGGGGGATATTTAAATCCCCCGCGGATTTCCCTATGCTGACTTACCTGATTTGTATCCCTTTTCCGGAATTTGTGGCCAGTCTAGACGTAGCCATGATGTGTTGGAGAGGTTTTAGCTGAGGACTATAGGTGATGGCCAGTGGTGTTTCTTTCTTGGGCTTGTCCTGTAGCAGGAGGCTTCTGGGTACACATCTGACTCTGTCAATCTGTCTCCTCACTTCCTCGTGTGGGTATTGTATGTTACAAAAGCTGGAGGCATGCAGGTAAGCATAACGGTCGGTAGGCTTTCGGTATAGGGTGGTGTTGATGTGACCGTCACTTATTTGCACTGTGGTGTCCAGGAAATGGACCTCCCGTGTAGACTGGTCTATGCTGAGGTTGATGGTGGAGTGGAAACTGTTGAAATCGTGGTGAAATTCTTCCAGAGTCTCCTTCTCATGGGTCCAGATGATGATGTCATCGATGTAGCGTAGCTAGAGAAGGGGTGTAAGTGGACGAGAGCTGAGGAAGCGTTGTTCCAGGTCAGCCATAAAAATGTTGATGTATTGTGGGGCCATGCGGGTGCCCATAGCAGTGCCACTGGTCTGGTGGTATATATTGTCACCAAATCTGAAATAGTTGTGTGTGAGGATAAATTCACAGAGTTCAGCCACCAGTTGTGCTGTGGCATCATCAGGGTTACTGTTCCTGACAGCTTGTACTCCATCTGCATGTGGGATGTTTGTGTAGAGAGCCTCTACATCCATGGTGGCTAGGATGGTGTTTTCTGGAAGATCACCAATGCATTGTAGTTTTCTCAGGAAATCCGTAGTGTCACGGAGGTAACTGGGAGTGCTGGTGGCATAGGGTCTGAGTAAAGAGTCCACATAGCCAGACAGTGTAGACCAGGGCTCTCTTTGCGCATGTCTCCTTTATAGCCTGCTGTGATGACTTGAAAAACAAAATGGCTGCAGCTGTGTCCCTTCTTAGAAATTTCAAAGTGCAAATTGCAGAAAACAATAATCCCATTGTGCCTAGAACCACAGTTCTCAATGCTACATGTATAAACTGAGCAAATAACTGTGATGTCTTTTTGGGGGGCAGGGAGCTGTGTTAGACTGTTTATGCAAAAATATCAAAGTGTCTGGTGACACTTGAAAGGGTAACACATTTATTAGGGCATCAGGGATTAAGCTTTTGTGAGCTACAACTCACTTCCTCAGATGATGAAGAGAAAAGAAATAAGGAAGTGTATCCTTTCCTTTTTTCTTTTCTTTTCTCTTCAGTGTCTGAGGAAGTGAGTTGTAGCTGAGTCAATAGTGTGCCCTTACAGCCAAGAAGGCCAACGGCATAGTGAGATGCATTAATAGGAGCATCGCCAGCAGATCTAGAGAAGTGATTGTTCCCTTTTATTCAGCACTAGTGATGCCACATCTGGAGTATTGCATCCAATTATGCCCCCCATTACAGAAAGGATGTGGACACATTGGAGAGGGTCCAACAGACGGTAACAAAAATTTAGGGGGCTGGAAAACATGACTTATGAGGAGCGGCTGAGGGATTTGGGCTTATTTAGTCTGTAGAAGAGAAGAGCGAGGGGGGATTTGATAGCAGACTTCAGCTTCCTGAAGGGGGTTCCAAAGAGGATGGAGAGAGGCTGTTCTCAGTAGTGACAGAAGGCAGAATGAGGAACAATGGTCATAAGTTACAGTGGGGGAGGTCTAGGTTGGATATTAGGAAAAACTATTTCCCTAGGAGGGTGGTGAAGCACTGGGATGGGTCCTCTAGCGAGGAGGTGGAATCTCCATCCTTAGAGGTTTTTAAATCCCTGCTTGACAAAGCCCTGGCTGGATGATTTAATTGGCGTAGGTCCTGCTTTGGGCAGCGGTTTGGACTCTAATGACCTCCTGAGGCCTCTTCCAACCCTGGGATTCTATGAAAGCTTATGCCCTAATAAATAGTCTTTAAAGTGCTACCCGACTCCTTGTTGTAATGTCTTTGTATGCAAGTGGCCATAGGTCTTAACAGCATGCCACATACACATGTAGCTGATCACAATGTTATGCAAAAATCTTCCAACTATGGACACTGTTTGTGTGTACATTTGTACAACTGCCAGCACAATGGCCCCCAGTTCTCACTGGGGACTCCACTGCATATAATACAAGTATTTAGTAGTAGCAGTGAGCCGGAACAAGAATGTGACTTGCCATATGCCGTGTTGCAGGGAGTTGTCAGGAAGTGACCCTACAGCGTGCAGTCTGTTGTGTGAGATTAACAAACATTTGGAAATTGCCCCATGAGCCCTTCTCTAAGAATGGGCAGCATGCAATACAGTATGCAATAATCATTGCTCAGTTGTGACAGGATTTCTAGGGACAGGAAGCATTTTTATTCCTTCATTAGGTTAGCTCTTTCTCATGAATATGTTTAAAAGACGTTAATGGAACGGCTGGCACAGAGACTTTTGCTACCTCTTCTCATTGTTGTAGGGTCATAAACTGCCAGGAACCATGGGAAGTGGAGGATCCCTTTTGGGGTGGTGGTTGTGATTTTGGCCCCTGTGCTAAGCTATGTGCGAGAGAGGCTGGGTGAAGCTGAGGGATAGGAGGCCAAAGGAGCTATCTGGAGCTCTCCCCCATCCTTGGGCTGGATCCAGCCAAGCCTGGGCCCTGGCATAGTTTAGGTTAGCTTTAGGGTTGCTCTCAACTGCCTCCGCTGGCCATCACTCTGACAGGCTATTACACCAACCGGGGCTTGCCAGAGTACAGAAGCAGGCTGCCCACCAAACTATCCTGCAGAAATGGGAGGTCCAGCCTACAGCCTTGTTTTGCAGGCTCCATACGATGCAGAGAGTTCCTGTGGCTGGAAGAATCCTCCGAGGAGCAGATTTGCTGACTTTATAGCTCCTTTGCACCATCAGAGAGAGGCACAAGGACCCTACTGGAGAGGAGACTCTGGCCCTTTTTCTTCGAAGCAGGTGACGGGCTGGCTGATGGGGGTCACACCCCCTCCACCTGGGGCTGCCCCAACCACAAGCCATCCAGCCCCCAGGTGCCCTTTTGGGAAGGCGTGGCGGGAGGGGGGGCTGAAGTCTCATCCCTTAATTCGTATGGGAACATTGCTGGCTTTTCCTCTTTGCCAGGGAGTGAGGGGAAAGCGCACCGTGTGGGGATGTGCACCCCCTCCCCAGCCGTGCCCTCTGGAGCTGCAGTGGCCATTGAGAGCTGCTTGTCACATGGCCCGAAGCTGCTGCAGTGAGAGAGGGCTGGGTCAGCCTGCATACTGAACCCCTCATCCCCAGCCCCACCCCAGAACAAAGCACATACATTAACATTTTATTTTCCAAAACCCCCAAATTAATTGATTTAAAGACCCAAGCAACGCCAGATAAATCTTCTAGTACTAAATAAAATGCCCAGACTTGCTAATGTTTATACCCATCTTTTGCCTGTAGATGGCACTGACTCAACGTGAGACACACAGAAACCAGGACTGTTTTCTAATAGATTTTTCTCTGGGTTATTTTTGTTGTTGTACAGTTTCAGAATGATGTGTATAAACCCTGTAATAAAGGATTTTCAGTTTCGGAAACAGGTTGCTGATTACAGAAATAATCAATGCTATTGATAATAAATAGTTTTCCAGCACTACAAATCATCCCCTTTCCTGCTTGCTTGACTTCCCTTGTATCTGTCACTGGGAGTATTAAACTGAGCTTTGAAAATTTCCTTCCTGACATGCTTTAGAATGCATCCACCATTATCAGTGCAGCATCCCTCGTGGATTCTGGGGATCAAAATGACCAATACGCCTTTAAAATAAATGATCCAGGCACCAATGTGCTTGATTTTTGAATGCCATGGTGAGAAAGGTGTCCTGAAGACTCAGATTGGATTGAAAAACCAAGGCCAGGTTAGGCTTTGTGGCTTGTGTTGTCGTTATAACTGTGCAGAGAACAGTTGTCCGCCCCCCCCCCCCCCCATTGTGATGCCGTTGCTGAAATATTGAAAATAAAATAAATGTTGGGTAAACCTGAAATTGATTTTTTTTTTGAGAGTTCTGGGAAATTGAAAAGCCAAAACAATTTCAGGTTAAACAAAATATTTTTTGTTTCAGTATCAAGCAAGATTTTTGAATCCCTTTAAATTAATAAAGCTGAAGGAAATTGGAAAATGAAAAGCATTCTGAATAGAAAACAGTTAAAATATTTTGTTCAAAAATATTGAAATGAAACTTTGGGAGGGTTTTTTAATAATTTTTTTTGTCTCTTCCTCCTCCACTGCCTGAGAAGAACAACTAAGCAAAATGGACATAAACTAGTGAAATGTTCTGGGGTGGTTCAATTTGCATTTTTTCCTCTTAAAAAAAATTCAGATGAAAAATGTCACCCAGCTTTAGTTGTAATGTGCCCTGGGCCAAATGCTGGTAAAGGCTGAGCTGGCTGCCTCTTGCACTCACATTGCACAGGTGTGAATGCTGGCACAAGATGCAAAGCAGCTAGGAAACAGCCCTAGATTCTGCTTTCAGGTACAGCTAGTGCAGATCATTCTCATATACACCAAGGCAATTTTAGAGAGCAAATTGGACTTACACTCATGTTAGGCCCCTTTCCCCTCTATGGATGTGCTCTGCTGAACTATGGCATTTTTGTGGGTTTACTTGGTGCAAGAAAGCAGAAATTAGAGCTTTTAATTATGTGTATCTGCTGCTCGCCCACTTCCTCTTCAGCCTGCCTGGCTCATAGCCATGTGGCCCATAATACATCATGAGCGATGTATTTGGGGTCTGATTCTCTTTTATGCTGTCTCCTTTTGCTCTGCTTTGGATGCTGAAGTGTGGAGATAAATCTATTGGGAATTTTCAAATGAATACACAAGACTAACAGGGTCATTAGCCTGCTTTTCTATGGCAGTTCTGAAGTGTAACAATTGATGTCTTCTGTGCAATTCTTTGGCTGGGGAAGTAGGGAGGAAGGCACAAGCTGTGGAGAGAGGCAAATGCAGCCTTGCATTTAGGTGACAATACACTGCAAAGCAAACGCCTAAGGCGGAGGCAGGGAAGGTGATCTTTCCCAGTAGAGAAGTTTTTTGAGGGCAAGATTCTCAAGGGACGGGTATGTACCGTTGTGTATATGGGAAGGAAGGGGTAAGGGTGTCTCAGGTTGCTGCAGGTTAGTTTTAATCCCCTCCCCTCCCCTTCCCTTCACCTCACCTAGATACCTATGTTTCCAGTGACACCCTCCCTTCCCAGGCACTGGTGCCAATGAGAGCTGGACCCATAGATCCCAGGGCTGACTGTGTAGAGGGGGAGGCAGGGATTTAAAAAGGGGGCCTGAGTGTGGTGGTAAAGGTTGTGGCTGCCCTTAGCTCATAGAGGTGAGAGCCAAAGGGGCAGGCCAGGTACTGAGTTTTCCAGCTGCCGCCGTTTGGAAGCAAGGGTCCTGCAGTGGCACAGCCTGAGCACAGCTGGCCCCGCACTGCCTTTCAACGCAGAGATTAGGAGCTCGTCCCCTCCCGTGCACGCAGCCACCGCAGAGATGCTGCATTATTGCTCCTACGGAGGGGGGATTACTGGTCTGATGGAGGATAAAACCCACAAGGTCATGCAGGCTGAGAGGCTGCTTATGTGTCCTTTTAAGAAGTCAGTGGAACATTGTCAATAGCTTTTCTGCTGACCTGGTTGGATAATAATGTGTGTGCACAAAAGACAGAGAGAAAGAAGGGTGGGTGGGAGAGGGTGACTGGGTTCGGGGGTGGGGGAAGCAGACCAAGACTGATCTCTTTGAAACGTGAGCTGGCCCGTGCCCCTGGACCATGCTTAGCTCTGACACTGGTGCACGGCCATCAGCAAGGGCCTCTCTGCACTGCAGTGGCCTCGGCAAGCGGGTACATTGGGCTGAAGTGGCAGAGGTAATGGAATTTGTTAGCCAGGGTCAAAGGCTGGTTCCTCGTGTGAATAACTAACCGTCCTCTGGAGTCAGTGCTCATTTTCCCTTCATTACAGAATGTCTGTGTCCCCTGTAAATCCCCAGCTCTATGCTGCTTCCCCAGGGCTGTTATTTGCATCATTTATTTAATAGCTCCCATTACTTCAAATATTGCACAAGCAGGGTATAAATCTTCCTTGGAGTAGCAGCCTTGGGAAGGGTTCTGCATCCAGTGCGCCTGGGATCAGTAAATTGGAGTTAACGGCATGATCTAGGATCTTTAATTTGTGGGGGTTTGTAAAGCTGCCTGGCTGAACAGTCTGCTTGCCCTGCAGGCTGCAAGAAGGGTCTGTCAGTGTCTGTGCACCTGGTTCTCAAATAAGAGGCATGAGGGATTCAGCTGTATTAGAGAGGCAGGTGTCAAAGGACATGGCCTGGCAGATTTCAGGGAAATTGGGCTATTGCCCACACAGCAAGGAAGAGGAACACTAAATTCTCTTCTTCCCAGAGCAAAGAAGCAGGGAGTAGGTGAGTTGACTAAACAAGAGGCAACAGAACTTAATAAGAAATGGTCTAATGTCTGCAGTATCTGCCAGAGCTTCCAATTCAGCCCCTCCTGGGTAAGCGTCCTGCTTCTGTCCATGGTGCTAGAGGAAGCTGCCTGGGTGTCTCAGTGTCTCCTGGACTGGCTCCCCTCCTGCTCTAGGGACATCCGCTCCCAGAAGTGGCTTCCTCTCAGCTCTCCTTAGGAAGAGGGACTGCCTGCCATTTTCAAACCTCTTGCCGCTCCTCAATAGCTGGGATTGCACAAAGAGGGGGACTCCAGGACAGGTCCCATGCCACAGTTCCTAGAACAACAGTCTGTGTGCGTGTGTGTGGTGAGGGGATGGAGGACATAAAACACCCAATCCAATTTTTCTGGGGCCTGCACTCAGAACCTACCACATTCCACTTCACTAATGCCCTGTAGTCCTCAGCATCACTACATTACCTAATCTGCAGGGCCCTGCTTATGCTGAGGGGAACACAGCAGATCTGGGTAGATGTAACAACAGGAGCATGTATATTCAGGCGGAGGATTTAGAGAGGAAGTGACCTCTTACTTGGCTCATGACTTCCCAGCAGGGAAAGCCTGTACCCTGACACAGCTAGAGAGAGGTGTGGAGGAAGTTTGCAAAGTGACAAACACCTCAAAGACAATATGCAATAGAATTAAACATTTCCTATAGACGGGCCAGTACTACTGGGATAAATAATTGGAATTTGATTCATGCTTATTCCAAGGGGTCCTCTCATTCTTGATCTGTAAATATTTGGAGGACTGCTGGGGAATCCATGAATATATCGTGATACCTGAGAATTAAACAGATTTATATTGGGAACATAAATGAACTTGTTAAAAGTTTGTCATCCAGTCAGAGAACAGAATCAATACCATGTGATCAAATTACAATTCCATAAAGAGCAAAAGGTCCAAATGCCCATATTCCAAAAAAATATAGGTCCAAACTATTCAACCAGGACTTATGGATTTCCTATAAGAAACAATATGGGCATGGCACTGGGAGTCAGGAATGTGACAGGTGGTGTGATTTGGGGTAAGATATTTCACCTCTGTGCCTCTGTCTGTCTTGTCTATTTAGTCCATAAGCTGTTCAGGACAAGGATCGTCTCTTAGTATGTATATACACAGTGCCTACCACTACTCTAGCATACAGCTAGCAACAGCAACAACTAACAGAAAACATCATCTGAATGGCTTGACTAACTCTTTTTCTTATAGTCAACTCACTAGCCTAGGCTGCCCCTCAGTGGATTTCACTGAGTTTCCAAAAGTTTAACCAAGTTGCCAGGTCCACAGATTACCTCCTATTATTCCACTGTTCCTGAATTTTAGTCAAGGCTAAATTGTAATAGCTAAGTGACATTCCTATTTGCTAACATTCAAAAGAGAAATTAAGCAGCAAACTGTTAGTGGGTAGGTTCCTTTGACCCAGATGTACTGAGAGTTTGGATTGCTAGGTTTTTCCACTTCTTTTTTAAAATGTCTCTGGCTTCTGATGATTTGGGATTGACAATCTTGGGGCCTGATCCAAAGCCCACTGATTTCCAGGGGAGATTTTCATTTGATGTCAGCAGCCTATGTATCAGGTCTTTGGAGACTGAGGTTTCTTGATCTCTGGAAGATGTGGTGCCATCTGCTGAGACACAAAGTGGGATGGGATTATCCAGAGCAATCAATTAGAACTCTCGTTTGGCCGGGAGGGTTAGTGACAGGCGCCTGGTACGCTGAGGTGCGTGCATGGGTGGGCTTTTTGCAAACTAGTTTTCTGTGACTGTTCCCTGGGAAGTTCACTGCTAATTGGTCGTGGGGATTGCTTCTGCTCTCCAGTGGGATGACTGACATTCCCATGATTAGGAAGAGTGAAACTGGAGATGTTTCAAGATGGTCTTGAGGACCTATCAGTGCATATTACACGAGCTGGCACCAAATTTGTGCTTCCTGCCATGTTGCCATGAGTGTCCTGATGCTTGGGTTGGTTTCTTCAAGGGGGAGAGGGGGGAGAAGCCAGGTGCTTATGATTGGGCAGATAAGCGTGTGCTGCTCAGGAATTTTGCCTGAGCTGCCTGCAGTACCCCGTTGGTCTGTATGGGCCTCATGGGCCTGCTGTGCTGCTTGCTGCCCAAGGTGCATCTGTGTGCTCAGAGCAAGGCAGAGCCCTGGAGCAGGTGTGGAAGGACAGAGACTCCCTGTGCCTGCAGGTGGAAGTTCACCTCCCCCACTGTTCAGGGAGCAGAAATGAGGGCAGAGAATAGCCTGGAGGCTTCTGATGCCCCTTCAGACTAGAGATGGGGCAGCTGCTGGACCAGCAAGGGGACTGGGAGGAGGAGAGTAGGGCCACATGGAGCCTGCTGAGGTGCAGAAAACAGCTCTGGGATGTGCAGGGGGAGGGCAGGAGTAGGGGACAGCAGCAAGGAGTCAGTCCCATGTGTGTGAAAGCTGAATTAGAATTATTTATTCCACACTCTGTGTGTGTGTGTGCGTGTGTGTGTGTGTGCGTGCGCGCGCGCCTACCAGTGAGAGCTCCAAAACCAAACACTAGCCAGCAACATGATTTATTCTCTCTTAAAAAATCTTGTGATTCTTAAGGGAATCCCATGACTCTTTGTTTGCAGTTCTGACTTGACTTGTGACGTTTTTGAATTTCTGGTATTGGCAGCCTTGCCTGGGAAGAGAGAATTGCTGGGATGAAAGCTTGCAGTAAAAAAAAAGGGGGAGGCATAGGTGCCATTGATGCAAACCCAAAGATTTAATCCGAATTTCAGTTTGTGGATACTTCTTGGGACTGAGGGTATCAGGAAGAATATTGCAATGTGGATGAAATTCTACCTTTTGTTGGCAGACATATTAAAACTCCTAGAAATGTCACTTCTAGGAAACCTGGCTTCTAGGAAATCTGCCAATCAGATATAAAACAAGGATTATTTGCTGTGCTAATTCAGCTCCTCCAGTAAATGTCCCTGTCTTTTACATTGGCTCGCTGAATAGTTTATAACCTTAGGAAGTTCAAAAGCAGAGACTTGCTGTGTGTTTGCTCTGCTTTTACTGTTCTCAACACTGGTAGTGGCAGAGAGTAATGTAAGGTTAATACATCAATAAACTGGAGCACTGTGATTCAGATCCCTGATCTCATTTTCACCAATAAAGGTCCAGAACAAGCTGATTTGCTTCACACTATAACCCTGTTTTGCAAGTGAAAACTCCCTGGAGAGAAATAATTGGGCCAGTGTTCTTTACAGGCTGTTGTGGGTCATTTCCTTGGCACCTCAAATGTTGAGTGTAGACAACACTATAAACTATTTTAGTGTGTGAACCTTTGCGATCACAACCATGCTAGGTAACCAGCTGAAAGCCTAGCAACTTTTTTGTCCACCAAACTGAACTTACAGCAACACAACTGTTTCTGTCAGGCTTGGTATCAGCCTTGGGTGGGCTCATTTTCACCTGCCTATGACACAAAGTGCTCTGCTTAGGGTGACTGTACTTCCCTATGTGGAGTATGAGACACCTGGTACAATAACTTGTATTCCAGAAAGTTCAGTGGTTAGCAGTCAGAATGGTGCGGTACAAATGTTCGTATTAACATCAGGTTGACTGTTAAAGAGAAATACCGTGTAGCTGGATTCTTTTTATTTACCTTCTATTTAAGGCTGTAGCGTTCCCAGGGGGAGGAGTGACACACACACACACCTAAGCCCCCATTCACACATGGGGAGAAATGACACCCACACACAGGTATACACCTGTCTCACACAAAGGGGGCTGATCTGCCCTATGGTCTCCACCCTCTGTGCCAGGCTGGGCCCCTTCCTCTCTTGGTACATGGTGCCCAGCACTCAGAGGATGAGCAGGGTCACATGTCCTTCTGCTCTGTGCAGGAGGGAAGGGACAGGAGCTGCCTCCAGCCACAGGGGAGGGAGCTGGGGGTTAAGGAGTGACCTGGCCCATCTTTTCTCCACCTCTCCTGTGCCTGGAAGCAGCGGTCCCTTCCTGCCCGCACAGAGTGGAAAGGCAGCTAACCCCTCCAGGTGGCTGCTGGTTACTGACATAACCCAGCCGCCCTCTGTCCCTGGCCACAGCACAGACAGGAAGGGGTTTGCAATGTGCACCAGGGCACAGGGAACTTGATTTCAGGGGCTTCAGCTGCCTCAACCAGAAAGGTGGCTTAGCAGGGCAGAGTGCCCAGAGGGTGGAGCAGCCCCTTGCTCCCTAGGGCAGGACCCAGTGCAGGGAGTGGGTGGGAGTGTGTGAAGAGCATGCTAGGCTTCTGTCCAGGGGGCTGCTGTGCAGCCTGCAGGTTCAGGGCATGAACAGGCTGGAAATCCTGCCCTCTCACATCCCAGTGCCAGTGTTGTGTGGGGCTTTGGCACATGGGGGGCTTGGCTTCTCCTGGCCAGTGCCCCAGGCTGGAGGGTCTTGGGCTTTCCTAGGTGCTGGCTCAGCCAGGGCATGTCTAGACTGGGGAGCTATTTCAAAACAGCTCCCTTATTTCAAACAGCAAGGCGAGCATCCACACTTCCAAGCCCGTTATTTCGAAATAGTCACTCCTGCTTGTGAAGAGGAATAGGGTTATTTCAAAATAGTTATTTTGGGAGTTATTTCGAAATAACCTGGTAGTGTAGATGTAGTCCCAGAGACTGTGGGGGAAGGAAGGAGCCAGCCAGGCTGTTGGTGAGCTGAGTGCTCCAACCAGGGGTTATTTTCCACACAGTGCTAGGAGCAGGATGCACCCATTGGGCAGCATGTAACCAGCCATTGCCTGGTGCCTGGCTACACACACCAGACTCCACAGCTCACAGTGCTCAGCCAGCACCAGCTGGAAATGGCATAGGGGCCATGCGTGCTGGAAAAAGCTGCATCTTTGCTCCGCCATCCATCTTGCATATCCACATCCATCACTGGCCACTCACCGCTGGTGGGCAGGTTGCTGGGAGGAGGAATCCAGCCAATAGCAGGACCTGCTAGTACTGAGGGGGTTGGAGTGTAGAAAATATGAGACAATTTGCCCGTTTATAAGAAAAAACTGGGACACCTGCAGGAGGGCTTAAAAATTGGACTATCCCTTTAAAAATGGGAAGTCTGGTCACCCTAGCTCTGCTCAAGAAAAGTCAGTCCCTAATAATTTGAAACTGAACAGCCGAGTGATATGCAAAGTGATGTGAATAATAGTCAGCAGCTCTGGGACAGGATGTGAGCATGCACTTGAGACAAATGGAAGGCTGTCTTCAGGAAAGAGTGAGGGTCTCGTGTTCTAGGAATATTCAGAGAGACCAGAACTCCAAGCAACAGCAAGACAAAGATGAAAAAAATAAACAGAACATTTGTAAGTGGTAGCAAATGAGCAAACAAGAGGGTTAAGCAGGTAAACAAAGCCCTCAAGTGAATCTGATGGCATAATGATAATGGCCTAGTTTTAATAATTGGATTTAATAACCTCCTAAAGGGGTGGTCCAAACCACAGAACTACAGGATGGAATTGGCTTGTGTTATAATAGGGTGTGAGAGTTTTGTTTGCAATGTTCTGTTCACATTTCCTATCCCAAGCAGCCTTGCAGGCACACTGAGATGGCCAGAGATCACGTCACTACTGATTGGTGATCTTAGGAGTCACTTTGCAGACCCTGGGCACATATCCTTCAGGGTTTCTCCTGCCTGGGATTTGTCCAGGGGCCCTTCTAGGACACCTCCTCATGGCAGTCACCTTGGGATCTTCCCTACAGATTCTGACTGGGACTTTTGAGCCCCAAGAGAATCAATTCTAATCTGATACTGAGCCTGCTACATTCTAGGACAGGATTTTAAGGCTGCATCTACTCAAGAGAATCAAACAGTTGGTAGCTGTACAGATGGGATAGTAGAGAGAGAGGCACCAAAAGTGCAATGCATCCTGAGCTGTTTTCCATTGCAGCTTTCCCTATATCCGCCCTTGGACTGTGTAATACCATCACAGTCACAGGGCTCCCTAGGGTCCTAGCCCATAGCTGAGTGTTGCTCCCTCAAGAAAATACCAGAAAACCTGAGGACCCAAGGGAATTATGGGAAAAGAGGACAGGCTGCTACTTACAAATCATCTTATCTTTAGTCCATTTGAAAAAATAGTGGGGAGCATTGGAGGAAGGAGGAGGAAGAGCGAGCGAGAGAGAGAGAGACAGTGTGTTGCAAGGTTATTCAAGACTGTCTCAAAGGGCTGTGATGATATGGCAACCACAAGAGGGAAACTTGAATTAGCTTGTGTTGTGATCAATAATTAATGATGATGATTATTTATTATTAAGTGCCAACAATGTGCTCACTTCAAATCCCCAGGTGTATCTGTAGCCTCATTCAGTTTTCCTGGCTTGTATTTTTTATACCATTCATGAGTCACAAAATATTTTTGCCAAAAGAATATTTAAAACAATGCAATCCATACTGACAATGCGCCTCTGTTATAGACTTGGCTATTAGAGGGGAGAGAAATTCTTTCTTTTTTTTAACAGATTGGCTCCAGGACATCTCTAGGGCAGCGGATAGTCAAATGGTGTAATCTTGGGGTCAGAAGAGATTGACTTAATTACCGTGAAAGGAAGGAAAGTTTGTTTCATACTGCCATTCCGCTGGTTAACACAAAGTGAGAGTCACATTAGGAGCTGTGGAGCAAAGTGAAATGAGAGACAGTGCAGTTGAATAATTTGGGTGGGGGGAGGGGTCATAGATGGTACATGCCATTTGATGTAAATTAATTTGACGAGGTGGCAGGAGCCCAGGTAAGGAACCTGGGAGCAACCACCCAGCAGTGCACATCATACAAGGGCATGATTCCCCCTTCTCCTATAGACATACCAGTGCTAGCTGCTATTCAGCTAGTGTGAGTGTAAATACCAGTGTGGCTGCAGTAACATGAGTATTTCTGCGGAGGTAGGGCTGAGCCGTGCCTAGTACAAACCCTTAGGAAACCAATGGCTCAGCTGCGCCTGTGCTGCCATGGCTACACTCCTGTTTATGCTCTTGCTAGCTCAATGTAAGCTAGAGCCACCCAAACAGGAGATGGGCTGGTGTATGGCAGAGCCCTGGTCACAATACCACTGGAGTAATGTTCATGCCCTCGGGTGAAATTCAGCCCAGCATGAAGGCTCCATGCAAGGCCCTTTGTATCACTGGAGCTGATGATATGGTCACAGTGGCTATGCAGCAGGATCTCAGTAACCCCTATGTGTTATGGTGTGGTGTATGAAGGCACAGACTCTGGCCGGTGCAAGCACGAAATCGTTTTAGTGCAAGATTACAACTATCTTTATACCCTCTCAACTTCCCAAAAGTCCACATCCTGCTTTTCACAAACTGTGCTTTTCCACAGTCCCAACACAGCATTCTCGAAGGTCGTTGACTCGGGCAGATGTTGTTATTGTTGGCTCAGGACTCTTGATTACACGCGTTCCCGCTGACTCTCGGATCGTCCTCCACGGTCTGCAGCTTTTCTTGGTTTTGTCCTTGGGATGCCCTGTCACGCGGCCAAGGCACTATACTTGTTGATTCTCTACATCATGGCAGTGAGCTCCATGCTGCTTCTGAATGGGCTGCCATGGGGAGACCTGGTGGAGTAGTCTGGGAGAGGAACCATTGGATCTGGTCTTAATTAGATGCTTTGTCCAGGAGTCACTATGTAGGGACTCCAGCAGCTATTCCAGCAGTGAGGTCTCAGGGCTTTCCCATAAGTTAAGGAGTAGGTGTGAAAAGCTGACTCTTCTCTGCACATTGCTTGTTTGCTTATGGTTAGTGCAAGGCGCCATAAGAGTGCTAAATGGTGTTGGCAGTAAAATGGGCCACATTCAAATATACGGTGCTGGTTCTTTAAATTAACCCCCTCTGCCAGAGTAAGCGCTCACTTAGAAATTGGGGGGGGGGGGACGGGACCAAATACCTAACCTTCCTTTGGGTGGCTTCAGTGGGGCAGGTTTACATACGTGCTCACCGTGATGAGTTAGAGCTCCATTATCTAGGGATATATCTACATTACAGAGTTGTGTCGGAAAAACAGCTGTTTTTCCAATAAAACCCGAGTTACATCCACACTGCAATCACGTTCTTCCAAAAGGAAATTGAAAGAACAGAGGGTTTTCTGAATTTGGTAATCCTCTTTTCATAAGGATTTGGCAGTGTGGATGGTCTTTCAGAAGAAGTTTTTTCGGAAGATCTTGTCTGGAAAAGCTTCTTCCGAAAGAAGCCTGCAGTGTAGACATAGCCATAGGAGTTAAATATGGGAAAGAACCAGTAGAGCATCCAGTCCATCTCTGAGGGTACGGCTAGACTATAAGTTTTTGTCGGAAAAGGGTACGCAAAATGCGCTATGCGTTCTTTTGACAGAAGAGGCTTTTCCAACATTTGGCCCATCTAGACTGGGCCAAATGTCAGAAAAAACTCCTCTTTCGGAAGCTCCCTTCTTCTTCATAGAACGAGAAATACTGGGGCTTCTGAAAGAGCACATTTGCTCTTCCACAAAAAAAGCGGAAGAGCAAATGTGTTTCCTGGATGTGGTGGAGTTTTTTTGGGATACCTCTGCTATCCCGAAAAATCCCCGCAGTCATGCAGTACTCCGAATGACCAAAGCCGATGTATTTCCCATTGCACTGTCTCCAGCCTGTATTTCACATGAAGTGAGGCTTCTGCCATTTGCCTTGGGAGAATAGAGAATGTTTGTGCTTATTTTCAAAACCCTGGCCTGGCAAACCATGGGAAGAGAACATTCACCACAGGAGCTGGACTTTTTAGTCAGCAGACACGTCTAGTCTGATGAGGTGCAAGCCAAGAGATGTTTAAAGCCTCTCATATTATTTTGCAGAGTTATCAGATCAGCAGGTGATTTTTTTCCCCTCTCTTACCATGTGTGTCAGTTATTTTTAAGCCTATTTAGAAAAGTGATGGCTTCCTGCTGTTGTTTTATGAACTATTTAATGCTTGCCATGCTGACCCAAAGCATTTCTGTTGATTCTCCTCACTAACTGATGGGATGCTTCGTAAAAACCATGCCACCAGGGATTCCTAACTAGTGTCCGTTCTTGGAACTTGCCTCTTTCCATGACTGTAGAAAAGTTAATGCAGGCTCACTGGCTTTTCCAGGGGTCCTCTGGGTGTGTTCTCCTTTTCTACCCCATCCCTAGCCACAAATGTCTTTCTTCACAGAGTTCCGCAGGGGGGTTATGACTGCTGTGAGAATGTTGTGGAGGTAGCAGGCCAGTTTCACATGGAGCGTGGAAAATCTGCATGGAAAATGCCTTCCATCCTCCTCCAGTTGGGGCCTATAGAAATTAGAGATGGAAAAGACATTTGGGTCATCTAAGCTAGTTCCCTGCTGCTGCAGGGCTGTTTTCCATAGTATACTTTCAGGCTACGTCTACACTGGCACCTTTTTCCGGAAATGCTTAAAACAGAACAGTTTTCCGTTATAAGTATTTCCGGAAAAAGAGCGTCTACATTGGCAGGATGCTTTTCCGGAAAAGCCCTTTTTCCAGAAAGGCATCCGTGGTCAATGTAGATGCGCTTTTCCGGAAAAAAGCCCCAATCGTCATTTTCGCGATCAGGGGTTTTTTCCGGAAAACACTACTGGGCTGTCTACACTGGCCCTTTTCCGGATCAGTTTTCCGGAAAAAGGACTTTTGCCCGAGCGGGAGCAACATAGTTTTTCCGGAAAAGCAGCTGATTTCTTACAGTAGATCGTCAGTGCTTTTCCAGAAATTCAAGGGGCCAGTGTAGACAGCTCGCAGCTTATTCCGGAAAAGCGGCTGCTTTTCCGGAATAAGTGTCCCGGTGTAGACACAGCCTCAGTGCTTGCTCCTGCCACTTCCCCTGTCATGTATCTATTTGACACTCCACTATATCTCACCATTTCCTAGTATCCAGATTAATTCTTCCTTTGCTTGGATATCAAGCTTATCACTCTTAATTTCACCCAGCTGGATCAAGCAGACAAATGCATTGATACGGACAAAATGTGATGTATGGTAAACTGGGATTCAGAGTAAATGTGCATTAGGTGTCAGTGTTGTTTGTAGTTGCCGGGCTATAGCAAATCAAAATGTTAAGAAACAGTAGATAGTATAGGACTCTATTGTTATCTGAGTGGTCCTGATGACTTGAGCAAATCACTTAAGCTTTGTGCTTGTGGTTTACGAGTTTGCCAGGAACCTTTGTTAATACCCCAGCCTTATGTCATACAGATGGGTTGAGTTAATCTCTATGAATAGAGAGAGAATTTTGTGTATAGAGAGAATTATTTCTTACTGAAACCCTCTCTGCATAATCCTTATTTTGTTGCAATAAAAAAGGGACTGAAGGGTTAATTAACCCTCTCTGGAGAGAGTAGTCTGGGATTTGCAAGGCTCCTTTAGGCCTGTAGCATTTTATGAAAGACATTTTTGTTTTATTGTTGTAATCTTTCATTCAGAGACATCCCTCCTGGAGAACACTTTCAATTTGATCTCCAAAGCAGACATAAACTAGCTTATCTGAGATCTTTTAATAACATATTCAGAGCTTTTAATAAATGTGAATTTAATCAGTGACTCCCTTTCTTTTTTTCTTTTTTCTGGCAAGATAATTTAATATTAACACATCACACCTTATCATCCAATAACACTTAGTCCCTGTAATCTTATGACAGGCTAATTTCTGTAGCAACGTCCCTAGTGTCAAATCTGCTCCATTCCATTACTACCCCAACTACTCATAGAGCCTGGCTTGGTAATGAATATTCCAGCTTCTAAGCTTTTATCTAAGGATTATGAAATGAATGCAGAATTTAGCCGGAGGGAGTTGCTGCTTCAGTTTTCCCAGTGGAGTTTTGTTAATGTCATTGGAATAAATGAAAAAAAAAGATGGAGAACCAATTATATATATAAAATAATAATAGAAAACATTCAAGGTAGGTTGACTGTTCAGTTTAGGAGTCTGGAGAAAAGTTTAATACTAACTGGGAAAGCAGCTGATGGAGAACAACACTGCCCCATCATTCAGGGGATAGCCGAATTAAGAAACCAGAGGCAAGGTAGCTCATTGCTAACTTTCAGAATGTCCAAATCCAGTAAAAAAATTCAGAAAATACCGGACACCTGAAATGTCAGGTATTTTCTGGTTTTTTTTCCCTGCCAGGAGGCAAAAATACCAGACACCTGGCAACCCTAAGACACACTTGGCAACTGTGGAGTGCTTCTGGCACACTGCTAGGGGAGTGCTAAAGGGCCGGTCTATTCCTCAAACGCTGCACCAGCGCAGTTGCACCAATGCTGCAGCAGTGTTTTAATGAAGACAGATGGAGGGTGTTCTCCCTTGGCCTAGATCAGTGGTTCCTAAGCCTTTGGAGCTTACGGGCCTCTTTTCAATCTATTAAAATTCCATGGACCACCCTCCCCCTTCCTTGGGGAAAAGAAAAAGGAAAGAGAAAGGAAAGGAAAAAAAAAAAGGATTGGGCCACCTGCAATGGACCTGATCCAAACACGTAAAACTTCCCATGAACCCCCTGCAGTACCATCACAGACCACCAGAGGTCTGCGTACCATGGGGGCTGGGATCCACTGGCCTAGGTAGTCCCCCTCCCCGAGAGGTGGTGGCTGTGTGGACAGGAGAAGCTGTCCTGCTAACACAGCGCTGTCTACATGCCAGTGAGATCGGGATCACTGCAGTGCTTAGGGGTGTGGATTTTTCACACTCCTGAGCAATGCAGCTGTATGGACAGAGGGCCCCAGTGCAGACCAGGCCCCAGTGCAGGAGTCTCAAACTCAATTTATCTTAGGGCCAGTGCTCAGATCTGCCTAGTGGCTAGCAGGCCCCCTCTGGCAGGGCTGGAGGATGGGTGGCTCTGCTCACTCTCCCAGTTCCACCTGCCAGTCCACACACTCCTTCCTCCCCACACATCTCCTGGGCCCACCTGCTGCCCCCAGATAATTTAAAACCCCCCGCTCCCGGGGACTCTCACTGCCACCCCCGGCAGCACGGCAGGGCTAGAGCAGCTTCTGGTGACTAGCTCCACACCTCTGCCAGCACGTCCCTGTGGCCCGGGTATGTGTGTGCAGCAGTGGCGAAGTGGAGCAGAGCTGAGTCTGCTGTGCTGCTTCATTTTGCTACAGCTCCTGCTGCCCCAGTGTGAGGGGCCAACCCCTGCTGCCGCCCTGTGCCAGGCCACCTGGTAATTCCCAAGGCTGCATCCCTCGGGGAAGGGACTTGAGAGACAGGTGCAATGGGGTGGGAGAGCGGAGCAGGAAGAGGCAGGGCAGGTACTGGGTTTGGAGAAAGGGTATGGACACACCCGTGGGCTACAGTGGCTTATGTGCCAGCAGACATATGCAGGCTGGATTGTGGAACTGCTCTGGCTATAGCTGGCCTATGGGCCATGAGTTTGAGGTCCTTCCCCTTGTGTTTATAAAACTAAGAGTTTTGGTCAGAGACAGGCTCCTTGCTGGCTGTGTTACCTGGTCCCTCTTCAGCCTCCCTCCCAGGACAGCAATGTTCCCTCTCATTTTTCTTCATTCCATGAAGAATACATTTTTATATGCACCGAAGTATGTGTGAATGTGCACCACCAAGAGAAATGTGCACCACTTAGCTGTGGGCACTTTGACAATAAGCAGGTGACATCGGAATCTCTCCTGAGTGGGTGCACAAGTGCCCAGCTTCCAGAGAACACTGCAGGACCGCCCAGTCACTCAAGCTGTCCCCTGTAGAAAGCTTTTCCACTGCTGGCCCGTTGGTGAGCAGAGACAGCCAGTTGTGCCCTTGTGAATGAAACAGACTGTTGCCTCCTTCCGTTCTGACCTCAGCCCCAGGGAGAGTCTCTGGTTGAGCAGCTGAAAAGCAAGAGGCTGAAACCCAGGCATCAGCAAAGCACCTTCCCCATGACATTTCCCCCCAGAACTTCCCAGAGATGTGGCAATGCATGTGTCTGGATCAAGGCACTGCCTATGAAACATTGCATCTATCTGGATTCTCTCTCTCGCCATGCCGGTAGCATTTTGGTCCTGTTTGAGACACGGACTCTTTCTTCCTCCGTGGGTGTGGACAGGGCCTAGCATTCTGTGGCAGCTAGCAGGGCATGCAAATAATAATGTCGGAGAAAGACCCTAAAGTGAGAGAGCCATTGAGAAACTCGCACCGAGGGAAGGTTGGGATCATAACTTGACATTTTTGGTTGGGAGAATAGTATAACAATGGTGCCCAGTCCAGGACATGACCTTATTGGGCAGGGTCCTGTTCCCTGACCCAAAGCGCTTATAAATGCATAAAAGGTGGGAAGGGGAGTGGAGGCACAGAACAGCAAAGTGACTCACTCTGGTCACAGAAAGGCTAATAGCCCAGAGCTAAGCTTTCTTCAGTCCCAGGATTCTGCCCCCTCCACTAGCCCATACCATCCAGCTCAGACAGACACTCCCAAGATGAACAGCCTGAAACCATTCCATGCTGTGAAGTATTCTCTTGTCCCCCCCCCCCCCCCCACTTTTCCTGAGAGAGCGGGCCTGCCTCCAAGAGCGTTGGTAGAGATTGGCCATTGTGGGAGCTGGGGTGTGCGCGTATACGTGTGTGTGTGTGTGTGTGTGTGTGTGTATACGTGTGTGTGTGTGCGTATACGTGTGTGTGTGTGTGTGTGTATACGTGTGTGTGTGCGTATACGTGTGTGTGTGTGTGTGTGGAATATGATGGCCCTCAGGGTTCTGATGGGGACACGGTGGATTCCCCATGAGGTGTCTTTCTAAAAGAGATGCCCTAGGCCAGTCAAAGCGATCAGCCTCATGCAGGTATGGATGCGGGAAGTTCTCTGCCCCATGTGATGCAGGAGGCCAGACACTGGTCTTACTGGTCTCTTCTGGCCTGATGCTCTGTGACTTAATGGGGCCACTGCTGGATCTGTGGCAAAAGCCAACGGTGTAGGTTCGAGTAAAGAGTCAGGAGCTCTTTACCTCTGCTGTGATCTGGCTGTGTGAGCTTGGGAAAGTCAGGTGGCCTTTGCTTTCCTGCATGTTAAATAGCTTAGTCTATAAAAACGGCCCTGAGCTTTCCTAGCATTTACAGCTGGAGCTGTGATTTAGGCCTGTTGTAATAACTGACCCATGGTACAGGGATGGCTGGGCCAGATGACTTGTTACCGTTATTGCGGTCGCATGTAAGGCCAGTGCTATGGGCTCTGTGGTACTAGGCACCAGACAGAGCTGCAAAGCATGATCATTACCACTGAGGCTGGGTCGGACAGAGGCTGAGGTGATGGTTTGGAGTGTTTTTCCCTTCAGACCTTCAATCCTCCTGTCAGCGCAATCCTCGTCGCAACTGCACATCAAGAGCGTGGCTGGCTGCTTTTTTCTGCCTTTCTTCAGAGTGTCACTAGCCGCATCCACTTACTGTAATTCGTGCAGCTCAGAAGTCAGACGATGAAGTGAGCTCATTTGGCATAATTATCAGAGGTGTCAGGAATGTGAAATTCAAGGCAATATAACTGTCCTGGAGCCATCACACCTTAGACAGCCTGTCAGCTCTTGATGCTGCAAGGGTAGGAAATGCACCTGCTTCCTCAAGCAGAAAATAGACTGTTTAAAGACATCGGTAAAGACTAAACTGCTTTCTTGTTTTTCTTGTTTAGCATCTGCTTTCACTTCCTGCTCCATTGCCCCCTCCCCTCTTTGTCACTCATCTGTCACAAGCCTTCAGAAACAGTCTGAACTGAGACGGGCAATATGGCTCATGCTTCATAACAAGGTCACTTTGATTACAATCCTGTGAACGAATGGGAAGCCTGGGAGACATTTCTGTTTCATGTGTCTGGGAGAGTCCAGTAAAATAAATCTCTAGCTGCATAACTGGTGCCAAGGTTCATCCATGCGTGCCCGCTGCTCCTGTGGTTAAAGCATATGTCTAGGAGCCACAGTTTGGGTTCTCATGCTGGCGGGAACTTTCTGGGATGTTGGGCAAGTCACTGCACCTGCTCACGCTGCACTTTCTCCATCTTGGAAGTGGCCTCTCAGGGAGGGGGAGGTCAAAGAGAAGAGCTCTGGATATGGAGAGTGCTACAATGGAGCTGTAAAAGTGGCTAGTGCATTCTGGACCCGCTAAATGTACCTGGTGAAAATGCACCACAAACACGATCCCAAATCATTCTCCTTCCTATAGCAGTGGTTAGTGTTTCCAAGATGGTGCTGATTCTCTTGCTTCCCATAAGGATAGCCTGGGTGCCTTTAACCTGGTGGGCAAACAGGTTTGCTTAACAGGGCTGAACTGCATCATACAAGCTTTTCTTAACATGGGGAGGGCTGAGAGAGGGAATTCCCCCCACACCCGTCCAGCAGGGGTTCCAGAACGATTTGTGGGGACGGCTGACTGGATAAGTGTGAGCTGTGCAGGAACTCTTTGTTCTTCCATCCAGGACCCTTGCAGTCTATTTTCATGCAAATGGGTTTCTGCCATTCAGCTCGCAGAGTTAAACTGCTGCTTTCCAGGTCTGTGACTGCTATGGCTGCCTGTGTTCTCTCCATGTTTTGTAAACCCCTTGGAAAGGAAATGAAAAATGAATACGAACTGGAATAAAAACCAGGCAGGAGCTTAGGTAACAGCAATTTTAGCATGGTACCATGACGTGGGCTACTCAGTCCTAGTGCTCTGGCTAAATCCAGCCCACATTCTGAAATGAACCCCGTGTTCCTCTTCCAACAAGCCAGTTGTTTCTGGGCAACACCCTGTTTCCTCTGTGTGCAAGGGTCACATGGCCCTATGGGAGGCCTAGCTCATCCCAGTCATCCCAGTTTGTGTTTAAGAGACCACTTGCAAACTGCTCCACCTAGTGCAAACTAAAACCAGCTCTTGCAAGTTACTCACCATCCTTCCTTATACACAGAGCTGGATAGGCCTCCCAAAGATTTAGGACACTACTGGGTCTTAATGTCCACCCACTCACCTCTTCCTATCCCTGTTCCATGGCTCTGCTTCCTCCTGAGAGGCTCTAGTTAACCTGCCGGAGCTCTTAGCAGAACCAGTGAACCAGCTGGTGGGTGACCCAGGTGGGAGAGGCTGGAACCCATGACCCTGGGGTCCCCAGGCTAATGCCTTAACATCTAGGCCACTTTAAAACCCATCCTAGTGCCCTACCTTCAGGGTGTCCCTTACCTGGCCTTCCTAATGCGGGTGCCAACTCCATCCCTTGGGCAACTGGCCCCAGGTCATGCAAGTGGTAATTAAGCCATTTAACAGGCATTTGCCAGCCCCTGTCCGTTTCTGAATGTACTGTTAGTCAACAGGACTTTCCTTTAAAATTAGTTTAAAAACTATTTCATTCCTGTGTTGCTGAAAATTATAAATTCACATCTCTAAAAAATGTCAACCCCCCTGGCTGCCATCGGGCACAGGGGCACCAGTACTAACTGCGTAGGGCCCCCTGAGCTGGGCAGAAATTGGGTGTCAGGGTGGCTCTCCAGGCAGCTGCTGCTATGATGGAGACTGTGGCATGTACAATGGCACTGGCCATCTCCATTGCTTGGGCATCCAGGCTGTCTGCAGTGGCTCAGCAGTCACAGCAGGCGTCCCGTTCAATGGGCATGCCCTGTTTGTGGAACAGACAAATACACAATTACATGGATTAAGGATTCCCACACTACCATAAAGTCCCTGGCACTGTATGTTCTCAGCCTGACCCATAAATGGCTCCTGCCCCCAGCTCACTGCAGGGTTGGGGAGCCAACAGTGCCAGGAGCCCCTGGCTAAGAAGAATAGGGATTATAAAAAGTGCCTGAAGCAACCAGCACCCTTGACTTAGTTGGGCACAACCTGCCCCAAGCCAGGAGCCAAAAAATCTGTTTGAAGGTGCATCTGAGAGCAACATACCAGACTTGCCTGCCAATCTCCCCTTTTGACAGTCACCTTTCCCACTACCTCCCAGCCTGAACCGCCTTAACGTCAGACTGCTGGGGTCTGGCTACAGTATCCCAGGGTTATCCCCTCCAAATCCTTTCACCCACTCCCCCACCTGCCTACTCCATCCCTCTTCAGAGACCTGCCCCCCACTCCTATGCAAACCTATTCATATAGGAGGCCAAGGAGTTATTGTGACTGGGCACAGTGGAGGAAGTTCTGCCAAAGGCCAAGGGAGGTCTGCGGCCTGTTCTGGACCTGGGAGATCTCAACAAGTTTCTATGGAAACTCAAGTTCTTGATGGTCTCCCCAGCCCCAGTCATTCCCCCTCTGGCTCTGGGACACTGGTGTGCCGCTGAAGGATGCCTATTTACATGTAGCGATCTTTCCGGGTCACTGGAGGTTCCTTTGTTTCACCATGGCACTGTCCACTACTAGTATACAGTCCTCTCCTTTGGACCGCCTATGGCTCCATGGGTGTTCTCCAAATGTATGGAGGTAGAGGTGACCTACCTCAGGCACTGAAGCATCCAGATTTACCCTTACCTTGATGACTTGTTGGTCAAGGGCAGACGCAGGACTCAGGGCTGTTACAGCCTAGCACTCCTGAACACCTGCTGGTCACTGGGTCTCTGAGCATGGTGGGGCTTGGAAAGGTGGCGTTCCTACTCAGAAGTGATCTAGCAGGTCCTGCTGGGAAGCAGGAAACCATCCACAAGGCTGATCTACAAAAGCAGGTGAGATTCTTCCATTGGGGAGTGGGGGGTGGAGCACGGTATCTCTCTGAAACACACACCGGTGCAGTCAGTTCACGACTACTTGCTGCAACTTTGGCTGGCACCCAGGCTTGGTGCACCCCTCCATTAAAGTGCATCTTGTAGCTTTCTCCACTTTCCATGACTGGTTCAAGGGCAGCCACTTTTCCAGAACATGGTGGTGCAGTTCTGCTGGGGTCTAGTGTGGGACTCGGTCCCTCTGTGGAATCTTAACCTAGTCCTCTCCCAATTCATGGGGCTACTCTCCAAGCCACTTGGAGCCTGCTCCGTTTCCCATTTGTCCTGGAAAGTATCATTTTTGTCATGATTACATGAGTGGTCAGTGCAGCTAGGTCTGGGGGAGGCTGTCCCCAGCCTCACCTACAGCCCCACCTCCTCTGCTGAGGCTCTGCCCCCCCCACCACAGGGAGGAGAGGAGGTGGGGCAGCATGGCCAAGCATGTGCGCTTTCCCCAGCCTCCCCGGCCCTAAAGCTCCAGGGAGAGAGGAGGACACACAGATCCAGTCTCCCTGGCCCTAGAGCACTGTGGAGGGAGGAGAGTACGTGGCCTGAGCCTCTCCGGTCCCAGAGCACAGGGAGAGCGGGCACTGGGGGCAGAAACAATCCGCCCCCAGAGTACCTACAGCAAGTGTTTTGGGGTGGAGTGTGGGCAGGGCCATGCCTGGAGGTCTGGGAAGGCAATGCCTTCCCCCACCTAGGCTACCAGACACCCACTAATGGTAATATCGGTGAGACACATTCCAGAACTCTCGGGCCCTGTTTTCTTCAAGGACAGAGTCTATTTATGGCCCCAATTGGCCTTTCTTCCAAAGCTGGATTCTTCCTTCCACACGAACCAGGACATCTTCTTACCTGCATTCTGCCCCAAACGTCACAAGACAGAGAAGGGGAGAGGGCTGCATGCCGTGGAGGGCCTTGGCCTTTTACCTGGAATGGACTAAACATAAGAACATAAGAACGGCCAGACTGGGCCAGACCAAAGGTCCCGCCTGCCAACAGTGGCCAATGCCAGATGCCCCAGAGAGAGGGATCACAACAGCTAATCCTCACGTGATCCTTCCACTGTCACCCACTTCCACAGAAACAGAGGCCAGGGGCACCATTCCTACCCATCCTGGCTAATAGCCATCGAGGGACCTAACCTCCACAAATCTATCTAGCTCTTTTTTGAACCCTATTAAAGTCTGAGTAAAAACTCAGAAAAATGTCCTTTTTTTGTTTTAAACCTGCTGCCTATTAATTCCATTTGGTGACCCCTAGTTCTTATATTGTGGGAATAAGTAAATAACTTTTCCTTATTCACTTTTTCCATACCAGTCATGCTTTTATAGACCTCTGTCCTATCCCCCCATAGTCTCCTCTTTTCTAAGCTAAAAATCCAAGTCTTTTAAATCTCTTTTCATATAGGACCCGTTCCAAACCCCTCATCATTTTTATTGCCCTTTTCTGAACCTTTTCCAATGCCAATAGATCTTTTTTGAGATGAGGCGACCACATCTGTATGCAGTATTCAAGATGCGGGCTCATCATGGTTTTATATACAGGCAATAAGATTTTCTGTCTTATTCTCTATGCCTTTTGTAATGATTCCTAACATTTGATTTCCTTTTTTGAATGCCACTGAACATTGAGTGGATGTTTTCAGAGAACTATCCACAAGGACTCCAAGATCTCTCTCTTGAGTAGTTGTAGCTAAATTGGTCCTCATCATATTGTATGCATAGTTGGGATTATTTTTTCCAATGTTCATTGCCTTACATTTATCAACATTAAATTTCATTTGCCACTATGTTGCCCAGTCACTTAGTTTGGTGAGATCTTTTTGAAGCTTTTCACAGTCTGCTTTGGTCTTAATTATTTAGAGCAGTTTGGTATCATCTGCAGATTTTGCCACTGTTCACCCCTTTCTCTAGATCATTTATAAATAAGTTGAATAGGATGGGTCCCAGGACAGACCCTTGGGAAACCCGCTAGTTACCTCTCTCCACTCGGAAAACTTACCATTTATTCCTACCCTTTGTTTCCTGTCTTAACCAGTTCTCAATCCATGAAAGGATGTTTTCTCTTATCCCATGACAACTTGCTTTATTTAAGAGCCTTTGGTGAGGGACCTTGTCAAAGTCTTTCTGGAAATCTAAGCATACTATATCAACTGGATCCCCCTTGTCCACATTTTTGTTGATCCCCTCAGAGAACACTAGTAGATTAGTAAGGCATGATTTCCCTTTACAGAAACCATGTTGACTTTCCCCCAACACATTATATTCATCTATGTGTCTGACAATTTTATTCTTTACAATAGTTTCAACTAATTTGCCTAGTACTGACGTTAGACTTACTGGTCTATGTGGTGAGCATCCACACCCAACGTGTAATGGGCATGAGCAACACATCTTGAAGAACGCCAGTTATGAAAAAGGTAACTCTCTTTTTAAAGACCAAAAGGGGAGAGTAAGACGGACACACATTTCCAGAGGCAGTGTGGCCGTTCAAGTACGTTACCCACTGTGCTTTCTGGGTGATTGGATTAATTCTTTGTCCCAGGCAATCAAGCTTTGAGAAAAAGCTCAGGTGAGGCCACATCTGGAGTATTGTGTCCAGTTCTGGGCTCCCCACTATAGAAAGGATATGGACCCATTGGAGAGGGTCCAGCAGAGGGCGACCAAAATGATTAGGGGGCTGGAGTGTATGACCTATGAGGAGAGACTGAGGGATTTGGGTTTGTTTAGTCTGCAGAAGTGAAGAGTGAGGGGGGATTTGAGAGCAGCCTTCAACTTCCTGAAGGGAGGTTCCAAAGAGGACAAAGAAAGGCTGTTCACAGTAGTGATGGATGGCAGAACAAGGAGCAATGGTCTCAAGTTACAGTGGGGTAGGTCTAGGTTGGATATTAGGAAAAACTATTTCCCTAGGAGGGTGGTGAAGCACTGGAATGGGTTACCTAGGGAAGAAGTGGAATCTCCATCCCTAGAGTTTTTAAGTCTTGGCTTGACAAAGCCCTGGCTGGGACGATTTAGTTGGGATTGGTCCTGCCTTGGGCAGGGGGCTGGACTTGATGACCTCTTGAGATCTCTTCTAGCTCTATGATTGTATGATTCTAAAACATCTGGTGAAAACATAGAGGAGTAAGTTTCAAAGCTCTACGCTGGACATTTTTGCACCGGTGCTTTTTAATTGGGCTTGTAAAACTTGAGAGTGCTTCTCTTTTGCACACCCCCCCACACTCCACTGTAGCCATCATTGAAATGTGTAATCCTGCACATTTGAAAGTTGATCTGAGGGCGCCAAGCTGTCTGCGTGCGTACATTTACCCACATGCAATATACACAAGCTGGTTTGGAGCAGGCACAATGGGTGGGAGTGCAAATATTTACAAGTGCCAGAATAGGTCCTACGGCGCCTGATGCTGTGAGATTGCAGTTTTTGAGAACACACAGAGTTTATTTCAGGGACATTAGCTCTCAGCCATGAATGCTCTTAAATCAACCCCTCCCCCATACATACAATGACAACCTGGTGCTCCTGTTTCAGAAACGGGTCAGTTTCAGCAAGAGATTAGAGGTTAGGAACTAGGTAGAAAGACACCAACCAGTTCATTTCCCCTTGTATTACTTGGCAACACAATTGCTTTGTCCCTGGTCCAATTTGCACCAAAAATGCCAACTTGCTCTATGCTGGCTTGTTCATATTCATTCCTACTACAGCATGCAGAAATTAACCTGCTGCTGACGCCTCTATTCCCCAGCAAATGCCTAATAATACATTCAACAAAAATAATTATCTTGCTGTAAACTGGGTATTAGCATATGAATTAGAGTTTAACATATGAAAGGACTTTTGATGCTGTATAAAATTGATAAAGAAAATGACCATAACAGAATAACAAATTACACTTTAAAAGACATCTTTATTGAGCACAGCTTGAAGGCTCCATAGCTGAACCGAAATGCCCGTGTTGGAGAGGGGGAAGAGACACAGAGGAGTATGATCGTATTCGCTTCTCTAGTCATCCTAGGCACATTCGGTGCCAAGACTATTAGAGCATTTATACCAAGTGAATCCTTGTACCCTTCCACCTCCTGTTCTATATTACCCAGCCTTACACATGCATGTAGCTTGGGCTCAGGTCACCACTGTGGTTCCCTGGAGGAGCAATGCTATTTCTCAGTGCCATGCAAATTCCAGAAGGGAATGAAGAGGAAAGAGGAGAAAGTGACATGGATTTCCTTCCCAAGGGTTTTATATACATATATATATATATATATATATATATATATATATATATATAGTTTTGCGCCAGCCATCAAACCTGGTGCAGCTGCAGTGTTTTTGCCTGTCACCTGATCTAGAATGCCTTATGCAAGGTGAAATGACTGGTAGTCTCAAGTCTATTGCCTTTCTATTCTTTCTTCAGCACGGGAATAGGAGTGTGGAGAAAGTTATCAACAATGCCTACATACAGAAGGCACATGAAATGGGAAGAGGTGAGGATGTCACCATGTAAGTCTAGACCACTGATACTCAGACTCAGTGGGTCAGTTGTCAACATTACCCAAAATGATAAGTGGTTAATAACAGAGTAAAAGCATCCTGATTTATTAACAACTTAGATGGCTTAATATTGATCACAAAGGCTACATCTACACTGGCATGATTTTCCGGAAATGCTTTTAACGGAAAAGTTTTCCGTTAAAAGCATTTTCGGAAAAGCGCGTCTAGATTGTCAGGACGCTTTTCCGGAAAAGCACTTTTTCAGGAAAAGCTTCCGTGGCCAATCTAGACGTGCTTTTCCGCAAAAAAGCCCCGATCGTCATTTTTGCGATCGGGGCTTTTTTGCGGGAAACACTACAGTGCTGTCTACACTGGCCCTTTTCCAGAACAGTTTTCTGGAAAAAGACTTTTGCCTGAATGGGAGCAGCATAGTTTTTCCAGAAAAGCTCTGATGATTTTACATTGGCTCGTCAGCGCTTTTCCGGAAATTCAAGAGGCCAGTGTAGACAGCTGGCAAGTTTTTCCGGAAAAGCGGCTGATTTTCCGGAATAACTTGCCAGTGTAGACACAGTCACACTGTTTTAATATCAAGGGCTATGTCTACACAGCAGCGTTATTTCAGAATAACTGAAGTTACTCTGAAATAACAAAGAACCTGTACACACGGCCAGCCATATTTCAAAATATGGACTTCTTACTCCAACTCCTGTAACCCTCATTTCACAAAGAGTAAGGGAAGTCAGAGGAAGAGCGTTCTTCCTTAGACTTCCTGCAGTGTAGACAGCGAAAGCTGTTTCAAATTCAGCTATGCAATTGACGTAGCTGAAGTTGGGTAGCTTAATTAGATGTTTGCTCTGTTGTATAGAGGTGCCCATAGGTTGCTAAGAGTTGCAGGAGATACATTAAAGAGCTATTTATGGCTCACGAGTCTCAGTCTGAGTATCACTGTCACTGACCTAGATATTGCTGAAGTCCAGCAGTGTGATATGAAATAGCTTTCCCCCAGCTGAACTGTTCTATGACACAGGATGGGATGGCTTTAAATGTTGTGTGTGAATTTAATCAGCCGATTCTGGATTGGTGAGCTGTGAAGAAAGTAGAAAATAAGGGGGAGGGGTTTTATTGGCCTTACAAATTTGCTGTAAATGTGAGATCACCTGAAAAAGAAGATACGTCTACACCAGCTTGTTAGTTCGAGCTAGGTAGGGTAATGAGGGCAAGCGGAGTTGCAAATGAAGCCTGGGATTTAAATATCCCGGGCTTCATTTGCTTGTTCCCGGGTGCCGCCATTTTTAAATCCTACTTAGTCCGAACTCCATGCCCGCGACTACACGCGGCATGGATTAGATAGTTTGAATTAAAGATCCTAATTAGAACTACCATTACTCCTCGTGGAAGAGAGCATTACAACCTGGCCTCTACAGACACTGGTTTCAAAAATCTTCCCCCCCCCCCCAGAATCATAGTACACAGATTTTGGGGAATCGCTGACACCATCAAGTACTTTTTTATCCCTAAAAACAAGGGGTGAACACTTGAAGCCACCCTCAGCAGTACCCCAAGCTTTTTTGCCTCAGAAGAGCTTGAAAAACGAAAAGAGAAAAACAAGCTGCAGTCTCTGGTAGCTGACCCCTCAGTCAGAGCCCTGCAGATACACACAGACTGACCTTCCACGACACAAGAATGAAATCATCACCTTGAAAGAAGTGATTTGTATTAAAAAACAAAAAATAAATTTGATGAAGCATACTTGGTTGCTAGGTGTTACAGAGCAACTAAGGAAAACAAATTAAAATTGTACCTCTGGGCACAATACAAGGTAATAAATGGGAAGGGGAGGTATAGAGTCACACAGAGCAGTTCAAACCAAATCACAAAATAAATTAAAATTACCCTGAACGTGACTAGATTCACTTTTTCTCCTTTATTTACTTCTAATCTTTTCATGGTTCAGTCGCCTTCCATGCTCCCGAATTCTTTAGAGGCATGATAGAATCACAGAACATTAGAACTGGAAGGGACCTCGAGAGGTCATCGAGTCCAGTCCCCTGCCCTCATGGCAGGACCAAGCACCATCTAGACCATCTCTGAGAGATGTCTATCCAACCTGCTCTTAAATATCTCCAGTGATGGAGATTCCACAATCTCCCCAGGCAATTTACTCCAGCGGTTAACCACCCTGACAGTTAGGAAGTATTCCCAACCTGAACCTCCTTTGCTGCAGTTGAAGCCCATCGCTTCTTGTCCTATCCCCAGAAGCCAAGGAGAACAATTTGTCTCCCTCCTCCTTGTGACACCCTTTCAGATACTTGTAAACTGCTATCATGTCCCCTCTTAGTCTTCTCCTTTCCAAACTAAACTAGCCCAATTCACTCTTCCCTCATAGCTCATGTTCTCTAGACCTTTACTCATTCTTTTTGCTCTTCTCTGGACTCTCTCCAATTTCTCCACATTTTTCTTGAAATGTGGTGCCCAGAACTAGACACAGTACTCCAACTAAGGCCTAACCAGCCCAGAATAGAGCTGAAGAATGATTTCTCGTGTCTTGCTCACAACACTTCTGTTAATCCCTCCCAGATCATGTTTGCTTTTTTTGCAACAGTGTCACACTGTTGACTCATATTTAGCTTGTGGTCCACTATGACCCCTAGATCTCTTTCTGTCATACTCCTTCCTAGACAGTTGCTTCCCATTCTGTATGTGTGAAATGGATTGTTCCTTCCTAAGTTCTTTCCTTTGCATTTGTCCTTATTAAACTTCATCCTATTTACCCCAGACTATTTCTCTAGTTTGTCCAGATCATTTTGAATTATGATCCTATCCTCCAAAGCACTTGCAACCCCTCCAGCTTTGTATCATCTTTATACTTAATAAGTGTACTCTCTATGCCAATGACTACATTGTTGATGAAGATATTGAACAGAACTGGTTCCAAACCAGACAACCGAGGAACCCCACTTGTTATTGTCTTCTAGCATGATTGTGAACCATTAATAACTACTCTCTGAGAATGGTTATCCAGCTAGATATGCACCCACATATAGTCGCCCCATCTAAGTTGTATTTGCCTAGTTTATTGATCAGAAGATAAAGCGAGACCATATCAAATGCCTTACTAAAGTCTAGGTATACCATGTCTACCACTTCTGCCTTATCCACAAGACTTGTTATCCTATTAAAGAAAGTGATCAGATAGGTTTGACATGATTTGTTCATTACTTCCAGGCAGGTAGTCCTGCCTGAGTTTAAATTATTCTGTGTCTCTCAGGGTACGTCTACACGACAACGTTAATTCGAACTAACTTAGTTCAAATTAGTTAATTCGAACTAAGCTAATTCGAACTAACGGATCCAGACTAAAAAGTAGTTCGAATTAGTGTTTTGCTAATTCGAACTAGCATGTCCACATTAAGTGGACCCTGAACCAGGGTTAAGGATGGCCGGAAGCAGTGCTGGCAGGGCATCAGAGGAGGACTTAGAGCGTGGAGCTGCTGTCTCAGGCTAGCCGAGGGCTGTGCTTAAAGGGTCCCGACCCCCACCCCGGACAGACAGTTCTCAGGGGTGCCCCGCTTGCAAAGCAGTCCTGGCTTGGAGTGCCCTGAGTGCCCACACTGGGCACATCACAGCACTCGGCCATCAGCCTGGCTGCACTTGCCACAGGCTGCCATCTGGGGAGAGAGGGCAATTGGGGGGCTGCAGGAGAGCTTCCACCCCCAGAAGCCGGCAGAGCCAGCCCAGTCCTCCCCATTGGGGGCTCGTGCCCCATTCCTCCCTCACCTCCTTCCACTTACCCTTCCCTAGCCCCTCTTCTTGATGTACAAAATAAAGATAATGTGTCTTCCAAAATGGAATCTGTCTTTATTGAACAAAACTGGGGGAGACTGGGAAAAGGAGGTGGGAGAGGGGAAGAGAGAGGGTGGGAGAGGGGAGGGCAACTAACATGATTAGGGGTTGGGAACAGGTCCCATATGAAGAGAGGCTAAAGAGACTGGGACTTTTCAGCTTAGAAAAGAGGAGACGGAGGGGGGACAGAATAGAGGTCTCTAAAAGCAGGAGTTGGGTGGAGAGGGTGCATACAGAAAAGTTCTTCATTAGTTCCCATAAAGAAGGACTAGAGGACACCAAAGGAAAGGAATGGGTATCAGGCTTCAAACTAGTAACAGAAAGTTGTTCTTCACAAAGCAAAGATTCAAGCTGTGGAACTCCTTGTTGCAGGAGGCTGTGAAGGCTAGAACAGAGTTTAAAGGGAAGTGAGATCAAGTCATGGAGGTTGGGTCCATGGAGTGCTATTAGCCAGGGGGTAGGAGTGGTATCCCTGTCCAAGGTTTGTGGAAGGCTGGAGAGGGATGGCATGAGACAAATGGCTTGGTCACTGTCTTTGGTCCATCCCCTCCAAGGTCCCTAGGGTTGGCCGCTGTCGGCAGACAGGCTACTGGGCTAGATGGACCTTTGGTCTGACCCAGTACGGTCATTGTAAGCTCAGGGCTCAGGGTCGGGGGTCTCAGTGGACCCCCTTGATTCTCTTGCACACCTGCTCCTGGGTGGCCAGGCTGGCAGCTCTCCTGCCCAAGCCGGCCACTTTCCTGTGCCTAGTGCGGAGGTCGTGGACGAGGTCCACGATGTCCGCACTAGCCCAGGCGGGTGCCCGCCTCTTGCGGTCCTGGGCAAGCTCCCGGGAGCCGCCAGCCTAGTCCCGGGAAGAGGGGGAGAGCTGGGGGGCATCGGGTGGGTGGCTCGATCCGTGCCAGGTGCAGGGTCTGCTGGCTGGGTGCTGGCAGGCTTGCACCTGGCACGGGCACCATAGCCAGCCCGTGCCCCTTTAAGGGGTCCGGGGCCGGGAGGAGGGCGGTAGAGTTTCCCTGGTGTTGGCCAGAGTGGCCACCAGGGAAAGCTGGGGAGGGCTAGCCTCCCACTAGTTCGAATTAAGGGGCTACACACCCCTTAATTCGAACTAGCTAGTTCAAACTAGGCTTAATCCTCGTGGAATGAGGATTACCTAGTTCGAACTAAGCGCTCCGTTAGTTCAAATTAAGTTCGAACTAACGGAGCGCTAGTGTAGGGCCTATGAAAGTTAGTTCGAACTAACATCCGTTAGTTCGAACTAACTTTGTAGTGTAGACATACCCTCAGTTCCTGGTTTATTGCTTGCACACAAAGAAAGCAGGCAGGGAACCTATATCCAATTCAAATTTCAACCCTCTATCTCCATTGGTTCTCCCGGTCTGCTGGCAAACACCTTTGCTAGGTACCTGACTTTAACCCCTTAGTCACCGGGTGCTGGTCAGCACTCCTCCTGTCCATTACACACACACACACACACTCTCTCTCTCTCTCTCTCTCTCTCTGTCTGTCTGCTGGAACTTCAAACCTTCTTCGTTTCAATCACATGAAATATTTAAATTAGACTGGGCCAGAGAGAAGGACCCAGGTTCCCATCTCCACACCATTGCACCTGCCAGTGTGTGCTTTTCCTTCCCCTCTTTCCTTCTTTTCTTTCCTATCCCTCTTCTTTTGTCTTTCATCTGGTACGCATCTGGCCTACCTGGCTGACACTGTATATTTTACAACAACTGCTCTAAGCCTGAGATTGGAAAGAAGCAGGTAAAAGCAACATCCTGATCAGCCTGGTACAAGTTTGCCAGGGCTTGAAGTAGCTGTTAACAAGGTGTGCTCTGCCTATGTTTTTTAGCAGTGAGAATGCAACTGAAAGTCAACATCAGAGACAGAAGCTGCATTTTCTAGTTTTTCTGTTCTCTTTTTTCCTCTGTTGTGAGTGTTTGTCTTGTTTTGTTTCCTAGGAAATGGGCTCAGACTTTAAAAATAACAATAATAACACCAGTTTCAGCCCATTTCAACTGACTTTTTCTCTTTTCCCCAAAAAGGACAGTTATTACTATCTAAGAGATTGTCAAAGAAGGAGGTTTTTTTTACTTCTAATGACTCTCTACTGCTAATGGGAAAGGGAACAAGGGATTGTTAAAAAGAAAGTTTTACTTAATACCTTCCATTTCAAGTTTTTCTCCATGTCTTTAATAAAAGGTTAAAAAATATTTTTAACAATAAACACACCATGATACCTGGCAGGCTAACTTAGGTGTCTTGTGTACCAAACCATGGCTCTTGTTTAACACTTTTTAATATTGGAAGGTGACAGTTTCATGTTAACACCTTTGACTATATTGGTCCATTTATTACATCTACATTAACACAACAAGGACACAGATCTGATAGAGACACTAGTTACGGAGGACAAAAAAAAACAAAAAAAAAAACCCCAGGGAGGGAGAGCAGGTCACAGGTTGAGGGATTCTGAAGGAGATAGAGCAGAAAACCCTGGACAAGGCAGACTGCCCCAAGAGCCAATCTAGGAAGTCAGTGGATGCCCCCCACAGGAACACTGGTTGTCTGATTTAAGAAGTGATGGAAGGTCCCCCATAGGACTGGAAGGGTCCTCCTGGGTCATCAAGGCCAGTCACTTGCTGTTGCAGGCAACCCCATCAAAGAATCCTCACAAACTTATCTGGCTTCCTTCCCTCCAGGGCCTGGAGGAGGGTGACTTAGGTCTCTGTGGGGTTGCAGGTGAGCAGTGTGTAAACAAACAAGTGCTGGGACAAATGCAGCAGGAGCCTGAGTGAGCAGTTCTGGAGGAGATAGAGGAGGGACTGCAATCCAGTGCACTACAGGTGGGCATATGCCAGTGCCTGCCTCTCACTGCACAAAGGGTAGATGTCGGGAGTGTCAGTGAACTGTGCTTGCTTGTGTTTGTGGCTCTGAGAAGGAGCTGCTCACTCATGTCCCTGGCATGTCATCAAGGCTGCCCCACTGGGATGATTTCAATCAGTCCGTTGCACTAGACACTGAATGCGATGGTGCACACTGACCGTGAGCCTCAGTAGGGCAGGTTTCCCCACATCAGCCTCTAGCTGCCCTTCTGTTCCAGAAATACTTCCTCATGGGATGAGGGGTTCACTCTCCAGACCCCTGCTTGGCTCCTGGCCTCTCTGCTGAGCAAGGGGGCCAGTTGGGAGATGAATTCCATCTGCTGGGAGCTGGACTGAGACTTTCCCCTTTCCCGTAGGACACCCCACAGCATCAGATGGCAATAGCCAGCAGTCACTACCAATGGTGGGCAAGAGGGGGAAGGCTCTGCTATGGCCCACCATTACCAGTCTTCAGTCTGAGTTAGCCAGCCTTCAGGAGGCAGTGTTTATATAGAAGGGTGCACATGAAAATTGATTCCTTTTCTCTGAACACTGACACTTCACCCATCCCTCCTCCCGCTGTTTTCTAGAGTCTCACAGCTTCAGATGGACACTCCTTTCTGTGCCTGGCCTTTTAACACCCTCTCTGCAGCCGTGAAAGCAGCAATCAGGCCCTAATTGGAGCCATCCAGGTTGCTGCAATGAGCAGAAATTCTCATTGAAGTCAGACCTTAGATTCAGCAGCTGCCAGCATATCCCAGTAAGTGACAGTGATGAGGACAGATGAGGGCAGTTTTCTTAATGGCATCGACAATGGCTCTAAGTAGCTTATTATTTTGTTTTTATCTGGTGATTGCCCTATTTCCTTTCTCTTCCAACAAAGAACAAAAAAACACCATGTAGGCTGTGTCACAGGCCAGGATAAACCAGGCTGCTTCTGTTCCCTGTATCCTCTGTGTGTGTCTTTCTGCCATGGCTTTTCCTCAGAGATGTCTAATCTGCAGTGCCTCTCTTTGTGTGGTGGGCCTGGACCTCCAGCTCCAGAGAGGGATTTCTTGTGGTGCTACCATGTATTGGGCTGAAAGGCCACACCACAGGGCTCTGTAGGAACAGGGAGTTCCCTTGGGAGTCTCTGTGGCCCCCCCTCAGATGTTCCCTATTCCTATCTGTGTTACTGTACTGTAGAGCTATGCACTGCCATGATGCGATGCTGTACCATGAACGCAGAAGGTGCCACCTCCATGAGGCAGAGCGGGAGAGAATGCAGGAGCCCCTGAGGATCCTGCGTCTCCCTCACTAGAAATAGTAGTTCAGACTCCCGGGCTCAACCAGGCACAGTGTGCTGAGTATTTACCAACGCAGCTGGGGCAAACAGAGCTTACACTAAGTCACTGGGTCCCTTTAAAACTGCAGCTTTACTGAGCACCTCCCTGCTGGCTACACAGAACTGACTGAACACTCCCACCAGGTCAGGTCACAGATTTCAGTGTGGGGCCCACAAATCTACCTGGCAGGAAGGCCGTCTGGTCTGGAATGAGCACGGAGGTGGGATGCAGGTCTCAGTTCTCATTCTGGCTCTGTGGCTGACTCCTGGTATGACTGGGGGAGTCACCTCTTTTTGTGTGATTGGGATAACAGCGCTCACCCCCGCGGCTGATGAGGTGCTGTGAGGGGAAGTTAATGTCGCTGCAACGCATCGAGCACTTTGCAAATCCAAGTGTTATTCCAAAATCAAGTCAGGCACCTAAAGGGGGTTTCCTGGGGCACTGTCAGCAGTTGGAGGGCGACCTTCCACCTGAGTCTCTTAGGGTCTGTCAGGACCGCACAGACAAAACCCATGGCTGGTCTGTGCCACCTGACTTGGGCTGCGGGGATGTTTCATTGCAGTGCAGACTCCTGGGCTTGGGCTGCAGCATGAACTCTGGGACTCTCCCACCTCTTAGGTGTCTTCGGCCATGGTGTCTAATTGCTGTGTGGACAGATCCTTACCGTGGATGAGGACTTGTTGGCCAGAGAAGCAGTCAGTGTTGGCAGCTTTGGACTGCAGGGGGTGAGTGTCTAAAATCCATTGCTGGGAAGAGACAGGAGGTAGAAATGAAGATGATCTGCAGAATCCCGGACAGAGAGCTGAGAGACAAGATGAGATGAGCGTTGGGGGTGAAAGAGGAGGGGGAGAGAGTGAGGTGGGGGAGTGTCTGGATGGCTGTAAATGGGAGCCGTGGAAAGGGGGTAGTGGCAACAAGATGCAGTCTGAGTGACACAGCTGAGCCAAAAGCATTGTGCTGCTCCATCAGCCTCTCATTGTGCAGGGAAGAGGCTCTGAAATGGAACCAGATAATCGTGCAATTACAGCTTCCAGTAATGACAGCCTCTCTTGAATGTGACATAATGCAGACCGGGCCATCGCAAGAGACCCCGAGTGCTGGGGAGGGGGAGCTCAGCTGTCACTCCCCCCATGGTCAGTCAGTGCAGTGCCTTGCCAAACAAGGGGCTGGAATGGGAATGCATGACACGCACGTACGGTCTCAAGACGCAGGAGGGGGCCCTTGGAAGGTGGAGGGAATTAATGCCGTGGGGACATTGTAGGCTCCTGGTAGGCAAGCCTCTGTGCTGAATACCCAGTGGAGTGAATGCTGCATATGTCAACACGGAGGTGTAATTTCCACCTCGAGTGGCTGTACCAGAGCTAGCTCTCATTGAGCTGGTGAGCTAAAAATAGACTCGCTGCCACAGCAGTAGGATGCGTCAGCTGTTCCAAGTACAATGCCAGGTGTGCACTCAGGGGCTGGCCCTCCTGCTGTAGCTATCCTTTATCTTTCGCCCCCTGAGAGCCAGTGTAGGTGTGCTGCCCAAGCTAGAACTCAGACCTCCAGCTGCTGGATTTCTGTTGTTGCGCTGCATTGCTGATACATTCAGAACAGCTGTTGATGCATATTATAATCTGGTTAGAAATCAATCTGTTGATGACATACTTTATCATTCCCAGACAAAAGTTTTTGATTAGGAGAGCGTTAAGATCGAAAAGATAGATCAGTTGCTCTGGGGCTGGATGGGTAGAGGACCCTTATTAGAGCATGCAGTTATTTTTAAAAATTGTTTAGGAGTTTGAAGATTTCAAGCACAAAAATGAACTCAAATGTATGAATGTCTGGAAGTTCACAAGAACTTTAGTTCTGCACTATACCCCACTGAGCACTGTCCAATGGCATAGCATCATGTCTATAAGAAAGATCACAATATCTGCTCATCTTCTTGTGTCTTCTGTGTCCAGTAGGGATGATCAGAGCTTATGAAGGTTTATGTTGAATACTAGGGGACTCTGTGACCATTATTTGGTCAGAAGACAGCGTAAAGGTGGAAATCTGGTTATAGAGATTTACATCTGTGACTTAAATTGATAAGACTATGTGGTTGGTCTTTGTACGCTGTATAAAGAGATGGTGGGCATAGCGGATTTGTTGTTCTACTTGCTCTCCTATCTTGGCTTCTGATTTGATCGTGGAGCTGACTGTCAGGGAATGAAAGGTAGTGATGGTTGCATGAAGACTGTATATGAAAAGCAATAAGAGCAGACTGCAGTATTCTCACTGTAATAGACATGTAGGACAAGGTGGGGTCAAGCCTTTCATTGCATCTCAAAAGGGAGAGATTGGAAGAGCTGGTATTTCTCTCTGGAGCAGCTGGCTCCTATAGGATGGGTGAACCAGTGTGGGGCTTCCTATGAGTGTAGATCAGAGATTTGTGTAGTCAGTACAGGATACTGGTGCAGGGTTATATTGGCATGGAAAATGTAGCACATTATATGGTGTTATGACACAAAGATGTTCCAGAGATACAGGCAGAAGTTGAACAAGAACTCATGGAAATGGCTGAGTTAATATTGTTTGGGGAAAATTAACTGAACTTTGGGGTAGTCATTGTGTTTTTTCAAACACTTAATTGAGACTCTCTGGACTTCCAAGCACATTTTTAAATGCCAATACATTTCTAAGAATGTCATTTTTAGCAATTGACTTGTGTTTTACAACTTCTGTTGTACTTGAGTTGGTCTGAAAATTTCCTTACTTTTTCCCAAACTTTATAATCTCACTGTGACAGCTCACCTTGCACAGCCCCCAGTCCAGTAGCATCTTAGCCCTTTACCATCTGTAATGCTACTGGACTGGGGGCTGTGCAAGCACCAAAGGCAGCCAGCCAGGTGAGCTGTCACAATCCCATCCATGTCAAGTTCTCACATACCAAGATTAGTTCGAATTAGCATTTTTCTAATTCGAACTAGCATGTCCACACAGAGTAGACCCTGAACTGAGGTTAAGGATGGCCGGAAGCAGTGCCGGCAGGGCATCAGATTAGGACAGTTCTCAGGGGTTTCCCGCTTGCAAAGCAGTCCTGGCTTGGAGTGCCCTGAGTGCCCACACTCGCCACATCACAGTACTCGGCCATCAGCCCGGCTACACTTGCTGCAGGCTGCCATCTGGGGGGGGGGGTCAATCAAGGGGCTTCAGGAGAGCTTCCACGTACCCCATTCCTCCCTCACCTCCTTCCACTTAGCTCTCCCTAGCCCCCCTTCCTGATGTACAAAATAAAGGACACGTGTGTTCAAAAATAGAATCTCTCTTTATTGCACAAAACTCGGGGAGACTGGGAAAAGGAGATGGGAGAGGGGAAGAGAGAGGGTGGGAGAGGGGAGGGCAACTAAAATGATCAGGGGTTTGGAACAGGTCCCATATGAAGAGAGGCTAAAGAGACTGGGACTTCTCAGCTTAGAAAAGAGGAGACCGAGGGGGGATATGATAGAGGTCTATAAAAGCATGAGTGGTGTGGAGAGGATGCATAAAGAAAAGTTCTTCATTAGTTCCCATAATAGAAGGACTAGAGGACACCAAATGAAATGAATGGGGAGCAGGCTTCAAACTAATAACAGAAAGTTCTTCTTCACAAAGCAAATAGTCAACCTATGGAACTCCTTGCTGCAGGAGGCTGTGAAGGCTAGAACTAGAACAGAGTTTAAAGAGAAGTTAGATAAAGTCATGGAGGTTGGGTCCATGGAGTGTTATTAGCCAGGGGGTAGAAATGGTGTCCCTGGCCTCTGTTTGTGGAAGGCTGGAGAGAGATGGCACGAGACAAATGGCTTGGTCACTGTCTTTGGTCCATCCCCTCCAGGGTCCCTAGTGTTGGCCGCTGTCGGCAGACAGGCTACTGGGCTAGATGGACCTTTGGTCTGACCCAGTAAGGACATTCTAAGCTCAGGGCTCAGGGTCGGGGGTCTCAGTGGACCACCTTGATTTTCATGCCAACCTGCTCCTGGGTGGCCAGGCTGGCAGCTATCCTGCCCTAGACGGTCACTTTCCTGTGCCTAGTGCGGAGGTCGTGGATGAGGTCCATGATCTCTGCACTAGACCAGGCGGGCGCCCGCCTCTTGCGGACCCGGGCAGGCTCCCGGGAGCCGCCAGCCTGGTCCCGGGAAGAGGCGGAGGGCTGGGTGGCAGCGGGTGGCTGGCTCGAGCCATGCCAGGTGCAGGGTCTGCTGGCTGGGTGCTGGCAGGCTTGCACCTGGCACGGGCACCGTAGCCAGCCCGTGCCCCTTTAAGGGCTCCGGGGCTGGGAGGGGGGCAGACGAGTTTCCCTGGTGTTGGCCAGAGTGGCCACCAGGGAAAGCTGGGGAGGGCTAGCCTCCCACTAGTTCGAATTAAGTGGCTACACAGCCCTTAATTCGAACTAGCTAATTAGAACTAGGCGTTAGTCCTCGTAAAATGAGGTTTACCTAGTTCGAATTAAGTTCGAACTAGCAGAGCGCTAGTGTAGCACCTATCAAAGTTAATTCGAACTAACGTCTGTTAGTTCGAATTAACTTTGTAGTGTAGTCATACCCCTCGTGTCAGAGACGTAAAGAGCTTGATGTGTTTAGTTGATTAAAAAGAAGACTGAGGTGTGGCTTGATTACATTAGATGAATCTCCTCAATCAGAAAATAGCCAGGGACTACAGGATCTTGAATGAACTGAGAAAGGCAAAGCAAGAACTAATAAGTGAAAGCTGAAGCCATCAAACTGAAATTAGAAATCAGCCCCCCCATTACCTTAAAAACAAAACATTAGTGAAGGTGATTAACCATTGGCACAAAATGTCCAGCCCTTCACATCAAGATTGGTATCTTCCAGAGAGGTATTCCTAGAGGCAAGGTGGGGGAGATATCTTTCACTCGACATCTTCCGTTAGTGACAGACACAAGCTCTGGAGCCCTTCTCAGGTCTCTGTAGCTCAAAAGGCCAATGCCAGAGGCCCCAGTGGGAGTGAACAGAACAGGGAATCATCCAGTGATCCCTCCCCTGTGGCCAATTCCCAGCTTCTAACAGAGGCTAGAGCAGAAATCCGCAACCTTTTCAAACCAAAGAACCAAACATCAAAACTCAGAACAAGTGGTCAGCAAAGAGCCAGTAGATAAGAATACCCACTTGCATGACTGAAACTATACAACTTACTATTATTGATGATTGACATGGTGATTAAAAATAGCATAAATGAAACATTGGACTTATTTAATGGGACTTCTGCTGCTGTTGGGGGTGCAGGTGTAAGGGTTGGAGTGTATGAGGGGCTCAGAGTAGGAGCCTAGGGTGTGTAGAAGCTGCAGGAGGCAGGGCAGGGTGCTGGGGTGGGAAGTAGCTAGACAAGGGGGCTGGGCCAGGATCACCACAGGCAGATTGTGGCGTCCCTTCCTGCCCGTGCTGCAGCAGGAGGGGGGCTGCCACCACCAGCCCTTCCTGTGGCCAGATGGGAGCCAGACTGTGGAGCCTGTCCCAGGACTGGGGTTGGGGACAGGATGCTGCGGCCAGATGGGGCTGGGCACTTTTGCGCCACACACTGCTCTCAGGCTCACTGTCCCAGGCATGGCTTCCTGTCGCTCCATTGGCCAGAATCTGGCCAATGGCACATCAGCAAGAGCCTACAGGCTGCGCATCTGTGTGCTGCTGTTCCTCCAGCTGCAGGAGGGGGAGGGGGAGCGGGAGCGCACGCACATGGAGCCATTTGTGGCTTCGCTTCTTCCCCAATCACTTTCTACATTCCTCCCCCCCTCCCCCCGCAGGAAGCTGGCATTGGATCCAATCTTGCAGCGAGCGCAAGGCTGGAATGCCAGTGCAGGCTCCCCGTTGGGGGAGGGGGAGTGAGGGAAGGTGAGGTCAAGCTGCGAGCCATATTTGGCTTCTAAGTGAGCCATATTTGGCTTGCAAGACATAAGTTGCCGACCCCTGGGCTAAAGACACCATTGCTGTCCATCCTGGCTAATAGCCATTGATGGACCTATCCTCCATGAATTTATCTAGTTCTTTTTTGAACCCCACTAAAATCTTGGCTTTCACAACATCTTCTGGCAAGGAGTTCCACAGGTTGAATGTGCATTGCATGAAGAAATATTTTCTTTTATTTGTTTTAAACCTGCTGCCTATTCATTTCATTTGGTGACTCCTCATCCCTGTGTTATGGAAAAGAATAAAAAAACTTTCCCTTATTTACTTTCTCCACACCAGTCATGATTTTATAGACAATTATGAGATCCCCCCTTAGTTGTCTCTTTTCCAAGCTGAAAAGTCCCAATTTTATTAATCTCTGTTCATATGGCAGCCATTCCATAAACCTAATTTTTGTTGCCGTTTTCTGAAGCTCTTCCAATTCCATCTTTTTTTGAGATGAGGCATCACAGGTCCACACAGTATTCAACACGTGAGTGTACCAGAGGTTTATAAAGAGGCAATACTATATTTTCTTGAACCCAAGTCTCAATTCCCACTCCTTCCTCTCCAGTTGCACATACATACTGTAATTTTGCAGCCTTCCATGCAGACTTTAATGGTCTCGGTAGGTGTTCCTATAGCCACAGGAAATTCTGTAAGCATCCCTATGGTATTTATGAAGTGCTTACCCCCTGCAGGATTCCCTGTGGCTTTCGTTCCTCTACAACAGTCTCAGCAGTAGCTATAATTCTCGGAGGAGTTTTGCTGCGTTTCTAACGCCCAAGGGAAGTTAGAACCCTGCAGTAGTTAGAACAGGAGTCTTTGTGGGGGGCTCCGAAATCTTCTTGAAACCTTCTGCTTCAGATGTTGTCAGCCCTCCATGCTGGCTCAGATCCAGTGCATAGCTGAAGAGGTCCGCAGCCTATGGCTGTGCTATTGTGAATGAAAAGCCCTTGGTAGTAACATAATTATGTCTACCCAGCTGCTCTCTCCTCCCCCATTGTGAGCATGTGCTTCCAGGGTCATTCACTGGGCTCTTAAAGAACAAATACGATGTTTTTTCTGAATATCGAACTTGACTGCTGCAGGCAGACTGTGAAGACATCGCATGTTAGTACCTACTGCCTATGTCCTGTCTCTATTCTACACAGAAAACAGGAAAACACAAGAAGTGCAGACCCACAGACCCTTCTTTACATGGCAGTGACCTTCAGTGTGGAATTTTTCAGAAAGGAAGGGGTTTTGATGGGGTGCTCCAAAGAAATCATTGGAGCGTCTCTGATGAGGAGAGCAGGAGGTGTTCTGCTGGTGGGGAGGAGAGAGAACATTGCTTCTTCTTCGAGTGGCCCCGTGGGTGCTCCACTCTAGGTGTCGGGTCCCGTCCCGGCGCCGCAGCTCGGAGACTTTTCATAGCCATGCTCCCGCCGGCTCGCGCATGCGTGATTCACCAGGATAGCGTTCGCGCCTTTGATCAGCCGTGCGCGAGCCGGCAACCGTCAGTTCCTCTCAACCGCCTCAGGTCGCGGTCGGAGCTCCCTGATCTCTTATCTAGTCATATTTAGATAGTTGTCTACCTGTAAATAGTTAGAGTTCTTAGGGTTAGCTGTGTTCCTGTTTACTTTACCTGTTCTCTTGTTAAAAAAAAAAAAAAAAAAAAAAGTAGTTCTTAAAACTGTTTTTTACTCTGAAGCGCTGCGGCTAAGCGCGAAGCTGTGAAATTGACTAACTGCAGCGGGTTAAACAAGTTTCAATCTTTCCATAACTCTGACTCAAAATGCCAGGATCAACTGGTTTCAAGAAATGTTCGATCTGCCGAGAAGCCATGCCAACGGCTGACGGCCATGATAGTTGTATTAGGTGCCTGGGAGACACTCATGTCCCCGACAAGTGCACCCATTGCCGCAAACTAACTTCGAGAGCCCGGAGGGAGCGGGAGATGAAACTACGTATATTCATGTTCGGCAAGGCATTGCAGCCTGACCCTACCCCTCCAGCAGCCACAAAAATCTCCCAGCACAAGCGGAGAGTGGCTTCTCCGGGACCGACTGACTCCCAAGCGGCAAAGCCGCCCCGGGCGCGATCCCTCCCTGTGGCAGCTTCAACCCCGGCAGTGGCATCTAAAGTGACCTCCGGGGGGTCCACACGACTCCCGGGGAACGGCACAAAGGAGCCCTCATCATCTAGAGCCAGAGCGGCTTCAGCACCAACACCGGGAGCGGAGCCGCAATTGAAGAGCAAGCCGGCAGCGGCTTCAGTTTCCCGCGCCTTGAAACTGACAAGCGCGCCGGCACCGCAACTGACCAGCGTCCCGGCACCAGCTTCAGCGGCTTCAACGGCGCCCGGGGGATCGGCGCCTGTCTCCCCTGCCCCGGCGGTGACGTCGGCACCGTCTTCCCCAGCACCGAGACCTGAGGCAGAACACGCTAATGTCTCAGGCTCGGCACCTTTGTCAACTCCGGCACCGGGCGTCCTGCTGGCACCGGCGTTAGATCAGCAGCAGCTGGCCTCTTCGGCACCGTCCCATCCTCAATCAGTGACTGGTTCCCCTATACCTCGGGGTAGAGATCAGACTCCAACACATAGGAAGTCATTATCAAAGACCCATCACAGACACAGGTCTTTTTCCCCACCTGCTTCACCAAGAGGGCGGAGTCGCTATCACGACTATTTTTCCCCCGCTCGGATGATGTACAGTCGGCATGGTTATAGGGATGCGGTGTATTTAGATGCACATCGATCCCGTTCACGATCCCGATCGCCCTCCCGTCTCTCGAGATACGGATCGGTGAGGCGCTCCCCCTGCCGCGTTTATTATATCCAGCATGATAGCGCACGTTCTTCCCGATACCCCTCTCCGTCACGCTCTGAACGTTGCTGTGACCGATATCATAGATCGTATGACGAACGCCTCTACCGTCATCGTTCACCTTTATCGCACAGAGGGTCTTCTCACATCTGCCAATCACCGTTAACGGACTACTCACACCACAAATCACAATCACTACACTCACCTTCTCCAGCCAAAAGCTCAACAATTCAATTAGACCAATCCGAACCAGAGGAGGGTCAACTATCAGAAACGGAAGACCCTAAACCGGAAACTTCCCCGGCGGATTGCCCATCGTCTTCCCCGGATGAAGCAATTTGCCCAGCTGAAATCTCCCCACCGGACGATCTGAAACATTTTCAGGATCTCTTCAAACGAGTGGCAGACACACAAGACATCCAATTAGCAGATGTGCCTGTTAAGAGACATCGCCTTCTGAAGAATATACGCCCTCAACAACGTGCGAAAGTAGCGCTACCAATCGATGAGGCGATTATGGAAGTAGCGGACGACATATGGCAAACCCCAACATCAATTGCACCTACAAGTAAAAAGGCTGATAGAAAATATTTTGTTCCAGCGAAGGGGTTGGACTTTTTATTTAATCACCCCCAACCCAATTCACTAGTAGTGGACGCAGCGCAACGTAGGAGTAAGGCGCCACAGTACAGAAATCCCCTTTCAGACAAGGACAATAAAAAATTGGATATATTTGGGAGGAAAGTGTACTCGTCAGCTACACTCTTACTTCGCATTGCGAATTACTCAGCCCACCTATCAAACCATAATTTTGATAATTACTCCAAATTAGCGGATTTATTGCACCATCTCCCAGACACCAAGAAGCCACTCCTGAAAGCGATAGTGCAGGAAGGGTACACATCATGTAGCGCTGCGCTCCAGATCGCTATGGATGTGGCTGACACAGCAGCTCGGGCCGCTGCTACTGGTATAGCCATGAGGAGATCATCTTGGCTTTCGTCTGCAGGGGCACCGAAGGAGTGGCAGAGCAAGGTTGAGGATTTGCCCTTTGACAAACTTAAACTTTTTGCGGCAAACACCGATGAGGTCCTCCATTCGGGAAAAGACTCACGCACCACTTTACGTACACTGGGGATGTATACACCTTCCTTCAAACGGAGGCGTTATTTCCCATACCAAGGGAGGTATGACTTCAATTTCCCTAGACAACAATCACGGCCCTTCGACAACCAGCGTCCTAGACAGCGCCCCCAGCGCAAGCGTCCACAACAGAACCGTTCGGGCAATCAACAGTCTACTAAGCAACAGATTTGACTTGCTTGTCGAGGATACAAACCAATCTTCCATAGTCAATGCAGAATCTCACCATCTTTTTCACCATCGTTTATGCTCTTTTTACCACCATTGGTCTACGATCACCACAGACAGATGGGTGCTAGAGGTAGTTCAATCCGGCCTCTCCATCCCTTTTCTCTCTATTCCCCCTACCACTCCCCCCTCCCCGTCCCTCTTCAGGGACCCCTCTCACGAGAATCTATTGGAGCAAGAAGTTCAACGTTTGCTCAACATCGGGGCGATAGAGAGAGTTCCCAAGCAGTTTTGGGGGAAAGGTTTTTACTCCCGTTATTTCCTCACACCAAAGAAGTCAGGAGGATGGAGGCCCATCCTGGACCTTCGAAGACTAAACCGGCACCTTCGAAAGCAGCGTTTCAAGATGGTAGCTTTATCGACCATTCTGCCGTCGTTGAACGAAAAAGATTGGTTTGCAGTCCTCGACTTGCAAGACGCTTATTTCCACGTAGAGATTCACGTGGCACACAGACGCTTCCTTTGGTTCCAACTGGGGAGCGAACATTACCAGTACAAGGTTCTTCCATTCGGCCTGGCATGTGCCCCCAGGGTCTTCACCAAGATGCTAGCAGTGGTCGCGGCCCACCTACGCAGGTTAGGGGTAACGATATTTCCCTACTTGGACGATTGCCTTCTAAAAGGCACGACCTACACGGAAACGTGTCATATGGTTCGGACAGTGTCCGACGAGTTTGCTACCCTGGGTCTTCTCATAAATTTGAAGAAGTCAACACTAGTTCCATCCCAAAATCTCATGTTCATAGGTGCATGCCTCGATTCAACCACGGCTCGCGCGTATTTACCGATGGAACGTTTTACAACGATCAAGGAATTGGTGCACATGGTGGTCCACGCTCCAACGATTCCCACACGTGTCTGTTTACAACTGTTGGGGCATATGGCGGCTGCCACCATCGTCGTGCCCAACGCAAGGTTACGTTTTCGTTGCCTCCAACACTGGTTAGCCACGGTCTACATCCCGTTGAAGCACGGTATCCACAGACCTCTAGTGGTGCCGCAGTATGTCCGGGAATCCCTCCAGTGGTGGGTCAACCCGACCAATCTCCTCATGGGCGTTCCATTTCATCGCCCCCAACCTACTATACAAATAACGACAGATGCCTCCCTCATAGGCTGGGGAGCCCACATGGGCAATCTCACGGTCCAGGGACGGTGGTCGACAAGAGAAATGCTTTTGCACATCAATGTGCTAGAATTGAGAGCGGTGCGACACGCGTGCAGGCATTTTCAGTCACGCATTCGAAATACAACGACAAGGATTTTAACAGACAACATGGCGACTATGTTTTATATAAACAAGCAAGGAGGGGTGCGATCCCGTTCTCTTTGCACGGAGAGCATCCGTTTATGGAATTGGTGTATTACCAACAACACTGTTCTAACAGCTTCCTACCTGCCGGGTACCGACAATGTAGTAGCGGATTCTCTCAGCAGGCGCTTTCCACACGACCACGAGTGGGAGATTCGCTCGGACATACTGAATCGCATCTTCGGTCGGTGGGGATTTCCAGCGATAGACCTGTTTGCGACAGAACTCAATTCGAAATGTCCCAATTATTGTTCAAGAGCCGGGATAGGACGTCATTCGCTGGGGGACGCCTTCCTGCTCCATTGGGGGACGTCATTACTGTATGCTTTCCCACCAGTAGTGTTAATTCCCAGAGTTCTCGAAAAGATCAACGTAGACAAAGCTCAGGTAATTCTTCTCGCGCCAGCATGGGCTCGCCAGCCTTGGTTCTCAACGCTTCACCAGATGTCAGTGGAAGTGCCATATCCTCTACCTTCCCTTCCGAATCTGTTGACCCAGGACAACGGATTCCTCAGTCACCCGCGACCGGAGGTCCTACACCTCACTGCGTGGATGCTGACTGGTTTACCGATTCCGAGCAATCCTGCTCCCAACGAGTCAAACAAGTGTTGATGCATAGCCGGAAACAATCTACTCGTATTGCTTACACAGCTAAGTGGGCAAAGTTCCAAACCTGGTGTGCAGACAATAAAGTGGACTCGCGTTCTGCACCTTTACCTTGTGTACTGGACTATCTCTTGCAACTTCATGACAACGGTTTGACAATTGCATCGCTACGGGTGCATCTGGCAGCAATTAATGCATTCCATCATAGGGTTGGCGATAGTTCGTTGTTTGCTCACCCCACTACGAAGAGATTTCTGAAGGGGCTCTTGAATCTCCATCCCCCGCGGAGACCTCCCCCCCCCGCATGGAATCTGGACCTGGTCCTACAAACTTTGACTCGTCCCCCTTTCGAGCCCTTAGCAACTGTAACACTACACTTACTTACGCTCAAACTGGTTTTTCTCCTAGCCCTCACCTCAGCTCGCAGAGTGAGTGAGATAGCAGCCTTCATGGCTTCTCCGCCATACACAGTTTTCTCGAAAGAATCAGTAACCTTGAGGACCCACCCAGCCTTTATTCCGAAGGTGTCTTCTGAATTCCACATAAATGAACCGGTGGTCTTACCGTGCTTCTTTCCGAAACCTCATACCTCAACTCAAGCAGCGCACTTACATACTCTGGACGTGAGAAGGGCATTGGCGTTCTACATCGACAGAACACGGGGCTTTAGGAAAACAGACCGTCTGTTGGTTGCGTTAGCGGGCCACTCAAAAGGACAGCCTTTAACTTCTCAGCGCATTTCTAAGCTCATAGTCTTATGTATATCGATGTGTCATTCGCTGCGAGGGAAGCCTCTCCCCTCTCGCCCTAAAGCTCGTTCAACTAGGGCAGTGGCTGCCACTACGGCCTTCCTCAGTGGAGTGTCATTTCGCGACATTTGTAGAGCAACAACATGGTCTTCATATGAAACTTTTATAAAACATTACGCTATAGTAGAACACTTTGCTTCAGATTTCTCCGTGGCTACAGCAGTACTAAACCATGCTGATAGTCTTGGTTCCGGAGCGCTGTGATTCTGCTCTGTGTACTGCTCCGAAGTCACCTAGAGTGGAGCACCCACGGGGCCACTCGAAGAAGAAAGAGAAGTTACTCACCCTGTGAAGTAACGATTGTTCTTCGAGATGTGCCCCGTGGGTGCTCCACGACCCGCCCTTCCTCTCCGCTCCGGGAAAATTTCTCTTCTTAATGTCTCTTTCAGATGAGCGGATGAGAGGAACGGACGGTTGCCGGCTCGCGCGCGGCTGATCAAAGGCGCGAACGCTATCCTGGTGAATCACGCATGCGCGAGCCGGCGGGAGCACGGCTATGAAAAGTCTCCGAGCTGCGGCGCCGGGACGGGACCCGACACCTAGAGTGGAGCACCCACGGGGCACATCTCGAAGAACAATCGTTACTTCACAGGGTGAGTAACTTCTCTTACTGGCCTACTCGGAATTCATGCCCATACAAGGGAAGCTAAATAGAGACAATCACACTTTGCCCTGAGGGTTAACTGCTTGCTGTGGAAATACTAATTGCTGTGAATTGTGTCCATCAATTATTGCAAAGAGTTGTTGTCTCTCTGTAGGTGCAAAGGGTGGTGTCATGGGGCAAACCTGCCCATTTCCCTATGGGAGGCGAGCCTCCAATGCCCCCCAAGTGATGCTCCCACTTCCTACCACTCATCCAGGACAAGACTATTCAGATCCTTACAGACAATATAGCCTGTATGTTTCATGTAACAGACAAAGGGGAGCATGCTTGCACTCCCTATGCGTGGAAGCTATAAAACACTGGCAAGGGTGCAACGGATGCAATATCCACATCACTGCGGCTTGCTTGCCTAGACATCAGAACATCACAGCAGACACCCTAATCAGGGATTTTTTTCAGGTGCGCGAGTGGGAGCTTTACAACAAAGAATTTCAACATATATTTCAAGAGTGGGGGTTACCAACAATCAACCATTTTGCAACTGCACAAAATATCACATTCCCCCTTTTTTGCTCCAGGGCAAGCATGCTGTCATTAGGAGATACATACTTCCTTAACTGGAACGCTCCCCTCCTCTGTGCCTTCCCTCCATTCCTCTCTTGAACCAAGTGATCCCTAAGATCAGAGAGTCCCAGCATGGTCTCGACAAACCTGGTATCCTTATCTCCTCATGACGACTGTGCACCAGTCAGTCACACTCCCACTTCTGCCTCATCTGCTCTCCCAGGACTCAGGTCATGTCCTGCATCTAGATCCACAGAAACTCCATCTCAGAGCCTGGCTCCTCTGTGGCTGACAGGACCCGAGCTGACCAGATCAGGGTACAAATCAGTTGGAGAGAAATGACCTGTCGCACGTACAACCTTAAATGGCGGCGATTTTGAGGCAAGGTGCTCACAAAAACAAATGACATCCATCCGTCTCACTACCCTCAATACTGAATTACCTAGCAGAACTCCATGCACTCAATTAAAGTCCAGCTATCTGCCATCGCAGCATTTCACCTCCAAGTGGATCATGTCTGGCTACGTCTAGACTGGCCCCTTCTCCAGAAGAGGCATGCAAAGCAAGCAAGTCAGAATAGGGAAATCCGCGGGGGATTTGCAAGTAGGAATAAGAGATCCTCCAGAAAAGGGCTTTATTCCGGAGGATCGCGCCAGTCTAGATGCTCTTTTCTGGCTTTTCCCCAAGCTGGAAAAAAAGCGGTGGCCATGTTTATTTAAATCCCGCGGGGGATATTTAAATCCCCCGCGGATTTCCCTATTCTGACTTGTCTGCTTTGCATGCCTCTTCCGGAGAAGGGGCCAGTCTAGACGTAGCCATTCCCTGTCTTGACTCACCTGCTTACCAAATGTTTCCTCAAAGGACTCAGTAATGCCAACCCAGCACTATGTGAACCTGCTACATCATGGAGCTTCAGCATGATCCTTTGCACCTCACCTGTCCCACAGTTGAACTCATGGCAAGATGCTCACTGCTACACCTTCACACAACAGTGGCATTCCTTACATTGGCCAGACGCATAGGAACACTGAAGGGCTTCATGTCAGAGCCCCCATACACAGCCTCAGGATCATCTATCCCTGAGAGCACATCTCAAGTTTCTACCAAAAGTCATTTTAGCTTTCCACCGTAACCAGCCCATCGAGTTACCAACATTCTCCCCTAAACCCCACGCAGATAGACACTGCAAACTTGTTACGTTCCACGGCACTAGCGTTATGCATGGACAGAACTAGACTGTTCTGTAAATCACCCAGGCTGTTCCATCACTGAGAAATCCAAAGGGAGTGCTGGTGCCATATCTCAACAAAGACTCCTCCAGTGGCTCTAAAACTATGCCACCTTTGGTGCAATCGCCATCCCGCTAAAGGAATTCACTTGCACTCCACCAGAGCCTTTTCACCTCGACTGCTTTCCTGAACAAGGACATTAGTAAGGCTGCTACCTGGGCCCCAGCCCATACCTTATACAGCATTATGCATGACAAGAGTCATCATCTGATACCCTGTTCGGACTCTGTATATTATCATTTGTCATGACTGAAGGCTACGTCTAGACTGCAGGCTTCTTGCACAAGAAGCTTTTATCGGAAGAGATCTTCCACAAATCTTCTTGCGCAAGAGCGCATCCACTCTGCAAAAGCACATAAAAAACGAATGGGCTTTTGCAAAAGAGAACGTCCAGACTGTATGGATGCTCTCTCGAAACTAAGCTCTGATTGCTATGCACAGAATGGCTGCCGGGGTACCTGTGCTTTTTCCTCTTTCCGTGCAACCCGCCCCCCCCTTTTCCCCATCCACACACATCTTTTTGTGAAAGAGCTCATTCACAAAAAGGCATTCTTCCTCGTAGAATGAGGAATACCTACACTGGAAAAACCCCTCTCTTCTTTCAATTTTTTTGCGCAAAAACACACTTGAGGTGTGGATACTCCGTGAGTTTTTTCGGAAAAACAGCCATTTTTCTGAAAAAACTCTGTCGTGTAGACATAGACTGAAGCCCCCTTCTTCCACCAGAGGCCACTGCTCTGAAGTCACTTAAAGTGGAGTATCCACAGTACTCAAAGAAGAAGCAAGTTACTCACCTTGTGCAGTAACAACTTCTTTGAAATTTGCATCCCTGGCGGTTCTCCACTACCCTCTTTCTTCCTCTCTACTTCAGAGTTTCTTAGTCTGTGCAGTAGAGAAGGAACAGAAGCAGGTTGGTTGCACCGCATCAATTAACTGCCTAGAACAGCATGAGACAGGAACCATGAATGTGTGACCCAACCAGGCATTGCTACCAAAAGGCTTCAAGTGCAAGTGCAGGGGTGCACAAACACCTGAAGTGGGGCATGCATGGGGACACACATCTCCGAAAACCTACTTGTCTGCTCTAGGTGAGTAACTTTCTTTTCCCTGAAAATGTTTTTGGTTTCATGGTGGCAACCTTTTTTTCAACTGGCAAATATGTTTGCTGAAAAATTCCCCAACAGTTCTATTTAAAAATGAAATGAAGAAAGAAAAAAAACCTCCCTTATGAAGACTATTTAATTATTCTTGCTGTTTGTATTAGAATCACAGAATCCTAGGGTTGGAAGAGACCTCAGGAGATGGAGGTCCAAAGCAGTATCGTGGTACCACTCAGTGGCCCTCACTGGAATTGAGGGTTCATTAAGTTTGGTCACTGCACAAACACACAGGAGAAAACAGTCTCTACCTGAAAAATTGTATTTAGTATTTAATAGGAACAGCCTCAGATGTTCTCAGAACACTGAAATAAACTCTTATTTGAGGGAACTGCTGTGGAGAAATGCAGAAGTGTTACCCTTGGGGATGATAAAATGATTGTTGTGAGCTGCGGGGCAACTGGTATTTTCCTACAATATGGCACCTGCCTGCTGTAGCCACACTCTCTGGAAGTCACTGTATTCCCAATGAAACCACCTGCTCAGGTAGCAGAAGAATGGTAGGAACAGCCATTGAGCTGAGCAGAAACTTACCTTTCCTTTTGTTTTAGGCAACTATTTTTATGAAAATATTATGATATTAATAAAAAGAGAGACTTAACATTTCTGCTGGCAGTGAGACTCTATTGTTCAGTCTGGTTACCTCCCTTTTGTTGTGCAAAATGATTAATTGTCTCCTTGGACAAGGTTGTCCTCTAAATTATACTAAATTGCTGGTAATTTCTGCAATATTTCTCACTTCACACAGTAATGATTTATTGTTTACTGATTCTCTCCACAGAGATGCCTTTGGGAACATTCCGTTTGGCTGCTTTTGGCATCCTGAAGGGATAAAAAACCAAGCAGCCCAACTCTCTGGAAAGCTGCAGTGGGATCAGGAACCTTGATGAGGAATCTAACCTCTCCACACAACCCTGCTTTTATCCCTCCCTTCCTAGGAGAGTTAAGCCTCTGCGCCTTTATTCTATTCTCCTGAAGTCACTGTAATTACTGTTCTGCAGATCTGGAACATGGGAAAGGAATAGGATAGAGACAGGTTACCTGAAAATGTTTTGTCTGTCCTTTGCAAATGGCCCCATTCCCTTATTCTTTAGTTTACACAATGGGAATCTAGCTTGTGCCATGGGTCAGTGCATTGTTCTGAACCTTTCGTACTTGCCTCTGCAATTCCTTTGTAACAGCTGCCACTGTTTGAAAGCTATAAAAGCATTTGCTTGGGAGGTAAAACAGACTTTAACACAGGGGTGGGGAACCTAAGGCCCTGGGGCTGGATGAGGCTCCCACGCTTGCCTGGATCCAGCCCTCGAGGGTCACGGCTCCCCCCGAGCCTGCTCCTATGCTCTGTCCTGCTCAGACGCCACACCCCAAGCCTGCTTCCCAGCAGCCCCCCCCCCCCACACATGGAACCCCTCATTTCTGGTCGCAACCCATAGCCTTGGGTGGGACACAAAATCTACTAGCCTGCGTCTCCCTATGCATGTGGGAACTGTGTTTCTCCCTCTCAGTTGGGAGCCAGGTCAGTGAGGGGTTTGGTTTTTTGCTTTCCACTTTTGTGTGGCCCCTGACAGATTTTTCTGTAGGTCAGAGGCCCCCAGCCCAAAAAAGTTTCCCCACCCTGGGTTTTACACCATTAACACAGCACAGGAAAAATAGGGATTTTGATTCCTTAGAAATGAATTGAAGAAAGAAAATTGTCCAAAGACACATAGGCTACGTCTAGACTGCAAGCCTCTTTCGAAAAAGAGCGTCTAGACTACAACCAATACTTTCGAAAAAGCAAGCCGCTTTTTCAACAGAGAGCACCTGAGAGCACCACAGAGCTGTCTGAATGCTCTCTCTTGAAAAAGCACAGTTTGCATTAGCTTTTTTCACCTTTTTTCGAACAAAGACGCTATTCCTCGTAAAACGAGGTTTTCTGCGGTTGAAAAGACTGCCGTGTTCTTTCGATTTACTGTTGAAAGAATTCAGCAGCAGTCTAGATGCAGGGGAAGCTTTTTCAAGAAAAGGCCACTTTTTTCAAAAAAGCCCTGTAGTCTAGACACACCCATGGTGAGGGGGAGGGGGCAGGAAATGGTGCTTTGGTAAAATATAAAACACTGTCCCGCCATATTAGCAATGATTGCAAGTTTTGCGTGTCAAGTCCCAGCCTGGTCTGGAAGTGAAAGTGACAAAATGTCATTGGGGAAGTTGTCCTTGTGGTATTTCCAATTCAGATGAAAGCAGGGAGGAGTTGATATCTCTGGCAAAGTGCTGACTTCCTTTTCCTGCCTCCCAGACTCTCTTTGCAGAATGTAGAGCGGGGGTCAGCAGACTTTCCAAAGTGGTGTGAAAAGATTTAACCCTCCTGCCCTGGGCTGTGCTGATCTGCTGAGTGATGGCGGACTCTCTCCAAAGCATGTCCTGTGGACAACCTGGGTCAATGCAAACCTTTCCGCGGACTACCAGCTGCTAATGGAAACTCACCATTAATTACATAATCACCACTGAGTCATTCTGCTAGTGCTGCAGCTGGGGAGAACGGTTTAATTTAAATGATTAAACAGATACGGGTTTTAACTTTCTCTTGTTAGTTGATCAAACTTCATTTTAAATAAAGTAAAATATTACGTCCAACACAAAGTTTCAATGTTTTCTTTATTTATGGCAGGGTTGGGGAACCTTTTTTGTGTCGGGGGTCACCGACCCACAGAAAATTCAGTGGAGGATTGCACAAGTGAGAAGCAAAAAAAACTCCCCCAAAAATCCCCACCCCTCACTGATGTGGCCCCCAACCTCACTCTTCTGGGGTGACGGGAAGGGACAGGAGGACTGAGGCTCAGGGTTTCCCATAGGCCAGATTTACTTTTCTGGGGTTCCAGAGTTAGTGCGTTTTGTGGACCCCTCTTAGGCTCTGGGGTGGGAACAAAAATGAAGGGCTCAGTGTGTGGAACAGGGCTGCCAGCGAGTGGGGTAGGGATGCAGGATCTGGGCGGGAGGTGGGGTGCAGGACGGGGTGAGGAGAGCAGGGTCTGGAATGGTGGCAGGAGAGGGAGTGGGTGGGGGTATGAGAGGGAGCTTGGGGGTGGGAGAGAGTTGGGGGAATAACACAGAAAAGGTGTGAGGATGAGAATGCAGCCAAGAGCTAGTTGGGGAAGGAGGCAAAAAAGTGGGGAGTAAAGGAAAGTGCAGCTTCTGCACAGTAAAATTGTACCTCCCTCTGCTCCAGCCTCGCTCCCCTCTGCTCCATGATCCCCCACAGCCTGATCCCCTGCATTGCCCCAGGCCCCTCAGTGCAATCCCTGCCCCCTCCCCATCCTCATTCACCCCCCATCCTGCCCCCAGATCCTTGTGTCCCAGCACACTCACCAGCAGGGCAGCAGTGCTGGGACTCACAGCCCCCCAGGAACAGTGCTGGGGCAAGGAGAGGTGGGGGGGGAGGGAGGGAGGAAGAGTCTCTTCCCTGCCCAGCCCAGCCCAGCCCAGCCGTTTGCATGCAGGCTGCAGTTCTGGGGCTGGGTCAGGCTGCCTGACCCAGCAGGGTGCTGGGGAAGGGGCTCCCCAGCCCCACACACAGTCTGTGCAGAGCAGGGCAACCCAACCTGGGCACCAGGGTGCCACGTGTGCCAGCTGTCCAACCCCGGCTCTGCGGAGCAGTCCCAACCCCACTCCTTCTGAAGGAGGCAGCGTCAGGGATGCACACATGCACCTCTCCCGCCCCACTCGCCCAGCAGAAAGCCAGCGGTCCCCACTGCATGGGGGGGGGGGGCTGAGCTCCCGCTCCTTGTGCCAGTAAAAATTGGCTCATGTGCCATGCATGCCATGGAGATGCCCACCCCTGATTTAGAGCAAATTCTGAGTTAGCAACCACACTTTAGGTGCTTTACCTAATTAACCAAACATTGGAAGTTTGCATGGTACAATTTAGCATATTATGTACTTGATTTCTTTCCCTTTGTCCTATGGTCACTCATTTCTAATGTCAGGGAAGTGTCCTTCGTGAGGGAACAACTGATGGATGATCAGGAACAATCAACATGGATTTACCATGGACAAGTCATGCCTGACCAACCTGATTGCCTTCTATGATGAGCGACAAGGAGTCCTGTGGCACCTTATAGCCTAACAGATTTATTGGAGCATGAGCTTTCATGGGCAAAGACCCACTTCGTCAGGTGCGTGTATGCAAAATTGATGCACCCCAAAGCACTAGTCACTTTGGAAATTAGAAACGTCTTTCTCTCTTTCATTTTGAACGGTTATTGTGAAACAAAGATCCAAAGCATTGTTTTCTGAAATGTCAGCCATTAGATCAGCATTAGCAAAATGCTCCATTTTGGTTTTTTTAAAACATAATTTCATCAACTGACGCACTTTTCAAAAGTTTGGATTGAAATGGAAATGGCATAGTTCACTGAGAAAAGATTAAATGACCAATGCTTGACCAGCTCTAGTAATTAATAATATCCCCATAAAATGGATGGGGAAACGGGGGAACAAAAGGAGAACTTGCTCAAAGCCCCACAGGAGTCCTGTGTCAGAGCTGGCACCCTGCTCTCCTGACTCTGACCAGTGCCTTGTCTACAAGCTAGTTCATGCATGTTTTTGACAAAAAAAGAAACCACACGAACAGGGAGATCCTACGTCTGAAGAGGCAGGGATAGGAGGGCATTGCTGTTCTTTCCCTGGAAAGCTTTTAGCAGCCCTGGTCCCAGACCGCTCTGGTTTTCTTTGCTTGTTCATCAGTCAGGCATTTCCGTAGTTCTGGAGTGTCACAGGCCTTCTAGCTCTGTCACTTCAAAGCTTATCCCACTTAATGGAATTCCACCCCACACATTTTCACATGGGACTTTCCCATCCTGCCTCTCTCTCCTGTCCCCCAACTCCCTTCCTCTCTGCATTAATTCTTTATGGCAAAAGCTTGTTCTACCAGCAGACTCCTCTGATCAAAGGCAGCCTTATCCGGTTCCAGAGACGACAAGCGCCTCCCAGAGAAATCATAGAAATTAGGTCAGATCTGCGCCTAAGCCTCTGGGACAGGATTGCTGAACAGGGATCCACTGAGGACTTTTGCTTCTTGCCCTGTTTGTTAATCAGCTCATTCAGCCCCCCTCCATACTCCTCTCCACCCCATGCGCATGCACATGCACACGCACAAAGCTCAGAGCTAGTCATTTGCAGAAGCTCTTTGACAGAGGGCAGCTGAAATGAAAAGCAGAATTCACCCGTGATTCCTTCATCAAGGGAACCCAGTCAAACCATCTGTCCCTTTTCCTATTCCCCATCCTCGATTGCCAGTATGCTTCCCACTCAAGTCATCCTCACTGTCAGCCTGTCTGCAGCAGCCCTATGGGTAGAAGGATGAGTCTGAAGGAATCTTTAGGTAGCTGCGTGTGGGTGTCATTCATAGAAATGTAGGGCTGAAAGGAACCTCTATACTAGTGGTCTTCTAGCCCAGTCTCTCTCAACCAGTGGTACAAGTACCCTTAGAGGTACTCGAGAGAAGTCTTGGGGGGGGAGGGGTATGTCAACACAACTGAAATTTGGAGAAAACTGAATTTGTTTTAAGTTTTACAGCACTTTATTATTTTTGTACAATTTATACCCAAAAACGTCATTGCCTGCCCAGCTATGATTGAGTTGTTTAAACAAATGTGTTGCAATGGTAGAAAAAAAATTGTGAGTCTGAAAACTGTAGGTACTGGGGGTACTTACACATTTTTTTGAAAGAGGTACTTTATAAAAAAGATTGAGAAACACTGATCTAACCCACTTCCCCCCTCATGCTGAAGCAGAGCCCACTAAACCTAGACCATCGCCAGCAGGTGTTTGTCCAACTGTTCTCTCAAACCTCCAGTAATGGGGATTCTACAGCCACTCTTGGAGGTCAGTTTCAGAGCTTATCCATTCTTACAGTTAGAAAAGAATCACCATGTTAGTCTGTATCTGTAAAAACAAGTCCTGTAGCACCTGAAAGATGGACAGATTTCTTTGGGCATAAGCTTACCTGGGTCAAAACCACTTTGTCAGCTGCAGGTTTTGACCCACAAAAGCTTATGCACAAATAAGTGTTACCTTAAAGGCTAACACCAGACTCATTTTTATAGTTAGAAAGTTTTTCCTGCTATCTAACCTGCATCTACCTCACTGCAGATTAAGCCTATTACTTCCTGTCTGAACTGCTACCAGGTAGATTCAAACCTGGGCCCTCTGGAGATTAGTACAAGGCACCTCTACACCTTGAGCTATAAGCGGAGAGTCAGCTGGTTTTAGGCTTGCTCTTCTGTCTTGCTGTAAGTGGACAGTGAGCCACACTTCATCTGCAGGGTACACCACCATTAGAGGACATGGAGAACAGTTGCTCCATGGCCTATTTCCACAAGCACTTAACGTACTCGAAAACTAGTCTCAGGTCCCTGCTTAGTCTTCTTTTTCAAGACAAACTTACCCAGGTGTCGTGGGGCAGACTCACCACCACAGTGCCTCCTGCTGGTAGCACTGGGAATCAGCTCCTATGTGCCCACCCTCTGGCTGGTGTCTCCCCATGTCAGTTCCAGACAGCAGTGTCTTCTTCAGGACACCACCTTCTGACAGAGCCCATGATTGTTGTCTCACCCCCCCCCTTGCAGGGTGTTTATCAGTCTCTACACTCTGGGGTCCTGCCCTCCCACAGACCCCCCACTTACCCTAAACCAGGTGGGGGCAATCATTTCTGGCTAAGGGCTATTTCAACATTTTTTGAAGTGACCCTGGGCCAGGCCGGAAGGGGCAGGGCCAGAATGCTTCTGGGTGTCCCCATCCCCTTTGCCCACCCTTCCCACTAGGCACCCATGCTCCTGGCAGGGCAGGAAGAGGCTTCACACATGCCCCTGCCCCCAGACCTTAATTGGCCTGGGGGCACAGGGAGCACATGAAGCCTCCTCCCACCCTACCCCTGCCCTATGAGGAGCACACGGCACTTCAAAGTGCCATACGCTACTCGCAGGGCGGGAGGAGACGTCTCGCACTCCCCTGCCCCCAAGTCCTGATTGGCCTGGGGGCAGGGGAGCTGTGCAAAGCTTCCCTCACCCTGCTCCCACCACACTTGAGCACATGGTACTTTGAAGTGCTGTGTGCTCCTCACAGGGCAGGGAGTGGGGGGAGGAAACTTCACACGCCCCTCCTGCCCCCAGACCAATCAGGGCTTGGGAGTGCATGACGCCTTCACCCGCCCTGCGAGAAGCACACGGCACTTCAAAGTGCTGCTCACAGGGCCGGAGGAAGCTTTGCCCACTCCCCTACCCCCAGGCCCTAATTGGCCTGTGGGCAGGGGAGCAGCAGGGCAAGTCGTGCTTGACCAATCTGATTAGCTTCTATGATGAGGTAACTGGCTCTGTGGACATGGGAAAGTCAGTGGATGTGATAAACCTTGACTTTAGCAAGGCTTTTGATACGGTCTCCCACAATATTCTTGCCAGCAAGTTAAGGGAATGCGGATTGGATAAATGGACGGTAAGATGGATAGAAAGATGGCTAGAAGGCCGGGCCCAGCGGGTAGTGATCAATGGCTCGATGTCAGGATGGCGGTCGGTTTCTAGTGGAGTGCCCCAAGGTTCGGTTCTAGGACCGGTTTTGTTCAATATCTTTATTAATGACCTGGATGAGGAGATGGATTGCACCCTCAGCAAGTTTGCAGATGACACTAAGCTAGGGGGAGAGGTAGATACGCTTAAGGGCAGAGATAGGGTCCAGAGTGACTTAGACAAATTGGAGGATTGGGCCACTAGAAATCTCATGAGATTCAACAAAGACAAGTGTAGAGTCCTGCACTTGGGACGGAAGAATCCCAAGCATAGTTACAGGCTGGGGACCAACCAGTTAAGTAGTAGTTCTGCAGAAAAGGACCTGGGGGTTACAGTGGATGAGAAGCTAGATATGAGTCAACAGTGTGCCCTTGTAGCCAAGAAGGCTAATGGCATATTAGGATGCATTAAGAGGAGCATTGCCAGCAGATCCAGAGATGTCATTATTCCCCTTTATTCGGCTTTGGTGAGGCCACATCTGGAGTATTGTGTCCAGTTCTGGGTCCCCCACTACAAAAAGGATGCGGACGCATTGGAGAGGGTCCAGCGGAGGGCAACCAAAATGATTAGGGGTCTGGAGCATATGACCTACGAGGAGAGGCTGAGGGACTTGGGTCTGTTTAGTCTGCAGAAGCGAAGAGTGAGGGGGGTCTTGATAGCAGCCTTCAACTTCCTGAAGGGAGGTTCCAAAGAGGATGGAGAGAGGCTGTTCTCAGTAGTGACAGATGGCAGAACAAGGAGCAATGGTCTCAAGTTGTGGTGGGAGAGGTCCAGATTGGATATTAGGAAAAACTATTTTACTAGGAGGGTAGTGAAGCATTGGAATGGGTTACCTAGGGAAGTAGTGGAGTCTCCATCCCTAGAGGTGTTTAAGTCTCGGCTTGACAAAGCCCTGGCCAGGTTGATTTAGATGGGATTGGTCCTGCCTAGAGCGGGGGGCTGGACTTGACGACCTTCTGAGGTCTCTCCCAGTTCTATGATTCTATGATAAGGGGATGGTTGGATGAAATAACATGATCTTGGTAACTAATTGACCATTCATTATCAGTTGGAAATAGGTCAATGGAGGGATGATAGGAGTTGCTATAGGGAACTTTCTGGGTGTCTGGCTGATGAGTCTTGCCCACATTCTCAGGGTTTAGCTGATCGCCATATTTGGGGTCGGGAAGGAATTTTCCTCCTGGGTAGATTGGCAGAGGCCCTGGAGGTTTTTCGCCTTCCTCTGTAGCATTGGGCACAGATCACAGCTGAAGGACTCTCTGCATGTTGGGGCCTTCAAAGTATTTGAAGGCTTCAATATCTTTGATGTAGGTGAGAGGATTATTCTAAGAGGGGTGGGCGAGATTCTGTGGCCTGCACTGTGCAGGGGGTCAGACTAGATGATCATAATGGTCCCTTCTGACCTTAAAGTCTATGAGTCTATGCAGGGTGGATCATCCCACTTGACAGGCCGGATCTGGCCCACGGAGGCCCTTTTGCCCACCCCTGCCCTAAACCCACCTTGCCTTAGTGACCCACTGCCAGTCTTCATCTAGCCCCTGCCACAGGGGCAAAGTGCAGCCTAAAATGGCCACTCCTCATTGGCCAGGGGGCATGCTTCCATCTCCTGTCCTGGCTGCCCCCGCCACCCTAGTACCTCAGGACTTGCATCAGGCCCCCCAGCCTCAGAGTGAGATCAAGCCAGAGCTTCCCCAGCCCTGCCTACCTTTCCTCAGTGCTGCTATCTTAGCAGCCAGGTGCTTCATGCTTCCTGCTCCCCAGCTAGAGTAAGTCTATCTGTCTTCCTTGTGCCAGGAGTCCTTATTTATACACCCCCCAGCTGGGCCCTAATTGGCAGTACCAGCCTCAGCGGCAGGCTTTGCTCTCAGCCCTCTCCCTCTGCCTCTACCATTAAAGGGCCAGTGTGGGGGCAGGCGCCCCATCACATCAGGCTTTTAACCTTTCCTCACAGGTCAGGGTGATGGTTCAATCACAGTGGTCCCCTTGAGGCTGTCACCCAGGGTGCTGCTCATACGCTTGGGACTCCCCACCACGCTGTCCTGCTGGGCCAGAAGCAATAGCCTCCCCCCGCAAAGGCACAGAGTTGGGTAACAGCCCCCCAGCAGATGCAAATAACAACTCATCAGTGGGAGGGCTCAGTTCAGGGACTTGACAGCATCCAGGAGCACAGCCCTCAGAGGGACCAAAACCCCAATCAATCTCTTATTCTGGCTAAAAGTTTTACACAGAGGCTGCATCTACACTGGCAAGTTTTTCCGTAAAAGCAGCTGCTTTGGCGCAAAAACTTGCCAGCTGTCTACACTGGCCGCTTGAATTTGCACAAGAACACTGACGATCTCATGTAAGATTGTCAGTGTTCCTGTGGAAATACTATGCTGCTCCCATTCGGGAAAAAGCCCTCTTGTGCAAATGCTTTTGTGCAAGAGAGCCAGTGTAGACAGCTAAAAACTGTTTTGCGCAAAAAAGCCCCGATGGCAAAAATGGCAATCAGGGCTTTCTTGCGCAAAACCACGTCTAGATTGGCATGGACGCTTTTGTGCAGAAGCATCCGTGCCAATCTAGACGCTCTTTTCCACAAATGCTTTTAATGGAAAAACGTAGCCAGAGAAAGTTCATTAGCTTCAATCTCTTCATCAATGAAACAGTGAGATATGCACAGCTGTGGATCCCCCAGAGGTAGCAATTATTTACACTGTGTTTGATAATAAGCACGTGATTTTATTAAGTATGAAATGTAGGATTTAAGTGATTTCAAGTGAAAACAGGCCCATCAAAGCACGTTAATAAGCCAAAAAAAAAACCCCCAAAACATGTCAACTAAGCCTAATACGCTGAGAGAGATCATTACAGATCACAATTCTCACCCTAGTCCTTACTCCGGGTAAAATATTTCAAGACAGAGCTAATCTTTTTCCTGATCTGGATCTAACAGCTTCTTGTGTCTGTAGAGTTCTTTGTTTTCAGGTTTCTTCATGTGTGTTCTGTTAGGGTATGTGAGGCAGTTTCAAAAGCCAGCTGAAGGCAATAGTTGGTTGCTTCCCATTCCTTAAGTAGAATTTCTCTAGGACGAGAAAACCTTGTCAACTCTCCCTATACCACCATCCCAATGGAAAAATACCAGATTCAAGATGGATTCCAGCACCAGGTGGCATGGTCACATGTCTTTAGGACCAACCACAGTTTAGACTTATAGGAAAAGCTAAACCATTTACTGATCATTGTCTTGATCACTGGGCCACTAAGCCCTTTAAGTGCCACTAGTGGCTACCAGTAGAAATTCTGGATTAATAAGCAGGTTCACACTTCATATTTCTGACTTCACATACGATATTGATACATGAAACATAAACAGAATGGGGATCACAGCCTCTCGAATGATAGGTTACTCAATCTATTTTGCATAAAGCATATTTGAGTTATGCACATTTATATTCAAAATATATTTCCATACACCCCCCAGCATAGTGTCACAGTCAGGTTTTCACACCTTTTATAGTTGTGTTGCTTTCCAGCTTGTCCACATCTTTTTTAATGTGTGTTCCCCAAACCAGACAGAGCATTCCATCTGAAGCTTTACCATTGCCTGGTAGACTGTTACAATTAACTCTCTTGTGTTATATACAACACTTCTGTTAATACATAAATATTAACCTTGATTTTACAACTGCATCACATTGTCGGCTCATATTTTATTTCTGATTCACTATAACCCCCCGATCCTTCTCTGAAATACTATTTCCTAGCCACTCAGTCCCCATTTTTAGTTTTGCATTTGATTTTTCCTTCGGAAGTGCAATGCTGTGCACTTTACTGAGTTTCATCTTGTCAATTTCAGACCAATTCTCCAATTGATCAAGGTCAATTTGGTAAAAATAAAGTGCTCTGGATCTCCCTGCTCACCCAGAATGCAATTCATCTCCTCTAGCACAAAGAACTTTGCAACATTTTAAGTCTCACTAATACCCTATTTTGAGGACTTAAATGATGCTCTTGGTTGGGCTGGTCCTCTGCACAGGGTTAGTTCCACTTACAAGGCCAGAATCCCAATCAAACACAAAGTATAGGTGCAAGAAATATTCCTTTGGATGTGTTCCTCTTCAATTTCCCTCTCCCTTTAGGGAGCTGAACAACTGGATCTTGAAAATCAGTTAAAACAGATTCCTGCGTCTCAGTGCCCGACTTTCCACATCATAGTGACTGGTGTCTGCAGGGGGAGGGGATGCAGGAAGGGCTACCCAGAAGGTTAGGGAGGAAGCAGGAGGGAACACCTTAGTTAGGGTACGTCTACACTGCAGTGTTTTTCCAGAATAATCACTGCTATTCCAGAAAAACAATACTAGCGTCCACACTGCAATTGCATTATTTCGACAGGCGTAATTTTGAAAAAGAAGCCTTCAGGAAATAACACAGGTGCCCTGCTGGCCACTCCATCCACACTCATCACAACTCTATAGTTCCTGTCTCCTGGCAGCTCTTAAAGCTGCAGAGACCGGGACAGGGCTTGTGGCAGGAAGCAGGCCCTGGGAGCTTCCACACACCTCATGGCTGCCAGTGCCTGATGTGTGGGCACCCATGTCCCAGCCACGAGCCTCACAAAAGCCCACTGGTCCTCCCAGGGAGCATGCACAGGGCTCTCAGGAACCTGCCAGAAGCCGAAAAAGACGTGCGTCATCCTGGTCTGAGGCAGAGATCCTGGCCCTCCTGGAGGTATGGGATGAAGAGGAGACCCTCTGGGATCGCCTCTCTAGATGGCATAATGCTGACATATACGGCTGGATGAGCAGGACCCAGGCCACGAAGGGCCACCACAGGACTCTGGAACAGGTCCAGAGCAAAGCAAAAGAGCTCCGGCAGGGCTACACCGGGGGAAGGAGCGCAACTCTCGTTCTGAGGACCCCACTCCTGCTCCTATTACAAAGAACTGCACAGCATCCTGGGGGTGGTGCAGCCCCTGCCCCACCCCTGGTGGTGGACTTGGGGCTGAAAACACCCATCATCACCTGCCCCGGGGTCCCAGCCCAGGAGGAGGAGGAGAAGCTAGAGGAGGAGGAAGAAACAGTGAGCACAGTGACCATCGTCACCTTGGAGCTGGTACCCCAAGGCCTGGATGTCTCCCAGGCATCTTCGGAGGCCGGGGAGGGATCATCAGGTGAGTGCTCTTAGTTTTCACAGAGAGGGTGGGAGTGGTGGGTGCTGAGGGGCTGTGGTGTGATTGCTGCTTGGCCTTCTCAGCCTGGCCATCGTGAATAGACATGCAGCACCAGTCTGTGCCACACAGCCCCAGGAGGTAGCCCCAGAGCACCCCAGGCTCCTGTTTACAGGCTCTGCGGAGGCCGGACACACCTCTGACCCCCGGGGGGAGGACACCCTCTCACCACTAGACACTGCTGGAAGATGGCTGGGGACAAGGACACACACACGCATGTACACAGTCTCTGGAGTGCTGCACACGGCACACGGACATCACCCGCTCCCGGGGACAGCGCTGCCAGGCACCAGTGTGTGTGGCACTGATAGAAGCCCAGGCTGCTCGAGGCCCCTCTCCTAGCCATTGGATCCCAGTGTGGCCGGATACTCCCCGTGCCTGCTTGTCCGTGGGATGGGGGGAGGGTGGGGAGTATGGTCCCTTGGGACCCTGTGAGGCAGGGCCAGCTGTCCAGGCCATACGTGGCCTTGCTCCAGGGACATCACCATCCTCTGACCTAAGGACTGTGGCTCTCAGCTCACTCATGAGGGTAAGACCTAAGGGACATTGTCTCCAGGGTGACTGAGCATCTCTCTTTATTCTCCCCAGCTGGACCAGCCATGATTGTGGGGCAAATACCAACAGCCGAGCCGGCCGCCCGACCCTGAACGCTATCTTTCGAAATAGCAAATTGCTATTTCATTGTGCTTTTTGTGTGTAGATGTTCTATTTCGAGAAGATATCTTTCTCAGAAGAAAAGCTTATTCTGAAAGAAGCTTACAATTTAGATATAGCCTTAGCAATTAAGATTTTGGGGGGGCACAGTGGGGCGGTGCACCCTCCGAGTGCTGCCATGAGTCACCTCTGTTCCCAATCCTATGTCCCCACACCACGAAGTTGCTCAGTTTTACCTTGCGTCGCACTGCTGACCTTCTGCTCCTGGACTCTTCTGAAAAAGAGCCTGCCAGCCTCTCCCAGAATCTAGGCAACATTTAGCAGCTCTAGATGGAGGATCCAGTTGTGGCTACCAAATCTCATGTAGCTTGTAGGTGGCAGGATTTGAAGCTGGCTCTCTGGAGAGGAAATGAGGGTGTTGTGTTAATGCCCTGTAGTGCTGTCTGGACTGGGGAAACCAACATTAAGAAATGCCAACAAAGAATTCAGTCTTCTGGGAGTGGATGAAAAGTCCTTTGAACGACTCCTGGCCTTGCTCACGAGGCAATGAAATGCTGTGCTTGGGGAGGGCATGGTCAGAGCTGAAACCCTGAAGAGGAGATGGAACAGCTTTTAGGGAAGCAATAAACAAGCTCTCTCTCTCCGGGACACGTGTTCTTGCCATGGCCCCAAAGCATCATTAATCTCAGGCAGATGACCTTTCTTCCAGCTCATTAACATCAAATGCTTAAGAGAAGGAGGGCAGAGCCATTATGTAGCAATTTATATGTAAATGCATGAGGTACCAAATAAAAGCGAGTCCACTGGCATTCATTAAGAAAACAGCGCTATTGGGGCAAGTTTGGAAAGATCTATGGTTTTAAAATTTAGCAGAACAAAACAAAACACATTTGTTAACTGCCTGGTCAGTCTCTGTTCCTGGACTCTGACTTTGCGGGTTTAAAACCCCAAACCCGCTTGGAAATGTGTACACACAGCCATGCGAGGAGCGTAACTGATGTAACGCATTGCTCTTCCAGCTCCATAGACCTAGCTGTGACTTGCAAAGGGGAACGCTATGGCTAAGAGGGATAGGATCAGAGTTAGCTAAAGAAAAACCAGATGGAAACACCCTACCTGGGAGCCTTCTCAGAGGCTACGTCTACACTGGCACCCTTTTCCCGAAATGCTTAAAACGGAACAGTTTTCCGTTATATGTATTTCCGGAAAAAGCGCGTCTACATTGGCAGGATGCTTTTCCGGAAAATCACTTTTTCTGGAAAAGTGTCCGTGGCCAATGTAGACGCGCTTTTCTGGAAAAAAGCCCCGATCGTCATTTTCGCGATCAGGGCTTTTTTGCGGAAAAGACTACTGTGCTGTCTACACTGGCCCAAACGTGAGCAACATAGTTTTTCCGGAAAAACACTGACAATTTTACAGTAGATTGTCATTGCTTTTCCGGAAAAGCAAGCTGTAGACAGCTGGCAAGTTATTCCGGAAAAGCAGCTTCTTCAATATAGGCTCCGATATATGTGCCCTTGGTGATGAGTTATTTAACTGGACAAAGTACTTAAGAGCATACGGGGCCCAGCTCTGCTCTCAGTTATGCAGGAGTAAGTCTAGTGGCTTGATGAGGGCTGCATTTGCCCAGTACCTCCTGCTCACCTCTGTTGTCTAGGACTCTTTCATATGATTCTAGACCTGCCCTCAGCAGCCCAGAGCGTGCAGCCTTTGATGGACGGGGAAGGAATATTGCCCCTTTCACTGGGTCTCTTGGCTGGCCTCCATCACATGTTGTGAGGGTGAAGAACCTCGTCATTCTCCACTCTCACCCTTGCTACTTAGGTTCAGGTTAAGTGCCACTATCCATTTTATCTGTGCTCCCAGCTTAGAGCTGCTTCTGGCAGTAATAGATGGGAACTAGGGAGAGCTTCGGGCTCTGTTCCCAGTGTAGATCCACAGCCTTCAAGAAGGTATAAAACTAAACAAAGTGCATTTGTTTATCTCTAATCAAATCATTAAAGTATTTTACAGTAATGCTGCTGAGAATGTGACTGCAGGGAATACACGAACCTATTGTATATATACAAGGGAGAAGGCTACACACAGCACTTTGTAGCCCTGGAAAGATTTTCCTCTCTTGCAAGTCTGGCTTGGATCAAATGGAAATGAAATGGGAGAACTCAGTTTCCAACCCAAACCTGCACCACAAGGCCTTGGCAACTCTGGGTTTCATTGGCGGTACCTGCTCCGAAGAGACTAAGGACTAGAATTGCAGAGGCAAACTGGCAATCCCTTCTTGCAGAGCACTACTAATGCAGGGTTCCTGGCTCTGCCAGGCCCCTCTTGCCACAACCAAAGGCCTCAGAACCCTCCCCCCCCCCCAATAAGTTGCTCGTTCTTCACTCTTGACCAAGCAGGACTCTCCCCTGAAAGCTGCTGGCTAACGTGCACTTCCCGTCCAGCTCCAGCAACAGCAGCAGTGCTCCGAGGGGTTTTATGGACAATACCAGCAATGCAAGGGGAATGAGGCTTTGGCTTTCCACTTTTTAACTGATGAGCAGAACGTCTGTGCAGCTGTGTTAATGAAGCTTACAGAAGAGTTTACCACTCCATTGTACAGTTTACAACACAGTAATTAGGTTACGGTGTATTCCAGTTGGCTTCTTGCAAAATCTCGGTGCTTAGCATTATAGGCTACAACATGCAAATTATAATAGATGCAGTGAGACCTTTTTTCTCTCTGAAAACAAACAAACAAACAATCAAACAAACAAACACACATACAAAATCCCTACTGAGGTGCTCTACTTTTCTCTATTGTCAGTGTTTATTCAAAAAGGCATGTTTCAGCTGGACTTCACGTACAAACACCTGGATCTATCAGTACATTTTTGTTCATTTTTCTTGTTTTTTATTTGGCTTTCAACAGCTTCTAGGGCAAAAGTGTTCAGGGAAGGGGAGCTAATGAAAACCAGTGGTGAAGTTATAGTACCAATCTCAAAAAGACAAGAGTGTATGTCCTATAAGAGCTGCACAGCATCAAAGTGTCAAGCAAAATGAGCACGTTCACATTGTATAATGTGGTGGAAAGACCTAACGGAAGCATCAGAGGTGCCATCTCCGGTTTCCAAACATCCATTTTGTAGCCCTTCTCCTAGGCACCTGTACGAAGAGAGGCTAAGCTCCTCGATCGCTGTGGGCCAAGCCATGCCTCGGTAACCTGTTCATTGGTAACACACACCACTATGGAGGGGTTGGCTTTCTTGTTGTGTGTTTCCTGCATGAGGGGCATGACCAAGCAACATGCTGTAGTTCTGGGATCCCAGAGGCACAGGGACAGGATCAGCCTTTGCAAAGCTTCCAGCTGTATCTGTTGGCTGGGTGACCATCCCAAGGCATCTTACAACACACAGCAGAACAGGCTTGCTTTAAGCCCGGGGTTAAAAAGCACCATACAGCAGAAGCTCTATTTTAGGAAAGCTCAGACTGGTTTTCAGCCAGTTGGTTTAATTCTGGCACATTTGTTTTGAAAAGAGACGTGGCCTGGTCAGCAACATTAGAAGGGTCTGTGCCAACATCTGCTTCATTTCTAAGTGGTTACAAATGACACAAGAGTATAACTCTCTGTTTGAAATGTGGGCCTTTCTCCTGCCCCTGCATGCAGCATACACTGTATTCCCCACGCTGCAGAAGGGGCCTGGCTCCCCTCCCTTTGAGGTCATCTGCAGAACTGACTGGGAATTTTTGGATACAATTTTTAGGCTGAAAAATATCGATGCCTCAGCCCTGAGACTTTGTGCAGAGAGGGGTCAGGTTTGATGTACTCCCCACTGAAGAAAAAGGTTCAGAACTGCCAAAATGCCCAACTTCGATATTTTCACAGGTGCAATTCATTCAAATACACTTAATATTTCAAAATGGAAGCTAATTTGTAGCCCAGTTTTAAACAAGGTCAAAATAGAAACAGTTTCAAAGTTATCAAAATTATTATTGTGAAATTAATAATGCATTCTTGAATCCTCAAGCTATCCTGTCTGTGGTGTGCCTGCGCTGCAAAAAACCTGCCTGGCATTGAGTGTCAGAGCCCGGGTCATCTGACTTGGGCTTATGGGACTTGGGTTGTGGGGCTAAAAATAGCAGTGTAGGTGTTCCCACTCAGGTGGAGCTAGGCTCCGTTACCCTCCCCTGTCATTGGGTTTCAGAGCCCTGGCTCTAGCCTGAGCAAAAATGTTATTTTTAGCCCTGCAGACAAAGTGTAGACATAGGCTACGTCTACACTATAAGTGTTCTTGGCAAAACATATGCTAATGAGGGTCTCATTTGCATGAGTTGCCATCTCATTTGCATATTTTCTGCCGATCCATTTTTGCCTATGGGTTTTTGTGCAAAAACAGAAAGTATGGATGTTTTCTTTTAGTGCAAAAACCCCTTTTCCTGCCAGATCAGTAAACCTCCTTTTTTGGGGCATAAGGATCTGGTGGGAAAAGGGATTTTTGCACAAAAAATGGCTTGCATAAATGGCTTGCATAAATTATGCAAACGAGGCACAGAAATCTGCTAATCCATGCCTCATTTGCATACTCACTGCCGGCAAAACCGGCAGTGTAGATATAGTCATAGTGTCTGTGCTCTGTATGGGTATGTCTACATTTCATTCCTCTCCCGAGGAAAAAAATGGGGTTAATCCAGTTATTTTGAAGGAAGGGTTTTATCTCGAATGAATAACCCTGTTTTTTTCTCAAAATAGCGCTATTCCGCAATAGCGCCATAACGCGATTATGCAAATGAAGCACGGGAAATTCAAATCCACGCTTCATTTGCAATTTCGGGTGTCTGCATTTGCATTCCTCTCTCGGAAGAGGAGTGAAATGTAGACATACCCTATCTGACCTGTGTGGAGATCACTGACACCCTAGATAAGTATGAGCAAAAGCTAGTGCCCTGGAATGTGCACAAACAGCAAATAAACAACACGGCCAAACTGAACCACCTTTGGGAGTCAGAGGGAATATTTTCACCACTGGGCTGTTTATGCAAAGGTACCAGAAAGCTCTTTTAAAGGGGCAGCCAGGGATTTCCATGTTAGGAAATCTTTTGGGTGTTGTAGCACATAGATGGTATGTCAGGGCACCAGAAAGGGGTAGAGACAGGGCACTTCAACAGCAGAGAGGAAATGACCAGTCTCTAATCAGCGGACCACTCTATAAGGGCTGCTGCAGCTACATGCTCTAAGTTTTGGTTGAGGTGAAAGTGTCTTGTTGATGGCTCCAGGATCAGAGCGGTCTTTCCCCCACCATGTTAGCAGCCAAACAAGAATGAGACAATGGTTTATTATTGCTGTGGCATGTAGAAGCAGAGTATGGTAAAGTGGGGCCACAAAAGAGTCTTGCAACAAGGTGACTCAAGAGGGAGTGTCTTGAGTTGGTGGAAGTGCTAATATTGTATTGATTTTTACAATTATAAAAGTCTTTTCAATAAGCAGCATGAGCAAATCCTCAAATCCCCAAAGGCTTAGCTGGCTTCTTTCTTCCTCTTTGAAAACAAAACAAAACAAAATTAAACTCACAGGCAAACCATAAATAATCAGAAGAGCCAGCTAGGAATGCTTCGATATTGGAATACGATTGCATTATTGCTTTTGTTTTTTTATCCTATCATATTAACTTTCATAATTGCCACAGAAGAGCTTTTGTAATAACACAGGAATCCTTGTGCATAAGCAAGTTTGTGTGTGAGCACTTGTGTTTCTCTGGGCCTGAGTGTTTGCAAATATGTGGGTGAATGTGTATCTGTGAGTATATGGAAGTGTTCGTCTTGTGTGTGTGTGTCTGTGCATTTCTCTTTGTGGTTAGCATGTGGAGCAGCATCTGGGAATGTATTTATTTGTATGCCTTTATATCTGTGAGTATCTGTGTGCATTTCTGTGTGTGCTGGTGTCTACAGCTGCGTGTTTCTCTGTGAATCTGCATTTGTTTGTTCACATTTCTCTGGGTCTGTAAATCTGTGTTTATGCATATTGCATTTGCGCAAGTATCTGTGTAAGGATGCATCCATCCCTGAGTATTTGCTTGTATTTGTATCTGCTGCTTCTTGTGCATTAAGGATGTCTAAGAAGTTTAACATGGGAGAAAAATGGCACATTTTGTCAGAGAGTAGAGTTTACAGTGAAAGCCAATGTAGAAAGATAGCTCTGCATTTCTGCTTCTCAAAGCTGCTTATTGGACCACAGAACTAAAAAGATGATGGCAATCAAAGGAAATAATTTATAAACAGCAGATGTTTCATAAACTATGATAAAAACCCCACACAGCGTATGCATGCGCCTTGACTTGGAAAAAGGTATCTAGACAGAGCAGCTGCTGGAAAAGCCAAGGGAGGTTAGCTGCAGCGTGGCAGCGAAATACACACACAATGGCAAGAGCTTAATAAGAAATTTCAAAAGCCATGCAGAGAGGGGATCCAAGGGAAATTAATCTCATGTATTTTCAGAAGAAATAAGAAAATGATGTGAAGAGGGGGATGGAGCAGGGAGGAAAAGGGAATTCATAATAAAGATGCAGCAAAGTTGGGCTGAGATTTGAACTCTTTATATTGCACACTCTGAGCGGACCCGGGGTATTTTCAACTGGCAAGCTGAAATCTGACCTGATCCCTGTTTCTCCCTTGCCTGGGTTCTGTAATAGTGCGGCTGCCACTGGGGAGATGGGGAGTAGCAGGGAGGAGGCATCTGGGACTGTCACTCATCACCAGAGTGCCTCTTTGATACAGCTGTGAACATTTCATTTAGACATCAAAGTGCCTTTTAATTCCAGCCTTCAGATTAATGGATTTCATTTCCTCTGCACCTACCAAATAACAATGCCAGGATTTCAGCCGGAGTACTTCCAGCTAGTCCTTCCTCTCTAATTACTAGTTCTCGTTTTTTGTAATTGGACTTCCTCCTTTCTTCCTAGTCCTTGGCTTCTCAACCAGCCACTTCGTAGTTCCTGTTGCTACCTCTGAAACTGCACGGACCAAAGCAGGTGCACAGCAAAGGGGACACCGCCTGTTCTTTTGCCCTGGCCTTGGTGGCTCTCTGTTTCTCTGCTATTATTTTTACAAGCCTGTAGGTGGGGGATCGGCTAGAGGAGCACTGGGCCAGGAAATCTGTACTGCACTGAGAATGCTCCAAGAGAAAGCATCTGTATATGGAGAGCTCCAGCACCCCAGGCCAGGGTGAGAGGAGAACCATTTCCAAGAGAAGTGCTGCCCTGAGACAGTGGGGCACCGTCTTTCGAGACGTCTCCCCAGGGATAGCAAGAACTGCATGCAGGGGCACTGGCGAGTCACTTGCATTACTGAAACTCTGACATTTGATGCCAAGGACTATGCCCGACTGGGGCATTGGCTGTGGTAGGAAGAAGCCCAGGGAAAGGTGAGCAGGAGGACAGCTGAACTGGGCCGTCCTGAGCTCTCACACTGTCAGGGTCCTGCGTAAAGATTCTGGTCCTCCTACCCACCTCAGGGCCTCTTTGCCTAGCCCTGGGATGGGCAGGGCTACTGATAGAGAGGCTGACTAGTCTGTTCCTGGTACACTGAACTAAAAGAGAGACTGGAGCAGCAGCCCCTGACCAGTAGGACTGAACAGACCCCCCCGCTATAGGCATTTTGGGATACCATCCATCTGAAAGACACAACCATATACTAATACTTGTATGAGCATACCTTGGGTTGCTGCTGCAGAGAGCACCTCAGTAACACCCAGAAATACTTTCCCAGCAGGAGATATAACCACCTCAGCACATCGCTGGAAATCTAAGATTGTCACTCATACCCCTTCCCTCAGAAAAGTGAGCCTTGAGATTCCTTTCTTAAACCACCCCTGCTCTGGATTGTCTGGGAAGGCTCCAGGCAAGGCTCCACTTGGCACTGATCCTGGTGGAAGAGTCTTTGCAGTGTCACATTGCAGCTATGGACAAGCTACAGAGCTTCCATCCAAGAAAGACACATGAAGATATGTTCCTTGTCAGCTTGGCAGGTCTCAGCTCAGATAAGGTATGTTACACACCGAGCCTCCTAATACAGTTTATCCTTCCATTCCATCGCCTCCTTTAAGTTTGACGTTCTGGCCATTTTCCTATCACGCTATCTTTAAAGTTCAGTACCCATCAGCCTGTTAAGTGTCTCTGAATCATACAGGTTTTCTAGTTTCACAACCTGAACAAGTAACAACTTAGTCAATTGGCTGTCTGTTAGTTGCAATGAGTGGCTGTGGCCAATTTGGTATTTTTAAGTCATTTTCTTGTTGTTCGGTATCCACCATCTGTAGAACTTGCCTTGTTGATTTTTCTGTCTGACGACCAAACAGTAGATATTGATCAATGTTCCCTCTAATTTTTCCAACCTGGCGCAGAATAAATGTTGTTATGTGTATTGATGCATGTGTGGATGTGCACCACCAATATAAACACCTGCTGCTGGCTATGGGCACTCTGCTAATCAGCTGGATGGTGTTTGGATCTCTCCTGGGTGGTTGCCCAAGTATGCAGCCTACAGGAAACAGTGATGTCATCAGTTTCTGTTAAACTCTCCACTGTTGGTCATGATCACACTTGATATGAGCAAGTAACTATTTTTTTTGTGACAGCTGAAGTGCTTCATCCCTTTTCTCCAGCCATTTTGAAACAAACAGTCAAAATGGCACAGGCCTGGAACAGGCCGCTCTCTGCAGGATGTCTGTGGTGAAAGTGCTGGTGGGGTCTTTTCGCTTTCTTTATCTGATTTGCCTGGCCCTCACATCTGGGCATCTGAGAATGGTTCTTTCCCAATGTCAGAACAGTAGTTTTGAGTAGGGCTGTGATAATGTAGTAGTCAGGTCAGAACAATCCTTGGCTACAGGAATTTGCCAGAATATGCATGGCCAACTATAGCTATTCTCAGCTCAGATTAGATATGGCATCACTTAATGGCTAAACATTATAATACAGGTCCACAACTACACTGTGTATGCTCACTGGGTACTTGGCCCTTTAAATCTGGGACAGGGCTCCTAATGCAGCCTTATGTGAGTCATTCTGCCTCAGAATGTCAGCTGCTGTTCCTTTCCTCCTATCTTGTAGGTGTTCAGATCCTTTCATGTAGTTTTCTGCTAGCTTTCTCTCTGTGTTTTCCTGGAGGCAGGTCACAGATGGCATTTTATCACAGTTTTAGATTCAGATGGATGCAATTGTGTCAGTTAAACTTCCATGGAGGGAGTCCAATTTTCAAGTTCATGGCATGCATCTCAGTTTAAGTGTTCAGATCAGCACTTAAGCACCCAAATGCATACTTCAGGCATCGTAGCTGGGATTTCAAAGGAGCTTAGTGGTTAGGTACCTGGGTACTTAACTTCCTTAGGGCATCTTAGGACATGGACTTATTCAGGAAGAGCTCTCCCAGAATGAGTCCCTGTGTGAACATTCTTATCCCAGAATAAGGGTGCCTTGTTCCTATGCAGCATAACCACTTTAAGACTCTTCTCTGGAATTAGAGCATCTGCACATGGAGTTATTCAGTTATAACTGATCCCTGATCCTGGGAAATGGGGCCTGGCAGACACAGAGGAGAAAAGCCATGTGAACCACAACTCTGCCCTGCTAGCATGACCAGACCCCATCCTGCCTCCTGCCTTCAGGGTTCTGCTCTAAGGGAAAGTAGCACTCTGCTGGAAAGTAGCACTCTGCTGCAACATGAATGACTCTCAAAACTGGCTATTCATAAAACTGTCTTTCAAAGCCTCTCTGATTTGGCACTGCCCTGCACTGTGATCTCTTTATTGCCCTGGTGACTGGCTGCTCCAAACCTCCGACTAGGTGCTGTGTCTCAGCCACTCCCCCTACCTCCCGCCACCGGATAACTTTCCCCTGTGCCCTCACAAATATTATGGAGGACACAGCAGGCTGCCACCACCAAGGGAATGCTGCTTTTGCTGAGATCTAACCTAGTCAGTAGACTCCTAAACATTTCCTTTAAATGCCCAAAACACATTCCACCACTATTCTGCACTTGCTCTGCCTGTAGTTGAACTGCTCCTTGCTGGAGTCCAGGCTGCCCATGTACAGCTTCATGAGCCATGGGAGCAAGAGGTAGGTTGGGTCACCAAGGATCACTATTGGCATTTCCACCTCTCCGATTTCTGACTTTCCAGTCTGGGAAAAAAGTTCCAGCATGCATCTTTCAGAAGAGGAAGGAGTCCTAACCATGTGTGCATCATGCACCTTTCCCGACCATCCCACGCTGATGTCAGTGAAATGGCCCATGTGATCAACCAGTGCCTGCAGCACCATCGAGGTGTAGACCTAGTAGGTTATGTACTCCGTGGCAAGGTGATTCGGTGCCAAGATGGGGATGTGTGTCCATTTTTTCCAGAGTCACTACCCTCTGCAACAGAATGGTATTGATTGCTTTGGCTACTTGCATAACACCAACCCCCACTGTAGATTTCCCCACTCTGAACTGATTCCCAACTGGGACTGCAAGCTTCCCCAGAGCAATCGCCAGGCACTTCTCCACTGTCAGAGCGAGTCTCATTCAGGTGTCCCTGCACGTCAGGGTGGGGGTAAACCATTTGCAAAGTTCCATGAAAGTGGCCTTACACATTTGAAAGTTTTTCAGCCACTGCGGATCATCTTATTAATGCAGCACTATGCGGTCCCACCAGTCAGTACTTGTTTCATGGCCCCAGAATTGGCATCCCACTGTTTCCAGTGGATCAAATACTGGCTGCATTTCCAATTTGCTCAACACAAGGGCTTGCCTGTACAGCATGCCCCTACAACCCCGAGATTCCATCTCATCCTCTTTCTGGAGTGAGGCGCATACACTCTTGACATATTCCACGATTAGGCAAACCAAGGCAGACATCAACATCACAATGCACAAAGAGGATTCATAAAGGGCAGGGGGGTGGGGGGAAGGCATGCTAGCACTGCTATGGCCTCTGCACAGGTAACCAGGGTGAAAAAGGGTTAAAAAAACCTGTTTCCCATTGATCTCAAGCTAGGGGAGAGGGAGTAGATGAGCACATTACGGACACTGATGACGAACCCAGAACCACCCAGTTTTGGTCACAGCATGCACCAGGAGCATAACCCAGAATGCAAAGTGGCACAAGCACTGAGGGACAGCTACCTACAATGTATTGCTCTCACAGTGGATGACAGTCTTCCTATTGGGGACTTCAATCTATGTTGAATTCTTGTGCGCAGTGGGGCATGGAGCTTTGACTTTACAAATTCGGGTGGCAGGAAATGGACCTTTATAGATTCGACCTTATTTCATAGTGTAGACATGGTCTTAGGCTGGGACCATTGTTCCCTGTAACTTATAGGCTCATGCAGCTACTTAGTATAAGAGGAGTAGCTGTGTTAGTCCAAATCTGCAAAAGCAGCGAGGAGTCCAGTGGCACCTTATAGACCAACCGAAGTGTTGGAGCATAAGCTTTTGTGGGCAAAGACCCACATGCATCTGATGAAGTGGGTCTTTTCCCACCAAAGCTTGTGCTCCAACACTTGGGTTGGTCTATAAGGTGCCACTGGACTCCTCGCTGCTTTTGCAGCTACTTAGGATATTCCAGTGCCACTCAGCTGATCAGGAGAGCACCCACAGCTAGGTTTTTTGTTTCTACTGTTGGTGCACATTCATACATGCCTTGATGCACATAAAAATGTATTCTTCACATGCATGGAAAAATGCACACATGGACGGAAAAGATTAGAGAGAACATTGGCTGGGACTCTTCTCTGCAGCCGACACCCAATTATCATAGTGCATTAGAAAGGCTTTAATTCAGTGGAGAATCATACTGTTAGATTTCTCATTCACCCACCTACTGGTATCTTCCTGATGTGTGCACTTGGGATTGATTCCATTCCATGTGCGTCATGGAGGAAGAGCAGATTGTGAATTTGCATGTGTTTTATATTTGCTTTGTGCTCACAGTCTTCAGCTCTCATATCTAGTGTTCTTCTCCCACAGGAATAGAGCCTTCATAAAAACCTGGGGCTGCCTCATCCCTGGAGCTGGACTGAGACATGACGGAGCAAAGTCATGAGTCTGCGTTTTTCCATGAAGGAAGGATCTCTTGTAAAGTTCTAATTTGGAAGGTATTTAGCAGAACTTATTCCAATAGGATTATTATTGATTTGTTGAACTGGGAGCCTACCTGCTCTGGATGCTGCACATGCAGACATTTCTAAAGCACTTAGCACAATGGGACCCCAGCCTCAGTGGGGCCCTCTACTTGCTACTGCAGTATGGTTATTGAAGATGAATAACAAAAATAACTCCTGACATAAAGAGCTAGTAATAATTGAAGGCTGAACATTTTGAAGTTGCCTACAGGATTAGGACAAGCAATTCCCTTTGGTTTAGATGGGAATTAGGCATCCAGATCTTGTAGTTTAGTGAGGTTAAAGACTACGAGCTCTTAAGTGTTGTGAGAGCCTCAGATAAAATGCATGGCATAAATAGGCTCCTTCATTCTCCTACCATAAGCAGGAGATGTAGGACCACTTCCAAGAGCAGTCCATGCAAACCCACAGACCCTGGGCTCAACCCTCTGCCCCCAGCCATTAACAGAAAGAGGAATAAACATTCTCCCTTATTCTATTCCATTCATGTACACTTTAAGGTAAATGCATCATTCTATGATATCAGCTTAGCTGACTTTATCATGTTAGATGACTAGACTTTATATTGAGCAAAATGGGTGGCTTTAGTGTTTTCGCATGTCAGGAGGGACCCAGGGTATGGATTTGGTTGCCCTGTGACTAGAAATGAATTGCAGAGTAATTTGATGTTTGGTTGGCGCTAGAATAGACGTCTGATTGTTCGGGGAGCAGATGGCAGGGGTCAGTGCATGAACGCTCTCAGTCTGTTTCATTTCCCGGAGCCAGAGGGGGAAAGTGCCACATCTGTAGGCATGGCAAGAGGGCGTCCATGTGTCTAGAATGTGCCACCAGCCGCAGGGGCTTAGTCTCTCCTTGCAGCCAGAGGGAGGCAAGAAGGATATTACCCGTAAGAGTCATACACTGTGATGTTGCCCTGTTGCTTGTTCTTTTGGCTCTGGGTGTTATACAGTCAGCTGCAAACAAAACTGGAGTCTTTACCTATTCATAAGGATTATGTGCAACTGATAAAAGCTGCCTTGTGGCAGACACAGGGTGGTTCAAGAGGCTGAAAGTGGCTCACGCCCAAAGAGTAAGGGAACAGGAGAAAAACTGCTGAAGAAAACTAGTCTGCCCATGGGGCTGTTATGCCAGCTGGAGAAGGCCTCTTAGCTGACTGCACCTTCTTCCCAGCATGCCCTGTCATACCCCTAAGATGGGAGGGCTGGCCAGGTGTGATGCCAAGCCACACTGGAATCCACAGCTGCACACAAGGGCTGGGATGTGACCCTGCATCAGTGTAAACTGGCAGCCTGGAAGGGGCTGCAGGCCACACAACTTCCCTGCCAGTGTTCCCGCTACACGGCAGGGCAGTCCAGCTTCACAGGTGATCAATCAGCCCCACTCAGTTAGAGGCTCCCGGCTCCATGCAGGGAGCTGGCTGACTGGGCGGGGCTGATTAATCACCCGTGAGCTGTGCTGCCCCCCAGCTTAGAGGGAAAACTGATCTCTGCTATTCTTTCACTTAGAGGCCCCTAGCCCAGCATTTGCCCCCAGTCAGCACCACCATTGCTACTGCTAAGGCTGCTTTGCTCAATGATGAGAGGTGTTTTGGTGGGGTGGATGTAGGGGAAAGGTCTGTTTAATTTCTAATACAGAGCCTGAAATAGAACAGCTGCTTATTTTGGGTAAGTTTCACAGGGCCAGGAGACTGGAGGAGAGAGTGGAGCTTGTTAAAAGTGAAAACGATTCTTGGAAAGAAAACAAACCTGCCGAAGTGAAGGTGGGTGGAGGACCAGGGGTTTTATACCCATATTGAACAGGCTTTGTGCGGGTGTTTTTAATGTGTGGCTTCTGTCCTTCCTCCTCCACCCATTCATCTTTTGCAAACAACTCATCTGAAAATGCCAGGTTGATGAAAGGTGTCTGGGCACATAGGGTGCTTTGTCATCTGATTCCCACTTCTGGCCCCACCAGCAGAATCTCTACTGAGCAATTCAAGAGAAAGGACCTAGAGGTTTTTCGCCTTCCTCTGTAGCATGGGGTACAGATCACAGCTGGAGGATTCTCTGCATCATGGAGTCTTTAAAGTATTTGAAGGCTTCAATATCTGAGATATAGGTGAGAGGATTATTCTAGGAGGGGTGGGTGAGATTCTGTGGCCTGCACTGTGCAGGGGGTCAGACTAGATGATCATAATGGTCCCTTCTGACCTTAAAGTCTATGGGAAAATACAATGAGAAAGGCTCTTTTCAAGGTCCTTGGAGCACCTGGTTTATTAGCCATCCTGATTTTCGCTGGCTGCCACTGCCCGAGGCTATAGTGTGCAGGCCCTGAGTCTCACCTTGCATTTCACCACCTGTGCAGCTGAGAGTTTTAAAGGAGCCATTGGGGATTAGGGATCTGTAGCATTGAAATCCCATTGGAATCCAGCCTTCAATCACTGTGGAATGGGAGTGAAATCCTGTCTCTGGCCCAAGGCAGCAGTGGATTCGGACTTGGAAGTGTTTTCTGCCCATGCACCAATGTAAAGAAATGTAGAGGGCGTGGGTGGAGGATGGGGAGGAACTGGGTCCTGGGAGTGTTACAGAGGTACACGTAGGAGGAGATCTTCCATGCCCTACCCCTGTGTACTGACTAGGCACATGCAAAGGGAGCACAAGGAGCTGGAAGCTCCCCAATTCCTTGCAAAGAATACCCTATCCCTGGAGCAGGAAACCTTTCCCAAAGGGGCAGAGCTAGCTGCATCCAGCCTCTGCAAGAGTCTATGATGCAGGGAGCATTTTCGGGGGTTGCTGGGGATGTGGCTGTGAAGGGCCTGCCCCCCCCAGATATTCACCCTAAGGACTAGGGATGTTAGTGAGTACTCGACTGGAGTATCGACTGCTCGCTTTCCCCTCCTGCCATCTCCATGAGAGGCAGCGAGGGAGGAAACAGGAGCTGGTGCTGGGGGGAGCCGGATTAAAAGCTGGTTTCCCCCTAGCTGTGGTGCTAACAATCTATCAGAGGCAGCCAGCAGGGTGGGGAAAGAGGGGGGTTAGGGGAGGCTTCTATAAAGCAGCCTCTGCCTGTGGTGAGCCAAGATTTGCCATGGGCAGAGGCTACTCCAGCAGCAGCCCCTGTCTGCAGTGGTCCTAGTGGGGAGCTGCACCCTCCCGTGGACAGAGGCTGCTGCCACCAAGCAGACCCTGTCTGCGGCAGCTCGGGCTGGCCACGCACAGGGGCTGTTCCTGCAGCAGCCCCTGGCCGCAGCCAGCCCTGGCCACCATGAACGGGGGCTGGTGCCGGAGCAGCCTCTGTTCATGGTGGAAAGGGCTGGCAGCATGCAGGTGTTGCTGGACTTAGCACAAGCCGGGTCCCAGCTCGCGCTGGTCCAGGACGTTGCACCTCGGCATTTTAAATGTAGTAAGAGCCCAGATGGCTCACTCCCAGCTTGAGCCGGCTCTGGAGCTACCCCTGCTGCGGCTCTCCAGAGCCCTCCTTATCAACTAATCATCTAGTCGATACAATTGTATCGACTACACAGTTAGTCAGATATTCGCTATTTAACATCCCTGCTAAGGACTGCAGGGGAGCTGGGCAGCCAGGTGAAAGGAACATCTTAAATCGAGCTGGCCCCTAGCAGTGCCAGGATGGGTGGGACACATTCCCTCCTCCCTCAGCCCTGCAGTGGGCTCAGCAGTGGCATGGAGAAGTTCCGCCGCCGGGAGAAAGGAAGGTGAATGGGGTCTTCCCTGCACTACGGGCTGGAAAGGAGGTAGCTTGGCCTGGCCCGTGGGGACAGTTGTGACCTATGGGATTATCACCCAGTGGGACCGGAGGGCCTGCAAAAGGGATCAGCACATGTGGCCATTAGCAGACAACTGCTCAGTGTCACAGCCGTATACCTGTACCCTCCTGGGCCTTGCATCCTGCCGCACCCCAAAGCATTTCATGCGCTTGGCAAGCCAAAGGCCTGTCTTCCCCCACCGCTCAAATGCCGCCCTCACCTCTGGGGTGAAAACAGCGCACAACAATGCTCCAGAACGGACCACGGGAGGCAGGGAGGAAGAACATCCTGTCGGGGAAGGCAGGCATGTGGGTGGGTGGGATGTAATCAACCACCCAGAGCTTTGGCCTGGACACTCCAGCTTTGCCAGAAACCACAAGAGGAATTTTAATGCCCACATGGACTTTCATGCTGTGAGGGCCTGTCTAGCCACACAGCACCCTGCCGCTCTAGGTAAAAAGTTAACATGTCCCCACTGCTAGAGAACCTGAGCACCTCACAGATGCATCCTCCTGTCACCTCTGCGAGGCAGCACGGTGCCATTACCTCCCTTTTATGGAGACCTGACTCACAGAGGTTTAGTGGCTCTCCCAAAGGTTCATGGGACAGCTGTGGCAGAGCCAGGAAATAAACCTGGGTGGCCCGGCCTTCTTCCTCTCACCTGATAACCTCAGTCTGTGGACTGGGATGAAAACGACTTGGAAGGTAGAATCCAATCTGCTAAACAATCAACACCTTCAGCTGTGCTGACTTATTCCGCCACGGCCTCCTCGCCTCCCTCCCCTCAGCCTGATGCTGCCTGGTGCCAATGAGATCTCACTGCACAAGATGGGATGGCCGTGGGGAAATTTTCTCTCCTTTGCTCTCAGTGGAAGGCAGATTAACTTTTAAATGGAAGAGCTAACATCAAAAACCTTTGCAATTTCCTGCTGAAATGGGCCAATCTGCTGCTTTAATAGGTAATAATGCCAGCAAAGCAATCAGCATCCGACTGGTGAAAATTCCAGTACAGTACTTGGGGGAGGGGGTATTAACGCTGAATACCAATCAGTGGCACAGGCGCCATGTGAACTAAAGGTGGCAGCTGCTTGGGAGCTCAATAAAGATTTCTGGCAAGAATTAGAGCCAAGTACCATAGTTGTGTATGTTCTGATCTCTAGGATATAACAGCAGCCCCTGAACAATACAGGCACTTGATTCAAGCCTTTCCCCTGCAGTTCTCAGCCTCTGAAGAGTGAGGGGCCTGCTGGTCAAACCCCATATGTCTCCCACACAGCACCATGGCAATACAGATGGCTCCTAGGATTTAAGAGCTAATTTCAAGGGATCAGCACTGAGATTACACTTTCCTGCTTCCCATTGCTGTCAGAGTTTGAAACGCAGGAGGCAGCTGGAATGTATTCGCTGGCGCGGCCACTGACAGGGGTGCAGGGGCTGGAATACAATAAGGGGAAAGAGCTGAGGCTGCACGGAGTGTGAAAACAAAGACTGCTCAAGAGTCAGAGGGGATGGTAGGAGGGAGGGAAAGAGTGGAACAGCCAGCGAAGGGATGTAAGAAGGTGGCAAGAAATGAGCACAGCAGCAGCAGCTTGCCGCATCCACCAACCCAACACTTCTAATGAGACGCTGCATACTGCTAGCTTAATGTGTTGGTTTCTTTAAATAAATATTGTAATAAAATATGCAGGAACATTTAGACAAATGCATTGCTTAATTCCCCAGCTTTTCCAGGTCTCTCCTTCTGCTGTCCCGAGGGGGGGTTACTGAATCTGGCTCTGGGGTCTGTTTGTGGCTACTTTGCACCATGCTGCCAGCTAATCTGGCACCAGAGTTGGTTCTTCTGGCTCTGTGCAAGGATGAGTTCCAGGGCAGAGAGCTGTTGAAGGGGTTTTATACCACTTGCCCCACCTGCTGCCAGCATGGCAGGGGAAATGGGGTGTAGTCTGACAAAAAGGGGGTGGCCAGAATGTCCCTGTGCTGTCACCCAGAGCTTGTCCACCCCTGAAATTGTGCCACTCCAGTGCTTCAGTGTAGACGCAACCTACACCAGAGAGAGGGTCCTCTGATTCGCACAGGTAACCTGGGAGGTGGGAGCTGGCAAGATGGAGGAATTCTCCAATCCACCTATCACTATCTACACCTGGGTTATGTTACTTTAATTGTGTTGTCTGGGGTGGGGGGTGTTGGATTTTTCATGTGCCTGAGCAATGGTAGATGGACTGGTCTAACTCTTTAGTGCAGACTAGGGATGTTAAATATCGGTTAATTGAATAGTTGAGTAACCTCATGAAGTCTTATCAGTTACTCGACTATTCTGTAGTCCCCAAGGGCGAGACCAACAGCCACCATATCAGAGGCAGCGGCGCAGGGTGCCAGGTGGGAGCTGGTCCACAGCAGCACAGGGTGGCAGAGGCCCCTGTCTATGGAGGGTCGGTGGGGGGGTGAGACCTCCCGTACTCAGCACGAGCTAGAACTGAGCCAGGCTGCCTGCCCGTCTGGCTCCTAATACACTTTAAATGCAGAGCTGCAGCAGGGGTAAGTCCTGGACCCAGCGTGAGCCAGAACTGAGCTGGGCTGCTGACCAGCCTGCTAAACAATTTACTGATGGGGGGAGGGGGGAATGCGCGTAGTCTATAGCATTAACCTAGAAGCTTTTGCTTATCGATTAATTGGTTAACCGACTACACTGTTACATCCTTCATGCAGACCAGACCTATGTTTTCTGCCCACTGCTGTGGTAGAAATTAGAGCAGTTCTTAGCCTGGTGGGAATGGACTCTGGACACCCCTGCAATATGTAGAGGTGAATTGTGCCATCTCTGCATCCCCTGCCCTGATGTGGATTCTCTCCAGTTGATTTACTGACCAGGATCTAGGCAGGTAGCTTCACAGCAGAAGAGACATTGTGAATTGAACAACATTCAGTGCAGTTTAGACTCCGTCTATACAGCAGCCTTTCACCAGGTCCCTAACAGGTTTGTGCACCCTTTGCTCAAAACACAGGTATGTGCACTTGGCACACAGCCACGAATGGGTTAATAAAGCCAGTGAGTCTTCTCTGGGCTTTAAAGATAAAGAGAAGGTGCTTGTAGTTGATAACAGTGAATGAGAGAGAAACAGAGGGGAAGCTAGAAGCAGGGCTGGGACATGTCATTTTAGTCTGTAATCCCAGTGAGAATTGCTGTTCTTGAGAGATCTGTGCTGCTTCAGACCTGGACGTGGCAATTTGTGGGGAGCCTGCATAAGACTGGCCCTTCTGAGTCACCCTAAACTCAGGAGAAATTACTGCCAACTTGTGAGCCTTTGCTCCAAGCATGAGAAGAGTTGGAATGCTAGGAGTACACTGACCATACGTCCCAGATTTTCAGGGACAGTCTCAATTTTAAATCTTCTGTCCTCTTGTCCCCCGAAAGCACTGAAATGTCCTGGAAATTCCCCCACTGTGCCTCTGCCTTTTAAATGTAGTAAGAGCCAGACAGCTTTTACTACATTTAAAAGCAGAGGTAGCAGTCTGGAACAAGTGGGTGGGGCCTAAGGAGTCAGGGGCGTGGCTAACAGTTGATTGATGGGAGGGCCCTTATATCACGTGTCCTCATTTTTGGTTTGGAAAATATAGCTATGAAGCAGTTAGAAACAGAGCAGGTCATGCAGGGAAACTCTACAGATTAGGAAGCTTAGACTGAGGTTTGAGTTATTTATTCTCACTCAGTCCTACTTCCTCTGATACAATGTGAAGCAGCTACTTTCAGGCTGGGTCTAAGCTAAAAAGTGAAGTTGATCCAGCTAAGTTGCTCAAGTGTATGAAAAATCCACATCCGTGGCTGACATAATTAAGCCAACCTAACCGCCCTCCAGTATAGACAGTGCTAGATTTACAGAAGAATTCTTCCACCAGCCTAGCTCCAACCTATGGGGGAGGTGTATTGATTGGCTTTCATTTTTCCCACTGGGTGCTCCACTCCTGCTGTAACCTGAGGCCCTGCCCTCACTCCACCTTTTCCCACCCCCACTCTGCCCTTTCCACTGTGGCTCCTGCCTGCCCACCATTTGCTGCTCTTTGCTCTCACCTGATCACCTCCCGCCAGCCACCAAACAGCAGATCCGCTGATGAACAGCTGTGGCTGGTGGTTGCTGAACACCCCCTATTTGTTTTCTATTGGTGCTTGATCCCCTGAGCACCCACTGGGTCAGCACCTATTGAAGAACTCCTTCCATCACTGCAGTGATTGGCTATCCTGAAGCTTGGGTGGACAAATTGTCTCCAGCTGGAGTGTAAGCATTAGCTTTGCCAATTCTGTCTGCTTGCCAAGGGGGAGTTAGGGCTACTGAGGAAGATGAGGAGCTGGGAATAGAGTGGGCAGGTGCATGAAGCTAAAAAAAATGGTTAACTGTCCCAGCAGTACAGATGTAATAACAGGAATGCTGAGCACTTTGCTGCAGGAGGACAAGTGTAAGATAATTCTAGTGTTTATTGCTCCTCCAGGCCTCCTTCTCAGCCCACAACCCTTCTCCTGTGCTCTGCCTCCAGCTACCCAGCTGCAAACTACGACAGAAAAAATAAGGGATGAGGAGAGCCAGGAGAGCAGTAAAGAGCTAGCTGGAGTTTCTCTCCTGAGTGCTCTTCTCTGTGTCTTTACTGCTGCTCAGCAGCTGCTGTGCTTAAAGAGCGGAGGGTTCAATCGTCTGTAACACCTTGCAACCTGAACTCTTAACTGGCTTTTCTGTTTGCATTTTCCTTCCTCCTCTGTGATCAAATTTACTGTGATTTGATTTACTCTGCTGAGCAAGATCAGATGGCAATTTACTCCCTTTCTCTCCAGTGTCTATTTTAAAAACACGCTAACTTTCTTGTGGGTGGAAATAATGCAGATTGCTTCTACTATAGGACAATATTTGGAATCCTGGATGGCTTCTGGATTGTACCTAATGGGACTTTGGGCCCTCCTCTGGTTCTGGGCAAATGGAGCAGAAAAATTTCCAGCATGTCCAAATCAGCGTTATTTAAGTCTGTCAAATGAAGCCAAGCAAGGAATCCAGGTGTCAGACTTTTAAGCGTCTGATCCAAAGCCCACTGACATCAATGGAACGACTTTTGTTAGCTTCAATGGACTTTAGATCAGGCCCTAAGTACTTGTCCAAACCTTTGGAGCTTCATGCCCCACCAGCATCTGAAAGTGCAGTGTGTGTGGGGACCACTGAGTTATTACAAAGATGGTCCTGGTTGGGAGAGCAGGATGATGTTGCTTTTCTCCTGGGGCATACGGAGCTCTCAAGTGCTTTGCAAACATTAAGGTTGCATCTAGACTGGCATGATTTTCCGGAAATGCTTTTAACAGAAAAGTTTTCCGTTACAAGCATTTTCGGAACAGAGCGTCTAGATTGGCATGGACGTTTTTCCGCAAAAGCACTTTTTGCGGAAAAGCATCCGTGCCGATCTAGATGCGCTTTTCCGCAAAAAAGCCCCGATTGCCATTTTCGCGATCGGGGCTTTTTTTGCAGAAAACAAATCTGAGCTGTCTACACTGGCCCTTTTGTGCAAAAGCTTTGCGCAAAAGGAACTTTTGCCTGAATGGGAGCAAAATAGTATTTCCACAAGAAGCACTGATTTCTTACAGTAGGAAGTCAGTGCTTTTGCGGAAATTCAAGCGGCCAGTGTAGACAGCTGGCAAGTTTTTCTGGAAAAGCGGCTGATTTTCCAGAAAAACTGGCCAGTCTAGACACAGCCTAATTGTGAAAGCCTCACAATATCCAAATGCACACACACACACAGTCTCTCCTTCTCTCTCCCTCTCTAATTTGTTGAGGGCAGATTTGGGAACACAACCCAGTCAAATTGGCACCTTGCCTTTCTTCAACCACTAGATATCTGTGTCATCTCCTGTCACCTCCATGGTTGTTCCAAGGTCCCTTTTTGGAGCCCCAGAGCTCTCATGCCCTCCATGCGCATTGGTGAAAGCTTTACTCTCTTCAAACACAGATTTGCTACATTTTCAACAGTTAAACTGAGTCAGAGGTTGATCTTCTGAGAGGGAAAGCCAGAGACACTGGTGTTGTGCTACTGTGTTGAGTGGAGAAAGAGGTTGGCTAGTAGTGGAAATAGCAATACTGAAGTCCTGTTGGGGCTAGAGCGCATTTCTGGCTTCACCTCATCCTCACTGAAATCAAGGTAAGCTATTGTGCCCCATTTCGATGAGATACATGCAGGTATTAAAAATGGAGGAAAAACAATCATAAACATTGATCTACACTGGCAGCTTCTTGCGCAAGAACTCTTCCACAAGAGAGCATCTACACTGGCATGTGCTTTTGCGCAAGAGCATCCATGACAGAGTAGACGCTCTCCTGTGCAAGAAAGCTCTGATGGCCATTTTAACCATAGGAGCTTCTTGCGCAAGAAATTCATGTTGCCTGTCTACACTGGCCTCTTCTGGAAGAGCTCTTGCGCAAGAGGTCTTCTTCCTGAGAGGGAGCATCAGAGTTGTCGCGCAAGAAGCCCTGATTTTCTACAGTACATCAGTTTACTTGCACAAGAATGCACGGCCAGTGTAGACAGGCGGCAAGTTTTTGCACAAGAGCGGCCGTTTTCGCGAAAGAATGCACCAGTGTAGAGACAGCCTGAGTCAAAAATGTTCCTGGGATTCTTGTTTTGGGTTGAAAAACAGGTGAAAATGCTTTCCTTGGGTTTTCTTAGTGAGATCAAAATTAAAAATGCAGATACATTTTGCAGAGCTGGAGCAGCTTGAATAAAAGCTAAGTAGATACAGTGGCAGGGAGTGAACATAAAGAGCATCTAAGTTTCTGCCTGGAGAACAATGATGTGTTCTCTGCTCCCTGCAGAGAGGAATTTTATTTCCTTATAGATTGTTGCCAGGGAAAGAGATTTTGGTACATTCATTTGTTAGATTTTATGAACACCAGGGTTTTTTTTTTTACCACTTTTTACTTCATGGGGCTTTGAATGTCAAGGTCCAGCATTCTCTGACAGTTAATTTTGGGGGGGAGTGCTTCTGTGAAACCTGAGAGCTGAGTCATGCAGCTCAGAGCAATGAGCACTTGTAATTATACTGCCAAGAAGAGATTCAACTAGTTTGCAGAATAGATGGGGGCCGGAGGATTAAATTGAGGATTTTGTGGATATCTCATGCAGCTGTGCCTAAGTATTGCAGTGCTTATCTGTAAGGTTACTTGCCACATCGGTAGAGGACCATATTTTCCTCTGCTGAATATGGGACACCTGGTAAAATTACTCACACTGCAGTGAGATCAATGGCAATCAGTCAGAACTATTCAGTATAAATGTTCAAATTAACATAATCCATCTTATTAAGTTTGCAGATGATACCAAACTGGGTGGGGTTGCAACTTCTTTGGAGGATAGGGACATAATTCAAAATGACCGTAGCAAGTTAGAGAAATGGTCAGAGGTAAACAGGATGAGGTTTAATAAAGAGAAATGCAAAGTGCTCCACTTAGGAAGGAACAATCAGTTCCATACATACAAAATGGGAAGCGACTGTCTAGGAAGGAGCATGGCGGAAAGGGATCTAGGGGTCATAGTGGACCACAAGTTGAATATGAGTCAACAGTGTGATGCTGTTGCAAAAAATGCAAATATTATTCTAGGTTGTATCAACAGGTGTGTTGTAAGCAAAACTCGTGAAGTCATTCTGCCGCTCTACTCTGCACTAGTTAGGCCTCAGCTGAAGTACTGTGTCCAGTTCTGGGCGCCACATTTCATGAAAGATGTGGAGAAATTGGAAAGGGTACAGAGAAGAGCGACAAGAATGATTAAAGGTTTAGAGAACATGACCTATGAAGCCAGGCTTCATGAACTGGGCTTGTTTAGTTTGGAAAAAAGAAGATTAAGGGGGGACATGATAGCGGTTTTCAAATATCTAAAAGGGTGTCACAAGGAGGAAGGAGAAAATTTGTTCCTCTTGGTTTCTGAGGACAGGACAAGGAGTAATGGGCTTAAAGTGCAGCAAGGGAGGTTTAGATTGGACATTAGGAAAAAATTCCTGTCAGGGTGGTCAAATATTGGAATAAATTGCCAAGGGAGGTGGTGGAATCTCCCTCTCTGGAGATATTTAAGAACAGGTTAGATAGACATCTGTCAGGGATGGTGTAGACAGAGCTTGGTCCTGCCTTGAGGGCGGGGGGCTGGACTCGATGACCTCTCGAGGTCCCTTCCAGTCCTATGATTCTATGATCTACTGCTGCAATAGACCCACAGTCTCTGCCTGAGTTACTGAGGTCCTCAAATCATGATTTAAAGATGTCTCGTTACGGAGAATCCACTATTTATTCTAGTTGAAACCAGAAAGTGACCTGTGCCTCATTCTGCAGAGGAAGGCAATCTTGCCCTCCCAACCCACCTGGGCTCTGTAAATCTGACCCACTGAAAATTCCTTTCCAACCCCAAACATGAGGCCAGTCAGACCATAGGTAAAGAATTCTCTGTAATAATGGGAAACTCCTAAAATAAAGTACCTAGGGCACAATATTAGGAGGTGCTATAAACTCACTGACTCCAAACCGGTAATGGTCAGGGGGATATGGCCCTGGTAGTTTGTGACTGGCTGTCAGGAACACCAGATGGTGGCTTATCTGATACTAATTTGCTGATCTTGGTCCAGTTTTCCCACCCAGACAGGGCCTAAGTCCCCTGTAAGCTGAGTTATCACACTGCCTATTTAGTGCTAGCAGGGGCTTACCGAAGCCACCCAGGCCAGGGAGTTGCAGCAGCTGGGACAGGGCCACCACACCCCCAGCTTCAATCTAGCCTCCCTCTAATCTGCCATGGATGGAGCCACTGGGCCCTGACACAGGTGTCCTGGCTCTCACCTGGCCCCTGCTGCAGTGGACCCAGCCCCAACCCTGCCATGGCAGCCTGACCTCACCTGCACACAATGGCATGTCCCCAGCCCCAGATCTCATCTGGCCACCGAGGCCTGGCCCCCTTATTTTAAGAGGGATAAGGGATCTTTTGGAAAAGGCTTTATTTTCCGAAAGATCCGCGTCTAGGCTGACGCTTTTTTCCGGCAAAGCTCCGAGACGAAAAAAAGCGGCAGCCATTTTTATGCTAATGAAGCGGGGGAGATTTAAATCCCCATTTCATTAGCAATTGCGATACGTCTAATTTGCATCCCTTTTATGAAAAAGGGATGCAATCTAGACATAGCCCTATTGTTCCTGCCTGTAGCCATCTTTTAAAGGCACAGGCACCCAGGAGTAGCATTGTGGCAGCAAGCCAGCTCCAACCAGGACCCTGACTGCTTGGCTGTTGCTGGAAGGCCCACTCAGAGCCATGTCCCAGGGACAAGCCCCCCAAGAATCCCCTGGCCCTTCAGGGACACATCCCCTCACCAAGCCAGGGGCACCAAACGCCGGGCACCCTCCTGGTCTGCACCTGAGATCAAAGCCCTCTTGGAGCTCTGGTCCGAGGAGGAGTCTCTTCAGGCCCTGCAGTTCTGGAGGAGGAATGCGGACATTTATGGCAGAATGGCTGATGGCCTTGCCAAAACAGGCCACCACCCCCGCACACTAGACCAGGTCAGAGCAAAGGTGAAGAAGCTGTGGCAGGGGTATGTTAAGGTCCGTGAGCACAGCTCCCACTCTGGGGAAGCAGCACACTATTGTGCATACTGTGAGGACCTGGGCTGGATCCTGGGGGCAGGGGAACCCGTTTCCAGAGAATGTAGTGAAGTCTGGGATGGAGACCTCTGTGCAGCAGCGGCTGCAGCTCCAGGATGACACCCCAGAGGACCAGCAGCTCCAAGACAAGGAGGAGGAGGACACCCGGAGCACAGTGACCCTCACCCTGGAGCCAGACACCCAGACACAGGAGGCCTCCCACACTGGGGAGGGAACAGCAGGTGAGTGCTGTGAGGGTCCAACACACCCAGGGCTGGGGAGGCTGGAGCAAAGTGGATGGTGCAGTGCTGTGATGTGTCATGCTGATCAATGCCTGGGGGGCCCACACATGGCCGGGCTGCCCTACCCCTGCATAGATGAGAGGCACCACCTAAATTAAATGAATAGAGATTGACTATCTCCCAGAACTGGAAAGGTCATCTAGTCCAGTCCCCTGCCCTTACAGCAGGACCAAGTACCATCCCTGACAGTTTTGCCCCAGATCCCTAAATGGCCTCTGCAAAGATTGAACTCACAACCCTGGCTTTAGCAGGCCAATGCTCAAACCACTGACCCCCCCCCATCAAGGTGAGGCCAGGAAAGCTTCTACCCTCCCACCCCATTCCTGGTCCTGACTATCCCCCTTATCCACCCTCCCCCCGTGGACTGTCCCGAGAGAGTGATTTACCTCCATCAAGATGGCCCCAACAGTAGACCTCCCCATGCCAAACTGGTGTCCCACCAAGCAGTAGCTGTTGGGGTGGCCAGGTTTCACAGGGCAATAGAGACCCGCTTCTCCAGGGGGATGGCAAGCTGCAAGTGGGTGTCCTGGCATTGTAGGGGAGAAGCAAGCCAGGCACACAGCTCCTGGAATGTGGACTTCCACATACAGAAGTTTCAGAGCCAAGCCTCATCGTCCCACTGCTGGATAACAAGATGGACCCACCAGGGTGTCCAGCCTCCAAACTCACCTCTCCAGGGCTGCAGCCTGAGTGAGGGGCTCAAAGATAGGTTCTGAATCCAGCTCTGCCATGAACATGATGATGGTCTCATGGAGATGCAGCAGAACTTCCAGCATCACAGTGTGGGGCCATCGCCTGCCCAGGGGCAGTTCTGGCTCCGTGGCAAAAAAACAATAGAAAGCACAAAAACCAACCAGGAAACAAAATGCTGTGGAGTCCCACAAAGCAGGGCACTCAAAGCAAGCACTGCAGAAGCTTTGCTGTCCTTCTAGGAGGTAGGTAGGCAAGCCAGCTGCAGGAGCAGAGCAACGGGGCTATGTCTACACTGGCACCCTTTTCCGGAAATGCTTAAAATGGAACAGTTTTTCCGTTCTAAGTATTTCCGGAAAAGCATGTCTACATTGGCAGGACGCTTTTCCGGAAAAGCACTTTTTCCGGAAAAGCGTCCATGCCAATGTAGACCGCTTTTCCACAAAAAAGCCCCGATCGTCATTTTCGCGATCGGGGCTTTTTTGCGGAAAAGACTACTGTGCGGAAAAGACTACTTTCAAAAAAGCCTCTGTCAAAAAAGGCGTGTAGTCTAGACATAACCATAGGCTGTGTCTACATTGGCAAGATTTTGTGCAAAAGCAGTTGCTTTTGCGCAAAATCTTGCCACTTGTCTACACTGGCCGCGAGTATTTGCGCAAGAACACTGATTTTGTAATGTACAAAATCAGTGCTTCTTGTGCAAATACTCTGATGTTCCCGCTCAGGGATAAGTCCTCTTGCACAAGTGTTCTTGCACAAGAGGCCAGTGTAGACAGGTAACATCAATTTCTTGTGCAAGAAAGCCCAATGGCTAAAATGGCCATCGGAGCTTTCTTGCGCAAGAGAGCATCTACACTGGCCCGGATGCTTTTGCGCAAAGGCACGTGCCGGTATAGACGCTCTCTTGCGCAAATACTTTTAATGGAAAAACTCTTCTGTTAAAAGTATTTGCGCAAAATCATGCCAGAGTAGACGCAGCCATAGTGTAGAGCAACGGAAAGCCAGACCCTCCATATCAGGGCAAGTTCCATTGCTCTGCTAGTTGCACCTGGCAAAAATACACCCACTATGTAAATTACACCACTGTTTACATCCCTGTTGAGTTTGGCCCATGCACTTCCATGGTGTTGCACATGAGTTCTGCTGATGGAATCTGGGTTTATATGTGCTATAGTAAAAAAAAATGCTACCTGGGAGTAACCAGTTAACCGGCACAGTGTGGTGGGCTTGGCCTGGCATGGCTGAAGCAGCCCCACTCGCAGCCCCACCCATGGTGTGTCAGGCTCAGCCCAGCCTGGCAAGAGCAGCCCCCTGCCGCAGGATCATGGTTAACCATTTAAACAGTAACTTTTTAACTGGGAGTTTACACCCAAGACACAAGCCAAGGGGGCTGGCTGTGACTTATGGAAGAGGTAATGAGGGTGAGATTTTCACAGGGAGCACATAAGGGTCTGGGCCTCCTTTTTCAATATTCTGCATTCAAATCCTGATTTAGCTTGCAAATGAAAACTCCTGTGCTGGTTTCTCAGCCTAGGTACCTACATATGCAAATGAAAATCACTACATGGTTTGGCAGACTGTACTCAAAATCAGCCCTGGAGTAGTAAGAGATTACTGTTAAGCAGGAGAAAGGGCTATCTGCATAAGAGAGTTTTCTAGGGGAAACACATACTGACGTCATGACTTTCAGCAGGTAATTAATAGTAGTCTTTCTTAATTGCCACAATGAATAAATCATGTACTCCCGCAAGAAGCCCTGTAGACCCTCCTACTCTTTGGCTATGTCTAGACTGGCATGATTTTCCGCAAATGCTTTTAACAGAAAAGGCTTTCCGTTAAAAGCATTTGCGGAAAAGAGCGTCTAAATTGGCATGGACGCTTTTCCGCAAAAACACTTTTTGCGGAAAAGCGTCCGTGCCAATCTAGACGCGGTTTTGCGCAAGAAAGCCCCGATCGCCATTTTCGCCATCGGGGATATTTTGCGTAAAGCAATACCACGTTGTCTACACTGGCCCTCTTGTGCAAAAGCATTTGCGCAAGAGGGCTTTTGCCCGAACGGGAGCAGCATAGCATTTCCGCAAGAACACTGACAATCTTACATCAGTGTTCTTGCGCAAATTCAAGCAGCCAGTGTAGACAGCTGGCAAGTTTTTACGCAAAAGCAGCTGCTTTTGTGGAAAAAGTTGCCAGTCTAGACGCAGCCTTTATGTTTAAGACCTATTTTTTTCAAAAACTAGTAAAGCAACTATGCATGTGGAATGGATGTCCCTTTTTCTCATGCTGCAACAGTTATAAGTGTAAATTGGGTAATTCCCTGCACAAATGAGCAATTAATATTGATCCAAAGGCTGGAAGCTGAAGCTACATAGATTCAGGCTAGCAATAACGCACAATTTTTTTAAACAGTGAGGGTAATTAATTATTGGAACAAGTTAACAAGGGATATGATAAGCTGGCAGATGGGTCAGAAATTGGTGTGAGCATGGGCTGTATTAGTAGGGATAAAGGAAAAACAGGGCAGAATTGGGGGGCAAAATCATATCAGTATCTTAGTTGTCTGTAAACAAATGTGAGAAGTCTGGGGAGTAAGAAAGAAGAACTTGAAATGCTGGTAAATAAACACACTATAATATAGTTCGGGCTATTTAACATGTGGCCCGTGGCCTGTTGGTTTGCAGCCTGTGGTGCAGTTTGGGTTTACGCAGAGCTCAACACATGGCCCGTGGGTAGGAGCCAAAACAAAAAAGCAGTCAATATAATGATCTGCTGTTGATATGCGTTTAGCAGTTAAATTCCTGGACTGTCATTGCTCATTAAAAGTGCTGTCATATGTGTGGAAATCGGATAAAAATTGCATTTTATTAATATCAGCAGAACTGACTTAAAAGAGGCCTGCAGGTTGTGTAGTCTTGCCTTAATCTTCGTATTCATGCCCGTCAGCATGAAAGAAGCTATTTGCATATATATTTGCATGTATGTGCAACCACACTTAAGTTGCAGCTTTCAGCCTGTTCTGTGAGTATCATTGTGGCCCCTAGTACTTCCATACTTGAATAGCCCTGATATAGTTGGTTTCACAGAGACTTACTGGTATAATATGCATGATCTGAATATTGTTATAGAAGGTTACAGTTTCTCAGGAAGGCTAGGCAGAGAAAAAGGAAGAGGTTTTGCCTTATATATTAAAAAGGTACACACTTGGGCCATAGGCATCCAGTATGTAAGGCAGGGAAGGCTCTGTCTTCCCAAACTGCCAGGCACACCCTCCTTGGGGCTGGGGAGGCTGTGGCCATGGCACGTGCCCACCAACCTCCTCCAAGACTGGGGAGGCTGGGGACATGGCACGCGCCCTCTGACCTCCTCTGGGGCTGGAGAGGCTGGGGCCATGCTGTGTGTCCTTTGCACTACTCCCGCCCCGAGGCTGGAAAGGCTACACTGTATGTTGCACCCTCCGTCCTCCCCCGGTGCTCTGGGGCTGGAGAGGCTGGGCTGCGCCTGGTCACACAATGTTGCATGCCCTTGTCCAGGGCTGGGAAGGCTAGGGAGGCTGGGGGAGGGGGCATGCAGCATGCCCTCTTCCCTCCCCGTGGTTGGGGAGGCTGGCATGAGCATGCACCATCCTGCTCCCCTCCACTCCCTGTGGTTGGGAGGAGGAGCACACGCATGATGTGCTCACCTGCCTCCCTGTGGGGGCAGGGCCTCAGAAGAAGAGGCAGGGCTGGAGGTAGGGCTGGGAGCTTGCCTCCCCCAGCCATGCCTTCACTGACTGCCCATGACTTGGACTGAAGTGGAGATGGATATAGGAGACAGACTTGTGGAGAGTTTCTGGGTAAAGTGATGTAAGCAGGGTCAGGGTAAACTCTATCCTGACATCTAGTGGCGAACTGTGGCAAGTGGTGCACAGAGACTTCAGGGGCTGAGCCCAATTTGCATAGACACACCCACCCTGTCTAGTATGTGCCACAGCAGCCAAAATCGTCACTTTGGCCACTGTGGGAGCCCCAGTCTCTCTGTTATTGAGGCAGAGGGGATAAAAGTGTTGTTACCCTGATTATGCGAATCAAGGACAATGGAATGGTGGAACTGTTTATGACAGAGGGATTCGCCATAAACTAAGTAGCACTCGCTAGACAAGGGGCATGGGTTCCAAACCCAGTCAAGTTGAGGGAGGTTGGGGATAGGTCTTGGTACTTGGTGGTGGGGCCCTGTCTGAGGGCCTAAACAACACTGATTGCACTCCCTCCTCTCTCCACTGTGGAATATCAGAGTTAATTTAGATTCCATTAGGAGTCTAGTTATGAGCTGTGGAGCTAACTATGCTGTGGGCCAGCGCTACGAGAGCTGAAATCACTGTTGCTGAGGGGAGCCTGGTGCTGTGCTGCTAGCAGAGCAGTTTGCAAGGGGCAACCAGCAAGCGCAGGCGGACAGTAGATGCAGCTGGTGGGGCAGCTGACGGCAGCCTGCGGCTGGTAAGAGCGGCAGCTGGTGGAGCAGCGGCAGGAGCAACCAGCTGGCAGCCCGGAGCGTGGACCGAGACGGTTGGCGGATTTGCGGAGCCGGACAGTGGAGGCATCTCACCTGACGACAAGTGGAGTGTGGCGGAGTTACTCGTGTTGATGGCGGCAGCACGGAGAGGCGGAGCCACCGCCGGGCCACGTAAGGTGCATCGATCCCCCACCCCTCCAGGTTGGGATGGTGGAACCCTGCCGGGTGGACTTTTGAACCCTAGGACGGCACTGACCCAGGGCTGAGACTCTTGGGGTGTTGGACTTTTGGGACATTGGGGAGATTTGTGGCTGGGGGGAGGGCCTTTGCTCGCTGCTATTTACTTGGCCTGGCAGAAGGGTTACAGTTAAAAGGGCGATGTTATGGTAGGGGGACTGCTGCAAACCACCTCACCAGGAAGAAGAGATGGATGAGGCCTTTTTAAAACAACAAATTAAATCACCCCAAGCACTAGCCAGACATCTGTTGGGAAAATAACACAGCAGTGCACCGATTATCCAAGTTCTTGGAATGTAGTGGAGACAATGTATTAGTTCAGAAGATGGAGAAATCTACGGGGGGGGGGGAAGGAGTCCGTTTTTAACAAATAGGGAGGAACTTGTTGAGAATTTGAAAGTTGAAGGCGGCTTGGGTAAAAGCGATCATGAAATGATAGAGCTCATGATTCTAAGGACTTGTAGAAGGAAGAACAGCAACATAATGACAGTGGATTTCAAGAAGGCAGGGAGCTGGTAGGTAAGGTCCCAAGGGATGCATGACTTATGAGGAAAAAGAATTGAAGACAGTTGGCAATGTTTCAAAGGGACATTATCAAGGATACCATTCCACTGCGCAGAAAAGATGGGAAGTCTTGCAAGAGACCATTCTGGCTTAACCAGGAGATCTTGAAAGAGCTAAAAATGAAAGAGGAGTCCTATAAAAATAGAATCTACATCAAATACAAAAGACAAATATAAACAAATAACAAAAATATATAAGAGCAAAATTAGAAAGGCAACGGCACAAAACAAGTACAATCTAGCTAAAGACATAAAGGGTATGTCTAGACTACATGGCTCCATCGACGGAGCCATGTAAACTAGTTTACCCGGCACAGGCAAAGGAGCGGGGATAAGGTAATCAAAAGGTAATAAGAAAACATTCTACTAGAAGCAGGAGGAAGGCCAAGGACAGAGTAGGCCCATTGCTCAATGGGGAAAACAATAACAGAATATGTATAAATGGCAGAGGTGCTTAATGACTTCTTTGTTTTGGTTTTCACCAAGAAGATTGGTGGTGATTGGATGCCTACAATAGAGAATGCTGGAGAAAAGGAGATGAGTTCAAAAGTTAAAATACAGGCAGTCCCCGACTTATGTCGGATCCGCACTTACGAACGGGGCTTTCTCGCCCCGGAGGTCGAGGTAGCGGATTGCTACCTGCGAGCTCCGGGGGAGAAAGCCCCGTTCATAAGCTGCTCGGGTGCCCCTGGTCTGCTGGAGACCATCTCCAGCAGACCAGGGGCACCGGGCGGGTTCCCGCGCTTCTGAGGCTTTGCCAGAGCAAAGCCTCAGAAGCGCGCGGAACCGCCGCTGCTGCCGCTTGAGTCCGGGTGCCTGTGGTCTGCTGGGGACCGTCCCCAGCAGACCACAGGCACCGGGACTGAAGCCGCAGCCGCGGGGGGTCCCGCGCCTCTGAGACTTTGCCAGAGCAAAGCCTCAGAGGCGCGGCACCCTGCTGCCACTGCGGCTCTGCTCCGTGTCCCTGGTCTGCTGGGGGGGGGGGGGGCACGGCTAGTGTGCCCCCCCCCCCCCAGCAGACCAGGCTTTTTTTTTGGACCCTGGGGCAGAGCAGCTGGGGCGCTGCCGATTGGTTCTGCAGCGCCCGCTCTGGGCACTACTGGACCAACCCGGCAGCACCCCAGCTGCTCTGCCCCAGGTCCTGATTCAGCCGCTGCTGGTCAGTTTCAGCAGTGGCTGAATCAGGACGCCTGGGGCAGAGCAGCTGGGGTGCTGCTGGGTTGGTCCAGTAGTGCCGAGGAGCGGTGCTACTGGAGCAACCCAGCAGCACCCCAGCTGCTCTGCCCCAGGCGTCCCCAAGTCAGCCGCTGCTGAAACTGACCAGCGCTGACTACAGGAAGCCTGAGGCAGAGTTGCTCTGCCCCAGGCTTCCTGGAATCAGCGCTGATCAGTTTCAGCAGCGGCTGACTTGGGGATACCTGGGATTCTTAAGTTGAATCTGTATGTAAGTCAGAACTGGCGGTCAGTTTCAGCAGCGGCTGAATCTGGACGCCAGTTCCGACTTACATACAGATTCAACTTAAGAACAAACCTACAGTCCCTATCTTGTACGTAACCCGGGGACTGCCTGTAGGAAAATAACAAGATAAAACATACCCAAAATGCTCAAGGAACTGATAGAGGAGATATGTAAGCCATTAGCTATCATCTTTGAAAATTCATGGAAGACAGGAGAGACTGGAAAAGGCCAAATCTAGTGCCCATCTATAAAGAGGGAAATAAGAACAACCCAGGAAACTACAGACCACTCAGTTTAAGTTCTGTGCCAGGGAAGATAATGGAGCAAATAATTAAGGAAACCATCTACAAACACCTGGAAGATAATAGTGTGATAAGTAACAGTCAGCATTGATTTGTAAAGAACAAATCATGTCAAACCAACCTGATGCCTTTATTCTATGGGATAACAAGTCTTGTAGATAAGGAGGAAGTGGTAAACATGATATATCAAGACTTTAGTAAAGCATTTGATACAGTCTCGCAAGACCTTTCTATCAATAAACTAGGGAATATAATGTAGATGGGGCTACTAGATGGGCACATAACTGGTTACTGATAACCGTTCTCAGAGGCTACCTCCAGACTGCATCCCTCTGTCAGCAGAGGGATGCAAATCAAGCACTTTGAAAGTGCAAATGAGCCTGGGATTTAAATATTCCGGGCTTAATTTACATACTCACGTTCGGGTGCTGTGCCGATCATGCGCCCTTTTGAAAGTGAAAGTAAAGTCTAGCCGCGGCTCTGCTGACAGTGGGGAGCTTTTTCGGCAGATCCTGTACTCCTCTAGCAGAGCCATGGCTAGATTTTACTTTAAGTGCAAGTTGGTCACCATTTTGGAGGAAAAAATTAGAGGATTGGAGGCCCAAGTGTCGACTCTACACTCCATCAGAGAGGATGAAGACTTCCTCAATAGAAGGCAGAGTTTAATCCTGCAAGCAAGGCAGGCAGAAGAGCCAGGGAGGGCAGTACAGGACAGTACAGGAAGCCTTTTTCCGAAAAAGACGTGTGTGGACATGGAAGAGAATGGGTTGTTTGTTTGTTTTTTTTTGAAAGAAGAGGCCTCCAGGAAAAAGCACAGGTTCCCTGGTGGCCATCCACAGTCCATCCACAGTAATCACAACTGAAATGCGAGATAGTGTCCAATCAATGTGGATGCTATCTTTCAAAAAAGCATCTTGCTTTTTCATTGTGCTTTTGCTGTGTAGATGCTCTCCTTTGAAAAAAGTTTTTCCAGAATATCTCTTCCAGGAAAGCTTCTTCCAAAAGAAGTTTGCAGTCTAGACTTAGCCTCAGAGACTAACAAATATATATATATAGTCTCACGAGCTTTTGTGGGAAAAACCCACTTAGTTTTTGTCCATTTCTTGACATCTTTAAATCAAGATTGAATTGTCTTTTTTAAAAACATGCTGTAGCTCAGCCATTAGATATGGACTTCAGTGAAACTCTCTGACCTGTATTATGAAGTTCAGACTAGTCCCTGGGCTTTTACATCCGTGAGCTGAAGAGCATCCATTCGATTTCTCATCATTATGTAATAATTAGGGGTGTCCATTTTGCATGCAGAATTGCACACCTTACCCAGAGCAAGACTAGAAACAGTACGGCACGCCAACTGTAATTGAACAGCACATCTGCTAGTATACAGAAATGCTATGTTCCTTATTATAGCTGTCAGAGAAGTTATAATTTAACCTGCATGAAAAAAAAAAATGCTCTCAGGAATGAAACTAGGCTCGATCTCTCTCTTTTTTGACATGTTATATATGTCAAGCTTCATCTCAGTTTTCTGTAGACAGCACAAAATACCCAACAGATCCAAACACAAGGAGAGAAATAGCAAGAAAGATATTTTGGGTGTAGACAAACTGTCTCATTTCAGACTCTGTTCAGCAAGGGGATATTGGACTGGAGACCAATCCTTTAAGCAAACAGCTAAAAAGGCCACATTGATCTCTACCCTCCAGAGAGTAAGTGATGGGTTAATGGGCCTGATCCTGGCTTTCTTAGGAAAAATGGAGCCCTGGAAAACCTTGTAATTTGGCACCTCGGATCCCTATGGGGATGGCACACCTCTCATTGCCCCCTGGGCTCTGCATCCCCCACAGGCACCACCTCCCCCAGTGATTAATTTTCATTGAGGGAGGTGGCAGGTTCAGCCCAGCAAGCCCCGGCACCTGGCTCAGAAGGCAATGTCACCACCAGCATCAGTGGAGAAACGAGGACAGCATGGCATGGGGTGGATTGCCACCCTTACCTTGTGCCACGCTGTGTCGCCTTCATGCCTACCTGCTGCACCGTACCTCCTTCCCCACAGCCCCTGCACTCCCTGTCAGCCCACATGGGGAACTCACCCACATGCATGTAGTGGTTTGCATTGCTGTTGGCTCCCTCTTGAATGCTGCTCCTCTGCACCACCCGAGGGGGCTGTTGGAGGGATGGAGTGAGGAGCAGTGTCAGGCCCCCTGTATCCAGGCTACTTTCCCCAACTGTGCTGCCTAAGGGAGGGCAGGGGAGCAGCAGCCCAGCTGGGGAAAGTGACCAGGGTGCATGGGGTGCTCCGCCTCCCAGCCCTGCTGTGGGGGTACCCAGGAATGTTGTGGCAGGGGTGGGGAAGGGAGTAGTATCTGTGCATCACTGTTCACCCCTCCGGTTCTTCAGAGAAATCCGAGCGGTGCCCTCGCATTGCCTGTGTGAGTTTGCGGTGCTCTCCTGCCAGGCAGCAAGCACTTCAGTGCAGTGCATGGTGCCCCTGGATCACGTCACCCTGGGCAGCTGCCCTGGTGGCCCACCTCATAAAGCCGTCCCGTTTGTACCAGCTGACAGCCTGTGGGAGATTCCCATGTGTGGGCTTTTAAATCCTCTAGCAGCAGAGCTAGTCTCTAAGGGTACGTCTAATCGACTTGGCTCTGTCGACGGAGCCATGTAGATTAGTTTGCACGAAAAAGGGAAATGAAGGGTGATTTAAATAATCGCCGCTTCATTTAAATCCAAATGGCCACTGCGCAGTGCCGATCAGCTGATTGTCGGGTCAGCGCGGTACTCTAGACGGGGATCGGCCGACCCGAGAACCCTTCGTCGGCAGAAACGAGGCATAAAGGATCTGCCAACGAAGCGTTCTGGGGTCGGCAGATCCCCGTCTAGACTACCGCGCTGACCCGACAATCAGCTGATCGGCACAGCGCGGTGGCCATTTGGATTTAAATGAAGCAGCAATTATTTAAATCGCAGCTTCATTTCCCTTTTTCGTGTAAACTAATCTACATGGCTCCGTCGACGGAGCCATGTCGTTTAGACGTACCCTAAGTGCTGCCCAGCTTCATTATGGACAATGCCAGTGACAAAATGCCCACTCCTGCTGGAGGGACCCAGGCTGCAGGACTCCAGGGATATCAATGAGGCCACAGCTCAAGCCCCTTGACACAGGATACAAGGAAGCCTCTTGGGCATGAGCCATCCACAATCCCAGGGTTCACAGAGGTTATGCTAGCGGCAATCAGACTGAGGCGCCTAAATCACGTGGCATGTTTGCAAATGTTCCCCTTCCTCTCCAGAGCAGCCAGCCCACCCAGCTGGCAGACTGCAGCTGAGTGAGGGGAAGCATGTGTGGAGGCCTAGGCGCAGCTCTTCAGATGCCTCTGGAGATGTCTGCTCTACCCTGCCTTCTGCAGTGGGCCTGGACATTCCCTACCTCAGCAGAGCTGTGGCTCAGAGCCGTGACAAAGCCTGACGTCTGTCTCCCTCCAGATTTTCAGGTCCAGGTCCATGTCGCTTGATTTGTGCCATTTACCAGACCTGTCCGCATTGCTTGTCACCCATCCCCCACCAAGGAAAAGCTGCTGCTCAGTGGCCACACTGTTAGCTGTACAGTCCTGCTGCTGTCAGAGCTTCGTCTGGATAGCTGCTCGTTCTTCTACTGTCTTTCAGGCATATGCAAATGTAATTAATAGCCTCTAAATTAATCTTCAGCACTCAGGGAAAAAAGGCACGAACTCCTCACCACACACACACACACACTCAGCCCCCGTTTGTCATTATGACTGTGTAAAATAATAGGGCTGCACAAAGGAGCATTTACTATCCAGCCGTGCCATTACACAGCTCTGCTCACAGCTCCCTGCATGGGAGGATAATCATGGTACCTGCTGCTGTCAGACTTCAGAGGGAGCTGTAATTATTGGCACCTGCCGCTAGGCACAGGGGCTCATTCAGTCTCTGTGTAATGTGAGGCACCACTGAGGGGGAACCAAAGGGACCCCCTCTGCACCCTGCCTTGCTGTGTTCTCTCTCTGGAGCCTGAGCATGCCGTGAAGCGGGGAGCCCCAGAGTCACCTAACTCTGCTCTGGAGCAGATCTGTGTACGAGGGAAGAAAATTAAGAAACTGTTGGGAGGGGAATGAGTTGTTTCTTCAGCTCTAAGCTCTGACATCTCCCTTCAGCCCTGCTGACGAACCACAGCCCTAGCCCAAAGCATGCCCTGCTATCCTATGTCTGGGCTCGGCCCCCTAGCTTTGCTAGTTCATCTGGCTGTTACCTCCTGCCTGCCCTTCCAGTCCTGCCCCCACCACCTCAGACCAGCCAATGCACCTCACCCCTGATTTGCAGCACCTCTGCTGCTCTGAAGCTCTGCAGAGGCACATTGGTCCTGACAGGCAGCTTTCCCTGCTACTTCAGCCTTGAGCTCCACACAAAGCTTCCAGTACACTCAACTCCACATATACCTCAGTGCCCATCTCCTCGCTGCCACACCCAGCTCTGCTGATGTACCTGTGCCTCGTCTCCCCTGCCTTTAATAGCTCAGCAATCCTGCTACTCTGAAAGGTGGATAAACATTCCCTAACCATGAATTAGCTCACATTACAGCCAAAGCCACAGGTACGAGCCAGATCTTCCAAGGTGAAAGGTTCCAAACACACATCCTTCCCCTACCTATGAATGGTTAGAGGTTTTATTATTTTGGAAAAAAAGTGCATGTCTCACTTGAAAAATATGCAAATGTTACCAATGTGTGCAAATTACAGATTTATTCATAATAATGCTTATTATCAACGTGCTTTGCAATTGCATCTTTTAATCCTCATGAGACTGATATAGAAACTGTTCTCCAGAGAGGCTAAGTGACTCCCCCACTCACACACAAGGAAACAGCATCCGAGTTGGGCCAACTACCCAAGTGTCCTCTCGCCTTGCAGGGCTGTAGCCCCTTGATCACACTGCTTCACTTTATACACACTACTCCAGTGAGCCTGACTCGCAATTGCACTAAGGCAGCATCTGCATGTGCTCCCAGCTTGAGGGACCATGCACAGCTCTTATAGAAGCAAAATGCAGGACAATGTAGCACTTTAAAGACTAACAAGATGGTTTATTAGATGATGAGCTTTTGTGGGCCAGACCCACTTCCTCAGATCAAATAGTGGAAGAAAGTAGTCACAACCATATATACCAAAGGATACAATTATAGAGTGAGGGCCGTGACAGTAACATGTACCTGCCATAGCAAGGGCAGTGATGAGCAGCTACCTGCCCCAAGTTCAATCCCCCATTGGTTAGCACGTGGGTCAGCTAGCGTGCGCCATGTCTGCTGCCCATGTTACAGCAGCTACATTCTATGTTAGCACGCAATGAGTGCTTGCACGAGCACGTTTCCCAAGCTGGGAACCACACTGCCAGGAACAAATGCAGAGGTAGCCTTTGGCCTTTACGCTGCCTTTGTGTGAACAGAGTCAGTCCTTATGTTCAACTTCCAGTTTGCATTACTACACGGTTTGGGCACTCAAATGCATTTTTAGGCCTATTTGTTTGTACAAGTGGAGTCCCATCTAAATGCTTGAATTTGAAAATGTGACCCAAGTTTGGCCTTCACGTCTGTTTTCCATAGAGACTTACACACATCATCAGAGGGCCTTTTGCTTCTGGGTGCTATAAGCAGCTTAGGCCTTTGAAGACTGTGTTAGTGTCCACTGACAACTGACACAGTATCTTATTGTGCTGTTAACAAATGCCCAAGCTTGACTTGTGGCAAAAATAAGTGGCTTGATTTTTCAGGCTCAACAAGATGAATGAAAAATCAATAGGTGTGCTGTAAATGCCATACAGTTAATACATACATGATTTTAAAACTACAAATAATAGAAAAGCAGGTAGGTAAAAAGACAGTAATTGATGGATTGCATTTGATTTTGCTGTGAGAATAATTGTGTGTGTAACTCTGCGATGAGGCACTTAGTGAGCTGACATCTTGTTCTGTAACTCTCCCATCCATTTAGTTATGAAAATCACTGTTTTCAGCGTACTGAGAAAGCTGCATTAAGAGAGACGTGCATTTCTTGTCAAATCTTAGAGATGTTGAGCTGAAAGTGAAGAGCATCTGAGAACTTGACTTGTTCTTTGTTTTGGAAACACGTTGCCATTCTTCTGCTACATGTGGAATGTCTGTCAGTTCTCTGGGCAGGGCGTGTGCATAGGGACTCCGCCACCTGCGGATAGCCCTTCCTCCCAGGGATGGGGCTGGAACACCCGAGTAGTGATGCTTCTACAGCAGCTTGCTCACCTGCTGGAACCTCCTAGATGAGGGCAACCAGCCCTGAGTGCTGCCAGAACCACAGTGCCCACTCCCAGTGCTGCCTGGAGTGTGTTGGGTGGTGACTCTGCTTCCCCAAGCAGCCCTAAGAGCCACCTGGAAGTGGCACATGGCATTCTGGTGACAATTCAAAGGTCTCAGGGCTTTGGGCACCATCGCTGCTACAATTGCAGCCCCCCCTCTAACTACAGACCCAATCCTGCTAGGCTACCATTTAAACCCAGTGGCTCTCAGCTCTCTCTATATAAAAAAAATTCCTGTGGGGTGACAGAGGTTACGTGTACAATGCAGGCGTCCTGTGCAAGAAGCTTTTTGCGGAAGAGATCTTCCACAAAAACGTCTTGTGCAAAAGCGCGTTCCCGATGCAAAGCACATCGGAAAAGCAATATGCATCCAGACTGCATGCACTCTCTCTCGCAAGAAAACTCTGACTGCCATGAACAGAATGGCCACCAGGGCACCTGTGCTTCTTTTGCACAAAACCCGTTTCCCGTCCACACACCTTTTTGTGCAAGAGCTCTTGCGCAAAAAGGAGTTATTCCTTGTACAAACAGAAACACCTACACCACAAAAACCCCTCTGTTCTGTCGATTCACTGTACATTATCTTGTGCAAAACCGCGCTTGAGGTGTGGACGCTCTATGAGTTTTTGCACAAAAACTGTTGTTATTGTGCCAAAATGGCTATTTTTGCGAAAAACCTCTGCAGTGTAGATGTAGCCACCATGTCATTCTGCATCCCACCTGCCTCCTGCTGCCCATTCCCAAGTGCTCAGGAGCTGGGCTGCTGCTCTGTGGCCCCCTCTCCCTTGGTGGCCAGGACTTGGCCTGGTGAGGCCTCCCAGCCCCCTTCCCCCCTGGTGGCTGGGGTGAGAGCATGGGGCCTGGTAAGGCCTCAGCCTGACCCCTCACCCAGCAGCCAGGGGGAGAGAGCCAGGGCTGGTGAGGCCTTAGCCCTTCTCAGCAGCTGGGCTGTGTGGCTACGTCTACACTGGCCCCTTTTCCGGAAGGGGCATGTAAATTTCAGCAGTCGTCGTAGGGAAATCCGCGGGGGATTTAAATATCCCCCGCGGCATTTAAATAAAAATGTCCGCCGCTTTTTTCCGGCTTTTAAAAAAGCCGGAAAAGAGCGTCTAGACTGGCCCCGATCCTCCGGAAAAAGCGCCCTTTTCCGGAGGCTCTTATTCCTACTTTGAAGTAAGAATAAGAGCCTCCGGAAAAGGGCACTTTTTCCGGAGGATCGGGGCCAGTCTAGACGCTCTTTTCCGGCTTTTTTAAAAGCCGGAAAAAAGTGGCGGACATTTTTATTTAAATGCCGCGGGGGATATTTAAATCCCCCGCGGATTTCCCTACGACGACTGCTGAAATTTACATGCCCCTTCCGGAAAAGGGGCCAGTGTAGACGTAGCCTGTGTGTGTGAGGGAGAGCCGGGGCTGAATCAGCCAGGGTGGGGGAAGGGAGTAGAGCTGGGACTGGTGCAGATTCACCCCCCTCTCCAGCATCCAGAGGGAGAGAGCCCGGGCTGGTGCAGCCTTGATCCTCCCCAGCGGTTGGGGGTATGGGGGAGAGGTGGAGCTGGCATGGCCTCTGCTGTGCCCGACTGCTGGGGAGTGGGGAAGAACTGGGGCTGGCACAGCCTTGTCCCTCTCCCGGCAGCCAAAGGGAGAAGAGCTGGGGGTGGGCCGGCCCCAGCCCAGTGGCTACGCCTTGGCCTGGCTCTCCCCAGAAGCCGGGAGGATAGCCTACCACCAGAGAGAGGGGGGTTGGCGAGCGTAGCAAGCAGGTGGCACAGCTGCCTGGTTAGAGCTGAGTGAAAATTTTCAGGCAAACCTTTTTTTTTTTTTTTTTTGGAAGGAAAAAAGCAGATTCAATGACATCAAAATGTTTTGCAAAATCATGCTGATTTTGCCAAGTTGATCATTTGAAAATCCCTGCCCCCCAAAAAGCTCTGAAAAAATCAAAACTTTTTGTTTCAGCATTTTCTAAATGAAATGTTTTGATTTTTGGGATTAAAAACCTTCTTTGTTTCAAAGCTTATTTTAACTGCATTTAAAAAAAAAATAAAAATGTTTTTAATGATTCAAATCAAAACAAATGCTTTGAATTTGTCAGAATGAAATGTTTAATTTAGCCCGAGATGCATTTTTTTACTTTTGGTTCCTCAAAAATTTTGGAAAATTTTCATTTTTGGTCTGGTGTGAAAATTTTTTTTCTTTCTAATGGCCAATGAACATCAAGCCTAGAGATAGAGTAGTGCCCCATTGTGCTAAACATGGTGAGAGGCAATCCCTGTCCTGAAGAGCTTACAGGTTATATAGACAAACAAAGAGTGGGAGGGGAAGTAGAGATGAAGTAACTTGCCCAAGTTCCCACATAAGAGCAGTTGCAGAGAAAGGGATAAACATGTGGCAGTGTGGGGGACTTCCTGTGCCTACTGTTACAGGCTACATTGGTGTCTAGATATCAGTTTTATCAGGCATTTCAGAAGCTTCCAAGCCCAAAATGGCTGGGTTTGAGTCAGTCACACAAAAGCTTCCAATTCAGTAAAAAGCACAGACATGCTGCAAGTAGCAGCATCACCCAGGGTCTTAGTTTCCATGGAGATAAGGTTCATGGTCCTCCTGGACAGCAGAGTGGGGGCTGGAGGCAGGAGGTTTATAGGAAGCAGCCTCAGCATTGGGGGACGGTTGGCAGTAGTTTCAGGAAGGTCAGCCCTTTTGTTCTCTCAGAGAACAAGAAATTTTATACTTTCTTTTCTTGCACTTCAGATGAGCCGGCAACTATGGAATATTACTGCGCACTGAGCGAGCGGGGGAAGTGGAGACCCCATGCTGTTATGGAACCCACGAGCAAGGCATTAATAGCTTATGTCTGACTGTCATTCCACCAATCTATCCTACGCCCCACTGAGAAGCATGGGTATAGGTGGAAGTTTGCCATCTAATGAATATTTAAATTAAATTTAAGAATGAAGTGTCCCCTGGAGGCCTAATTTAGTCTCTAAGTGCTAAAGTGTACAAAATATCATATTCCATGATGGAGGGAAAATAAAGAGTTATGCTGGGCCACTGAGCAAGGGAGTCTATCAGGGGAAGATCTAGTGCTTAATTTTCTTTACTAAATGGGTTGTCGAGCCTTCTGGGGAAGCTGGATTCTCATTAATTCTTTCCCAAGATAATCAAAGCAGGGTCTTTATGCCACACCACAGCTATGGTGCATAAAGAATACAGCTCCCCTCTGAGGCCATCCTCTTATTATACTGATTCTCAATTGGCTGGCTGGTCAGAGGATGGATTCTGATTGGTCAGGCAGAGAGACCATATGTAACGGGGTCCACCTGCTTGTGAGCACCCCTCTGCGGCCAAGGGGTGGCGTGAAAGGTCTTTGCCTGGTTATCGTTAAGGCCCTGAGGCAAGGGTCTGACTTGTTCTATCCATGGTGCTATTGGTTCTTTGTATTAGGCTTGTGGCCAGCCTGGGCCTTACCCAGATCTAAGTTCAGCTTGCACCAGGAGCTGTCCATAGTGCTGCAGATCTCCCAGTCAGTGTATAGACCTGGCTGGGTCAAGCTCCTGAAAGGAAATGCCAGACCCTAACCCCACAGCTTCTTTTATACCCATCTGCTGGGTTCTGATTGGCTGCTGCAGAGATAGCTCTATCGTGCCTGGAGGACCTCTTCTCTGCTCCTCTCACTAGGATGGGGTGCAGCAAGGCTGCTGGTCTCCTGTAGGAGGCATCGGGGCCTAGTCCAACCCATCACACCATAATAATAGCAGCTGGAGAAGAGTGTGGGCAAGTGGCTAAAGCACCGGGACCATTTTGTTCCTTATTTGCCACTGACTTGCAGTGCCACCTTGGGAAAATCATTTTCCCTTTCCGTGCCGCAGTTAAAAGGGGAACACACATTTTTTAGGGCTGTTGTAAGGTTTAAATCCATGATCACAAGGTGTTTGGAGATCATCAGACAAAGATGCCATACATACTGTTAAACCTGGGTCATTGCAAAAGGCATTTCTAACCACTGGGATTTTAGGCCGTTTGGGCCTATGCTGGGATGCAAAGAGAGCAGGAGTGTAATGGTTAACATCTTCTGGTTCCAGATTCAAAACCATGCCTCTGTTGGGGTCTGATTTTGGGCAAAGTTTTCTGCCTGTAAATTATTTCTCCCACAATTTTCAAGCAGGGGTGAATTGCACATTTTATTATCCAATATGAGGGAGGTTATTTTATTTGAAAGAATTCAGCACATCGAGTGCTGGGCTTTCTTGAAATTCTAGTTCCACCTACAGGCACTGAGGAAAATTTTTCAAAGACACAAATGGCAGGTAGATGCCTAATTCCTATTGACTTTCATATGGAATGTATGGTCCTATTTATGTCTTTGAAAATCTCCCAAATCTGAGCAGTTGGAAATCTGCTCCTAGATATTTAGCTCTGTTTGCACCTACATTCCGGGAAGTCCAATTCTAACTACTATTAGCACTCTTAGCATGGAATTGTAACTTGGGTTGAGTCCCGGCTGACAAGGCATAATTTCTGGTGGGATAGACTCTTGTTTAATTGGTTAGAGAAAGGGAGACTCAGGCAGAGGTGCAAATGTAACGTGTCAAATTCTGCTCCAGGAAAGACTGATCTTTCCACTCAAGATTAATTACTTTCCCTCAGTGTGTGTTATTAAACATAAAAAATACAAGGATGCAAGAGAATAAAATAGAATGTAAAGCCCCAAAGATTTATGCTTCTGATTCTTCATGCTACATCCACATCTGTTTTACTGCTTGTTTTAGGGGGTTGATTGTGTCTCTGCAGAGGCAGTAGAGTGGGACTGAGGAAGACACACACCAAAATGACAGTGCTTGGTGCTCGCATGGGGTGCAATGAGTGATGGAAGGGAAGTATGGTGGGTGGCAGAGCCCATACAAAGGGCATGTCTATTCTAGGAAACTATTTCAAAATAACTACAATCTACTTAATAACTCCCAAAATAACAAAATCAAAGTAGTGTGTCCAAACTATGGAGAAGACTCAAAATAAGTCCAAGGCAGGCTCCATAAATGTGGATGTACTACCTCAACTTAGAGCCCCAGGAAGCACTGGGGAGTAATTACTTTGAATTACTCTGGGAAGTAGTTATTTTGAAAGTGAGGCACAGAGATGCTAAGTGATTTGCCCGTGCTCATACAGAGCAATTGAAACCAGATTTCCTACATGGCTGGCTGGCACTCAGACCACTGGAACATTCTTCCTCTCAGAGTCTTTCATACAGGCTGTGTCTAGATTGCATCCCTTTTTCGTAAAAGGGATGCAAATTAGACATATCGCAATTGCAAATGAAGCGGGGATTTAAATCTCCCCCACTTCATTAGCATAAAAATGGCTGCCGCTTTTTTCCGGCTCGGAGCTTTGCCGGAAAAAAGCGCCAGTCTAGATGTGGATCTTTTGGAAAATAAAGCCTTTTCCGAAAGATCCCTTATCCCTTATTTTAAGAGGGATAAGGGATCTTTCGGAAAAGGCTTTATTTTCTGAAAGAGCCGCGTCTAGACTGGCACTTTTTTCCGGCAAAGCTCCGAGCCGGAAAAAAGCAGCAGCCATTTTTATGCTAATGAAGTGGGGGAGATTTAAATCCCCGCTTCATTTGCAATTGCGATATGTCTAATTTGCATCCCTTTCACGAAAAAGGGATGCAGTCTAGACACAGCCACAGTGTCCAACGAGGATCCACTGTGGCCCAAATTTGGCATAGTTTGTATAGGTTTAGAAGCTAGTGCTTTCTGTGACCAGTTTCCCTCTCTGCCTCCTGATCCCTGTCCCGTGGCAGGCATAAGTCCAGATTCTTCCCCACGGTGATGTTGATTTGTGCTTTCCCTGCAATGGGGCTGCCAGGAGCCAGCTTGGGCTAAAGCTGCCCCAATTTGTGACTTAACTGCCCACAGGATCAGCCCACTGGCGTGCACAAAGGACAAGGTCCCAGCGATTCCTGACTTCTGTTCTGGGCTGTGAGACTGTTTTCCTTTCTAGCCTTGAGCAAGTCACTTAAGAATATAGGTTCAAAAACTCCCCTCCTGAGGGACTAAGGAGCACAGGGTAAAATTTTCATTAGGACAGAGCAATCAGCTTTTCTGTGTGATTGTTCATTGGTATTTGGCGCTGGGCCAGCAACACTAGACATGAATGCATAAATGGCCACCACAAAAGGATGTCACACAGTCAGCCGTGCCACATCAGCATGACCTGCAGATATAGATGTTTTATTCTGGAGGTGGGCAGGGTGAAAGGCTGCAGTTCTTATTTGCACAGGTTGAAAACATTGTCAGCCTCAGGTGCCATAGGTTGTTTTAATCCGCCATAACCCTCTGACTAGTTCTAAGGGTGACTGGCATTACATCGAAGTTTTTGGGGCCAACACATCTAAAGTAGAGCTTAACATATGGCTAAGGCAACCACTAATGGTATAGGTGTACAGCTGCAAATCAGTGAGATGTGTATGTTGAGAAATGCAGAATGGAGGCTTGTGTCCTTAGTGAATTCAGGCTCCTAAGTCCCTGAGGCATTTCAGAAAATGGTACCTGCAAGTCTTATTGACATTCCATGGCACTTGTGCACCTACATCAGGTAGGCATCTCTGAAAATCTCACATTTATTCTGTGAAGAGTGTGTGAAATACTACTCATCCTGTGCCTCAGTTTCCCATTTGGAAAATGAGGATAATGACCCTTACCAGCTCACAGGGGGGCTATGAGCCTTGATTAGTTAACATTTTTGAGTACATTGAAGAGAAAATATCTTTATTATTATTACTATTAGCCATAACGGTGATGAATAATCACAGTGGTATATTTCAAAACTTCCAGCTTTTCCCCTCTCATGTCAATCAGTGATATTCAGGAGTTTGAAAACCAAGGCTGTTTCACTCATGGGTAATAAACTTTTGTTTTTCATGTGTTCATTTAAAAATATATATTTAACTAAAATATAGACAGAGTAATTTATTGCAGCTGCTTCTGCTCCAAGCCCTGTAACCAGGGAGACGGTGGGAGTGGTACACGAGCCCAGCCTGTCTGCGAGGTTGAAAGATGTGTGTGTGTGTGTGTGTGTGTTTGCAGGAGGGAGGGAGAATTAAATTTGAAGATGGAGAAAAGAGCGAGGGAAGGATTTGTACTTAAATAAAAAAAAATCTCGACAAACAAGCTCAGATGGGGATGATTTTTTTTATTGTCAGAGAGAACCTTTTCATTCCCTTTGATGCCTGAACAGAAACAAACAAACAAAAAAAATGTATATCATTGTTTCACTTCATGTTGTACAAGCCACCAGTACACAGGTTAATGGAAAAAATGCATGAATTTGGATAGATATATAAAGGTCCCTTGGGTGCTCAGTCATAAATCTTTGTAGCTGGAAGGCAGAGCAGACATAAATAGGCCTGATATAACCAACTGCTTTACATACAAATGAGTGCTTGCCTTTTATTTAGTTGACAATATTATTATTTCAAATCCAACAGGAATATTAAATAACCTCTGTTATGCTGTCTCCATTAGGACTGATCCTTGATCTTTGAATTGTGACTGGAGCAGTGGCTTTGGGCTTTGTGTACCGGATTGTATAAAGGCTGTATGCATGTGTGCGGGTATGTGAGTGAGAGAGAGAGAAAGAGAGTGTGTTTCTATATAAAGGGGCAAGTGTCATTGAAATACATTCTATTAAGGAATGTACCTTCCCCATAAAGCTCCGCCAGGAAGAAAGGAAATAAATTGGCTCAGAGCAGCCCCACACATAGTTATTCAGGGACTATGTATAATGGACTCCACTGAGCCGGCATCCAGAGAGAGGGTTTTTTTTAATAAAGCTTTTAATTCAAGAGATTGCAGTGCTGGGATAAGATGCCAGACCGACAGCCGTTGAAAACTAAGTCCTAGCTTTCATCTGCAGAAGATAATCAAGTGGGGCAAGCTGCCCCCCTCTCGCTATAGACCCTATGCAAGAAGGAACCGTGACTGGAGGGCAGATTTTAGTTGAGCATCTCTCTGGCTCAGTGAACCCCCTTTGCTGTGGCAGCTCACCAAGGTGGCTTTTATTTGTTGCTTATCCACTGGGCCTTGAGCCGAGACCACTGATTTATGGAAACCACTTAATAAACAGCTGCCTAATGCTGACAGCTTTTTGCCACGGTCAGATATGGAATTGGACCCAAGTCCTTATGTGAAAGGGTTTACTATTCCATTAAAATCCCTTGCATCCTCCAGTCCACAGAATGAATAAAAGCCTTAAATGAAGGATTTTTTTTAATACCAGAGTGTACTGGGAATTACTAGAGCATTATTGAGAACAATCAAAGCAAATGGGGTATATTGCACTTCCACACACAGTGAAACATGTCTGAAGTGATCACTTAAAGGCCTGACAACAAGCACCTGGGGGGCGGGGTGCAGGAGGCTTGGGCTGGTTTTTGTGTTACTCTTTTTGTGAACCAAACTGAATCCCAAGAAGGGGGCAAGTTTTGATGTATTGTGATCTCCATGGGCTGTATTTTAAGCCATGTGATTACCACAGTGTGGTCATGTGCAAGAAAAAAGTTTGGAGGACTAAATTGTCAAAATTGTCTTCACAAAAATACATGCACACTCATATACATAAGTTGCATGTGCATTTACTGCAACTGTACCCACAAATGGACAATTCTGATCATCTGCATACAAAGCAACCAGATACACAATTAAAATTAGGTGTGAAAGTTAGGCACCCAATTGCACAAGTAGTTTTAAAAACATGGCCTTAAGTACCTAACTGCTTATTTGGGACATCCATTTGAGCTAGTGTTAATATTTTTAAATGCTAAGGCACAGCATGTCTGTGAAATTGTCTCAGAAGTGCAGGTGGAGAAAGTCATAGGGGAAGCTTGAACTCCTAGGGGGTACTCTCCTTTGTACAGTTTCAGTTACGTATCATACCTCTGTGGCCCCCATTACTATAGCATCTAAGCATTCAAATCCCAGGCTTCATTTGCAATTGCGGTATGACTACATTACCCTCCTATTTCGAATTAGGAGGGTAGTGTAGACATACCCGGAGAGACTATGAAGGGGTGACTGAGCTAAGTGATGATCTGGCAGCACACCAGTAACGAGACATCCACACTTATGCTGGCATCAATGCAGTGTGTGAAATCAATGCCTGGCATTGAGCAGAAGTTACAATAGGTACTTGGGTAAGGAGCAAAACCAAGGCATAGTGCACCCTTTCCCAACATGGCCAAACAAACCCTTGAGAAAGGCAGAGCGTGGCTTGGAGCAGGCCTGGGCTCAGCATCCGTGAACTGCCACAGACTTAATGGGTGATGTTGGACAAGTCACTTTCTTCTGAGTTCCCTACCTGTAAAATACAAATACTAGCTCTGCTCTAGCTCGCAGATGTTGGAAGGACAAATGTTGAAGGTTGCAAGATGTGACGGTACTGCAGTCATGTGGATCTTAGAAGTAACTATGGGTATGTCTACACTACCCCCCGAGTTCGAACTAGCGGGGTAATGTATGCATACCGAACTTGCTAATGAAGCCCGGGATTTGAATTTCCCGGGCTTCATTAGCATCAAGCCGGCTCCGCCATTTTTAAAAGCCGGCTTGTTCGAACCCCGTGCACGTTCCACGAGGCGTACAGATAGTTCGGAATAACTACGAAGTTCGAACTATCTAGCCCGTGCCGCGTGTAGCCGCACGGCACGGGGTTCGAACAAGCCGGCTTTTAAAAATGGCGGAGCCGGCTTTATGCTAATGAAGCCCGGGAAATTCAAATCCCGGGCTTCATTAGCAAGTTCGGTATGCATACATTACCCCGCTAGTTCGAACTAGGGGGGTAGTGTAGACATACCCTAAGAGAATTTGCCAACAAGAGTTTTTCATTGAGTTGGCATAAAACATGGTCTTTCTTCAGATCTGCTTGCCATATGAATTCTTGTTAACTCAGATACACCAATGTGATGACAACACACAGGGGAAAGGACAGTCAGGAAGGCACTAGCAGATATTCATATCTCTAAAATACAAATGAAATAAAAAGAACAGAGCTCTTTCGTCTATTTATTACTGAGACTGCCTAGTGTCCCAATCCTACTGCAAAGTGCAGTACTGTTCATTGCAAAGCCAACATATCCTTTGAATAGTGGTATTTCAAAGGAGACACATCAGTCCTAGGGGTGCAGTCAGCTTTGCAGATGTTAGCCATAGCCTGAGACTTGGCAGACCTGAGTCGGCTGGTGACCTTGGCAAGTCAGTCCACTTCTGAGTGCCTCAGTTTCTCCAGTAGTAAGATGGGTATGATGTTACTGATCTGCTTTTTAAAGCACTTTGGGTATGTCTACACTACCCCGCTAGTTCGAACTAGCGGGGTAATGTAGGCATACCGCACTTGCAAATGAAGCCCGGGATTTGAACGAGGTGTACCGGTAGTTCGGAATAGAAAGCCTAGTCCGAACTACCTAGTTCGAGCCCCGTGTAGCCGCGCTGCACGGGGTTCGAACCAGTGGGGTTTTAAAAATGGCGGCTCCCCGCTTATGCAAATGAAGCCCGGGAAATTCAAATCCCGGGCTTCATTTGCAAGTGCGGTATGCCTACATTACCCTCCTAGTTCGAACTAGGAGGGTAGTGTAGACATACCCTCTGAGGGTAATGTAGGCATACCGCACTTGCAAATGAAGCCCGGAATTTGAATTTCCCGGGCTTCATTTGCATAAGCCGGGTGCCGCCATTTTTAAATCCTGGCTAGTTCGAACCCTGTGCCGCGCAGCTACACGCGGCACGGAATAGCTAGTTCGGATTAGGCTTCCTAATTCGAACTAGCTGTACTCCTCGTGGAATGTGGTTCCGGGGTTCGAACTAGCCGGGATTTAAAAATGGCGGCACCCGGCTTATGCAAATGAAGCCCGGGAAATTCAAATCCCGGGCTTCATTTGCAAGTGCGGTATGCCTACATTACCCTCCTAGTTCGAACTAGCGGGGTTGTGTAGATATACCCTTTGAGATCAGTGGATGCTAGTTTCCTTGCTAGGGAATACCGGGCAGTGTGTGGCATATAAACAGTTTATCTCCAGAATGGTTTCTAGCACTAAGCATAATAGATTTGCAAAGTTAAATAATAATTCAGAGCACACACAGAGAGAAAGATTATGAGGTACAAGAAAGAGAAGAAAAATGCATTTTTGCTTGAGATTTTAAATGAGATGGGAAGGCGCTGAGGTGGAAATGTGTAGGAAAGCTGTTCTAGATAGCAGTATAATGAGAAGTGATGAGCGAGTGAGTGATGGTGGGCTCACAAAGAGGATAAAGACCTGTCATTATCAGCTAGAGGAGTTCTCCTTTAACTCAAGTGGCAGGGGCCTCTTTAGGAAATGAAGACCCGGGGGAGGGGGGAGGGGTTAGTCCCAATTCCAGTACTGCCAATCCTACAAGTTCAAAACCATGAACGAGGTAACACCAGCTTAAAAATATTACAACTGGGGATAGATTTTATTTGACTTTTGAATCAACAGGGGTCAAGTTTTCAAGCTGTTCTCTGAAGCCGTGAGGGGAAAAAAGCTTCCTTTTTATTTAAAATGAAATCTGAACAGCAGTGAAAGTAACTTAACATTTCTGACAGGTACTGTCCTATTGCAATCCAGGTCCTTGCTAGCTCTTTAAATAGCTCCCTGCTGGCTTTTGCCTCAGCTCAGCCAGCTCTTGTCATAGCTGTGCACCAAGGTGCACCTGCTTTCTTTCACCTCTGAATCTGAGATTCTGATGTATTCTCCTGACTCAAGGAGATGGGGCTTTAAGAAAAACACTCAATATGAGAGTCACCGTGAAATGCATCCTAGAACACTCAAAGAGCTGATAGAGGAGGTATCTGAGTCTCTAGCTATCATCTCTGGAAAATCATGGGAGAGGGGAGAGATTCCAGAAGTCTTGAAAAGGGCAAATCTAGTGCCCATTTATAAAGAGGAAAATAAGAACAACCCAAGAAACTATAGACCATTCAGTTTAAGTTCTGTGCCAGGGAAGATAATGGAGCAAATAATTAAGAAATTCATTTACAAACATCTGGAAGATAATAAGGTGATAGGTAACAGCCAGCATGGATTTGTAAAGAACAAATCATGTCAAACCAACGTGATGTGATGGCTTTCTTTGATAAGATATCAATTTTTGTGGAGAAGGGAGAAGCAGTGGACATCTTATACCTAGACTTTAGTAAAGCATTTGATACGGTCTAGCATGACCTTCTTATCAATAAACTAGGGAAATACAACCCAGATGGGGCTACTATAAGGTAGGTGCATAACTTGCTGGATCACCATTCTCAGAGAATAGTTATTAATGGTTCACAATCATGCTTGAAGGGCATAACAAGTGGAGTTCCACAGGGGGTCTGTTTTGGGAACAGTTGTGTTCAATATCTTCATCAGCAATTTAGATATTGGCTCAGAGAGTATGCTTATTAAGTTTGCAGATGATACGAAGCTGGGAGGGGTTGCAAAGTGCTTTGGAGGATAGGGTCATAATTCACAATGATCTGGATAAATTGGAGAAATGCTCTGAGGTAAACAGGATGAAGTTTAATAAGGACATATGCAAAGTATTCCACTTAGGAAGGAACAATCAGTTTCATATATACAGAATGGCTAAAAAATCTCAGAGGAGTAGCTGTGTTAGTGTGTAAGGGTATGTCTACACAGCAGGGCAAAAGTCGAATTAAAAGACATAACTTCAGCTATGTCAATTGCGTAGCTAAAGTCAAAATAGCTTAAGTTGGCTTTTGGTGTTGTCTACACAGCAGGAAGTCAAAGGAAGTACTGCTTTTGCAGAAAAACTTGCCAGTCTAGATGCAGCCTTTGACTGACTGCGGAAAAACTTGCCAGCTGTCTACAATGGCTGCTTGAATTTGCGCAAGAACACTGATGTAAGATTGTCAGTGTTCTTGCGCAAATACTATGCTGCTCCCACTCGTGAAAAAGCCCTCTTGCACAAATGCTTTTGCACAAGAGGGCCAGTGTAGACAGCTAAAAACTGTTTTGCACAAAAAAGCCTCGATGGCGAAAATGGCGATTGGGGCTTTCTTGCGCAAAACTGCGTCTAGATTGGCACGGACGCTTTTCCGCAAAGTGCTTTTGCGCAAAAGTATCCGTGCCAATCTAGACGCTCTTTTCCGCAAATGCTTTTAACAGAAAAACTTTTCAGTTAAAAGCATTTGCGGAAAATCATGCCAGTCTAGACGTAGCCCTGGGTAGTCTAGCCCCATTTCTGTACCCGAACCTTTTCAGGAGCCGAGGTGTCCGATTTTAGGGGTATCTATCATTACTGATTTCACAGGTAAGATCATTAGGAGCTTAGATCAATAGGAGCTTATGTAATAGTTGAACCTGGAATCTCTGGAGCTTAGTGCATGAGCCTACAGTTTGAGCTAAAAGCCAACTGCCTCTTAGCTAAGGCTGTAGAACAGACTCGTTATTCTCTCTGGCTAAGTCTAGACTGCAACATTTTTATGGCAAAAGGTACACAAAATGCACTCCGCATTTTACATAGCTTTTTCCACTTTTTTTTCGGAAGAAGCCTTTCCACCATTTGGCCCCATGTAGACAGGGCCAAATTGTGGAAAAGCCTCCTCTTTCAGCAGGGCCCTTATGCCTCATGAAACGAGGTATACAAGGTTCCCTGAAAGAGCGTGTTTGCTCTTCCGTGAGAAAAAGTGGAAGAGCAAATGCATTCCTTGGATGTGGTGGGGTTTTTGTGGGCTTCTGGAGGTATCCCGCAAAAACCCCATAGTCTAGATGTAGCTTCTCTAAGTGGTATCAGTGCCACTAGATGGGGCACTACACTACCCCCAGAATATGTGTGGCTTATACTTGCACTATGGTTCTTCAAGACAGAGCTGCAAACATGATTCCATCAACACAAAGTTAGGTTTCATTTTCTTTGCCACACGGTCTGTTAAAAGGAACATATGTGCTTATATTCTCCTCCAATCTATCCTCATGCAGTGTAGCTGTATTACTCTAGCAACATGACCATACGTAAAAGCTGGTTTCTGCAGGTTCTTCAGATCAAGTGGTAGACACTTACGTTGCTACATCCACCAGGTTCATGCCTCGCAAGCACCCCAAACAGGGGAGCGGTGAATTTGGCTATGCTAGTTGTAACCAATAGGTCAAACTTTGCGGTTGGAACTTAGAATATAAAGCACAAATCTCTTTTCCCCAGTGTTCCATCCCTGTCTTGTAAATTCCTGCATAATGCAGTGGCAGTGTATAGTTGTCTAATTCCGTGTGGACAGCATTTCCTTTCTTCTCCTGGCAAATGTGTAAGGAAAGGGGTCTGTCCACTACACCTTCAGGTTTGATCTTTAAACCTGCTAATGACCCATTTAGATCATGACTATGTTTAGACATGCATGTCTGTAGAAATTAGGTAAGGTCCTGGAATAATTTGTTGGCGGGATTTTAAAATATTGTACAGGCAGTCCCCGGGTTACGTACAAGATAGGGACTGTAGGTTTGTTCTTAAGTTGAATTTAAGTCGGAACTGTACATATTGTAGGGGAAACTCTAGCCAAACATTTCTCCAGAGCTCAGTTTTATTTTCCCACACCTCACTTCCCTCAGTCCTTTATTCTCAAGCTGAGGTGTCTGCTGAGAAAAGCTGCTTCGCGTCTCCCTGGTCTGCTGGGAGGGGTGGCGCTAGCTTCACGTCTCCCTAGTCTGCTGGGGGGGGGGGGGGGCGCGCTAGCTTCGCGTCTCCCTGGTCTGTTGGGGGGAGCGCTAGCTTCGCGTCTCCCTCGTCTGCTGGGGGGAAGCAGCTAGTGCGGGTTTGCCTCACCCCATTTGTAAGTAGGGATCCGATGTAAGTCGGATCCATGTAACCCAGGGACTGCCTGTATTTGGAAGTGGAGTTGGCTGTTGTGCTAACATTTGTTCCACTGGGAGTTTCTAGACTGGGAGCTGCCCCTTAAGAACAAGGCAGATTGAGAGTGTGTTTGAGCTGAGCCCAATGGATGGGACGGGTCCAGGGAATAGAGACCGTGGCTGTATAAACTCAAAAAGGTGAGACCTTGATTTAATAAACAAATCTGTCCAGAAAGCAGCTTCATTTTCACGGAAGCAGCCCTAGCAGTTTTTGGGGACTAGCTGACACCATGTGTGGCTTGCGAATGTTTGGGCATTGACATGTACGTCACCACTTTGAATCCTAATTAGATCAGCAGGGATTCAGAACTACTTTCTGGTAGCCCTATTTCTAGCTCCATGCTACATGCTCACCCACACTAGATTGATAGCTCTTCAAGGCAGGGAGTCACTCTTACCATATTTTTATACAGTGCTCAATACAATCATAGAATCGTAGAATCCTAGGGCTGAAAGAGACCTCAGGAGATCATTGAGTCCAGCCCCCGGCTACGTCTACAATCCCCAAATAGCTATTCTGCTTCTTTAAAGCAGTCCGTTATTTTGAAATTGATTTCAATATAACAGGCATGTTATTCCAGTGTACCTGTAACCCTCACTCCATATAGCTTATTTCGAGGTAAGGGTGCAGTGTTGGCACACTCCAGTGAGACCATTTGCAGCAGGCAATGAAATCGCCTGCTTCACTATACATTTGGGTGAGTTGGCCACACTGTAACTGCCACATGGAGTTTGTGGCTGGATGGGAAGGGAAGGCGGAGTTTAAAAATCAGGAGCAAACCGAAAACCTCCATTTTGTTTTTAAAAAGTTTGCATTTCTTGCTCATGGTCAAACAATGAGTCAGTGTCATTATACACAACGGTTGAATCCCATTCCCTTGCTGTGGCAACTATGCCAGTCTATTTTCATCCAGTAGTCTCTGAGAACTCAGTAAATGACCATATTTCTACATTTTTTTAAGGATATGGTAGTTCAACTATGTTAGAATTCAGTAGCTATAGAAATGTAACTTGAAGTTCAGGCAGTCCCCGGGTTACGTACAAGATAGGGACTGTAGGTTTGTTCTTAAGTTGAATCTGTATGTAAGTCGGAACTGGCGTCCAGATTCAGCCGCTGCTGAAACTGACCGCCAGTTCTGACTTACATACAGATTCAATTTAAGAACCCCAAGCTTCCCCAAGTCAGCTGCTGCTGAAACTGATCAGCAGCTGATTCCAGGAAGCCTGGGGCAGAGCAACTCTGCCTCGGGCTTCCTGTAGTCAGCGCTGGTCAGTTTCAGCAGCGGCTGACTTGGGGACACCAGGGGCAGAGCATCTGGGGTGCTGCTGGGTTGCTCCAGTAGCACCGCTCCTCAGCGCTACTGGACCAACCCAGCAGCACCCCAGCTGCTCTGCCCCAGTTGTCCTGATTCAGCCACTGCTGAAACTGACCAGCAGCGGCTGAATCAGGACCTGGGGCAGAGCAGCTGGGGTGCTGCCGGGTTGGTCCAGTAGTGCCCAGAAGGCGCTGCAGGACCAATTGGCAGCGCCTCAGCTGCTCTGCTCCAGGGTCCAAAACAAAAGCCTGGTCTGCTGGGGGGGCACACTAGCCGTGCCCCCCCCCCCCCCAGCAGACCAGGGATACGGGAGCAGAGCCGCAGCGGCAGCGGGGTGCCGCGCCTCTGAGGCTTTGCTCTGGCAAAGCCTCAGAGGCGCGGGACCCCCGCGGCTGCGGCTTCAGTTGCGGTGCCTGTGGTCTGCTGGGGACGGTCCCCAGCAGACCACAGGCAGGGGACTGAAGCGGCAGCAGCGGCGGTTCCCCGCACTTCTGAGACTTTGCTTTGGACCTCCCCAGCAGACCACAGGCACCGCAACTGAAGCGGCAGCAGCGGGCGGGTTCCCGCACTTCTGAGGCTTTGCTCTGGCAAAGCCTCAGAAGCGTGGGAACCCGCCCGGTGCCCCTGGTCTGCTGGAGACGGTCTCCAGCAGACCAGGGGCACGGGAGCAGCTTACGAACGGGGCTTTCTCGCCCCGGAGCTCGCAGGTAGCAATCCGCTACCTCGACCTCCGGGGCGAAAAAGTAAGTCGGATCCGCGTAAGTCGGGGACTGCCTGTATATAGAAGTGCAAACCACTGCCTATGTCTATTAGCTGGAACAAGCATTTTTCTAATAAAAGGTGGAAATGTAATTGGTTGGCTGTCCTGCCTCCGTCTATGCAGCCCTTGTCAACAGAACTTAACTCTGCCTGTTCTTCCAAACAGAAAAATGCATTGTTTCCTCAAGCACATCCCACTCCCTATCACCTTGAGGTTTTCTTAATCCCTTGCAAACTTGTTTGCAGTCTCTATTTTTATTATGATTTTTAAGGTGGAAAAACAACACATTCAGAGCATCTAGTTGTTGTGTTGTATTGTGTTGGCTGGTAGAAAGCTGGAGAACTCTTGGGGCAGTAGTTTAAGTTCCCTACTCATTTGATAGAATTAGAGAAAACAGAGAGGTAAAAAGACCTCTGATAAACTAGTCTTTTTCTGCTGTCAGTCACCACCCCATTCCTAGCCAATACGTTATTACTCCCTGTTCTACATTCTTCATCTAGTTAAAAGTGACTCGCTGGGGTGATAAAATACCAGCCACTTCCCTGGGAAGGTGCTTTGACAATCTATACAATGGTCCTGAAACTTTTTACCTCACAGCCCCACTTATCTCTCTTCACACCCTCCTCTTTCTCTAGTCTGAGTCCTTCCCTTTTAAGAAATCTGAGGAAATTCAGTATATTGCTACTAATCCTACTCCACCCACCCTAAATTATTTCTCTTTAGTCCTGGCTTGGCATGCAGTATAGGGAATGTGAAAACCATCTACAAGTATTTGAAGGGTAGAAATATCAAGGAGGGGAAAGATCTTCAAAATTGTATGCTCTCTGTGTGGGGGATGGCCTACAGTTTTCAGTGACGTATCAGAAGGGTAGCCATGTTAGTCTGAATCTGCAAAAGTGGTGAGGAGTCCTGTGGCACCTTATAGACTAACTGAAGTGTAGGAGCATAAGCTTTCATGGGCAAAGTCCCACTTCGTCAGATGAACGTAGTGGAAATTCCCAGAGGCAGGTATAAATATGCAGGCCAGAATCAGGCTGGAGATGACGAGGTGGATCCAATCAGGGAGGATGAGGCCCACTTCTAGTAGCTGATCTGGAGGTGTGAAGTCCAAGAGAGCAGAAGCTGCTTTTGTAGTTAGCAAGCCATTCACAGATCTTGTAGGTGTAGGTCTCTGTCTGAGGGGTTAGAGCATATGCGGTTGTACCTCAGTGCTTGGCTGTAAACAATGGATCATGTTGTGTGTCCGGGATGGAAGCTGGAGACATGCAGGTAAGCATAGCGGTCGGTAGGCTTTCGGTATAGGGTGGTATTGATGTGACCGTCACTTATTTGCACCACGAGGCGTACAGATAGTTCGGAATAACTACGTAGTTCGAACTATCTAGCCCGTGCCGCCTGTAGCCGCGTGGCACAGGGTTCGCACTAGCCGGCTTTTAAAAATGGCGGAGCCGGCTTTATGCTAATGAAGCCTGGGAAATTCAAATCCCGGGCTTCATTAGCAAGTTCGGTATGCATACATTACCCCCCTAGTTCGAACTAGCGGGGTAGTGTAGACATACCCTAAGGTACCACAGGACTCCTTGTCACTTTTGCAGATCCAGACTAACATGGCTACCCCTCTGATACTTCAGCTCCTTTGTAAATGTAGCAATGGGGAAAGAGTCATTGCTAGTTTGTTATTCTCAGTTTTTGTATTTTCTTGTAACAGGGTTTCTTTAAGTCTGTTCACTTGTGACTTAACTGACTAGTTAATCAGTGAGCTGGCTGCCTAGCAGTGACCACAGCAGAGGAAGTCTCTGCCTGGACTCCAGTGAAGGATTCCCTACAAGCAAGTGGAGAGAGAATTCAGACTCAGAATATGGTGCAGAGTTGATGAACAGGGGCACAACTGAGACTTTGGTGAACCTAATCTAAGCTTTTGGGACCGCTCAGTCTTTTCTTCCTGTGTTTGTGTTTACTGTACCTATGGTCCTTATCTGTGGGTTATAAAATAGTTGAGTTCTGTGGTAAGAATTAGATTATTTGTTCATAAGATTTTATAAAGTTATTTAATTCAATTCATTTCTTTTAATTTCTTTTGGAACTTGAATGTAGGGAGGCTGACACTGGGTGACCCTTGCTGAAATTCCTTGCAGACTAAACTGTGGGTCTCCAGTACGGCTGTGGGAGTGAGGGTTTTTAGACACTGGAGAAGGGCAGTAAAGTCTAGTCCACCCAAGATTACATTAGCACTGGCATGTCGTGCTGTGCTGGGGGATTTCCAAAGCTCGAAAAAGACAATGAGGTTTTTGTGGAGACATATTTCTCTGTTCCTTATAAATAATTATTATTGATATTTGCTGTGAATTACCCTGCAAACCCCTAATGCCTCTCTTTCGCTCCATCATTCCCACCCACACATTGTCAATGATGCACACAAATACCTGTTCATATTGTGCATGCTTCCAGGGCACCTCCACCCGCATGTCTGTCTGGACTCACATGCATTCTTTCACATGTACCCTTTGAAACGCATTCTGCCCAAGCACCCATGTAGTTATGTACTGGATCTTGCTCTTCAGAGAAAATACCCACAGAGAAATAAACAGTTTACAAGACCATCCTTAGGATTTATGGGATTCTGTACAATACTATTAAACTGGTGCCCCTATGCCCAATGGCAGCCCACAGAGCACATGATTTTTAGAGATGTAATTTTATAATCTTCTGCAACACACTAATGAAATAATTTTAAAGTAGATTTTAAACTAAGGCCCTGTGGACAAATGCAGTAAATTCAGAAACTGACAATATGTACCTGTTAAATGGCTCATTACCACTAGAATGTCTCTTTCACAGTTACAATGTTCTGCCAATAGAGGGCTGGGTTTTTCACTTTTAAGTTAACTAGCTCCCATCTGGAGGAAGATCACCAGGTTGCAGAAGGCACAGAGCAGGGATAGGAAGAAGATGGGTGAACATGAAGACCCAGCGGTGCCCTATGCAGCTGCATATTCTGCATATAGGCAAGCAAGGCCCTCTATCTCAACACTTCCCTGCCTGTTGACTTTGGTTTGCAAGGCTCAGCTGCAATTAAAGAGCCCTGCAGTGCAGAGTCCCAGGCTGTGATCCCTGCAAGGTGAGAGGCTCCTAAAACTTGGGCTAAAGCCTGAGCCCAGAATTCTGCACTGCAGTTAAACAACCTTTCAGCCTGAGGCCTTCAAGCACAAGTCAGCTAGCAGGGGCCAGCTGTGGGATTTTAACTGCAGTGTAGAGACCCTCAGTGACTCTCACACACAGACAAATCTCAGGCTATGTCTAAAGCGCAGGCTTCTTTTGGAAGGAGCTTTTTTTGGAAGAGATCTTCTGAAAAAAAAATCTTCCAAAACAGCGCGTCCACACTGCAAAAGCACATCGAAAAAGCGATCTGCTTTTTCGAAAGAGTGTCCAGACTGAATGGATGCTCTCTTGCATGTAAGCTGTGATTGCTACGGATGGAATGGCCACCAGAGCACCTGTGCTTTTTCCTCTTTCCTCTTCTTTCGAAAGAACTCCCTCTTCCCCACCCACACATGCCGTTTTGTGAAGAGCTCTTTCAAAAAAAGGCTTCTTCCTCATAGAACAAGAATTACCAATGCCAGAAAAACCCCTCCATTCTTTTGATTTTCTCACAGAAGAATGCAATTGCAGTGTGGACATTCCTCAAGTTTTGTCGGGAAAATGGCCGTTTTTCTGACAAAACTCTGTAGTGTAGACATATCCTCAACTTCTTCCCCTGACCAGTTTATTGTGTTCCTAACAAGGCATGAATGAGATCTTAAGTAATGACTGGTGTCTGAATCAATTTGCTCTTCTGTCTTGTTCATCTTCTCTTCAGAGACAATATTAGTATTGATTTCTGAATGGTAACCTTCACAACTCTAAATATTGAACACATGTTAATGTTCACAGTAGGCTGAGAAACAAGAACTGGATACATCCCAGCTGTTTAAGAGAATGCGTCTGAAATCAGAGGGCTCCAAAGACAGGCCAGCCTGGCTACATCTGCACTGCACAGTTATTTTGGAATAATGATAGAAATGTAGCCATGTTAGTCTGGTGTAGCTGAAACAAAAGATAGCTTCCCCAATTATCACCTCTAATACCATTAGCTCACAGACATCTACCTTTCCCCACCTCTAATATCATTAACTCACAGACATTTAGCTTCCTTACCCCCCCCCCCCCGCCCGCATCCCTCTTCTGTTCTGAAATGTGATTTGTCCTTTTCACATACGTTAATTTTTTTTAATTGTATGCTTTGGTATATATGGTTGTGACTATTTTCTTCCACTATTTGATCTGAGCAAGTGGGTCTGGCCCACAAAAGCTCATCATCTAATAAACCATCTTGTTAGTCTTTAAAGTTCTACATAGTCCTGTATTTTATTTTGGAATAAGATATTCTGGAATAGTTATTCCAAAATAGCTTATTTCAAAATAGTACATCTGCACTGCAGGGAAGCCTCAAAATTAGTCCGAGGCAGGCTTCCCTAATGTAGACGTCTTATCTTGATTTAGATTCCCAGGAGGAATAAATTAGAATGGCTCCAGTGAGGGTCTATTTAGAAATAGCAGAAGTGGAGTGTCTACATATGCTTATTTCGAAATAGCTATTTCGGAATAGGCGTTATTCTTCATAGAATGAAGGTGGAATGAGCTCTCCGTTATTTCAAAATTATTGAAATAACGGAATTGCTATTAGTTGCTCACATAGTAATTTCGGAATAATGGGCGTTATTCCGAAATGACTTTGCTGTATTGACACACCCCCTGAGAGCAGAAAGAGACTCCTTTACTAAAGTTTCTTCACCCCATATTTTTCATTGGCTGTTGAAGTAACTTCACGTGTGCCTAATAGTTTAGAAATTATTCCCTTATGTCCATTCTAAAGGATTTGGAAGACTGCGGAGGATGGCAGAAAGATTGCAGTGGTAAAACAGCAAAGGCAAGTAACATGGTTTGCTAACAGCTTGCACAGGTTGAGCAGAATCCGATAGTGGTCAGTGCTGTACTTCAGTAGACTGTACTTCTGGACCTGTGCTGCTTGGCATTACCCCGGTCAGGAAGGAGAGAAGTGTAAAATGGGTTTGTTTCATCTGCAGAAGAGAAGAGTGAGGAGGGATTTAATAGCAGCTTTCAAATTCCCGAAGGGAGGTTCCAAAGAGGATGGAGAAAGGCTGTTCACAGTAGTGATGGATGGCAGATCAAGTTACAGTGGGAGAGGTCTAGGTTGGACATTAGGAAAAACTATTTCCCTAGGAGGGTGGTGAAGCACTGGAATGGGTTACCTAGGGAGGGGGGTGGAATCTCCATCCATAGAGGTTTTTAAGTCCTGGATTGACAAAGCTCTGGCTGGGATGATTTAGTTGGGTTGGTTCTGCTTTGGGCAGGTGGCTGGACTTGATGACTCCTTAGGTCTCTTCCAGCCTTAGGATTTATTGTTCTGTGATTCTATGATTGTTATAGAATCATAGAATCATAGAATAATAGGACTGGAAGGGACCTCAAGAGGTCATCGAGTCCAGCCCCCCGCCCTCAAGGCAGGACCAAGCTCTGTCTATACCATCCCTGACAGATGTCTATCTAACCTGTTCTTAAATATCTTCAGAGAGGGAGATTCCACCACCTCCCTTGGCAATTTATTCCAATATTTGACCACCCTGACAGTTAGGAATTTTTTCCTAATGTCCAATCTAAACCTCCCCTGCTGCACTTTAAGCCCATTACTCCTTGTCCTGTCCTCAGAAACCAAGAGGAACAAATTTTCTCCTTCCTCCTTGTGAAACCCTTTTAGATATTTGAAAACCGCTATCATGTCCCCCCTTAATCTTCTTTTTTCCAAACTAAACAAGCCCAGTTCATGAAGCCTGGCTTCATAGGTCATGTTCTCTAAACCTTTAATCATTCTTGTCACTCTTCTCTGTACCCTTTCCAATTTCTCCACATCTTTCTTGAAATGTGGCGCCCAGAACTGGACACAATACTCCAGCTGAGGCCTAACTAGTGCAGAATAGAGCGGCAGAATGACTTCACGAGTTTTGCTTACAACACACCTGTTGATACAACCTAGAAATGCATTTTTTGCAACAGCATCACACTGTTGTCTCATATTCAACTTGTGGTCCACTATGACCCCTAGATCCCTTTCCGCCATGCTCCTTCCTAGACAGTCGCTTCCCATCTTGTATGTATGGAACTGATTGTTCCTTCCTAAGTGGAGCACTTTGCATTTCTCTTTATTAAACCTCATCCTGTTTACCTCTGACCATTTCTCTAACTTGCTAAGGTCATTTTGAATTATGTTCCTATCCTCCAAAGAAGTTGCAACCCCACCCAGTTTGGTATCATCTGCAAACTTAATAAGGGTACTCTCTATCCCAATATCTACATCATTGATGAAGATATTGAACAGTACGGGTCCCAAAACAGACCCTTGAGGAGCTCCACTTGTTATCCCTTTCCAGCAGGATTTAGAACCGTTAACAACAACTCTCTGACTACAGTTATCCAACCAATTATGCACCCACCTTATCGTGGCCCTATCTAAGTTATATTTGCCTAGTTTATCAATAAGAATATCATGCGAGACCGTATCAAATGCCTTACTAAAGTCTAGGTATATGACATCCACCACTTCTCCCTTATCCACAAGGCTCATTATCCAATCAAAGAAAGCTATCAGATTAGTTTGGCATGACTTGTTCTTCACAAACCCATGCTGGCTATTCCCTATCACTTTATTACCTTCTAAGTGTTTGCATATGATTTCCTTAATTACCTGCTCCATTATCTTCCCTGGGACAGACGTTAAACTGTTAATTTATTTGTAAAGGTTGCACCTCTGAAAACCAACTCTCTCTGGTCTGGCAACATCCATGGTCCTGCCAGAGCATGGATACTCCTGAACCAGAGCCTGGGAACCTTAGGGCAGGAGGGATGGCTGACTGGGTACAACAGGGTCAGCAGCCCAGCTAGGGGCAGTGTGGGACCAGCGCTGGGGTCCCAGGGCAGCCTCTGGCAGCTTAGAACAGCACAGGGCTCTAGTCACTTTGGCAGCCCACAGCAACACAGGGCTAGAGATCCACAGCATCCCCCTGGTATGGGGCTGGGGCCTGAGCCTCGTGGCAGCACAAGTCTGGGGGCAGAGACCTGCAGCAGTGCACGGCAAGCAGGGCCGGACCCCAAGACAGGAGCCAGAGCCTGTGCCACCCAGGCAGCCAGCAGTAGCTGAGCAAGTAGCCCAGCCAGGATGCTTGCTGGGGCAGCCTGTGAGCAGCAGGTGATGGGGCTTGGGGGCCAGTGGCAGGGGACTTACCCTGGTCCTGCCAATTCTCTTGTTCAGGACCAGTCAGGGAGGTGCAAACTGTCCACTGTATTCCTAGGGAGCCTCGGCTAGGCACAGACAGAACAACCCTGAATCCAAGGGAATCCACCAGGAGCTTCGGCAGAGAGGCAGGCAGGGACGGAGTGGTACCAAGACTGTGGCTGATGTCAGGGGGCACCGGGAAAGGTGATTGTGTGGCAGACTGCCTTGCTTCGCCACACAGAGCGCAGCCTGCCCCATGCCAGCCAACAAGAAAGGAACAACTCCTCTGCCTCTTCCTCCTGATTAGCTCCATTCTCTTCCAAAAGCTGCGGAGCATAAAGTGTGACGTTCCAGCCTGTTCTGGGGGCAGACAGGTAGGGTTTGCAGCCCTTCTGAGTGGGGAGAATGAGGAATAGCAACTAATCAAAGGGGGCAAGCTGGACGGCTGCTGCAGGAAACCTGTCTGCGCTGGTAATAAACATCGTGCCTGCTTCCAAAATCACTCCCCAAGTGGCTTGTTCAAACTTTAGTCATGCAGGAAAAATAAGTACACCCAGCAGAGCTTGTCCATTAAAAAAAAAAGCCAATGCAATCAGGGTAAGATCCAGTCTCTCCTGCTGTTATTGTCAAGGAGATTGGCTTAAATGACCCAGGCTCCCTGAAGCAATAAAGTCCACCTGACCTTGGACATCAACATACTGCTGTGCGTGTTTTCTCAGAGTCTGTGGGGTTTTAAATGAGGGCAGAAATGCCTACATGTGTAAGTAGACAGGCCCCAAAGGGGGAAGGTAGCTGAGAAGGAAGGGTACTCCAGCAGTTTGGGCCCTCTCTGGGAGGTGGGAGACTTGTATTCCATACCCGACCTGTCACAGACATCCTCTATGACCACAGGCAAGTCACTTTGTGCCTCAGCGACGAGGAGTCCTGTGGCACCTTATAGACTAACTGAAGTGTAGGAGCATAAGCTTTCGTGGGCAAAGACCCACTTCGTCAGATGCATGGTCTTTGCCCACGAAAGCTTATGCTCCTACACTTCAGTTAGTCTATAAGGTGCCACAGGACTCCTCGTCACTTTTGCAGATTCAGACTAACACGGCTACCCCCTGATACTTTGTGCCTCATTTTCCCATCTCTAAGAGGTGGGATAACTGCATTCCCTTCTTTCATAGAGGTGGCAATTAAAATGTGTGAGTGGCCCCAGACCATGGCAACAGAGGCTGTCTTAATACCAGAGGGTATATCTACACTACAGTATTATTTCAAAATATCTTATTTTGAAATAATGCGTCTACACACAAAATGCATTTCGAAATAGCATTTTGCTATTTCGAAATAGTGCGTCCACACTGAGTGGACTCTGAATCATATTTAAGGCTGGCTGGAACCAGTTCCATCAGGGTACCTGGTCAGGACTTACTGTGTGGGGCTGCTGCCTGAGGCTATCTGAGCCCTGTGCTTAAAGGAACCCCCCCAGACAGCCAATTCTCAGGTTTCCCTGCTTGCTTGTCTACCTTGATGAGGGACAGCAAAGCATTTTGTCTTTGCGTTCTGTGGTTGCCCTCACTTGGGACACCACAGTACTCTGCAATTTGGAGCCAGAGCTGCCCCTGGGCACTTGGTGCTTCTCTGGTTGCTGCGAGCCCGGCTGCACTTTCTGCAGGCTGCCATCCGGGAGGTCCATCAGGGGGCTGTCAGTATCCAGGAGACCCTGTGGGAGAGCTTCCACCCTGAAGAGCACTAAGAGCCTCCCTGGTCTGCCCCACTGGGGGCTTGTGCCTCATTCCTCCCTCACGTCCTTCCACTTACCCCTCCCTAGCCCCCCTTCCTGGGCCCTTGGAGCTGGCCCAGGCACTGTGGCCAGAGTCTACCCCTTTAAGGGCTCCGGGGAGAGAGAGAGGAAGGGAAGGAGAGGAGTATTCTTGGATGAGGCTGGAGTGGCCACCAGGGCACCCTGGGAAACCTGGAGGCCCCCTATTTTGAAAGAAGTGTCTACACAGCCCTTATTTCGAAATAGCTATTTCGAATTTGGTGTTATTCATCGTAGAATGAGGTTTACAAAATTCGAAATAAGCGCTCCACTATTTCGAATTTATTTCAAAATAGCGGTTTGGCTGTGTAGACACTAGGAAAATTATTTCGAAATAAGGGCTGTTATCTCGAAATAACTTCGCTGTGTAGACATACCCAGAGGGAATTAGAGCTTCACTCTGTCTTCCCCAAAGACACTCTATATGGAGGGAATTCTCAGTCTCTACCACACAGTGAAATGGGATGGGGGTCTGCAGGCTGCCACCTGCCTCCTCTCCTACAACACAGAGCTCTTCAGTGGGTCCCAAACCTCTGCCCTTGGTGCACTAGGATGAGAATGGTCTGTCTTCTCCCATCCCCTCCCAAACAGTGGCAGGTGTCTTTATCTCCACACACAAAATGGAGCCATTAATCTTCAGTCACCATCTCACAACACCCCAACAGCAGCAAGTGTCTTTAATTCCACCACCCACATATCTAATCAGGGCAGGAATCTTCTCTCCTGGCTCCTTCTACCTTAACAGCTTAATCCCTGTGTGAGTCCATCCTGGTAGAGCTGTTTCCCCTGAAATACTATGCTTAATAAAATGCAGTGCACATCAATAATTTAACCATGTGTGACAACATATAAAATCTGTTTAAAAATATTACCAACTTGGCCAATATTCCTGGTAATTAAAAATGGATGTTATGACAATGTACAGCAGGTGTTAAATGTATTTCAGGCTTTTGGTGTATTTAAAATGTGGGCTATGCCATCAATTCTGAAATATCATAAAAATGTGGCAAGTTTCTACTGATTTAAATATATCTGCTACATTGTCCCATATATATTAATTATTAATGTGCAATACAGCCAACTGGAGTCTAAATTCATCCCAGCGGCAGCACTAGGCGATTGTTAGCAGAGGAGCTAGATAAGCCCTGGATGAATGGAGATAAACCTAAGCTGTTCAGAAATCACCCTTTGTAAGGGTGGTTCTCTGTTGTCTTGCCCCCCTGTGCTAAGAAGGTGTGAAGCAGTGGTCCCCAACCTTTAGAGGCTCCCGGGCACCCGGGGGGTGGGGTCACTCATGCACCAGGCGCCCGGGGGGCGGGGCCGCGTATCCGGGAGCACGCCAGGGGACGGGAATGCCTTTGCACCCGGCGCCGGCGCTGGCATGTGCCCCAGGGCCGGGGCTGGGGTTGCCCGAGTGCCTTGTGCCGTGGGCCATGGGCCGGCGCCGTGCGCCCGATAGCCCACATATGCCCCGGGGCTGGGGCCGCCCGAGCGCCTTGTGCCGTGGGCCCAGGGCCGGCGCCGTGTGCCCAATAGCCCACATATGCCCCGGGGCTGGGGCTGCCCGAGTGCCTTATGCCGTGGGCCCAGGGCTGGCGCCATGCTGGGGCTGCCGAGCACCGCGCACCCGGCGGTGTGTGTGTCGTGCGCCTGGCGCCGGCGCCATCCGTACGCCGGGGGGCAGGGCCGGCCCAGGTTGTCGGCAGGCGCACACTAATGCCCTGGCGGGCACCATGGCACCCGCGAGCACCGCGTTGGGGACCACTGGTGTGAAGTGTTGCCAGTCAGAGTTCTCCCCTCCTTTGCATTGGAAGTTGCATTGTACATCTCCTTTGTGTTCTTTGGCCAGATTCTCACTTTTTTATGCTGTTGTAATCTTGGGGCAAATGCTATGAAGTTTGTGGAGTTACTCTAGGTTTACACTACTGCAGAGCTACTACATTTTGGAAGCCCTGCAGGCCACAATGATGCTCACAGCACATCCCGAGGGCTGCAACTTAAGTATGGTTGCATACACGTGCAAATATATATGTGTAACCCCTCCTGTTGGCTAGCCCAGCGTGAGGTTATTTAGCACAGGGGATGCCTTGTTACTTCCACTGTGGGAGCGTAGGCCTGAGGCTGCTTGGGATGCTCTGCGTTGTGTATTGTGTGTGCGCACCTCAGACCAGACCCACTCAGACAAACCACCAGGAACAGGGTTTATTCTGTAAAAAAAATAGAACAGGAAAACAGTTCAGCAACCCCTCTCGGCATGCAGCCTGTGTGCTGCTTCTAGCACAGTTCCTGCTGAGACCCTGCTAGTGGCAGAGGGCACATCCTGGCAGGAACCAGAAGTTCTTCCAACATGCCACAGTTTGCCAGCTGTGCAGAGATCTAAAACCACAACCTGTAGTTCCCAGGGCTGTTGCTGAAACACATTGGACCTTGGGCTACATATGCAAATATATGCAAATAGCTTTTCACATTGATGGGCATTGTCATGATTATGAGGGTTAGCCAGCAGCCTGGGGATTAAGGGGTTAACTACACCTAGCCAGGTGGAGAGACCAATAAGAATGTAGGTGGGACTTTTCAAACTGGGACAAAGGAATTTGGGTTTTTTTTCCTTTCTCCTTTTGTCTCTCTGAAAGAGTTCTCTGCAGCTACAGAGAGGGACAAGCATGTCTCTCTCTCTCCAAGACACCATTCTTCATTTTCTGTAAGTAGGGTAAAGTTTAGGTAGTTTCGTTAGGTTTTATTGTGTTATGGATTGGGTATGGGATCTGAGATCTGGCACTGCCTAAAAGATGTTTTGGCTTTTCTTTGTAACTAAGTTCTAGGCCCATGGAGTTTCTCCATGAGTATATTTTGTTACCTTCCTCTCTAGTCATTATACTTGCAACCAGAATATTGTTGTAATAATAAAAGTTCTTTCTTTTCTTTTATTAACCTGGCAGTGGTTAATGGTGTGCCCTGATTTTTGTTTTAGGGGGAAGATTTCCCAAATGATCTTTCCCCTGGTTTCTTTAGCAACATTTGGGTGGTGGCAGCGGAAGTTTTATTCCCAAGATCTAGGGTTTTTAAGATCTTGGGGGAAGTTTTATACCAAAGCCTGGTAGATAAGGCTTTGGGGTACACTTGCTGGCCCCCACTTCTGCATTTATCATGCCAGAGTGGGGAAGGAGCCATGACATGGTGGCATAGCGGTGGGATTATTTGGAGAACCCAGGATTTTTAAAAGGGCACAAGTTTCTTTTGAGTTGCAAGCTTTGCAGTTTTTCCTTTTGTTTTTTCTTTTGTTGCTGGGCTGCCTCAGGGAGGGGCAGACCTTTAGCCAGACACAGACCTACCCAAACAGTTTGTTTTTTTGTTAGCTTTCGGGACAACTGGATAGCTAGGCTAGTTAAGACAGGATGTCCAACTCCAGGACAGATTCATTCCCCAAGGAGAGGGCAGGAGCAATGTATAGCAGCGCTTCTCCCCCCTCACCAATGCCTTCTACATGGGAAGTTGCCTGTAAGATCGGCAGGCCTCTAACTGACAAGGAGATGGAGTTTTTCCTACAGCTGGAGGACAGGCGTGCACGAGAGGCCGAAAACAGGCGTGCACGAGAGGCCGAGGACAGGCGTGCACAACGAGAGGCCGAAGACAGGCGTGCACGAGAGGCCGAAGACAGGCGTGCACAACATGAGGCCGAGGAGAAGCGTGCCCAGCAAGAACATCTGGAGAGGCTAGCAGCAGCACAGGCGAGGCTAGCAGCCGCACAGGCAAGACTAGCGGAAATAAAGGCCGAGACCAGGCAAATAGAAGTGGAAACACAGGAGAGGATTGCTAAAGCGAAGGCCCCATCAACTGACCATCCTGCTCCCATGAATGTTCCAGTCCCTGTTCAATATCCCAGGAAACTCCAGGTCAAGGGAGTGGAAAAACCACAGAGACTGTATCCTCAGGGGGGTTCAGTGGAGAACCATGTGGGGATGGGGTGTGATTATGGCATGAATAGTATGTCTAATCAGGCAGATACCTTAACCCAGCCCCAGAACATGCATGAGGTTTGGGAAGGGGGTAAAGGTGAATCTGGGAAGTTGTCTGTGGCTAGTCAGGCCTATGGGAAACCAGGTAAAAGTTTTCCTCAATGGTTGCCTGAGGGAGATAGTTGTGTGTCTATGAGTGAGGCCTCTACACGTCTGCCTGGAGCCTCAGAGGAGAGGCTAGTGTCAGATTTTTGGTCAGATTTTTGGGCTCTCCCTGCCCTATTTCAGGAAAGTGTCCCTCTGGTGCAGTCTGGGGTGGCTGGCCAGAGTGAAAGTTTAGTTGGGGAAAAAGATCAAATTCTGGAGGGTGTTCAGTGTGAGCAGCCTCTGTGTGTGGAGCCTGGCAGTTTGGCTGCTGAGGAGGGGGGTATGCATGTGGGGGAAGGGTTTCTTCCCAGTTTGTCTACAGGAGGTGCCTGTCAGCCTGGATTGGCTGAGGAGAGTGCTGTGGGCCCAGATTTAGCTCTGGGGGCAGCTGAAGCCCAGAAGGAGGAGGGGGAGGTCTCTGATCTTTCCCCAGAGGAGTCTGTGTGTTTTCCTGAAGGGGGGTTGTGTGAAGACCTGCCTGTTCAGGGGATAGAGGGATCGCAGGAGGAGTTGGTGGTGGTTCAGCAGGGTGATGCTGCTGTAGAGCCAGGGGAAGATGAGCTTTTGCTTGCAGAAAGCCATAAGGAAGAGGATCCTTATGGTGAGGCTGGCCAGCAGGTTGCTGTGCCTGAGGGGGGTAAAAGTGACTTGGGGATAGAGAGATCCTGTGAGGAGCAAAGGAATTCCATAGCCATTGTGAGCAGGGGAGCCACACCCAGCCAGGCCTATGTCTGTGTGGGAGGACGTTCACAACCTAAACCCACAGGGCATGGGGGAGGGGCAAGACTTGTGTTTGCCCAGGAAGGTTGCAACTTCTTAAATGTAAAAAGCCAGAATTGTCAATGTACAGTTGGGGTGGATGTGTTCCTACTGCTTATGTTAACTTGCATAACCACTGTACTGCTGTTACTAAGAATGGTAATGATGTCCACTGTGCATGATTTTGTACCAAAACCCTGGAAACTGTTACAAGATGTACCCAAGGACACACTGCATGTTCAAAAGCTTTGGGACCCTGGTATTTCACTGTTAATACTTGTAATTAGTGTTGGAGCTTCTCACCTGAGAAGGGGCATTCCAAAATTGATATGCTGTGTGGGAAGGGAAACTGAGGCACAGCAACATTTCGTGCAAAGGAACCCATGTAAGGTGTCTAATGAAAGCTTGTTCACTGTTGATTCTATGTATGAGATGTGTGTACATGTGTGATGTTATATATGAAGATTCTCATTAACAACCTTACTCTCAACATTTTCTTCCTTTCATTAATGTATCTTTAGAGTTTAGATTCTAAAGGATTGGCCAGCGTGATCTTGTGGGTAAGATCTAAAGTGAAAATTGGCTTGGTACTGTGGCTGAGTCCTTTGGACCAGGAGGATCTGTTTGGAGTTGGTGAGTGGGTTTTGGTAACCTCTCACCTGTGTATGGAGGCCTAAGTCTGGTGATGGCACCGGGAAGCTGAAGTGTCTAAGGGGTTTTGCTGGTGAGGCTTCCGGCTGACCGGGGAGGCAGCTGAAGTGCTCGGTGTAATTTGAGGGGTGCCTGGGAAAGGACCCCAGTTGAGGGTGGTAAATAGCCCTGGTTTTGTGCTCGGTGTAATTTGAGGGGTGCCTGGGAAAGGACCCCAGTTGAGGGCGGTAAATAGCCCTGGTTTTAAGCAATTCGCCCTGAGCTGACACTCTCAGTGGTGCCAAGACCTGGCCTGGTGTATGATAGTGGTGTATTTCGCAAGAGACACAGAATCTGGTCAATTGAACTTTAGATCAAGACCCCACGCTATTCTAAATTTGATTTTGAGACTGAGAGTTTGATTGGTTAATGAGGCATTTCTGGACTCAACTACTTAATATTCTCTGTATAGCTGTGATGGTACTCTATGGATATGGAAGCCTTTGCTTACTTTTTATGTCTTCAAGCGTTTAGTCAAGTGTGCATAATGTATTTACTATGTTTTATCTTAGACCTACAGGAAGAAATCACAGCCAGTGTGGCCAGAAGCTGTCCAGCACCGTCTGTGATTTGGTGGGCATGTCATGATTATGAGGGTTAGCCAGCAGCCTGGGGATTAAGGGGTTAACTACACCTAGCCAGGTGGAGAGACCAATAAGAATGTAGGTGGGACTTTTCAAACTGGGACAAAGGAATTTGGGTTTTTTTCCCTTTCTCCTTTTGTCTCTCTGAGAGAGTTCTCTGCAGCTACAGAGAGGGACAAGCATGTCTCTCTCTCTCCAAGACACCATTCTTCATTTTCTGTAAGTAGGGTAAAGTTTAGGTAGTTTCGTTAGGTTTTATTGTGTTATGGATTGGGTATGGGATCTGAGATCTGGCACTGCCTAAAAGATGTTTTGGCTTTTCTTTGTAACTAAGTTCTAGGCCCATGGAGTTTCTCCATGAGTATATTTTGTTACCTTCCTCTCTAGTCATTATACTTGCAACCAGAATATTGTTGTAATAATAAAAGTTCTTTCTTTTCTTTTATTAACCTGGCAGTGGTTAATGGTGTGCCCTGATTTTTGTTTTAGGGGGAAGATTTCCCAAATGATCTTTCCCCTGGTTTCTTTAGCAACATTTGGGTGGTGGCAGCGGAAGTTTTATTCCCAAGATCTAGGGTTTTTAAGATCTTGGGGGAAGTTTTATACCAAAGCCTGGTAGATAAGGCTTTGGGGTACACTTGCTGGCCCCCACTTCTGCATTTATCATGCCAGAGTGGGGAAGGAGCCATGACAGGCATGAATACAAAGATTAAAGCCAGACTACACAACATGCAGGCCCCATTTAAGTCAGTTCTGCTGCTATTAATAAAATGCAATATTTACCTAATTTCCACCAACATGACAGCACTTTTAATGAGCAATGGCAGTCCAGGAATCTAACTACTAAAATGCATATCAACAGAAAACCATTGTATTGACTACTTTTTTGTTCTGGATCCCACCCATGGGCCACGTGTTGAGCCCACGTAAACCCAAACCACACCGCAGGCTGCAAACAAACAGGCTGTGGGCCACGTGTGGCCCATGGGCCACATGTTGAGTAGCTCTGAACTACTGTAACAGGAGCAGAATGTGTAGGATGACCACGTCCCATTTTTAAAGGGACAGTCCCATATTTAAGCCCTCTTTCAGGTGTTCTGACTTTGTTCGGAAAATGGGCCAATTGTCCCGTATTGCCTGTGTCTCTCCTCCCATCAGTCCTGGCAGATCCTGCGGTAGGTCGAATCCTTTCTTGCCAGTCGCTTGCCCACTAGAAGTGAGTGTGTGGAGGTGGGGTCCAGTGGCAGATGTTGGGGTGAGTGTACAACGCTGGTGGGAAGGCAAAGCTGCAGCATGTGGGGCCAGCCACTCCCACTGCTGCTGCATCAATGCAGTTCCCGCCGTGTGCCAGCACTTGGCCAGCAGGTCCTTTTATCCCCACCCCCCCATTTCCAGCCAGCACTGGCTACTTGCAGCAGTGGCAGCTTCATGCAGACAAGTGGTGGGTGGTTATATGTCACCTCTGCCGGCCACCCATTGGCCCTTTACAGGCAGTCCCCGGGTTACGTACAAGATAGGGACTGTAGGTTTGTTCTTAAGTTGAATTTGTATGTAAGTCGAAACTGGTACATATTGTAGGGGAAACTCTAGCCAAACATTTTTTTTAGTTTTGGATAGCATAGGGAAAGGTTAACTCCCCTCTAATGTTTGTTTTGCTGTCTGTTCCCCTGTTCAGAAGATTTCACATCTATTTCTGTCCCTGTGACAAACTCAGGCCTAAAGGAGTAACTCATCAAATACCAAACAGCTCTGCACCATGCTTTGAGCTAATAGCTTTATTTCCACACACCACCCAGGGTTCTAGGAGGAGGGTCCTTTTTTTGCTAACACAATGAGGCCAGCACTTTGTTTGTTTTGGTGGAGTCTTTGTTTGCCCAGGGAGCCCAGCATGTATAGGGGGAGGAGGGGCGGAGAGGCTGCTTTTGCTGTTCGGCAGCCTGTTGCTCAGGGGAGGGGGCAGCCTGTTGCTGGCAGGGGGGGAGGGGGGAGGCGTGCAGGATGCGAGGCCGCGGGGGGGGGGGGGCAGCGGACGTGGGGAGGCACTTTTCCTCTGCCCGGCAGCTCTGCCGGATCCCTGTCCCTGTGGCCAGCTGCTGCAGGCAGAGGCCAGTTGGAGCTGGCCGAAGAGGAGGAGGAGGTGGATTCTAGGACCCAGGTGAGCGAGCCCCGGGGACGCTGCTGCGCTCTGGGAGCCCGGCATGTATAGAGGGGAGGAGGGGCAGAGAGGCTGCTTTTGTCTGCTGTTCCGGCAGCCTGTTGCTCAGGGGAGGAGGCAGCCTGTTGCTGGCAGGGGGGCAGCGGGCGTGGGGAGGCACTTTTCCTCTGCCCGGCAGCTCTGCGGGACCCCAGTCGGAGCCGGCCCGAGGAGGAGGAGGATCCTAGGACCCAGGTGAGCGAGCCCCGGGAATGCTGCTGCGCATGTGCGGGAGTTGCCTCACCCCGTTCGTATCTAGGGATCCGACGTAAGTCGGATCCACGTAAGTCGGGGACTGCCTGTATATGCTTCCCCTGACACTGTCCTTCCCTGCTGTGCCCGTTCACCCCCTCATGTTTACTCTTCTCGTATCCCACTCCTGGAGCTGTGCAGAGATCTAAAACCTGGTCCCATCACTCAGCTCACAACAGCCTGGCTGGCAAGCTCCTTCCTCCCGCCATTGCCTCTGACTGGGCTGGCACCCAAGGAAAACTCGAGACCCTCTGGCCCGGGGCACTGGCCAGAAGGAGCCAAGCCCTGCATGTGCCTCACAGGATGGCCTGGGGCAGCTTCTCAGCTAAGCTCTGCAATGGCAGCAAGGAAGCTATTTCCAGCCTGTTTGTGCCCCAATTCTGCAGGCTCAGCAGCAGCCTGCCAGGCAAGGGCATAGCCCCCTCCCTCTTCACACACTGCCCCTGCCTCCAGGGCATGTGGGGCTGCTCTGTCCGCTAGGCACCCTCCCCTGTTGAGCCATATCTCTGGCTGGGTTGGCTGAAGCCCCTGCAGTCCCTGTGCTCTGGTGATCAATGCGACTTAGGGCTTAACCCCTTCCTGCCTGCGCATTAGCCAGGGAACAGGAGGCAGCTGGGTATGTCAGTGACCAGCAGCAGCCTGGAGGGGTTAGTTGCCTTTCATAGAATCATAGGGCTGGAAGAGATCTCAGGAGATCATCAAGTCCAGGACCAACCCCACCTAAATCAACTTTCAACTCTGTGCAGGCAGGAAGGGACAAGCTGCTTCCAGGCAGTCAACAGGATGGGGTGGGCAGGAGGAGGGAAGAGATGACCTCACATATACACAGGCCAGGTCATCTCTACCACCCACCCCACCTTCCTAGGACTGCTAGCAGTGCCCATCCCTTCCCTTCCACACAGTGCTGAAAGGCTGCTCTGGTGTGAAACTTGATATGTGTGGGGGGCTGTGACTCTGTGTGCTCCCCACATTGCCTCAGGGAAGGCTGGGTCAGATTGGTCAGTCACCCCCATCCCTGTTTTAGAGAGCTATGCAGAAGTGTGCGTGTGTCACTTCTCCGCATGCAAACCTCAAAGATAAAAAGGTAAATAAAAAGACTCCAGCTACGCAGAAATTCATTTTAACAGGGGCTCAGTCAATTTGATGTTAATTTGAACGTTTGTACTTCATAGTTTTGATTAAATTGCCTTTGATCTCACTTGTACTCAAGTAATTTTACCACATGTACCATATTCAGCATAGGGAAATATGGTCAGTCTCGCTATGTCTAAATTATGAGATAAGGGCAAATCTATTATGGTCAATTTCTGCTCACCCAGTTTTGTAAAGTGTCCCCACTGCAGGGAAGAATCCAATGCTGGCCATATGGGAAATGAAATTCGAAGTTTCCCGGAGCTTTACCTGTTCACTAGGAAAGCAACAGAGGCACAAGTTCTGGCCAGAGCAGTTAGAGTGGAGCACTGTGGGAAGCCTCCCAGAGGACAAGAAACTCGACTTTTGCCAAAGTGGTGTCTACACTACTGCAAATTCAACCAGGCAAGATTGAGAATTGAGTTACTCCTCCTGAAAAGCAGGAGTATCTGAAATTGACTTCAGCAGCCTTTAAGGTCGATGAAACAGGCTTGGTAGTGTGGACATACTGCTTTGAAAATTTACCTGTTGTGGATAAATTCAGTCTCAACTCCAAGGCTATGTCTACACTGTACTGGTTTTGTGCAATAAATATGCAAATGAAGCTAAGCATGGACTATCGCTGAGCCTCATTTGCATAATTAATGAGCGGCTGCTTTTTGCACAAGAGGCTTTTGCGCAAAAAGGAGCCATCTACTCAGCTCCTTCTTGCGCAAAAGCCCCCTCTTGCGCAAGAGCCGTTCTTCCTGAAAAAAATGTGGAAGAATGGCTCTTGCGCAAGAGGGGGCTTTTGCTCAAGAAGGAGCAGTGTAGATGGCTCCTTTTTGCACAAAAGCCTCTTGTGCAAAATGGTGGCTCATTAGGTATGCAAATGAGGCACGGCGATATTTATCGCCGTGCCTCATTTGCATATTTTATTGCGCAAGAATGCACATTGTAGACCAGGCCTAGTGTAGACCAGGCCTAAGTCAATGAGACCTGCTTTTGGGCTTGTTCTTGGACTCCTGACCCCAGCTCTTACCTATGTCACTGAATCCAGGTCTCTGACTGCTACCGCTGTGACTGCTAGGCATGACTGCTCAAGCTATGAGTCTGAAAGAGCTTGGTTTGAGGTATTGTTATGCCAACAGAAAACTTTCTGTGCATGCCAGATACATCTAAACTGGGGGCTATGCTGGCACCGCTATGTCAACATAGGCTCTTGTGTGTAGACGTAGCCTCAATTTTCATGTCCTTGGGTTTGCAGAGAAAAGGCTGAAAACATGAGCTGAGTAGGAATGCAAAATCCTGTTTAACAGGTTAACAGATAAACTGTAATGTTTAACTGGTTAACCAATTAAAAGTTGCATGGGCAGAGGGAGGGTGTTGGTAGGCCAGAACAGCCCCTGCCTGCGACACTCCCAGGCTCACCACGGATAGGGGCTGCTCTGGCTGAGCTGGAGCACTCCTGTCCACAGTGGGCCCCACAGACTGGAGCAGCCCCTGGCCTGAAGTAGATGGAGAGCTGCTCCAACACCCACTGGTTAACCATTCACATCTTCAGACCAAGTGTGTCCTCAAGGCTCAGAAAGCAAAGACACAGATCCAAAATTAATTACTTGTTTGTATCCCTTTAATCTTGTTATTTTAAGACAGTGTCATAATTTTTCTTTATTTGGCTCCTGATGTTGGTCCACCTGAAGTTGCCCATGGTCCCAGGACAAAGAATTTTGCACTGACATAGCATCTTTTGGAGACTGTCATGAATAGGAGCTGTAAAGGGAGAATCTGACTTACCTGGAGAGCAAGGAAAAAGTTAAGCAACTTTGGAGATGCACCTGAGGGTGGGAGCATTGGGCATTCAGCCAAATGAAATGCAGATAAGGAGGGTTCTTTCCCCTTTGTTTTGGGTCAGAGCAGATTTTCCCCATGTAACAGGAGAGATGGACTCTCCTAGGTACAGACTCCTTGAATTCACTGAAATGTGTAAGTAGGGAAAAATTTAGATAGTCCATCAGGTTTTATTATTTTCCTTGTTTGGAGATTTGGAAGTCATGACTGAGCTGGTTAATTGTTTTTCTCTTTTGTAACTAAGGATTACTGCCCAGGGATTCTCCCTGAGTCTATTTCAATTCATGACTTTTAACAACCAGTTATTTACTATGCTTGCAACAACAGTCATGTTTTAATAATAAAAATGTTTTGTTTTGGTTAACCGGTATTGGTGGATTTGTTCAACATCTTTATTAATGACCTAGATGAGTGGATGGATTTTACCCTCAGCAAGTTTGCAGATGACGCTAAGCTAGTGGGAGAGGTAGATATGCTGGAGGGCAGGGATAGGGTCCAGAGTGACCTAGACAGATGGATGACTCCATCCCTCTTAGTAGGGAGTCCCCGACCACCACTGCCTGTCTTCTTCTAATGTGGGTGGTGGTCGTGGAACCCTATCCGTAGGACTACGCATCCCATGCCTTCTGGTAGATGGCGTTTCCTTCTGCTTTCTTCCCTGAGAGGTCCCTGCCAAAGCATTCTCCACCTTAGTGCCTGTGCAGAGAGCCTGAAAGCGGTTACCTATCTCTACACAGGAATGGGAGATACCTGAGCTGGCCTTCTAGAGATTACAAGCTGTCAGTTTCTTCCTTGTCCTGTACTGTCATCACTGGCTCGGCTCTTCAGCCTGCTGTGCCTGCAGGATTAAATTCTGCCTTCTATTGAGGAAATCTTCATCTTCTCTGATGGATCATAGGGTTGATACTTGGGCCTCAAGTCCTCTAATTTTTTCTTCCAAAATGATGACCAGCTTGCACTTACCACTCATGATTTTATAGACCTCTATCATATCCCCCCCTCAATCTCCTCCTTTCTAAGCTGAAAAGTCCCAGTCTCTTTAGTCTCTCTTCATATGGAACCTGTTCCAAACCGCTAATCATTTTAGTTGCCCTTTTCTGGCACCAAGGCCAAAATATCTTTTTTGAGGTGAGGAGACCACATCTGTACACAGTACTGAAGATATGGCGTACCATAGTTTTATACTTCCCCTCCTCCTTCTTCCCCTGGCTTCCCCCTTCCAGCTCCCTCCTCCCAGGTTTCCCCCTCCCCTCTTCCACCCTCTCTTCCCCTCTCCCACCTCCTTTTCCCAGTCTCCCCAGAGGTTAATCCCCCCCGTTTTGTTAAATAAAGAGAGTTTCTATTTTTGAACACACGTGTCCTTTATTTTGTACATCAGGAAGGGGGGCTAGAGAGGGGTAAGTGGAAGGAGGTGAGGGAGGAACGGGTCATGAGCCCCTGATGGGGAGGACTGGGGTGGCTCTGTGGGCTCCTCGGGGTGGAAGCTCTCCTGCAGGGCCTCCTGGATCCTGACAGCCCCCCGATTGATCCCCCCGGATGGCAGCCTGTAGCAAGTGCAGCAGGGCTGATGGCCGAGTGCTGTGATGTGCCGAGTGTGGGCACTCAGGGCACTCCAAGACAGGACTGCTTTGCTGTCCCTCATTGAGTTAGACAAGCAAGCGGGGAACCCTGAGAACTGTCTGTCCGGGGTGGGGGTTGGGTCCCTTTAAGCACAGCCTTCAGCTACCCTGAGGCAGCAGCCCCACACTCTAAGTCCTAACCTGATGCACTGCTGGCACTGGTTCCGGCCAGCCTTAACTTCGGTTCAGGGTCCACTCAACGTGGACATGCTATTTTGAATTAGCAAAATGCTAATTCAAATTAGTTTTTAGGTCTAGATGCACTAATTTGAATTAGCTTATTTCAAATTAACTAAATCGAATTAAGTTAGTTTGAATTAGTGCTGTTGTGTAGACATACCCTAATATGAGGCTCTCACTGCCAAAGCTACCAGGGCCCTGACTTGAAGTTCCAAATCCTGGGACAGCCCTGAAGGGGAAGGGCCCAACATAGAACTGCCCTGTCCCAGGATTTCCCACTGGGGTGCAACCTAGGAGGACAAACTGCAAAATGGATTTCCAGTCTCCCCTTTCTGGTTCTCTGCAATGCTAAAGTAAAACTGTCCCCTGCCCCTCCTGACCATGCTCAACCTACAAGATGCATTGGAGCCTGTTTGTGTCTGGGGACTCTGCCAGCAGGCTCCCCAGCACGGCATGTTTGAGGTCAGACAAGGCCTTGTGCAGAGCCTGCAAAGGAAAGCACAGACATGGGTCACAGCTGGGAAACTGGGAAAACTTCTCCGTCAATATCTCCCTGCTTGTCCATTCAGCATTGAGCCTCTGCAAACTGGGAGGCTAAGGGATCTCACTAGATGTCCCAAAGGATGGCTCAGGTCACTATGGGTATGTCTACACTACAAAGTTAATTTGAACTAGCGGAGCACTTAGTTCGAACTAGGAAAACCTCATTTTACGAGGACTAAGCCTAGTTCAAACTTACTAGTTCGAATTAAGGGATGTGTAGCCCCTTAATTCGAACTAGTGGGAGGCTAGCCCACCCCAGCTTTCCCTGGTGGCCACTCTGGCCAACACCAGGGAAACTCTTCTGCCCCCTTCCGGCCCCGGACCCCTTAAAGGGGCACAGGCTGGCTATGGTGCCCGTGCCAGGTGCAAGCCTGCCAGCACCCAGCCAGCAGACCCTGCACCTGGCACGGCTCGAGCCAGCCACCCGAGGCCCCCCAGCCCTCCGCCTCTTCCCAGGACCAGGCTGGTGGCTCTCGGGAGCCTACCCAGGACCGCAAGAGGCGGGCACCCGCCTGGGCTAGTGCAGACATCATGGATCTCATCCACGACCTCCGCACTAGGCACAGGAAAGTGGCCATCTAGGGCAGGAGAGCTGCCAGCCTGGCCACCCAGGAGCAGGTTTTCATGAAAATCAAGGTGGTCCACTGAGACCCCCGACCCTGAGCCCTGAGCTTAGAATGGCCGTACTGGGTCAGACCAAAGGTCCATCTAGCCCAGTAGCCTGTCTGCCGACAGCGGCCAACCCTAGGGACCCTGGAGGGGATGAACTGAAGACAGTGACCAAGCCATTTGTCTCGTGCCATCCCTCTCCAGCCTTCCACAAACTTTGGGCAGGGACACCATTCCTACCCCCTGGCTAATACCACACCATGGACCCAACCTCCATGACTTGATCTCACTTCCCTTTAAACTCAGTTCTAGTTGTAGCCTTCACAGCCTCCTGCAGCAAGGAGTTCCACAGGTTGACTCTTTGCTTTGTGAAGAACAACTTTCTGTTACTAGTTTGAAGCCTGCTACCCATTCATTTCCTTTGGTGTCCTCTAGTCCTTCTATTATGGGAACTAATGGAGAACTTTTCTTTATGCACCCTCTCCACACCACTCTTGCTTTTATAGACCTCTATCATATCCCCCCTCTGTCTCCTCTTCTCTAAGCTGAAAAGTCCCAGTCTCTTTAGCCTCTCTTCATATGGGACCTGTTCCAAACCCCTGATCATTTTAGTTGCCCTCCCCTCTCCCAGCCTCTCTCTTCCCCTCTCCCACCTCTTTTTCCCAGTCTCCCCCAGTTTTGTTCAATAAAGAGAGAGTCTATTTTTGAACACACGTTTTCTTTATTTTGTACATCAGGAAGGGGGACTAGGGAAGGGTAAGTGGAAGGAGGTGAGGGAGGAATGGGGTACTTACCCCCGATGGGGAGGACTGGGCTGGCTCTGCGGGCTTCTCGGGGTGGAAGTTCTCCTGCAGCCCCCAAATTGCCCCCTACCCCCGGATGGCACCCTGCGGCAAGTGCAGCCGGGGTGATAGCCGAGTGCTGCGATGTTCCGCGTGTGGGCACTCAGGGCACTCCAAGCCAGGACTGCTTTGCAAGCGGGGAACCCTGAGAACTGTCTGTCCCGGGTGGGGGTCAGGTCCCTTCGGCTAGCCTGAGACAGCAGCTCCACGCTCTAAGTCCTCCTCTGATGCCCTGCCGGCACTGCTTCCGGCCAGTCTTAACCCCGCTTCATGGTCCACTCAGTGTGGACATGCTAGTTCGAATTAGCAAAACGCTAATTCAAACTAGTTTTTAAGTCTAGCTGCGCTAATTCGAATTAGCTTAGTTTGAATTAACTAATTCGAACTAAGTTAGTTCAAATTAGCGCTGTAGTGTAGACATACCCTATCAGAGGGGATCAGTCTCAGAGCAACTCCAGCCCCACCTTTTTGTGAGAGCCTCCCACAAAGCCCCTCTGTCCTGCTTGGGTGATGTCAGTCTCTCTCTATTAAGTCACCACCTGCCCACCACTCTTCTTCAATAGGCTGAGGTCCTGCAACAGGCCTTTGTGATGTCACTGCCACACCCGCCCCTCCTTAACAAGGCTGATGTCCTGACCCTAGTCAGCCCCTTGGGACACATTGACTGATTTGAATTAAGTGCTCTCAAAAGAGCTACAGAAAGAGCTCATAATCATTATTCAGCAAGTACCTGAGAAGAACTGGCACGTTAGAGAGTGTCAGGAACTGCACAGAGACAATAATTGCAGGGAAGCAGCATAATCATTCAAATATATGATTGCATATGACTTATTTGTTTGGTCTTAAAAGAAAACAAAAGGACCCGAGTCTCTCTTGTCAATAGCCAATGTGCATTGAGACTCTGAGGGTACGTCTACACTATGGAGAAGATCGACTTTCCAGAGGTTGATCTTATAGCATTTGATTTAGCAGGTTTAGTGTAGATTCTTCATTCTGTGAGGAATAAGGGAAGCCAACGGGAGCATGTGCTCCTGACAGCCTCCTGCAATGTAGATGCTGGGGCAGCTTGGCTTAAGCCAAATCCAGCTATGCATTTTGCGTAGCTGGATGGCGTACCTGAAGCCGATCTGCCTGGTCTAGTGTAGACCAGGCCTGAAAGATGGGAGGCAGAAGGGTTTCAACAGAAGTCCAAAAGGATGGCCCAGATCACTGCTGAGGAGGGTCAGTCTCTAAGCACTCATCCAGACCCATCTCCTTGTGAGGACCTCTCTGAGGGTACGTCTACACTACAACGTTAATTCGAACTAACTTAGTTCGAATTAGTTAATTTGAACTAAGCTAATTCGAACTAACGCGTCTAGAACTAAAAACTAGTTCGAATTAGCGTTTTGCTAATTCGAACTAGCAAGTCCACATTGAGTGGACTCTGAACAGGGCTTAAGGATGGCCGGAAGCAGTGCCGGCAGGGCATCAGAGGAGGACTTAGAGCGTGGAGCTGCTGTCTCAGGCTAGCTTAAAGGGACCCGACCCCCACCCCGGACAGACAGTTCTCAGGGGTGCCCTGCTTGAAAACCAGTCCTGGCTTGGAGTGCCCGGAGTGCCCACACTGGGCACATCACACCACTCGGCCATCAGACCGGCTGCACTTGCCGCAGGCTGCCATCTGGGGAGAGGGGGCAAGTGGGGGGCTGCAGGAGAGCTTCCACCCCCAGAAGCCCGCAGAGCCAGCCCAGCCCTCCCCATCGGGGGCTCGTACCCCATTCCTCCCTCACCTCCTTCCACTTACCCCTCCCTAGCCCTCCTTCCTGATGTACAAAATAAAGATAACGTTTCTTCCAACATTGACTCTGTCTTTATTGAACAAAACTGGGGGAGACTGGGAAAAGGAGGTGGGAGAAGGGAAGAGAAAGGCTGGGAGAGGGGAGGGCAACTAACATGATCAGGGGTTGGGAACAGGTCCCAGATGAAGAGAGGCTACAGAGACTGGGACTGTTCAGCTTAGAAAAGAGGAGATGGAGCGGGGACAGGATAGAGGTCTCTAAAAGCAGGGGTTGGGTGGAGAGGGTGCATTCAGAAAAGTTCTTCATGAGTTCCCATAAAGAAGGACTAGAGGACACCAAAGGAAAGGAATGGGTATCAGGCTTGAAACTAGTAAGAGAAAGTTGTTGTTCTTGACAAAGCAAATAGTTAACCTGTGGAACTCCTTGCTGCAGGAGGCTGTGAAGGCTACAACTAGAACTGAGTTTAAAGGGAAGTGAGATCAAGTCATGGAGGTTGGGTCCATGGTGTGGTATTAGCCAGGGGGTAGGAATGGTGTCCCTGCCCAAAGTTTGTGGAAGGCTGGAGAGGGATGGCACGAGACAAATGGCTTGGTCACTGTCTTCAGTTCATCCCCTCCAGGGTCCCTAGGGTTGGCCGCTGTCGGCAGACAGGCTACTGAGCTAGATGGACCTTTGGTCTGACCCAGTACAGCCATTCTAAGCTCAGGGCTCAGGGTCGGGGGTCTCAGTGGACCCCCTTGATTTTCATGCACACCTGCTCCTGGGTGGCCAGGCTGGCAGCTCTCCTGCCCTAGACGGCCACTTTCCTGTGCCTAGTGCGGAGATCGTGGACGGGGTCCACAATGTCCGCACTAGCCCAGGAAGGTGCCCGCCTCTTGCGGACTAGGGCAAGCTCTCGGGAGCCGCCAGCCTGGTCCCGGGAAGAGGGGGTGGGCTGGGGGACATCGGTTGGGTGGCTCTGTGCCGTGCCAGGTGCAGGGTCTGCTGGCTGGGTGCTGGCAGGCTTGCACCTGGCACGGGCACCGTAGCCAGCCCGTGCCCCTTTAAGGGGTCCGGGGCCGGGAGGGGGGCAGTAGTGTTTCCCTGGTGTTGGCCAGAGTGGCCACCAGGGAAACCTGGGGTGGGCTAGCCTCCCACTAGTTCGAATTAAGGGGCTACACACCCCTTAATTCGAACTAGCTAGTTCGAACTAGGCTTAATCCTCGTAAAATGAGGTTTACCTAGTTCGAACTAAGCGCTCCTCTAGTTCGATTCAAATTCGAACTAGCGGAGCGCTAGTGTAGCGCCTATGAAAGTTAGTTCGAACTAACGTCCGTTAGTTCGAACTAACTTTGTAGTGTAGACATACCCTGACACACCCGTCCCCTCCTTGGTGGAGGCAGGGAGAAATGGAAAAGGGGAGAAAGGAGCAAGAGAAGAAGAAAAAGAGGGGGGGAAGGAGGAAAGGGGCAACCTAAAAGGACAAACCCCCAATGCCTCCAGTGATTCTATGGGACAGTCCTTGGTAGGAAATCAAATCACCTTAACCGAGTGATGTCCATGTCTAGAATTCAGCTGGTATTAGGTGGATCAGATTGAACAGGTTCCAAACATTTCTGAGGTTCTTACCTTTTAAAGAGGGACTACAAAATCAGTAGTAGGAATGAAGAAAACTCCGACAAGATTGCTCCTCGTGTTCACGTACATTAATCCTAATTCTCTCTCAGTACCCAGAGACCTTGGGTACGAGCCTTGCTGCTGCAAAACCACGGGGAACTTTGACTTTGCTCCAACCTTGCACCTGTATCCTGCCTGGCTGATGTCAAGGTCTCTCTATGAGGTCACTGCCTCCTCACCACCTTTTCCCAATAGGCTGAGGTTCTGCAACAGGCCTTTGTGATGTCACTGCCCCTCCCTTGTAAGCTTGGGGCTCTGATCCTGGCCAGCCTCTTTGGATGTTTGAGTGGCTGGCTTCACCTGTTAATGATAGCTGAGTCTGGGGATCATTGATTGCACAGTAAAGCCCCCTATGTCACATTCAGTGTTCATTAATGAGTAGACTGTAAGGCCAAAAGGTATCATTAGACCATTAAATCTGACTGCAGTATATCCCAGCCCTCCACAGTAGCTTTGAACCAAGCACGCACCAAATAGTCCTCATTAGAAGACATCAAGAAATGGAGAATCTGTCACTTGCTTTGGTAGCTGGTTCCGATGGTGAATCATCCTCTCTGTGAAATATTTTTGCCTTATTTCTAATATGAATCTCTCTGTTTTTACCTTTCAGTCATTGGCCTTGTGCTGCCTTTTTCTATGACATTAAACAGCCTTTCATACCTGACATGTTCTCTCCAGGCAGGCATTTAGACATTTCAATGAAGTCACCTCTCAGGGTACATCTAGACTGCCTGCAGCTTTCGAAGGAAGATATGCAAATTCAGCATGAATTTCAAAAAGGGGAATTACACAAAAATTAGGAGTTTAGTTAAACGGAAATTAAAAGGCACAATGACTAGAGTCAAATCCCTGCAAGCTGCTTGGAAACTTTTTAAAGACCATAATAGAGGCCCAACTTAAATGTATACCTCAAATTAAAAAACATAGTAAGAGACCTAAAAAAGAGTCATTGTGGCTTAACCACCATGTAAAAGAAACAGTGAGGGACAAAAAGGCATCTTTTAAGAAGTGGAAGTCCAATTCTAGTGAGATAAATAGAAAGGAACATAAACACTGTCAAATCAAGTGTAAAAATGTAATAAGAAAAGCAAAAAAAGATTTTGAGGAACAGCTAGCCAAAACCTCAAAAAGAAATAACAAAATGTTTTTTAAGTACATTAGAAGCAGGAAGCCTGCTAAAAATCCTGTCGGCCCCCTAGACGATTGAGATATAAAAGAGCAATCAAGGATAATAAAGCCATTGTGGAGAAACTAAATGATTTCTTTGCTTCAGTCTTCACGGGTGAGGACGTTAGGGAGATTCCCAAATCTGCACCGTCCTTTGTGGGGGATGAATCTGAAGAACTGTCCTGGATTGAAGTGTCATTAGAGGAGATTTTGAAACAAATAGAAAAACTTAATGATAAAAAATCTCCGGGACCGGATGGCATTCATCCAAGGGTTCTAAAAGAACTCAAAAGGGAAAATGCTGAACTATTATCTGTGGTTTGTAACCTATCCTTTAAATCGGCTTCCGTACCTAATGACTGGCAGGTAGCCAACGTGACACCAATATTTAAAAAGGGCTCTAGAGGCGATGCTGGCAATTACAGACCAGTAAGTCTAACTTCAGTACCGGGCAAATTAGTTGAAACCATAGCAAAGAATAAAATTGTGAATCATGTAGAAGAACATAATTTGTTGGCCAAAAGTCAGCATGGTTTCTGTAAAGGGAAATAATATCTTACTAATCTATTAGAGTTCTTTGAAGGGGTTAACAAACATGAGGACAAGGGGGATCCAGTAGATATAGTATACTTTGATTTTCAGAAAGCCTTTGACAAGGTCCCTCACCACAGGTGTAAATTACATTGCCATGGGATAAGAGGGAAGGTCCTTTCTTGGATTGAGAACTGGTTAAAAGACAGGAAACAAAGGGTAGGACAAAGGGTAGTCAAGACAGAAGCAGACTGTGAGGGACTCCAAAATGATCTCATCAAACTGAGTGATTGGGCAACAAAATGGCAAATGAAATTTAATGTGGATAAGTGTAAAGTAATGAACATTGGGAAAAATAACCCCAACTATAGGTACAGTATGATGGGGGCTAATTTCGCTATGACAAATCAGGAAAGAGATCTTGGAGTTATCGTGGATAGTTCGCTGAAAACTTCCACGCAGTGTGCAGTGGCGGTCAAAAAGGCAAATAGGATGCTAGGAATTATTAGGAAAGGGATAGAAAATAAGACCCAGAATATCTTACTGCCCCTGTATAAAACTATGGTACGCCCACATCTTGAATACTGTGTACAGATGTGGTCTCCTCACCTCAAAAAAGATATTTTAGCCTTGGAAAGGGTTCAGAAAAGGGCAACTAAAATGTTTAGGGGTTTGGAACGGGTCCCATATGAAGAGAGGTTAAAGCGACTGGGACTTTTCAGTTTAGAAAAGAGAAGACTGAGGGGGGATATGACAGAGGTATATAAAATCATGAGTGGTGTGGAGAGGGTGGATAAAGAAAAGTTATTTATTAGTTCCCATAATAGAAGAACTAGAGAATACCAAATGAAATTAATGGGTAGCAGGTTTAAAACTAATAAAAGAAAGTTCTTCTTCACACAGCGTGTAGTCAACCTGTGAAACTCCTTGCCAGAGGAGGCTGTGAAGGCTAGGACTATAATAGAGTTTAAAGAGAAGCTAGATAATTTCATGGAGATTAGGTCCATAAAAGGCTATTAGCCAGGGTATAGAAGTGGTGTCCCTGGCCTCTCTTTGTCAGAGGCTGGAGAGGGATGGCAGGAGACAAATTGCTTGATCATTATCTTCGGTCCACCCTCTCTTGGGCACCTGGTGCTTGCCCCTGTCGGCAGACAGGCTACTGGGCTAGATGGACCTTCGGTCTGACCCAGTACGGCCATTCTTATGTTCTTATTGTCCCATTTTTGGAAGAGGTTTTTTTTTTGGAAAAAAAAAGAAGGCAGTCTAGATGTTGATTCTTTTGGGAAAAAAAACCCCTTTTTCAAAAGAACCCTTCTTCCTAAAAAAATGGGGCATACAGGGTTCTTTTGAAAAAAGGTTTTTCCCCCCCAAAAGAACCGTGTCTAGACTGCTTTTTTTTTTAAACTTCCGAAAACGGGCTCAGAAGAAGATGTGCAAATTTGTGCCAAATTTGCATATCTTCTTTCGAAAGCTGTAGGCAGTCTAGATGTGCCCTTGGACTCTTTTTGTAGAAGCTAGACAGATTAGGCTCCTTTCAATGTTTCACAAGAAGGCATTTTTCTTCAGCCCTCAAAGCACTGGGCTCTTTGTTGCCCTATCTCCAATTTTTTAACGTCTTTTTAAAATGTGGCCCTAAAACAGGGAGCAGTGTCCAATATCAGTCTCACAGATGCTGTGTCACCTCCCTACCCTACTCATTCCTCTCATGTGTCTAATGATGGCTTTAGCTGTATTCTCCACAGCATCACCCGCAAGCATGACCCCCTAAATCCTTTTCAGGCTCGCCGCTGGCCTGGGAACGGTTCCCCCTTTCAGGGGTGAGGCCTGGCAGCTTTGGGGCTAGGGTAGGACCTTGCATTTGGCTCTGTAAAACCTGTTTTGTTCACATGGGTTCAGCTTCCTCCGGGATCCAAATCCCTCTATATCACTGCCCTGGCCTCAGCCTTATCTATCACTCTGCTCATATTTTGTCACTCACGCATGTTACAAGCAGTGACTCCGTATTTTCTTCCAGGTCATTGATAACAATTAGTTAGTTAGTTCTTTAGAGCCTCTTTAGACCCCTAATACCATTTGCCTGCCCTTCTCTGAATCTTTTCCAGTTCCACTGTCTGCTTTTTGAAATGTCACCCAAAACTGGATAGTTTATTACAGGTACAGGTGTTCCATGGATTTATATAGTGTCAGGATGGGATTTTCTGTTTTATTTTCTATCCCTTTTCTAATAATCTCTAACATAACAGTAGTCTTGTGATTACTGCTACACAAGGAGTAGCCTTCAGAGAAGGTTCATAGTGACTTCAGGATCTCTTTCTGGCATGGTCACAGCTAATTTGGAACCCATAGCTGGGATTATCTATTCCAATGAGCATGACTGCATTTCTCAGTGTTAAATTTAATCCATTTTGTTGCCCAGGCACCCAGTTTTCTGAGATCATTTGAAGCTCTTCACAGTCTGCTTTGGATTTAACTGTCTTGAGCAATTTTGTATCATCTGCAGATTTTGCCAGCTCACTGATTGCCTCTTTCACCGATCACTTATGAATATGTTTAACAGGACTGGTCGCAGTTCAGAGCCCTCCATGACACCACTAGTTATCTCTCTCCATTCTGAAAACTGACCCTTTATTCCTACCCTTTGGTTCCTGTCTTTTAACCAGTTACCAATCCGTGAGAGAATCTTCCCTCCTATCCCATGACAGCTTATTTGCTTAAGAACCTTTGATGAGGGACCCTGTCAAAGGCTTTCTGGAAATCTAAGTACACTCTATCCACTGGGTCCCCCTTGTCCACATGTTTGTTGACCCCCTAAAAGAAGTCTAGTAGATTAGTAAGGCATGATTTCCCTTTACAGAAACCATGTTGACTCTTCCCTAAGAAATTCTGTTCACGTATGTATCTGACATTTCTGTTCTTTACTATAGTTTTAACTAATTTTCCCATAACTGAAGTTAGATTTATTGGCCTGTAATTGCTAGGATTACCTCTGGAGTCCTTTTAAAAAATTGGCTTCACATTAGTTATCCTCCAGTCATTTGGTACAGAAGCTGATTTAAAGGATAGGTTACAAACCACAGTTAGTAATTCTGCAATTTCACATTTGAGCGCCTTCAGATCTCTTGGGTGAATGCCATTTGTTCCTAGTGAATTATTAGTATTTAGTTTATTGATTTGCTGCCATCCAAAACCTCCTCTAATAACACATCAATCTGGAACAGATGTCACCTAAAAACAATGGTGCGCAACCTTTTTTCATTTGCAACCTCTGCACTGCGGGGGCCGCCAACGGCCGGGCCCAGCCCCCAGCCAGCCAGATCAAAGCACCATGTGTGGCTAGGCCCAGCCCTTGGCCAGCCAGATCAAAGTGCCGCAACCCCCCAGGAAGACAGATTTGACCCCCTTGGGGGTCACAACCCACAGGTTGTGCACTACTGGTTTACATCATCATGTCGCAGGGCCAGTCTGGGACCCTAAGCACACTCCATGTGGAATCCTGCTCCAATGAACCACTTTGTGAGATCAAGTTTCTGAGATAAGATGAATCGGGCAGCTCTTGCAGCTTTTGTTTCCGGCAGTTGCAGATTCAGGCTGTGTTCAGTTGCACTTTTCTTTGGGTTTGGAGTGGCTGAGTCGTATGCGTCAGTCAGAGTCACATGACCTGGGCACATGGGTGCTTGCCATGACTGGCTAGTTAATTGGTAAGAGTAGCAGTCTGAGCTATTGGAATAGACTAAAGTTAAATTTAGTTTAGCTTTCTGATTCAAGCCATGGACAAAACCTGCTGGTTCAGGTGCTGTGTGAGTGCACGTTGCTAAGGGTATGTCTACACTACAATGTTAGTTCGAACTAACGGACGTTAGTTCGAACTAACATTCATAGCCGCTACACTAGCGCTCTGCTAGTTCGAATTTGAATCGAACTAGCGGAGCGCTTAGTTCGAACTAGGAAAACCTCATTTTACGAGGATTAAGCCTAGTTCAAACTTACTAGTTCGAATTAAGGGGTGTGTAGCCCCTTAATTCGAACTAGTGGGAGGCTAGCCCTCCCCAGGTTTCCCTGGTGGCCACTCTGGCCAACACCAGGGAAACTCTATGCCCCCCTCCCGGCCCCGGACCTCTTAAAGGGGCACGGGCTGGCTACGGTGCCCGTGCCAGGTGCAAGCCTGCCAGCACCCAGCCAGCAGACCCTGCACCTGGCATGGCACAGAGCCACCCTCCTGATGTCCCCCAGCCCACCCCCTCTTCCCGGGACCAGGCTGGCGGCTCCCGGGAGCTTGCCCTGGACTGCAAGAGGCGGGCACCTTCCTGGGCTAGTGCGGACATCGTGGACCTCGTCCACGATCTCCGCACTAGGCACAGGAAAGTGACCGTCTAGGGCAGGAGAGCTGCCAGCCTGGCCACCCAGGAGCAGGTGTGCATGAAAATCAAGGGGGTCCACTGAGACCCCTGACTCTGAGCCCTGAGCTTACAATGGCCGTCCTGGGTCAGACCAAAGGTCCAGCTAGCCCAGTAGCCTGTCTGCCAACAGCGGCCAACCCTAGGGACCCTGGAGGGGATGGACCGAAGACAGTGACCAAGCCATTTGTCTCGTGCCATCCCTCTCCAGCCTTCCACAAACTTTGGGCAGGGACACCACTCCTACCCCCTGGCTAAGACTTCTCCATGGACTCAACCTCCATGACTTGATCTCACTTCCCTTTAAACTCAGTTCTAGTTGTAGCCTTCACAGCCTCCTGCAGCAAGGAGTTCCACAGGTTAACTATTTGCTTTGTCAAGAACAACAACTTTCTCTTACTAGTTTCAAGCCTGATACCCATTCCTTTCCTTTGGTGTCCTCTAGTCCTTCTTTATGGGAACTCATGAAGAACTTTTCTGAATGCACCCTCTCCACCCAACCCCTGCTTTTAGAGACCTCTATCCTGTCCCCACTCCATCTCCTCTTTTCTAAGCTGAACAGTCCCAGTCTCTGTAGCCTCTCTTCATCTGGGACCTGTTCCCAACCCCTGATCATGTTAGTTGCCCTCCCCTCTCCCAGCCTTTCTCTTCCCTTCTCCCACCTCCTTTTCCCAGTCTCCCCCAGTTTTGTTCAATAAAGACAGAGTCAATGTTGGAAGAAACGTTATCTTTATTTTGTACATCAGGAAGGAGGGCTAGGGAGGGGTAAGTGGAAGGAGGTGAGGGAGGAATGGGGTACGAGCCCCCGATGGGGAGGGCTGGGCTGGCTCTGCGGGCTTCTGGGGGTGGAAGCTCTCCTGCAGCCCCCCACTTGCCCCCTCTCCCCAGATGGCAGCCTGCGGCAAGTGCAGCCGGTCTGATGGCCGAGTGGTGTGATGTGCCCAGTGTGGGCACTCCGGGCACTCCAAGCCAGGACTGGTTTTCAAGCAGGGCACCCCTGAGAACTGTCTGTCCGGGGTGGGGGTCGGGTCCCTTTAAGCTAGCCTGAGACAGCAGCTCCACGCTCTAAGTCCTCCTCTGATGCCCTGCCGGCACTGCTTCCGGCCATCCTTAAACCCTGTTCAGGATCCACTCAATGTGAACATGCTAGTTTGAATTAGCAAAACGCTAATTCGAACTAGTTTTTAGTTCTAGACGCGATAGTTCGAATTAGCTTAGTTCGAATTAACTAATTCGAACTAAGTTAGTTCGAATTAGCGCTGTAGTGTAGACATACCCTAAGTGTTTAATACTATCCCACAGGAGAAATTGATTCCTGACGGGATGCAAGTGGGTGATTAGTTTATGCCTGAGGTCTTACTGCACTGCAAAGCTAGAGCAACTGCAGATGCTGTTTTCATTTTGACCTGGCAAGATTCTGCTGTCAGCTACACCAGAGCCTTCTCTTGAAGGAACAAACCAAACAGTGCAAATGTGCAGTTCAGCATCTTCAAGAGAGTTTGTTAATTTTTCCCTTCAATCAGGCCCTTTCCCCGGGCAGCAGTGAGGTAGCCAGGCAGGTCAAAGAAGAGAATTGCATTCTGTTCCCCTAATGCATTGGAAGGCCCTAAATCACTAGTTAGTTTTCCTTTCCTGCTATTATCTGCTCCCCAGGAAAAATGTGATTTGTTCACTTTGTTCTTGGCTCTCTGCATTAGACCCAAGATTCATCATTTGTTTCTTTACAAAGTAAGAAAGCATTAGTAGAGCCCTGCAAATCCGTAGATATCTGCATCACATCTGCAGGCATCTGCATCCATGGACACATATCCAGGGATCGTTTTTGTAGATGCAAGTGCGGATACAAATATAAAGTTTGTATCTGCACCGGGCTTTAAGCATCTACTTCAAGGCATTATTTAATGTAGATGCTGTTAATTGGGACCGAAATCCAAAGCAAAGCCCTGGTCCAGGCGGTAAGTTGTGGAATGGCTGAGTAGCTGCCCTTTGTGGTATGCTCCACCCCAGAGCCTGGAATTAGCTTGGTGGGTCTTTAAACATCCTTCATTTCTCACGTAGTATAGGGGTGGACAAGATCCAGCCTGCAGGCTACATTTCACCTGTCACCGTCCGGTGGCCCAGGGAAAGCGGCTTCAGGGATTCCCGGAGGGCCTGGCACAGGGCAGCAGCAGCAGTCGGGCCCCCCGCACTTCCTGTGGTAGCAGGAGCCATGGGCAAGCAGAGCACAAGTGCGCCTGCTGATTGTGTGCCACTTCCCTGCAGCTCCTGCCCCCGTGGGGAGGGCAGGGTGGGCAACCACTACTGCTGCCCCGTGCCAGGCTCCTTCAAGCTGCATTCTCAGGGGATTGGGTGCCATGGGGGAAAGGTGGCAGGAAGGGGCAGGGCTTGGGGAACAGGAATGGACAGACCTCCCATGGCCCACCAGGACTCCCACACTGGATTGCACAGCTGCTCTGGCTGGGGATGTCCCACAGTCTGGGGGACCCCTGCCCTGCTTTATGCTAAGTGCTAAGCTATTGTCTCATAGGTTTGGGCCTGTAGGTCCCTTGCATTACAGCCTTGTCGGTGTATCTGATCGTGGCTGGAGCAGAAGCCATTGATGAGCCCTTTCCCCACCTGGCCCTTGACTGCACAGGAGGTTGACTAGTTTTGAGATAATGCTGCCTAAGGTGAAAGGGGGGAGAAAGAAAAAAGCTGAAAGATCTGGAAGCACTTGACACATTTCGATACCGAGGTCATATCACTCGACAAGAAGATGCAACAGTTTCTGGAATGAAATGTGGCAGCTGTTTAAAAACGCACATTGAGCTGGCACAAGAAACGGAGGGCAGGTGGTGGAAAGGAGTAGCATATACATCCCAAAGGGCAGGCAGGCACATGCGTAGAGATGCAGAATGTGATTACGTCAAGGGGAAATTGGCTAGACACCAAGTATAAGGTTTCTACAATTCAGAACCCTGCCATCACATCTAAGTTTGTTGTTTCAGCATAAAGACAGGTCATCATCCCTAGCAAAGATGAGTCTGGTTCACTGACTGAAAGGGGAAAGTGAATCACAAATGCCATTTTTGCAGCACCTATGTTCCTCTGAGGTCTGTCTTTCAAATAATTTTCAAATCCAGTGCTGCTTAAATTGTGATAGACAACAAGATCCCATTGAAAGATGGACACATTACAGAAATAAGTGAAAAAGAACTTGTGTATCATGTCCTCTAAGCCATTTACTTCCCTTGCTCTGGTATGCAGACTTGAATTCCAGTTACAGAATGCGTTTATTTTTAAAGTAATCAAGATAGAGCTAGAGCCAAAATGAATTGATGGCAGAACCTTTCCTCTGGCTAGTCTGTGTTCTGACAGTCCTCTGTCGTGTTGCCACTGTGCAGAACTAGAGAGAACACAGACATTCTGTGCCTTTAGGGCTCAGCGCATAGTGAGGAATTCTGGGATTTGCATGGGAATGGAGCTAGATCAATGTGTGTGTTCAGGGGCCATTGTCTAGAATAGCCGCTAAAGCTGCCAGCAAAAACCCATGTGGGCTCCTGTGTTCAAGTTGTGTGTTTCGAAAGGTGTATTTTTAATCTGTAGGTCTCCATAGGGTGCCTCTGAGCTCACTGGCTTTCTGCCTCTGTAAACAAAATAGTAATGAATATCATTATGGTTAAGTTCTAGCTTCCTGCATGTACTAAGCAGAGCCGTGTCAGTACAGAGTTTTGAGTTCATTGATGTGCACAGATACCGCAGTAGGAGTTGCGTGAGTGAGTCCCTACTCCAAATGAGCTAACCGTCTGACTGGACAAATCCTCCCAAGAGACGGCAACGAACAACTGGGCAGAGAGTAACAAGAGTAAGATGCTGTGTTAGTACAGACTAACGGTGTGTTCAGGTCTTAGTCAGTCAGCAGCAGGAAAAGACTGCTTTTTATGCCAGAATATTTGGTGAGGTCGGCAAATTTGAAGCATCTATTGTTGAATGTTTGTGGCAAACAGCTATTGGATTTGTAATCATGAGTAGGCATGCTGGAAATGTAGCTCTAAGAGTGAACACTCATTCAATCACGGAACAGACATATCTAGGGCTACCAACTTTCTGAACATCCTACACCCTGCCCAGAGCCCCATACGTTCTCCAAAGCCCTGCCTCTGCTTATTTCATTCCCTCCCTCCATCGCTTGCTCTCCCCCAGATTTACTCATTTTCACCAGACTGTGACAGAGGGTTGGGGTGCACACGGAGATGCGGGCTTTCAGGAGTGGCTGAGGATGAGAGGTTTGGGGTGTAGAAGGGGTTTTGAGATTGGGACAATTTGGGTGGGACGTGGGCTCTGGGTGGTGGTTACCCCTGGAGGCTCCGGCAAGTGGCTGGCATGTCCCTGTGGCCCCTATGCAGGGGGCAGCCAGGCAGTTCTGTGACCTTTGTGACATACTTGGGATATGTCTACACTAGCTCCCTAATTCAAACTAAGGTCTTACTTCGAATTACCGTTTCATTGCCACGTGTAGCTGTGGGCAGTTACTTCGGACTAGTGGAATTTAAAAATGGCGACCTGATGGGAACATGCAAATAAAGCCCAGGGTATTTAAATCCTGGGCTTCATTTGCAACTTCGAATGCCTACATTAGCTTCCCTACTTCGAACTAGGGGGCTAGTGTAGACATACCCTTGCAGCCTAACTCATTAGGTGATTGCTGTCAATGGGGTTTGATGAGGTGGTTTCTTGGTGGGTCCTTATTTCCCATTCCTCATGGCTTTAGTTATACACAATATAATCAACCACCCTTGATTTTAGTGCACCAGAGGCTTGTGAAAAGTGCCACAGAATCAGCGGTGGATATGGTGGTTGGGACCACAACTCGATCCTGTGAACACCTACCTGTATGAGTAACTTGCTCTCTTGAGAAGCTCCATTGAACTCAATAGGCTTATTCCCAATACAAAGTTACTCAGGTATGTAAGTGTTCTCACTGGATAATGCTAGTTTCAGCAGAGCAGTGTTGCAAGCTACAAAGCCACAAACTCTTAGCGTACTTTTGAAAATATTGCTTGCGAGTTGCCTAGAATAGAATTGACACAAGCAAGCACTTGAAGGAAAAAAAAAAAAAAAAAAGGTTACCTACCTCTTGTAACTATTGTTCCCTGAGATGGGCTGCTCATATCCATTCCATTACCTGCCCTTCTGTTGGAGTTGCTGTCAAGAAGTATCCGAGAGGGCATAAAGTCGGTGGTGCCTACTATACTAATGCATGATACCACTAAGGCAAAAGTCTGACTTTGCATGTGGGTGCACACACACCTAGAGTGGAATGGACATGAGCAATACAACTTAAAGAACAAGAGTTATACAGATAGGTGACCATTTTTTTTTAGAATTGGGTCCAAAACTCAATAAATGAGATGGCTCTATTGATGTTATTCATTCCTGGAATCAGGAGGCAAACTCAATCTCCACAGTGGGAGCAAACACCACCGTGTTTTGCATAGCAGTCTGTGGGCACCAGTGTGCCAGGTGTAGGCACTGGTTTCCTAAGATGTATTGTGAAATATAGCTGCTTTTCAGAGACTTGGATCTCAGCCCCCATGACTGAGATGCTCTTGGATTTGCAAAAAAATCTCCTGTCATTTATGGTGGTGAGAGAAAGCAGCAGATGTCCATTAGGAACAAAACAATTTCTCCTTCTTCCTTACGTAAAAGTATGATCTCATTCCAAGTTACAGGTTTGCTGCTGATTTCCTAAACGAAAAATATGACAAAGGGTGACAAACAAAGCCTAAAATCCATTAAAATATTTTATTCTGTGGGCTTTTAAAATACCATCTCACTCTGAGGCTAAGCTGAAATCTAATTTTGCTCCAGTAGCTTTGCTAACTAGATCCACCTTCCAAGGTCTTATCACTTGGAAGATTTCTTCTAATTCATCCGGATTTCATTTTTAATCTCTCTGTCTGACTTCAAATAATTTATCCTTTTTCATATACTTAATTACCTAACCTGCTTTAAATAATCGGTAGGAGATTTACCTGGTGTTTCTCATGTCCTTAACTCAGTTAAGTTGGCGGGGGGGTTTGGTTTGGTTTTTATGAGAAGCCATCTCATTGGAAGCACATCCCCATTTTCCTGGCGCAACCAAACCCCATATTACTTTAAGTTATGATAAGAGGAAGCTGGATACTGAATTTGGTGGTTCTAGCTCTTCGGGTATGTCTACACTGCAAAGTTAATTCGAAATGACAGCCGTTATTTTGAATTAACTTTAAAAGCGTCTATACATGCGGAGTACTTAATTCGAATTTGGTAAACCTCATTCTATGAGGAGTAATGCCAAATTCGAAATAAGTGCTGTGTAGACACTTAATTCAAATTAGCTGGCCTCCAGCCCTTCCCAGTTTCCCCTGGTTGCCACTCTGGGCCAAACCAGGAAAACTCCTCTCCTCTCCCCCAGCTCCAGAGCCCTTAAAGGGGTAGACTCCGACCAGATGGCACGTGCCAGATCCAGGCCTGCCAGCAGTCTCTGCCCCTGACCCAGTGGCCCCACGATAAGCCGGGCAGCCAGTGCCAGCCAGACGTCCCCTGCCCAGTCCCCCAGCACCCAGGAGCCATCCAGGGTCGTAGACACTGTGCTCCATCCTGGACTAGTGCGGAGATCATGGACTTCATTGAGGTTTGGGGGTAGGGCCTCAATGTCCATGATCTCCGCACTAGATGGAGGAACGCGGCCGTCTATGGCCGCATAGCTGACACCATGGCCCAGAAAGGCCACAGGTGCACCCAGGAGCAGGTGCGCCTGAAAATTAAAGAGCTATGGCAGGGGTACACCAGGGCCACTCGAGGCAGCTCCTCAGCAGGGGCAGACAGTCTGCCCCTACTTCGAGGCACTGGACCACATCCTGGGGGGCAGGATGATGTGTGCCACCCCAGTGGGCAGCGAGCCGGGACCAGAGGACCCTGACCAGGGCGCAGAGGAGAAGCCACCACAGAGGGTGCCACACTGGCCGGACAGCGGACTCACCAGGGTCGTCCAGGGAGGCCACACCATGTAAATGCCATCACTGTCCCCTTCCTGGAGGAGAGGTGGGGAGGGAGACCAGGGACCACGCGCGTGGCCCTTACTTACCATGCATCACGCTGCAACCTGTGCACGTGCGAGCATGTGCCGGGTCACCCCTGGGCAGGTGGCTCCAGCTGCCTGCCATACAGGGGCCGTGGTCTGATAGCCACACGTGTGTATGAAGAGATCTGACATGCCCCTTACCCAGGGGCGGGACACAGCAGGACGCCCTTCCTTCACAAGCCCCCTCTAATATCTCCCCCCACCTCACCCACACTATACACAGCACAGGGGCCTGGGTGCAGTCTCGGGGCAGCTCCCACTCCCGGGGATAGCCGGACATTCCGACCATGGCCTCTGGGCAAGCACAGCGGTTCTGACGGTGCAGGGCACGGTCATCCTCGAGGGGGCTGGGCTTCACCCACTGTGTCCCCAGGAAGAACTGACCACTTCTCTTGTTTCTCCATAGCCGCACGTGCAGGGCGCACCACCCCACCCGCACCTGACATGCTCCCGCACCTGAGGGCTCCACAGGACAACTGCAACACAGCAAGGGTTCGGAGACCAGCAGCTGGGGGTCCTGCGAGCTCTGACCCACATCATGGAGCAGCAGGCACAGGAAGAATGGGAGTTCTGGAGGGAACAGCTTGCTCAGGGTCGTGCCATCTGTACCCCTCTGCAGACCCTGGTGCAGAGCGTGTTGCCTCATACTGCTCCAGCACCTGCTGCCCCCGTAGCTACCGTTCCTCCTCCCACTTCTCCCCCTCCTGCCTCTCCCTTCTCACCCTCCTCCTCAATCTCCACACACCCCACCTCAACCTCCACATCCTCCTCCCCATCCTCCCGGGGATGCTGAGGCCCCCGCACCTGCCCTGCTGGGACATGTGGCCCAATGAGACCCCCACCACTGAGCGCTGAGCTTCCCCTCCCCCTTCCTCTCCTTGCTTCCCCCTTCCAGCTCTCTCCTCCCAGTTTTCCCCCTCCCCTCTCCCAACCTCTCTCTTCCCCTCTCCCACCTCCTTTTCCCAGTATCCCCTGAGGTTTATCCCTCCCCCCCCCCCCCCCAGTTTTGTTCAATAAATCAGTTTCTATTTTTGAACATACGTGTCTTTTGTTTGACATCAGGAAGGGGGGCTAAGGAAGGGTAAGTATAAGGACATGAGGGAGGAATGGGGCATGGCCCAGGTGGCTCTAGGGGCTCCTCAGGGTGGACGCTCTCCCACAGGGCATCCTGGACCCTGACAGCCCCCCGATGCATCCCCCAGATGGCAGCCTGCAGAAAGTGCAGCCAGGCTGATGGCAACAACCCCATGAGACGCACTGGCATGCCCAGGGGCAGCTCTGGCTCCATGTGGCCGAGTGCTGTGGTGGCCGAGTCAGGACTGCTTTGCTATCTCTCATCGAGGTACACAAGCAAGTGGGGAACCCTGAGAACTGTCTGTCTGGGGTCGGGGTAGGGTCCCTTTAAGAACAGAGCTCAGTTAGCCTCAGGCAGCAGCCCCACACACTAAGTCCTAACCTGATGCCCTGCCGGCACTGGTTCCGCCCAGCCTTAACTTCGGTTCAGGGTCCACTCAGTGTGGACGCGCTATTTTGAAATAGCAAAACGCTATTTTGAAATAGGTTTTGTGTGTAGATGCATTATTTCAAATTAGCTTAATTAGAATTAACTATTTTGAATTAAGTTAACTTAAATTAACGCTGTAGTGTATACATACCCTTACTGTTTAGAAGGAGTTCTTGAACAAAACAAAAACAAACTATGTAATATATACGGTACATATGGTCAGTGTGTGTGTGTCTGTACATTATAGCTGTGGTGGCAAAATTGAATCTCTGATCCCACTGCTGAGATCTATGTGAGAGTGCATAAGTCTCTGACTTTGCATGTGGGTGCACCCACACAGAGTGGAATGGACATGAGCAACACATCATAAAGAACAAGAGTTATGCAGGTAGGTAACCATTATTTTCAGAACTGGGGTCCAAAACTCAACAAATCAGATGGCTTTATTAATATTATTCATTCCTGGAATCAAGAGGCAAACCCAACCTCCACAGTGGGAGCAAACAATCTCTATTGATTAGTCTCTAATCAATACAAATTTGGAAACATCTGTGCAAATCAAGGTTAGGAAATATAAGGGGGGAGCAAATATAACGGGGGAGCAAGTTTGCACAAAATGAGACAATGAGAAAAGCATTGAGACAATGAGAAAAGACAAATATTTCAGTTACATTAGTCTGCTTTACACCAAGAAATTAAATCAGAGGAAACTCAAGTCTGTCTTCTTGTCCTCTCTCAATTTCTGCTCCCTATTATAGGGAAACATCAATGGGGTTGATGGTGGTTTTAATGCACAGGGACATCAATGGGATTTGATGGTGCTCCAAACTGTAAATAATCAGGACCTAAATTGGGGAGATGGAGTTGTTACTGGCTTTTTACCAGGTGCTGTATAAAATGCCATTTTTCAGGCTCTGATTGCCCCAGAATGACAGCATCTCTGTCTTAGTGCACAGCTACACTCCGGAGATTAATCTACACTCTGAAGTTCAATCTTCGGCATTTGATTTAGCGGGTCTGCCCATTGACTCTGGAATTCCTCTCAGTTGTGAGGAATAAGAGAAGTCAATGGGAGAGTTTCCCATTGACCTCCTCCTTTGGGGCCACCAGAAAATTGATACAAGGTGTGTCAGCTTCCCCCAGCTACACAATTCACGTAGCTGGAGTTGCATATCTTGCATCAATTTTCTCTGCCAGTACAGACCTGGACTTGGGGTGTGTCTAGACTACATGCCTCCTTCGACGGAGGCATGTAGATTAGCCAGATCGGAAGAAGGAAATGAAGCCGCGATTAAAATAATCGCGGCTTCATTTAAATTTAAATGGCTGCCCCGATCTGCCGATCAGCTGTTTGTCGGCAGATCGGGGCAGTCTGGACGCGACGCGCCGACAAAGAAGCCTTTCTTCATCAGCACAGGTAAACGAGGCTTACCTGTGCCGATGAAGAAAGGCTTCTTTGTCGGCGCGTCGCGTCCAGACTGCCCCGATCTGCCGACAAACAGCTGATCGGCAGATCGGGGCAGCCATTTAAATTTAAATGAAGCCGCGATTATTTTAATCGCGGCTTCATTTCCCTCTTCCGATCTGGCTAATCTACATGCCTCCGTCGAAGGAGGCATGTAGTCTAGACACACCCTTAGAGGCAGCATGCTCAGCACTTAGAGAAAGAGAGTGTCTTATACTACTGTACGGGAAGCCAACCCTCTCTGTTTAATGTTGGGAGCAGAATTGTTGAGAACTGCCGCCATCTCTCCTGAACCAAAAGTTAGGCTGCTGTAGTCTAGAAGAGCAGCAGTGGGAGAATTGAAGCAAACTGAAAAATAAGGTTGATGTGAGGTTCATTTCAATAAAGGCCTGATCCAGAGCTCATTAAGTCTCATTTTGTAATAATGAATGTGATTCCCACGGTAAAGAAAAATTACAGTGATTAATCATGAGTAACTTTAATTTTCACAGCAGTCTTTAGCAGCATCTCACAGATTTACCTTCTGCAGAACTGTGAAAGAGGTGAGTATTTCCTGAATGCAAGCTTCTTGTTCAGAGGTCTGGTCTGCAGAGCTCACTCAGGTGTGTGCTTGTAACAAGTAGTCTTTGATTTTGTCATGATCCACAATTAACTTGGAATGCAGTTTGTGCTACTTAGATATCTAAGTGCCTGCAGATTTTGGGAGCAGTAGCATTTGGTTAGAAAGATGTTGAAGGGCTAGGAATTTTGCTTGCCAGTTTTGTACCTGCAATTAAATGCAATCAGGTGGAGATTGTTTGAAAAATAACAGCCTATAGTTCAGAGTCTGAAGGTCAGTATTTGAATCCATTAGAAATCAGGAGACTTAAATAGAACCTAGCTTACAACAATTCCTTTCTTATTATTGTAAACTCCTTTTGAAACAGCATTAGAAGTCTCCTGCTTTCCTATATATTCAAATGTGAGCTCCATTTCTAGTGCCAAAGGGAAAGAAAAAACTCCCATTGATTTCAGTGGACTTTGGATCACATTGGTAATGTGATCTTTACAAATCTTTGGATCTTTACAAATCTATCTGCCAGCATGGATTTGTAAAGAACAAATCACGTCAAACCAATCTGATAGCTTTCTTTGATAGAATAACTAGTCTTGTGGATAAGGAAGAAGCAATGGATGTGGTATACCTAGACTTTAGTAAAGCATTTGATACGGTCTCACATGATATTCTTATCAATAAACTACACAAATACAACTTAGACGGGCTACTATAAGGTAAGTGGATAACCGTTCCCAGAGAGTAGTTATTAATGGTTCACAATCCTGCTGGAAAGGTATAACTAGTGGAGTTCCATAGGGGTCTGTTTTGGAACCAGTTCTGTTCAATATTTTCATCAACGATTTAGATATCGTCATAGAGAGTACACTTATTACGTTTGCAGAGGATACCAAGCTGGGAGGGGTTGCAACTGCTTTGGAGGATAGGGTCATAATTCAAAATGATTTGGACAAATTGGAGAAATAGTCTGAAGTAAACAGGATGACGTTTAATAGGGACAAATGCAAAGTGCTCCACTTAGGAAGGAACAATCAGTTTCACACATACAGAATGGGAAACGACTGTCTAGGAAGGAGTATGGCAGAAAGGGATCTAGGGGTTATAGTGGACCACAAGCTGAATATGAGTCAGCAGTATGAAGCTGTTGCAAAAAAAGCAAACATGATTCTAGGATGCATTAACAGGTGTGTTATGAGCAAGACACAAGAAGTCATTCTTCTTCTCTACTTTGCACTGATTAGGCCTCAGCTGGAGTACTGTGTCCAGTTCTGGGCACCACATTTCAAGAAAGATGTGAAGAAATTGGAGACGGTCCAGAGAAGAGCAACAAGAATGATTAAAGGTCTAGAGAACATAACCTGTGAAGGAAGACTGAAAGAATTGGGCTTGTTTAGTTTAGAAAAAAGAAAATTAAGAGGGGACATGATAGCGGTTTTCAGGTATCTAAAAAGGTGTCACAAGGAGGAGGGAGAAAACTTGTTCTTCCTGGCCTCTGAGGATAGAACAAGAAGCAATGGGCAAGAAAGGTTTAGGCTGGACATTAGGAAAAAGTTCCTAACTGTCAGGGTGGTTAAACACTGGAATAAATTACCTTGGGAGGTTGTGGAATCTCCATCTCTGGAGATGTTTAAGAGTGTTTTACCTCGGTGTTTTCGTACCTCGGTACCTTCGGTGGTCTGGACTGTCAGTGTCAGCGTCGTCTGGTCAGGGTCATCCTGGCATGTTCCTGACAGGACCTCTACTCTGTCGGTGATGATAATCTTTCGGCTGCATGCGTAACAATTGGTACTCCCTTTATCTAGAGTGTTAGACCCTGTGCACTTGGGTCAACACAGGAGATCTCTCAGAGGCCCTGGAAACGACAGATGCAGGCAAGGTTTGAAATCAATCGAGCAGGTTTATTGTCAAATGCGAAGCTCTACCAGTTGGTAACAGAGATCAGTACAATGTTACACCACTGGGCACTATGGCCCGCGTTGACAAGGTACCAACACTGGGCAGGCCTATTGCCATATACAGATACTAACAGCAGTTAGTCAAAGTTAAGCTACTGTGTATTCTGTAAGTTTAGGCAATGACACCTGCCATTCAGGTGCCTAGTGCGCCTGCCCCCCCCAGGTCGGCCAGCGGTGTCCTTTTATAGACAGGTACAAACAACTTCCATCATTTCTTTACGTACCAGGTTACCACCCTCTGTTGCCTAGTTACCACCCCTCACCTTATGGAAGGGGGGCTTACTTACTATCCTTCATGCCGTCAATCTCGACCCGGTCCTGAACCTAGGTCGGTATGTGCATTAGTTTTTAGGGAGTCTTTGTACCAAGACATTCCTTAAGATGTTCCGTTACTCCCCTTTGGCTCACAGTCTGTACCCAGTGCCTCCCTGTGTCCTTCCATGCTTCACCTAACTTACACAATTGCACAGTTATCAGTAGTGCCTCTTTCTTTGCTCCTGTTACTGAACCAAAGTCTTGCTCACTAGATTGCAGGCCTGTGGCTGTTTTCATGTTACTGGCCTTTATTTAGGCCTGCTGACTCCATGTTACTGATCTCAACTTACTACAAAGAGTCGGTTAGAAAATGTCTATTGGGATGGTCTAGACAGTATTGGGTCCTGCCATGAGGACAGGGACTGGATTCAATGACCTCTTGAGGTCCCTTCCAGTCCTAGTATTCTATGATTATCAAATTGACAACTCCTTAGGTGCCCAACAGAGGAAAACACTTAAGAATATGCTGAACATTCATCATTTGCTTAAATCCAACTGAAACTGGTGGAAGTTAAGCAGATACTTTAGTTAGGGAGACCAGATGTCCTGATATTATTGGGCCCGTCTCAATAGTAGGGGCTTTGTCTAATATAGGACCGTCTCTCCCTCCCCATCCCAAATTTTCACAGTTGCTATCTGGTAAACCTAGCTTCAGTAATTTCTTGAATCAGGATCCTGTTGTTCTGAATCAAGACATTGGAGCAAGTGTGAATACCCTCTGGCAATTTTTGTTTTGTCCACTTGTGGGTGTCAACATAAGTTTTGCTGATAAAAGTTGCTAAAAACTTAAGAACGGCCATCCTGGGTCAGACCAAAGGTCCATCTAGCCCAGTGTCCTGTCTGCCGACAGTGGCCAATACCAGATGCCCCAGAGAGAGGGATCACAACAAATAATCCTCACATGATCCCTTCCTCAAGAGAAACAGAGACTAGGGTTGCCATTCCTACCCATCCTGGCTAATAGCCATTGATGGACCTAACCTCCATGAATCTATCTAGCTCTTTTTTGAACCCTGTTAAAGTTCTAGCCTTCATCACATCCTCTAACAAGGAGTTCCAGAGGTTCACTGTGCACTGAGTGAAGAAAAACTTCATTTTGTTTGTTTTAAACCTGCTGCCTATTAATTCCATTTGGTGACCCCTAGTTCTTATATTGTGGGAATAAGTAAATAACTTTTCCTTATTCACTTTTTCCATACTAGTCATGATTTTATATCATATCATTTCATAGCCCCCCTTAGTCTCCTCTTTTCTAAGATGAAAAGTCCAAGTGTTTTTAATCTCTCTTCATATGGGACCCATTCCAAACCCCTAATCATTTTTGTTGCCCTTTTCTGAACCTTTTCTAATGCCAATATATATTTTTTGAGATGAGACAACTACATCTGTATGCTGTATTCAAGATGTGGGCGTATCATGGTTTTATATACAGGCAATAAGATATTTTCTGTCTTATTCTCTATCCTTTTTGCAATGATTCCTAACATTCTCTTTGCTTTTTTGACTGCCGCAGTACACTGAGTGGATGTTTTCATAGAACTATCCACAATGACTCCAAGATCTCTCTTGAGTAGTTATAGTTAAATTAGTCCCTTTCATATTGTATATGTAGTTGGAATTGTTTTTTCCAATGTACATTGCTTTACATTTATCAACGTTAAATTTAATTTGCCATTTTGTTGCCCAATCACTTAGTTTGGTGAGATCTTTTTGAAGCTCTCCACAGTCTGCTTTGGTCTTAACTGTCTTGAGCAGTTTACTATCATCTGCAAAATTTGCTACCTCACTGTTCACCCCTTTCTCTAGATCTTTTATAAATAGGTTGAATAGGATGGGTCCTAGGACAGACCCTTAGGGTACCCCACTAGTTACTCTCTCCACTCGGAAAACTTAACATTTATTCCTACCTTTTCTTTCCTGTCTTTTAACCGGTTATCAATCCATGAAAGGACCTATACTCTTATCCCATGACAACTTACTTTACTTACGAGCCTTTGGTGAGGGACCTTGTCAAAGGGTTTCTGAAAATCTAAGTATACTATATCCACTGGATCCCTCTTGTCCACATGTTTGTTGCCTTCCTCAAAAAACTCTAGTAGATTAGTAAGGCATGATTTCCCTTTACAGAAACCATGTTGACTTTCCCCCAACAAATTATATTCATCCATGTGTCTGAATTTTATTCTTTACTATAGTTTCAACTAATTTGCCCGGTACTCACGTTAGACTACCAGTCTGTATCTGCTAGGATCACCTCTAGAGCCCTTTTAAAATATTTGTGTCACGTTGGCTATCTTCCAATCATTAGGTACAGAAGCCGATTAAGGATAGGTTACAAACCACAATTAATAAGAACATAACATAAGAACATAAGAACGGCTGTACTGGGTCAGACCAAAGGTCCATCTAGCCCAGTATCCTGTCTGCCGACAGTGGCCTGCACCAGGTGCCCCAGAGAGGGTGGACCGAAAACAATCATCAAGTGATTTGTCTCCTGCCATCCCTCTCCAGCCTCTGACAAACAGAGGGCAAGGACACCATTTTATCCCCTGGCTAATAGCCTTTTATGGACCTAACCTCCATGAAATTATCTAGCTTCTCTTTAAACTCTATTATAGTCCTAGCCTTCACAGCCTCCTCTGGCAAGGAGTTCCACAGGTTGACTACACACTGTGTGAAGAAGAACTTTCTTTTATTAGTTTTAAACCTGTTCCCCATTAATTTCATTTGGTGTCCTCTAGTTCTTCTATTTAGGGAACTAATAAATAACTTTTCTTTATCCTCCCTCTCTACATCACTCATGATTTTATATACCTCTATCATATCTCCCCTCAGTCTCCTCTTTTCTAAACTGAAAAGTCCCAGTCGCTTTAACCTAATAGAGCAGACAGAATACTGGGCTAGATGGACCTTTGGTCTGACCCAGTACAGCCATTCTTATGTTCATTATTTGTATTTTCATTGTCCTTTCCATTAGAATAATGAACATTTTTGGCAATGCTGTGAGGCCTCTTAAACTTAACATAACGTAGGGTCTCAGCATGTCTTAATTCAGCCTGGTCACTTTTTTGCAAGGTACAAATTAGTGGTTCCTTTTTAGCAAGTATCACCACCAAATTCTTCCTACCCTCTCACCCCCTTTTCCTCTCCAGTGGGGGGGATGGGGCAGGGAACTCTATTGGAGTGGACCTGACTGTTTTCTCTTTCTAAGGTGCAAGAGGCAAATGAAAATGGCAAGACAACAATTAGCAGCCCAAGATCACAAGCAGTGCTGAACCCATGTAGTTTTCATGCAGTCCTTGAGTTAGCATCATGGTAATGTAGGTGCAAAACCAGTAGGCCTGAATGCAAGTCTGTGTGAAAAGCGTGTGTTGCTGCCAATGTCTCTCTTGCCAAGTTCTCTGGAAAATAGGTCCCAGGCTAAACAAGAAATGGAGCTCAGTGTTAACAAACACCAATAATAATACTCAGCACTTTCTTTCTAGATGAGGATAATGAAGTACAAAGAGAGGTTAAATGACTTGCATAAGGCCAGATTAATTAACATGGAGTCACATTATTACAAAATTAGACGAGCTTTGATCCCTCTATTAAGGCAATGGAAAAAACTCATGGACTTAATGGGCTCTGGATCATGCCCTTGTGGAGATGAAGCTCATATCTCCGTGGCCTTATCGCTTGATTAACCTCTTTTCACCCTATTACCACTCTTGCAGGTGCTAATCTGAATCAGACTGATTTGTGTGTGGACAAAAAGGGGTGTGAGTTCAAACCTGAGTCTGAGCTAGGCCTTGTCTATACTTATGTGAAGATCAGCTCTCCAGTAAGGACCTGCTAAATCAAACATTGATAGTCCATGGGGTCACAAGGAGAAAGGGAAGTCCACATACGGAATTTCTCAGAAATTCAGTTTAAGGTACATTGACTTCAGCTACACAATATTCATAGCAGGAGTTGCTTATCTTAAGTCAAATTTCTGGCATAGTGTAGACCTGGTCTCAGTGTACAGAGGTGGGAGAGGGGAAGAGAGAGGGTGGGAGAGGGGAGGCCAACTAAAATGATTAGGGGTTTGGAACAGGTCCCATATGAAGAGAGGCTAAAGAGACTGGGACTTTTCAGCTTAGAAAAGAGGAGACTGAGGGGGGATATGATAGAGGTCTATAAAAGCATGAGTGACGTGGAGAGGATGCATAAAGAAAAGTTATTCATTAGTTCCCATAATATAAGGACTAAAGGACACCAAATGAAATGAATGGGTAGCAGGCTTCAAACTAACAACAGAAAGTTCTTCTTCACAAAGCAAATAGTCAACCTGTGGAACTCCTTGCTGCAGGAGGCTGTGAAGGCTACAACTAGAACAGAGTTTAAAGAGAAGTGAGATAAAGTCATGGAGGTTGGGTCCATGGAGTGGTATTAGCCAGGGGGTAGAAATGGTGTCCCTGGCCTCTGTTTGTGGAAGGCTGGAGATGGATGGCACAAGACAAATGGCTTGATCATTGTCTTCGGTCCATCCCCTCCAGAGTACCTAGTGTTGGCCACTGTTGACAGGCTACTGGGTTAGATGGACCTTTGGTCTGACCCAGTATGGCCATTCTAGGCTCAGGGTCAGGGGTGTCAGTGGACCACCTTGATTTTCATGCAAACCTGCTCCTTGACGGCCACTTTCCTGTGCCTAGTGCAGAGGTCGTGGATGAGGTCCACGATGTCTGCACTAGACCAGGCAAGCGCCCGCCTCTTGCGGACCTGGGCAGGCTCCCGGGAGCTGCCAGCCTGGTCCCAGGAAGAGGCGGAGGGCTGGGTGGCAGCGGGTGGCTGGCTCAAGCCGTGCCAGGTGCAGGGTCTGCTGGCTGGGTGCTGGCAGGCTTGCACCTGGCATGGGCACCGTAGCCAGCCTGTGTCCCTTTAAGGGTTCTGGGGCCAGGAGGGGGGCAGAAGAGTTTCCCTGGTGGTGCCCAGAGTGGCCACCGGGCAAGCTGGGGAGGGTTAGCCTCCCACTAGTTCAAATTAAGTGGCTACACAGCCCTTAATTCGAACTGCTTAATTCGAACTAGGCATTAGTCCTCGTAGAATGAGGTTTACCTAGTTCGAATTAAGCGCTCTGCTAGTTTGAATTAAGTTCGAACTAGCAGTTCACGTGTGTAGCGCCTATCAAAGTTAATTTGAACTAACGTCTGTTAGTTCGAATTAACTATGTAGTGTAGACATACCCTTACAGACTAACTGAAGTGTAGAAGCATAAGCTTTCGTGGGCAAAGACCCACTTCGTCAGATGCCTGTAGTGGAAATTTCTAGAGGCAGGTATAAATATGCAGGCCAGAATCAGGCTGGAGATGACGAGGTGGATCCAATCAGGGAGGATGAAGCCCACTTCTAGTAGCTGATCTGGAGGTGTAAATTCCAAGAGAGCAGAAGCTGCTTTTATAGTTAGCAAGCCATTCACAGTCTGGCTGTGTCTACATTGGCACCCTTTTCCGGAAAAGGGATGCTAATGAGACACTTTGGAATTGCAAATGCCGCGGGGGATTTAAATATCCCCCATGGCATTTGCAATTCCAAAGTGTCTCATTAGCATCCCTTTTCCGGAAAAGGGTGCCAGTGTAGACATAGCCTCTTTGTTTAATCCAGAGTTGATTGTGTCAAACTTGAAGATGAACTGTAGCTCAGCAGTTTCTCTTTGAAGTCTGGTCCTGAAGTTTTTACAGCAAAAAAACTATTTTTGACTGAGGAAGTGGGTCTGGCCCACGAAAGCTCATCATCTAATAAACCATCTTGTTAGTCTTTAAAGTGCTACATTGTCCTGCATTTTGCTTCAGCTACCCCAGACTAACACGGCTACATTTCTATCACTATTCTGCTGAGCTACAGTTCATCTTCAAGTTTGACACAATCAACTCTGGATTAAACAAAGACTGTGAATGGCTCGCTAACTACAAAAGCAGCTTCTGCTCTCCTGGAATTCACACCTCCAGATCAGCTACTAGAAGTGGGCCTCATCCTCCTTGATTGGATCCACCTCCTCATCTCCAGCCTGATTCTGGCCTGCATATTTATACCTGCCTCTGGAACTTTCCACTACGTGTATCTGATGAAGTGGGTCTTTGCCCATGAAAACTTATGCTCCTACACTTCAGTTAGTCTATAAGGTGCCACAGGACTCCTTGCCGCTTTTGCAGTTCAGACTAACCCGGCTACCCCTCTGATACTTGACAGTCTGTATGGGTCATGCATTCCTTCCAGGTTGAACAGTTCCCCAATTCACCCACCACTGTGCCCAGCTGTGGCCTCCAAGCCCAGCCCCTCTATCTCAGGGACAAGCCACAGTCTGTACTGGCAACACCTTGGAGGCAAAGTATAGAGCATGGGGGAAGGGGAGGACCCAGGCCCACCCACTACTCTGGGTCCTGTCTCAGGGACCCTCTGGCTGCAGGCTTGCCCTGCCCTCTTTTACTCCCCTTCTCTGCCTCTTTTTCCCTGGGCCACTTCCCCTGTGACCCTTTGCACCTTCTTGGCCCTAGTAGCAACACCAGCAGCCTGACAGGTATCAGTTAGGAGCCTCCCTCCTGAGCCTGCCCAGCCCTGCTCTACCAAAGGTGCTTCTCCAGGAACCAGGTCCTGCACATTTCTTGGTCAGGCACTAATTAGGCTCTTCTGAGCAGCTTTTATACACTGCTGCACCAGCAAGCTGCACCCTGACTGGCTACTTGAAAGCCTCTCCCTCATTGGCCAGGGGTCTGTGCAGGCTCCCCCTGCCTGCTTTAGCTCCTTCTGGCCAGTGGGGCAGTTGCCCCACCACAGATGTGCTCAGAGCCTATGTGATGGTAGGTTGTGCAGTGATTGTAAGTCACCCTTGTAAAGACCCAAGGAAAGACCCAAGATGTTTTCCAAATGAAAAGTTTATTTTTGATGTTCCCCAATTAAAGCAAACTAAAGGCTTGATGCATCAGCTTCCTAATCACCAGTGATAATGAATCCATAACCTCTAATGAGGTCTGAGTATCTGTTTCTCATAAGTCACTAACACAGACTCAATTTGTTTCCTTTTTTAGTGAATTTAGAATTTGAAGACTGAAGACAACTTTTAATCCAAGGTCAGGCAGGAGCAGTAATAATTCCCCAACATTTTCTCATCTTAGTTCTTGAAGGTCAGTAGTAGAGCTGGAGAGGAAATGGTTCTCATGACCCCTCCCCACTGCGCCACCAAATTTCCAGGCAATGGCTCAGGCAACAGAATTCTATTTAAAAGCCTCATGGCTCCTGATTGCAGCACTACCCTGGCAGAGGCTGGAGTTGTGAGCCTTTTATATAGCCACAGCAACCCCGGGCAACTGCCAGGCAATACATGAACAGGGAGCTGCAAGCCCTTTGCTGTGCTTTTAATTCAAAGCCTCCAGTGCCGGACAACTCTGGGGAAAGGCTAGTCCCCAGCCCCGCCCCTTCTACCTCAGGCTCAACTCCTTCCAGGGAGTGGAGCTGGCCCTGGACAGTGTACTAGAATTCATTAAGTGCCCCCCCTGTGAAAATTATTGCCCACCCTTGCTGCAGTCAGACCACTGAGCTACAGATGAAAGGTTCTGTGCCCCAGAGTAGTTCTCCTGGCCCCTCTCAAGAGCGGAGCTGCACTCCGTATCTAAATTCCCTCTTCCCATTAAGCCCTGTGCAGGGGCTCAGGGCTGCAGCAGGGAGAAATCACTCTTCCCAAGCCCTAAGCTCTGTGGCCAGTGGAGTGGAGTCCCTCTCTGCCAGCCCCATCATGGAATTGCTGTGGTCAGGGCAAAGGGGCCCCTCCTCACTGTCCCCAGTAGGGAGCTGCCCTGGTAAACCCACGCTCCAAACTCCTGCTCCCCCCCGAATACCCCGAGGCCTGAGCATTTTCCATAGTCCTCATCTCTAGCCCAACCCCAAAGCCCAGTCTCTCAGCCTAGAGCCTATAAACCCTCCTGCATCCCAGAGCTTATCGCCCCAGCCAGAGCCCTTGCACTGCTCTGTCCCAGCCCTGACCCTAGAGTCTGCACCACGAGCCAGAGCCCTCACACTCATGCACCCTAACCCTCTGCCCCAGTCCTGAGCTCCCTCCCACACTTTGAACCCAATGTGAAGGTGATGTGTCACACAAAACTTCCACTCGGATGCACATAAGAACATTTATTCTGCTCGGACGTGGAAAAAGTTAGAGGGAGCATTGCAAACAATTCTACTTGCTGAAGACGCAAACATTGTGAGGGCTTTTTAACAGAAGAGGCGGGATTTGGTTTCTTTGTCTGTTTTGTTATTGCAGGGTAGTAAGCACTCTGGGACTGCTATTTCTCAGACTCCTTTTTCTATTATTTGTCAGAAGTGTCTAGTGGGCTCAAGAAAGCACCTCTAGATATTTTATACATGAAAATAAATGACAGACTGTCCACAGCCTTCCCTCCACCCCCGCCATTGAGTGCCAATGAAGAGCAGATATTTAAGATGCATGCATGGATGGTCTAGATGGCGGCTCAGTGATTTATCTGCAGTTCCCATAGTGAGAGAGGCCATGCAAAGCTGCAAACAATGTGTCAGGCTGAATATATTTCCCCAACGATAATGGAAAAACACATAGGGTATGTCTACACCACAGCGCTATTTTGAATTAGGTTAATTCGAATTGACTATTTCGAATTAAGCTAACTCAAAATAACTCATCTATACACAAATACTATTTCGAAATAGCACATCCACACTGAGAGGACCCTAAACCGAAGTTAAGGCTGGCCAGAACCAGTGCCGGCAGGGCATGAGGTTAGGACTTAGCCTCAGGCAGTAGCTATACACTATATCTGAGCTCCATGCTTAAAAGGACCCTACCCCCACCCCGGACAGACAGTTCTTAGGGTTCCCCACTTGCTTGTGTACCTCAATGAGCGACAGCAAAGCAGTCCTGTCTTGGAGTGTCCTCACTCGGGACACCACAGCACTTGGCCACATGGAGCCAGAGCTGCCCCGGGCATGCCGGTGTGTCTCGTGGGGTTGTTGCCATAAGCACAGCTACACTTGCTGCAGGCTGCCATCCAGGGTGTCCACTGGGGGGCTGTCAGGATCCAGGAAGCCCTGAGGGAGAGCGTCAACCCCGAGAAGCCCTCAGAGCCTCCCTGGTCCTCCCCACCGGGGGCTCATGCCCCATTCCTCCCTCACATCCTTCCATCCCTGACACCCCTTCCTGATGTCAAATAAAAGACATGTATGTTCAAAAATAGAAACTGGGTTTATTGAACAAAATGGGAGGGGATGAACCTCTGGGGAGACTGGGAAAAGAAGGTGGGAGAGAGGAGGGAGAAACCTGGGAGGAGGGAGCTGAAAGGGGGAAGCAAGAGGAAGAAGGGGAAGGGGGAGGGGAAGCTCAGGGCCCAACCTGACTTTCATGTTAACCTGCTCCTGGGTTCACATGTGGCCTATGGTGGCCAGGCTGGCAGCTACCCTGCCATAGACGGCCGCATTCCTCCGTCTAGTGCGGAGATCATGGACATTGGGGGCATCTCCCCGAAATTGAATACGGTCCATGATCTCCACCCTGGTCCAGGAAGGCGCCCGCCTTCTCCAGCCCCTGTCAGGCTCCTGGGAGCTGGCAGACTGCTCTTGGGGAGCGGTGGAGGGCTTGCTGCCAGTGGCTTGCTGGCTCATGTTTTGAGGCCACTGGGTCAGGGGTCCCGGTAGCCACTGCTGGCCCTGGGCTGGCAGGCTTGGAGCTGGCACAGGCACTGTGGCCAGGGTCTACCCCTTTAACGGCTCCGGGGCTGGTGGAGAGGAGAGTAAGTTTTCCTGGTTGTGCCCAGAGTGGCTACCAGGGCTCCCTGGGAAGGGCTGGCGGCCCCCTATTTCAAATTAAGTGTCTACACAGCATTTAATTCGAAATAGCTATTTCAAATTTGGCATTAATCCTCATAGAATGAGGTTTACCAAATTTGAATTAAGCCCTCCGCAACTTCGAATTAATTTTAAAATAGCGGTTTGCATGTATAGATGCTATTAAAGTTAATTCAAAATAATGGCTGTTATTTCAAATTAACTTTGCAGTGTAGACATACCCTTAGACATAACATAAGAACGGCCATACTGGGTCAGACCAAAGGTCCATCTAGCCCAGTATCCTGTCTACCGAGAGAGGGTAGACCGAAGACAAGGATCAAGCGATTTGTCTCCTGCCATCCCTCTCCAGCCTCTAACAAACAGAGGCCAAGGACACCATTTTATCCCCTGGCTAATAGCCTTTTATGGACCTAACCTCCATGAAATTATCTAGCTTCTCTTTAAACTCTATTATAGTCCTAGTCTTCACAGCCTCCTCTGGCAAGAAGTTCCACAGGTTGACTACACGCTGTGTAAAGAAGAACTTTCTTTTATTCGTTTTAAACCTGCTCCCCATTAATTTCATTTGGTGTCCTCTAGTTCTTCTATTTAGGGAACTAATAAATAACTTTTATCCACCCTCTCCACACCACTCATGATTTTATATACCTCTATCATATCCCCCCTCAGTCTCCTCTTTTCTAAACTGAAAAGACCCAGTCGCTTTAACCTCTCCTCATATGGGACCCGTTCCAAACCCCTAATCATTTTAGTTGCCCTTTTCTGAACCCTTTCCAAGGCCAAAATATCTTTTTTGAGGTGAGGAGACCACATCTGTACACAGTATTCAAGATGTGGGCGTACCATAGTTTTATACAGGGGTAGTAAGATATTCTGTGTCTTATTTTCCATCCCTTACCTAATAATTCCTAGCAACCTATTTGCCTTTTTGACCGCTGCTGCACACTCTCCCATAGAGAGATGGGATGTTAACGCTGAAATCCAGGGTACATACTGATTAGTGTTTGGGCACCATTTTCCAGGCCTTCATGGTACCCATGGAACATGACAGGAGCCTTCTGGAGGGTAGCACTTGATGAGGTTGTGCTGAAGGCAGTGTCTCTTACTTTGAGTCACACTGCTACCTGGAGCAGAGTTATGGTGGGAAAAGTGTTATGTAAAAAAGATGGGACCAACTGCCACTCAGGGGGAGAGGGAGGTGAGAATGGCTAATTGCCCCATCCCCAAAATATGGACCATGATTGGTCCAATCCAATACAAAGGAAGAGCTCCTGCTTTTCTATTGCCGCTTCCTGGTTTTTGCCTCTGCTCTGGCATCATTTATGTTAACAGCTGGAATATGGGTGCCTGGCAGGATGAAAGGCAGGCCATGGAAGGGTTATTTTCTCCTTCATGTACAATTATCTCTTTGTAAATGTTTGCAAGTAAAAATAAATAAATAAACGCAGACGCGAACCCTAGATATGATCTCCAATTAGATTAAGACCCAGAGTTATGGAATAATAAATATTCTAACCACAGCTGTACAGCTTCACAATCATTTTAAGATTGATTTTAGCCTAAGGCCCTGGAAAAGTGACTTAAACAAAACTTTAAAAAGTTAAGACTGATTATTAAGTGAAAATGCTTTTCTAAAAGCTCTTCTAGACACACGAGCAGCTCAAAGCAGCTCTGCATTTCTTCCCCATCTGAAGCGGGGCATGGAGCCCTGCATTGCAATGGTGGTGACTAGTGTGATAGATGGGAAAGTACTTGCAGGTGCATACATGCCAGTTGGGCCAAATCCTGAAAACTTTGCAAGCTCTAGCTTGCCGGTACACTTGTCTGGCTGTTCAAGAAACTATAGATGGATAGATATTCCTCTTGTTCAAATGATAGGACCTGTGCTGTAGAATTGAAGGCCCAAAGTCAATTGCACCATAAACTTCCCATCAGCAAGAGGAATAGCTGCTGCCAGTAGTAGCTCCTTCCCCTCCTCTCCACCATGGAGTACCCATGACATTAGGACAGGCTGCAATTAACTTGTGCGCTATCTGTTGTATGTGGGACAAATGTAAACATCACAGTGCTGATATAAATAGATTACATACAAAAGAGACCATTAAAATACCCTTAAAATTGAAAAGCTGAGCACTTAGAAGTTTGGCAACACCAGAATTGAGCTTGCCTGGGTATCTAAAGCTCCTCAACAAAACAGGAAGAATTTTTGAACATGGCAAACACCTCAAAATTTCAGAAAAGCAGATGCATATTTTCAGCATCCCTGTAAACCCTATTCTACAAGGAAGAAGGGGTGTTCCAAAAGAGGCTTTTTTCCTGACATTTGGCCCAGTGTAAATCGGTCAGTTGTTGGAAAAGCCTCTTTCGGAAGAAAAGCGGAAAAAGGTACGAAATTGCAAACAGCAATTTGCGTATCTTTTTCCAATAGAACTTTGTAGTCTAGACACAGTCCAAGAATTTGAACCACCACACAAATGTAGGTTGGTGCTAATAACTCTTGCAAATCCTACTGCCACCCCACCACACCTGCAAACATACCTAGGGAATACTCAGGAGCTATTCCACTGAGGCCATCTGTGCAAATACTGCTAGGTCGGGAGATTTAGATTTGTTCATTCTTTACAATTTTTCTTTCAAATAAAAGGAATCCCAGCTGAAAAGACCTTGTTTTCTTCAATGCATCTGGATAACATAGCATTCAATAAGCCTACCCTATTTAACATTTTGGCCTTTTACTTTCCTAAGTGATTGTGTTTTCCCTCTGAAAATAAGTTGGTGGGAATACTTTATGATATTTATAATGCTGGCCACCCAGTTCTGGCTGTCTGCTAATAAATTTGAGGCCTCCCATTACAAGATGTCATGCTGAATTTATATTGCAGGGAACATTTTACCTGCAACTAAAGCAATAGCTAATAAGTCAAAGACTGAACTGGAAAGGCTACAGAGAAGTAATTCTTATTTTTAGCATTTCTAAATTTTAAAACATAGACAACCCTCCCCCAAGACTAACTTCAATTATTTTTGTTCAGTGTATTGCCTCTGTAATCCAGACTGACTTTCAAAAGGATTTACCTCCAATCTGTTAATTGAGAGAGGCTGAGTCCATAAGTAATCATTCAGATTTTCAAGCCATCCTAATGTGGTGGGAAACCTGTGCTCCCTTACCTTTCCAGCCTTGACTGTCCCTCACAAAGGTATGCCAGTGACAAACCACGAACCCCTCCAGAGGCCATGGTCACTCGGCTATCAATAGGTGAAGACATGCCCCCCCTCCCACACACGATTAAATTGCACAAAGGCTCTCCAAGCCATTTATGAATCAAACACAGAGAGGCACTAGCCAATCACCCCATCGCTCAGCCTTCCATTCCAGAAATGTAGAAAACGTTACACTGACTCCCTTAGTGCAATTAGTTCATCACTTGAACAAAAGGCAGGGGACAGGAAACAGGCCTTGCTAACAAAAGGCAGGGGACAGGAAACAGGCCTTGCTAACAAAAGGCAGGGGACATGTGTAATCTTGGGTGGACTAGACTTTACTGCCCTTCTCCAGTGTCTAAAATACCCCACTGCCACAACACTACTGGAGACCCACAGTTCAGTCTAAGGAATTTCAGCAAGGGTCACCCAGGGTGTATCTAGACTACATGGCTCCATCAATGAAGCCATGTAGATGAGTGTACTCGGCAAAGGGAAATGAAGCGGCGATTTAAATAATCACTGCTTCATTTACATCAAGTGGCCACCACGCTGTGCCGATCAGCTGATTGTCGGCACAGCACGGTAGTCTAGACAGAGATCAGCCGACCCTAGAACCCTTTGTCATCAGATCCTTTATGCCTTGTGAAATCAGCTGATTGGCAGAGCGCGGTGGCCATTTTGATGTAAATGAAGTGGTGATTATTTAAATCGCAGCTTTATTTCCCTTTGCTGAGTACACTCATCTATATAGCTTTATTGACAGAGCCATGTAGTCTAGACACACCCTCAGTGTCAACCTCACTATATTCAAGTTCCAAAAGAAACTAAAGAAATGAATTTAATTAAATAACTTTATAAAATCTTACGAAGAAACAATCTAATTCTTACAACAGAACACAGCTATTTTATAACCCACAGGTAATGTCCATAGTTACAGTAAACATCATTAAAAAGAAAATTAAAAGTAAAATTTGAACAGTTCAGTTCCCATAAACACAGTAAAAGAGACCAAGAGATCCCAAAAGCTTAGATTTAGTTCACCAAAGTCTCAGTTTGTGCCTCTGTTCATCAAATCTGCACCATATGATGAATCTGAATTCACTCTCCACTTGCTTGTAGGGAATCCTCCATTGGAGTCCAGGCAGAGACTTCCTCTCCTGTGGTCACTTCAAATCTATTTTTCTGTAGCGAATATACTTCTTTTATATTTTACCTCAAACACTGTGGTTTTTGGTTGAAGTTCTTAGAAAATCTTAGCTCAGGTTAACAAGGCCTGTTGCATGTCTCCTACCTTAACAAGGCCTGTTGCATGTATAACCCATGCACTTAATAGGGTGTGACGGGGTGAGGCAACCCCGCACTAAAGGGGCCCCCCCCAGCGAGGCAGGGGAAAGCGGCACGGCTTGTCTCGCCGCTGCCAAGGACGCGTTCGGTGGGGTAACCGGGACACGCCACTTGGCAGGCGGTCGAGCTGGCGGGACCCCGAACAACACGGGGGAGGGTGGTGACGGGGTGAGGCAACCCTGCACTGAGGGTGCCCCCCCCCCAGAGAGGCAGAAAGAAGCACCGCGGCTGGACCCGCCGCTGCCGGGGACGCAGGCAGCGGGGCAGCCGGGACACGCCGCCTGGCTGGCGGCTCCAGGGATGCAGCCCGGGACATCGCAGGGGAAGGACCCCCCGCGGCAAGGTTAGTAGGGACAACAGGACAGGAACGGCACCCCACCAGCCTCGGGGCGGGCAGCCCCGTGGACACCCCAGCCAGCCCTATGCCCCACAGCTGCGGGAGACAGGGAGGACGCTGGGGGTGAGGGGAAACAGCTGGGGAGGAGAAGCTGGAGCCCTGGACGAACACAGGTGTGGGTGCTCTGGAGGGGCGGGGGCAGCACCTTCCCCAGGTATAAGGTCAGTAGAAGCAGAAGCAGAGGGGAGGACGAGGACGCTGGAGAAAGAGACTGAGAGACACGAGGAGGCAGCAGGACCAGCCGGCTGGTGAGCGGACGAGCGAGGGCGTGAGGAAGCAGCCCAGGGCGGGTGTACTGGAGCCCGAGGGTTGATGCGTTGCGGCTCTGTGCCCCATCAGCCAGGTTGGGGGAGAGAAGAGCATCTCCCCCGCCTTAGGGCCCTGGGCTGGGGTCTGGAGAGAGGGAGGGCCCGGACCCCCCTCACCTCCTCACTCGTGGGACCTTCTGGGCAACCGCCGGGAGGGTCGACCTGGCGCCGTGTCACGGAGACTGGGACCTTCCGGGGCGACAACCGTGGTAGTGTGACTGCCCCGGGCGGGGTGGGCCTGTGGATCCCGTAACATAGGGAGCTAGCTCTTTAAGAGACCCTTGTGTGGGAGGTCAGAATGAATTGAGTGTTAATGTTGCTGGGCAAATTCAGCACTCCGAGAAGTTTCTGGAGTTTGGGGGGGGGGGGTAGTTTGGGGTCAGACTTCATGAACGAGGAGGCAGTAGGGTTGCCAGATGGTTTCAACCAAAATACTGGACACACTTGACATTACATCACAATCTACATTACATCTTATTTAGAAAATACCGGACATTTCTATTTTCTCAATTTGTTTCCCGAACAGAAAGCTCAAATACTGGAATGTACAGTTCAAAACTGGACACCTGGCAACCCTATTCAGTATACAGACACACAAAGTGCACTACTGCATAACTTCACATGTTGAATTGCATGCTCTATTGCTGCAATCTAGTAATGTTCAACAAATCAAGATGCATTAAATGACACCTCACAGGCATACTTTGTACTAAACAAAACCTAATCATATCTCAGTGGGTGTTTCAGGGTGCTATTTTCAGGTACAGAGTGTCACACCTACACATTCAAACTTGTAATCACTAGACCTTTTGTATCCAGCTACTCACCCACCTAAATATTCTTACTGAATTCTGCCATGAAATAAAAAGATTTCCTCTGGAACTTAAGGTACTGAAAGTTGTATCTTAAAGCCCTGCCCTGTGGTGCTAGAAATCATGGTTTGATTCCCAGTCTGTCATAGACTTCTTGTGTGTCCTTGCGGTTGTGGGTTAACTGCTCTGGTTCCTCTTCTGGAAAATTATTATTATTAAAATATTTTTATCCAGCCTTTCTATTTAAAATAGTCAAGGCGGCTTACTAGAACAAACAAAAAATACAAATATATATAAAAATTTAAAATATGAGAATTAAAAATATGAGACCTCAGAGGGACATAACCAGCTAAAAACCTAGAGGCTGCGTCTAGACTGGCATGATTTTCTGCAAATGCTTTTAACGGAAAAGTTTTTCCGTTAAAAGCAGTTGTGGAAAGAGCGTCTAGATTGGCACGGACGCTTTTGGGCAAAAGCACTTTTTGCGGAAAAGCATCCGTGCCAATCTAGACGCGGTTTTGCACAAGAAAGCCCCGATCGCCATTTTCGCCATCGGGGCTTTTTTGTGCAAAGCGGTTCTCAGTTGTCTACATTGGCCCTCTTGCGCAAAAGCATTTGCACAAGAGGGCTTTTTCCTGAACGGGAGAGTCATTGTATTTGCGTAAGAACACTGACAATCTTACAGTAGATCATCAGTGGTCTTGTGCAAATTCAAAGTGGCCAGTGTAGACAGCTGGCAAGTTTTTCTGTATGTCAGTCATGCCAGTCTAGACGTAGCCTGTAAGTTTGAGATTTTGCATAAACATATAATTATTCATACAATTGCAAAAAGTTGACATTTATTTATTGATATAAAATTAATATCTATTTTGTGATTTTATTTGGGAATAAATAAATAAACAAAATACTAACAAAAATCTCCTCCCCTTTTCCCCAGATCCAGGCACACACATACCCCCATTCTAACCCAATCTCCCTCCTCTCTTCCAGATGGCTGTTGGACATGCCTGCTTTAAGGCACTGAATTGCTCGGGTCTTGCCTTGGATGCTAGCCCATGGCATTGCTCAGAATGCACAAACAGCCAGCCTGACTACTAGCTAGGGGACTTTGCTAATTGGTTTTTGCTGTGATGTCTCTCCATCAATTGGCAGCACAACATCAACGTGAGCTACACTAGGAACTTTTTCCTAACCAGAAAAGTTGAAGGAGCAGGACTTTGAAATTGCCTTAACGTACCTGCATCAGAATCCATGAGCCCCACCAGAGTCCAATATATTTTTCTCATGAAGGCTTTCTAGAGTTCCCTACAACACTCAAATAGCCCCTTTTCAGTGTCGAATTCAAGGAGCTGGAGGGAGAGAAAAAAATCACAATTGTTTGTGTTTCACTTCTCCAATTCTCTGAACATTTTGAAATTTCAGCACCAGAATATAGAAATTAGCTCCATCCAGCCCTCCACCCCATCTCCCACAAGGGCTAGAAACAGATGATTCACAGGAAGGCGCAAGAATCCCCTTAACAGACAATTATGGTACATTAAGCACTTGTACAGCCCATGTTACCATAGTATCAGAGTGTCTCACAAACCTGAATGTGTATATATTTGCAGCACCGTGGAGAAGAAATGCTCCTTTTACAGATGCAAAACTGAGGGAACAGTGTCAGATTTTTAAAGGTATTTAGGCAGTTAGGCTATGTCTACCCTACCAGGTTATTTTGAAATAACTCCTGAAATAACTATTTTGAAATAAGCTTATTCGTCTTCACAAGCAGAAGTTACTATTTTGAAATAAAAAGCCCATTATTTCGAAATAACAGGCTTGGTAGCATGGATGCTCACCTTGTTATTTCAAAAGAAGGGGAGTTATTTCAAAATGCCCTTAAAGATGCAAGTGGCACCTGGTGGGATTTTCAGAAGTGCCTAGATGCTCAACTCTCTTCAGGGACATCTACACTACAGGGTTATTTTGAAATAACAAGGTGAGTATCTACACAGCAAGCCCATTATTTCAAAATAATTTTGAAATAAGGGGCTTCATATTCCAGAATAATAAACCCTCATTTCATGAGGAATAACACCTATTTTGAAATACAGGCAGTCCCCGGGTTACATGGATCCGACTTACATCGGATCCCTACTTACAAACGGGGTGAGGCAACCCCGCACTAGCTGCTTCCCCCCAGCAGACCAGGGAGACACGAAGCTAGCCCCCCCCCCCCCCCGCAACAGACCAGGGAGACGCAGAGCGGCTTTTCTCAGCAGACACCTCAGCTTGAGAAAAAAGGACTGAGGGAAGTGAGGTGTGGGAGAATAAAACTGAGCTCTGGAGAAATGTTTGGCTAGAGTTTCCCCTACAATATGTACCAGTTCCGACTTACATACAAATTCAACTTAAGAACAAAGCTACAGTCCCTATCTTGTACGTAACCCGGGGACTGCCTGTAGTTATTTTGAAATAAGCGCATAGAGCAGACATACCCTTTGAGTGTTTTAGGAAATCCCAGGTGGTGACTATCTGCATGTTTAGGCATAGAATGCATTTAAATATTTGTCCTTAGTTACTCATTCAAAATTATGAGTTACTCTTGGAGAGGCAGACCCCAGGTGTTCCTCAGTAGATGTAGTTCAGGTAGATCCCAGGAATGTGCTAGATTAGTTTACATTAGACCATGGGTTCCCAAGCTTTTTGACATGGGAACCAGTAAATCCATTCACGAACTTTTGGAGGACTGTTAACATTCATTTGCATAGTTGCATATTCATTAATTCAATGACGAATATTCAAATAAGTTGTTTCTGGTCCTCCCCAAACCCCCAGTGCCAGTTTTAGCAAAGCTTTTGATATGGTCACCCACAATATTCTTGCCAGCAAGTTAAGGAATATGGATTGGATAAATGGGCTGTAAGACAGACAGAAAGCTGGTTAGACCAGGGTTTCCCAAACTGTTTACTTTAATTGGAACCCTTTTTTTTCCGTTCTGCTTTTTGCAGCCCAAAAATATAAACACATGAAAAACACCTACTGAGAAAATACCAGATGTGTTATATGTCTGGTATTTTCTCAGTTTAAGTTGTATTATTACAAGATGTATCAGTTTGTAGTTTCAAACTGCCTGGCTGGTAAATGTGCTCAGGCTGCATGAGTGTGTCTACCAGCCTGACAGTTCGCAACTACTCCAGGGGTGTGTGTGTGGGGGGAGGGGGGGACAATAGAATCCCCGGATCGGACTAACTTGTGTTTTGTGAAGGGGAGGAGGGCAGCGCCCCGAGATCTACATATGGCCGAGTCAGTCCCACTCCCCACAGGCCGATTCATTCCTTCCCTCTGGTCCCCCCCACCCCCCCGATGCGCCTCTGGCCAGCCCCACTTCCCCTAACCCCCTCCCGGGCAGCCAGTACTCCCCCGCTTCTCCTCCCAATCTCCCTTGGCCAGTCCCGCTCCCCGCATCCAGCCCTCCTTTTGGCGGCCGCTTCTTCCCCCCCCCCCCCCCCCCCACCACACACACATCTTCCCTGGCCAGCTCCCTGCCCCCAACTTCCCCTCCCCCGCTTCCCCTCCCCTCCCCCGCTTCCACCTGCCTCCCAATCTCCCCAGGCTGCCCCGATTCCCCAGTCTAGTGCTGCTTCTGATGGCCGGCTCTCCCCTCCTCCCCCCCCCCCCCCCCCACCTCCCCTAGCTAGGACTCTGCCAGGAGCCGGAACATCTGGCTGCAGACTCCGCCCAGGCCGGCAGAGGGCTTGGAGGACCCGGCACTCCGGGAGCGCAGAACACCCCGGCAACCACTCTGAGGCCCGGTAGTTTTTTTCTGCGGCCCGGTACTGGGCTGCAGCCCATAGTTTGGGAAACGCTGGCCTAGTGAGATTGCGTAATCTCCATCACTGGAGATATTTAAGACCAGGTTAGACAGACACCTGTCAGGGATGAGCTAGGGCAATTCAGCTTTGGAAGCCCCAGAGGCCACACTGACACTTACAGAACAGGCTGAGGGCCTCAACTTAAGTGTGGTTGCATATGCAAGCAAATATATACAAATAGCTTCTCTCACACTGACAGGCATGAATACAAAGATTAAGGCAAGACTACATAACACACAGGGCCCCATTTATGTCAGTTCTGCTGATATTAATGAAATTCAGTATTTACCTGATTTCTACCCATGCGACAGCACTTTTCATGAGCAATGATAGTCCAAGAATTTAACTACTAAAGCACATATCAACAGAAGATCATTACACTGACTACTTTTTTGTTTTGGCTCCCACTCGCCAGTCACATGTTGATCCCCACATAAACCCAACCTGCACCACGGGACACAAACAAACTGGCCGTGGGCAGCATACCAAGTTATTAATCAATATTTTTAAACCTTTACCTTTTCTCTAGGCTGCCATATCTCCTCTCCTTGCTCCATCCTCTATCCTGGTGCCTGCTGCCCCCCAACTCCTCACCCTCCTCTGCTATCCTGACTCCTGCCTGTCTCACTGCCCTCAGCCCTCCTGCGACCAGCCCTTCTCTGCCCACTCCTCCAGTAGCCCCACTCTGATCATGTGAGCTACTCCTCTTCTAACCCCTCCTTCTACACACCTGCCCTGTCTCTCTCCTCTGGTGCTGGTCCCGCCCCTGCAAGTGTCTGCCCTTCTGCTTCACCCCAGAATCCCCTGGCACCTGCACCTTCCCTTACCCCTGCACCCTCCTGGTGCCTCCCCCTTCCCCCTTTGTCCTCTTTTTCCCTGATACCCACCCCCTCACCACTCTCTGCCCCATTCCCCTCCTGCCCCTCACACACGACTTGCTCCATCCTGGCCTTCCTCATGCCCACCCCTTCTTTCAAGCCTTCTCCCAGCACCTCCCCCTCCAGCCCCCAATGCCCTTCCCCCCTCCTCTCCTCTCCCAGCATCACCCTGTCCCCCTCCCACTCACACCTCCCCTCCTGCCCTTTCCATTGTCTGCACTTGTCCCCCCCGGCGTTCGTCTCTCTCCCGCAGCCTGTCCCCTTGGTGCCTTCCCCTCCCCCGCCCAAGCCCCTTCTCCTTCCACCCCTCCCCCTCCGCCGCCGCCGCCGCCGCCCAAGCCCCCCGCCACCGCCCAAGCCCCCCGCCACCGCGCAAGCCTGTTCCCTGCCTTCTGCCTTCCCCGTTGCGGGCCCGGGGGCGCAACCCGGAGCCAGCGTAGCCCTGTCACATTTTAAAACCCCGGGCCGTGACGTCACGTCACGCCCGGGCATCCTCCCCGCCCACGTGCAACGCCGCACATGGGCAGCAGCAGGGCGAGGGGGGCCGCGCTCGGCAGGGATGGTCTGGACCCGAGGGGGACTCTGGGGCCAGGGTGGGAGGACGCGCAGGAGGGGTCCGGAGCCCGCTCCAGGCAGAGCTGGGGGAGAGACACAGCTCCATATGGTGGTGGAGCAGGGCCCCCAGCTCTGTAACTCGCCGGCACTTCCAGGTTCCGGGGCACGGGGCCCGAATGGGTCAAATCGGCCTAAGGCCGGCCCTGCTGGCAGCCATCAGGCACGCTGAGGCCTGGTATTTTTTTTCGGCGGCTTGGGAAATGCTGCATTAGACCCTCTCGTGTGTTACTTTGTATTTATCAGCAGTGAATTGTATTTTCCATCCTGTATTTTCCAAGTGCTTCCCATTCACCTAGCTTGGTGAGGTTCCTCTGAAGTTCCTCACTCTTCTTGAACCCAGGAAGCCCTAAATAATTTTGTATCCTCTGCAGATTTTACCACCTCCCACATCACTCCTGTGTCCAGACTGGAGTGATGTGGGAGGTTATGGTGGGTTATGATGACAAAGTGATACTGGAGAAGGGGCAATCCAGCTCCTGTGAGGCTAGCTTAGGAAGTAGAATTGATAACACAGACTCCACTCTGAGGGGGTCTGCAGTGTAAACATTAGTGCCTACAGTGCAGCAGCAGCTGGCAATGGTGGTACACCGCTAGGATAGACAGAGGTTCAGGCATATGTGTTACAGAACCTGCTTAGAGCAAGATGAGGTGATGAAATGTCAAATTCTCCTGAATTCAGCATTTTCTGGTGTTTCTGCACTGTCCCTTTCATTCCTGTGACCACCCGGGTAGCGGTATTGCTGCTAGGATAACATGGGTATTAGTGCAAAAATGGATTGGCAGAAAATATGCAAATGAGATCGTGACTCATGCAAATTAGTCCCTCATTAGCATATTTTCTGCTGAAAAAACTTGTAGTGTAGATGTAGCCTAACTGGAAAATAGTAGTGGAGACTAGGCACATAGCTAGTTGAGATCAGCCCCAGGTGGGGAAGTTATAGGGTTGACTTCACAGACGTAAATTCTTCCCTGTCTCTCTTACCACTCAGGCTATGTCTACACTGCAAGTTTTTGTGGCAGAAAATATGCTAACGAGGGACTCATTAGCATGAGTCGTGATGTCATTAGCATATTTTCTGCCTATTCTTTTTGCGCAAAAGGTTTTTGCTCAAAAAGAAGCAGTGAAGCCACTTGTTTTGTGCAACCCCCCCCCCCCTTTTGCGCAAGATCCTTATGTCTCTCCGGCCGCATAAGAGAGGCATAAGGTTTTTTTGTGCAAAACGGAAGTGGCTACACTGCTTCTTTTTGCACAAAAACCCCTTGCGCAAAAAGAATCGGCAGAAAATATGCTAATGACATCATGACTCATGCTAGCATATTTTCTGCTGCAAAATCTTGCAGTGTAGACAAAGCCTAGATATTGCAGCAAGAGAGAGATCTTCAGCTATCTATCTCAGTGTGAAAGATACTTCATTTTACAATGAAGACGTGGCCACAGAGGGCAAGAGGAGAAACAGTGGGATGGAGAGATGAAGTGGCTTCCTCAGGGTCACACAACACATAAGATATTGAGTGGGAATCACAGGCACCATCTCTGCTGGAACTCCAGGGTTGGAGCCCCTACAGGAAAAAATTAGAGAGGGCAGAGCACCCACTGGAACTAAGCTTCGATCCTCTACCCCCTTCTGTTGGCAGCCCTGCACTTACTAATTCCTACCCTCCCTCCTAGTGCTTTGTAGCATTCAAGCTCTAGGAGAGAGGGAGAAGAGTAGGGACAGGGTGCGCTTGGGGGATGTCACGGCAGTTCCCCACTCTGGCATTCGAGTGCAAAAGGTGGGAGCCCACAAAAGACTTTATAATACTCTGCCACCTAAGGCTTCTGCTTAAAAACTCCCCAAGGTCACAGAGTCCCTGACCTTGGGTGATAAGCTGCCATCACCAACATGAAAATAAAATCCCTTTTGAGAACACAGACAGAGGCATTTGGGAATTTCTTCCTGTGGGAGACCCTCGAGCTCTTTAACCCTCCCTCTGTAGAGAGAGCTTGAAAACAAACTGTCATTTTCCTAATCACAGACCTTGCAGTTTGAGGCACGTGCACACAGAATCTCCTGCCCTCTAGGACTCAGGAATCAGATCATGGTCTTAAAAGGTGATTTTATTAACAAAACAAAGAAGACATACTTGGTAAAGCATAACTTTGGTTTCTAGCTCTTAAAGAGAAACTGAAGAAAGGCAAAGATTAAAGACACAGAGAATTGCTTCCTGGTGATTCAGCTTAAAATTTACAGTTTGTGGGGGAGGGATAGTACATAGGCTCAGCACAGAGAAGTCCAACAAAGTTCAAAATAAAGAAAATAACTTGATCAAGTCTGATGAAGCATTCCCTATTCTACTCACGTATCTGTTGTTCAAATATTCAGTCGTTCCCCAGGCATGGATGTTGCTGGGTATTTCCAGCTTTGTTCCTGGTTCAGTTAATGTCTTACATCTCTACTCTGGTCACACAAAGACTGTCTCAGGAAGATCACTGCTTCCAATTAAAAAACCCATACTCTGTTTTCATTGACTCTCCTGGCTTCCTGCCAACATTTCACTAGCAATCATGAAGATTAGACTCTCTGGCTACGTCTAGATGGCAGCCTTTTTCCGCAAAAGCTTATGCAAATGAAGCACAGAGTAGAATATCACCGTGCTTCATTTGCATAATTAATTAGCAGCCATTTTTGCTGAAAAAAATGAGGAAGAACAGCTCTTGCGCAAGAGGGGTTTTTTGCACAAAAAGGAGCTCTACACAGCTCCTTTTTGTGCAAAAGCCCCTTGTGCAAAAATGGCTGCTAATTAATTATGCAAATGATGCGTGGCAATATTCTACTCCATGCTTCATTTGCATAAGCTTTTGTGGAAAAAGGCTGCAGTCTAGACATAGCCTCTAGGACCCACTGTCACGGTCCTCTCTAGGACCATACAGGCAATTTAGTTAACTGAATGACTGGGATGTCTAGAAAAGGGTGGTACCACTCATTCATCATAGGGGAGGAGGTGAAATGGTGGAGGAGCATGGACAGGAAGTGGTGAGGCACAGGCTTTGGAGAAAGGGTGGAGTAGAAGTAGAGCATGGAGTGGAGGGCAGGGGTCAAGCAGCCCCCAGAAAGATGAGAAATCAGCACCTACGGCTGGGATTATAACCCATGATTCCTGATTCCAAGTTCAGTGTCCTGCCCATTAGACCATACTGCCAGCAATGATTATCACTCAGGATTACATTTCTAATGAATCAGAGAATGGAAAACTTGTGACTTGTAGTGGTACAACAGTGCTGACATACATTGCTTTCCATCTTGTTAGCCTGCCTTGTTTATGCTTTGGTTATAAATGGAAAATCCTTTCCTTTACAATTTAACTTCAGATAATAATTTTCCTGACAGCTTTACCTGCACCAGAGAGCTTCTTTGCAGAAATAAATTCATATGACAAGTCATTTCTGGATCAAAGGGTTATTAATGAAGAGCCAACGTGGGTCATATATCTAATGACTGCTATATAATTTGCAATTATTTATTACATTTGAAAACACATGTGAAGTTTGTATCATCAAGGTTTGGGATGGATAGATTGATGGATATGATCTCACTGAAATTGTATACAGAGTGTTTACAGTAAGGATCCTGGATGTTAAATGAAAACACTATTGCTTATGCACTAAGGCTGTGTCTAGACTACATGCCTCTGTCGGCAGAGGCATGTAGATTAGACACATAGGCAAAGGCAAATGAAGCCGCGATTTAAATGATCGCGGCTTCATTTACATTTACATGGCTGCCGCGCTGAGCCGACAAACAGCTGATCAGCTGTTTGTCGGCTCGTCCGCTAGTCTGGATGTTCCCTCTGTCGACATCAAAGCCCTTTGTCGGCAGCCCCGTTATTCCTCGTGGAATGAGGTTTACCGGGGCTGCCGACAAAGGGCTTTGATGTCAACAGGGGGAACGTCCAGACTAGCGCGCGAGCCGACAAACAGCTGATCAGCTGTTTGTCGGCTCAGCGCGGCAGCCATGTAAATGTAAATGAAGCTGCGATCATTTAAATCGCGGCTTCATTTGCCTTTGCCAAAACAACAAATCTACAAGGCTCCGTTGACGGAGCCATGTAGTCTAGACGTACCCTAAGTGTAGATTATTGACTTCAGTTCTTTAAAGCTTTGTATGTTTGTAGATTAGCATCTGACACCGGTGAGGAAGGAGCAGTGTTACAGAAAACAAATGTTTTAAATGGTGGCGCCAGATACATGCAGCGTGGCTGTATGCTGAATAGGGAGCAAGAACTGAGCTTTGGCTTCAGGGAAAATAGATGTTTCTGGTCAGAGAGCAGAGCTGTAACATTTTATAAAAAGAGAAAAGCAAGAGGCAGCCTGGTCCAGTGGGTAGTATACTGGGAATGTAGAAACTTGGGGTTCTGATCTTAATCCTGTCATTCACGTATGTGACTGTGTCTTTCATCAAGTAGCTAATGGCTCAGATTTTAAAAAGTGGCCTTTAATTTTGGGTGCCCAGTTTAAGATACTTAGTAATCCAAGTTGGGCCACCAGAAATGGAAGTGCACAAAATTAGCACCTACTTTTTTAAAACTTTCCCCATCACTGTGCTCTGCTTTTCTGTCTGCAAAATGGGAACAGCTCTAATTTACCCATCTTTGTCCAGCACTTTGAGATTTCTGAGTCCTTGGACAGAGACTATTTGTGGCTCTGCCATTCCAAACTGCTGTCTAGTCCTGTGTGGTCCTGGCTGCACCAGTTGAGAATGGGTGAAGGTCATTGACAGTGCACAGCTCACATAGGGAGGGAGCCAAGTGATAAAGTTACAATTCAGACCTGAACTTTGCTACATTGCAAAAGGGCTTGCATGGTGATGTTTTCCCAAACGCTGTGATATTTTTGTGGTGGGTGAGTCAGGGGGAAGAAAAATCAGTTTTACCATTCACGGAAGATCGGGAAACCTTTCCTGAGCTTACCAGGAAGACACAGAAGTCGATTTGCATAGCACTAGATCACTAGATCTGACTTTGAGCTGGCCTCATTGAGGGAAATTCATCCCTGAATAAATTAGTTGGTGACTGACAAGAAAATGTTATAAATTATGTATTTGGTTATATTATTCAGTCACCTGCAGAGGAGGTTGAACAGTGGAAAAATGTCTGTGTGAATGCGTTGTGATAATTGACAGAACAGACTGAAATACTTTGCCACCAGCTCCAATCCAAGTTCTCCTGTTATGGCTGTCTGACACAGGAGTTCCCAAATCAGGCAGATGAACAAACGCAAAATCCCCGCCCTAGGCCAGTGTAAGTTCTGCCAGGCATTTGTAGTGCTATGGTAGGCTATAAAGGGCTAATTCCTACAGTTTTGTGACATTCTTCACCTACAGCTAAGCGGCTCTGGAACAAGGTGCAGAATTCTGTCCTGCTTTTGAAATCATCAGAGGAACCAATTCCAGTGCAGTGAAGGGTCCAGGGATCAGTGTGAGCTATAGGCAAGCTTAGAGCCACCAGCGGGGAATGGGCTTGTGAAGGGTAGGATTTGATTCACTGAGCCAAACCTGGAAGTGGTGAGCAGTAAAACTGAATTCCACTGTAGCTGAGGCAGTGCCAGAATGAGTCTTTTCATTCTGTGTCCTGGTGAGAGGGACATTTGTCTACCAGTCCCTGGATGTGTTCTGCTCCCAGAGAGAACGGTCACTTCTTGCTATAGTGTGTGAAGGCCTGCCAATGGGCAGGATAGGGGCAGTTGTCCTGGGGCCCAGGACTCCAGCTGCCACCATTGTTACAGTAGCAGTGATGGTGCAGGCCAGATATCAGAGCTCTTTGATTCACTGTTGGAGCACTGCATGCTCTAGGCAGTGCTAAGGAATGGGGGACCAGTGGCTGCCCTTGACCCCACCCATTCCATTCTCAGACCCACTCCTTTTGGGAGCATGGAGTTGCCCCCCCACACACTTTGTTCAGGGATCTGCAGAAGCTGTTAGTGCCCCTGAGTGTGTCTCTGCATTGTGAGGATGCTTTCATATTTTTTTCAGCACACTCTGTAGCTACAGCAATGCAGCCATACTGTGTAAAAGCCTGATGTATCCATCTAACCTACATGGCCCACGTCACCATAACATCTGCACCACTTGCATGTGTGTAAAGACAAAGTGAGACTGGGATGCACGTAACTTATCAGCTACTCCCACACCAAGACAAAATCTGGAAAAGGTGGCCAAGTCCACTGGTAATGATGGTATGAAGGGAAAAAGATGCCACTATGAAACAGCAGTGCAAAATGTTGAAACTCCTAGGGTACGTCTACACAGCTGTGTTATCTTGGACTAATGTTGAGCTGGAGGACGTCTTACTCCAACTCCTGTAACCATCATTTCATGAGGAGTAAGAGAAATCAAAGGAAGAGTGTTCTTCCTTTGACTTCCTGCTGTGTAGATAGCATCAAAAGACATATTAAGATATTTCGACTTCAGCTACGCAATTTACATAAGCAACAAGGAGTCCTGTGGCACCTTATAGACTAACAGATGTATTGGACCATAAGCTTTTGTGAACAAAGACTCAATTTGTCAGATGCATGTAGTGGAAATTTCCACTACATAGCTGAAGTTGCATCGCTTAATTCGACTTTCCTCCAGGGTAGCTTGGCAGAGGCCCTGGAGGTTTTTCTCCTTCCTCTGTAGCATGGGGTACAGATCACAGCTGGAGGATTTTCTGCATCTTGGGGTCTTCAAACTATTTGAACACTTCAATATCTGAGATATAGGTGAGAGGATTATTCTAGAAGGGGGTGGGTGAGATTCTGTGGCCTGCACTGTGCAGGGGGTCAGACTAGATGATCATAATGGTCCCTTCTGACCTTAAAGTCTATGAGTCTATGAGACTTTTGCCCTGTTGTGTAGATGTGCCCCTAGAGCAGTGTTTGCCAAATGGTGTTCCGCAGAACCCAGGGGTTCCTCGAAGTGAACATAAGGGTTCCATGAGAAAATTCTATTACAATAACATTTTATGATTTAAAAAATAATCTTTGTGTACACATTACATGTGATTTTTGTTTTTAATTATGTGCAATTAAACTAATTGTAGATCTCATGACCTTGTTTAGTATTTGTTTATTATTATCCTTACTTATTTGTGGTCTACTTTTCAGCTCCATATCTAAGACTGTTATTAGGGGTTCCGCAAAATTATTTTGAGTTTAAAAGGGTTCCGTGGCCAAATGAAACTGGGAAACACTGCTCTAGAGAAAAGAGGGTAATGCATGGAGTAGCTTAGAAGCACAACTGGAGTTGCAGCTAGCAAGGTATGTGAAGGATAACAAGAAGAGCTTCTAAGGGTATGTTTGCAACAACATCAGGGGAAGTGAGGGAGCCTTACTGACTGGAGAAGGCAACCTAGTGACAGATGAAAAAAGCCGAAGAAGTACTTCATGATTATTTTACCTCAGTCTTCACAGACAAGGTCAATGGAAAATGGTGCCCTGGCAGAATTTGTATTTTGGTGCCCATTGGGTTTAAGTATGTAGTAGTGTTAGTGAACAGCTAAGAAATAAATCGATAAGTTTTTCTAAATTTACTCAAAACATTGACACAAAATTTGATTTATTTTTATTAAAATAATAAAATATCAAAAACTAAACACTAAAGTAAACACTAAACTAATGAAGATGAACAGATACAAAATGTTGTTTGCCAAGATGCTAAGATTCAGAAAGCAGTGCTCTGAGCTTTTGCTGCTGCAAACTATGACATTGCTTGTAACAGGTGAGATTGTGAGTCACAGCATTCTCCATAGACAGGGGGATTCATGCTGACTTTCTCCTGTGTGGATTGCAATTCCCACCAACGACATCTCCTAGGACACACTGCAGTCCTGCAGCTACCACTGAGAGAGGGGGGGCCTATCTTGTATCCTGGAAGATATAGTTCAACCAAGGAGCCTGGCGTATAGAGAAGAATGGAAGTACCACACACCCAAACTACAACACCCATGAGAACTGTTGGCATTTCAGACTAAAAATATTTTGATTTTTGGCCAAATTATTTTGGGGTTTGATTTTTTCACCAAAATATTTAAATATTCTGGGGGGCGGGCAGGAGGAGGGAAATCCAGTTTCCAACCAGCTCTTGTGACAATATGTGTCTAGGTGGCTCATTGAGATTCTCCAATGAGGCAATACCGATGTGGGAGAAGGAACATGTTTATGGCTCGTGCTCCATGTGAATTAATTTTCTGAAGGGGCATGCAAGACTCCTCTGGACCCCTACGGCCTACACTGGCTGGGTGTGTCTCCTCAAAATGTAATAATCCTTAAGGTCTCTCCAAAGTGTACTGAAGCAATTTGAGAAATAGGCCAAGTTATGTGCTCTGCTTTGCTGAAGAGGACACACACTGATTTATATTCTGCTATAACCCCAGTTGGGTCTATTCCACATACATACATCTAGGCTGCTGATTTCTCTCTCCTCCTAGTTGCATCCCTGGGATCTGAAATGAAAGCAAGCATAATTGGATGTGCTACCATAGCAGCCAATGACAAAAAACATTTTACTAAAAGCATCCTTCTCTTCTCCCCTTCCCATTGTCAAAAGATTACATCTGATGTGAGAAACCAGCATTGCTCCCTGTTGGTACCACAGCTAAGTAATTTACCTTTCCACAAAAGAGTACATTTGCTATGGACATCGAGGTGAAATTATTTGTTTCAAATAAGAAAAATAGGAATTTTGCTTTAATATTTTCCAATAATTCAAACTCCTTGGCGAAATATAAGATGTAGACCTCAAGTCAGAGGTGGAGAACATCCATTCTTGGGTATGATTAAAAAAAGACTGGAGGCAAGAGGAGGGGATAGAGATGGATGCAGGTGCACACACATTCACCAAAGTATTTGTCTAAAGCAGGGTGGGGAACCTTTTTTGGGGCCATGGCTGCTGACCCACAGAAGAATCAGTCAGAGGCTGCACAAAAGTGAGCAGCAAGTGAGAAACAAAAGAGAAAAAAACTTCTCACAGTGCGGACTCCCCAGTGTTGGGGGGAGCCCCGAGCCTCAGTGGCCTCATCCAGCCCCCAGGCCTAAGGTTCCCCACCTCTGGTCTAAAGGAAAAAGGTGCAAAAACAGAAATGGGGCTTGCTAGAAGAAAGAGGTGTGTTCTTGGCAGCCTGAAGGGGTCTCCATTGGACAGTTCAGGGAAACACATATGAACCTGTTTGCATTATCTATGTTTTAATTCTGCCAACATAGATTTTGACACCCAAGGGAGTGGACAAATTAAGAGTTTACTAGGATTGCCAACCCTCCAGGATTGTCCTGGAGTCTCCAGGAATTAAAGAGTAATCTTTAATTAAAGACTATGCCATTTGATGAACCTCCAGGAATACGTCCAACCAAAATTGGTAACCCTAGACTTTGCCATTGTTCTTAGAACAGCCTCATTCCTCAGCACTTTTCTGTGTAGCTATCAATATGTGTACGGTGCACACAAACCAATCTGCCTGTTCTCTCTCATTCTTCCCTTGGGTAGGTTGTAATGTGATCTAAGGGGAGCAAGGGAGTCACTTGGATGGACAGCACATTTCTTGCCCCAGGGCTCCTGTTTCAGGAGCAGCTAGCAAGCAGCATTGCAATATTCATTACCTCCTGCCCACTGATGTGTCTAGGCCCCTTTGACTGACATCTTTGGCATGCTCATGCTCCCCTGAGAGAAGTGTGAGTTCGCGTTTGGCTTGATTATGATGAGATCAGAAGAACTGCAACTCTGGGATCCTATTCTTAGAATGAAGCTGGTAGGAGACCCCAGGCCACCTATGGATAAAGAATCAAGGCTACTCCTCCCTACCTCATGGGAAGATGATGACCAATCCTGTTTGGAGTAGCAGACATTTGACAGCAGAGTCATCAACCAGGTGTGGAGCCAGTAGCTTACCATTCTGGTAAGTCAGCAAGCACTTGTCAAGGGTATGCCACATAGTCTGAAGCTGACCACATCTACATTGCAGATCTTTAGAGAAACCCTATTTGAAAAGATTAGCTGCATAGTTGCCCAGTTCTGTTCAAAACCAGTTCAGGGATGACCACAGGTATCATGGCAAGTCAAAAACCTGGTGGGCAGGTAGCTGGATTGGGGATGAGAGAGTGATTAATGAAGGTACATCTACACTGCTTGCTTATTTAGAAATAAGGTATTCCAGAAGAAATACTCTGAAATAGCTTATTTCAAAATAGCATGTCTATGCTACAGGGAAGCCTCAAAATTAGTCCAAGGCAGACTTTCCTAATGTGGACATGCTACCTCAATTTAGAGCCCCAGGAGGCACTGGCAAGTAATTAGTTTGAATGGCCTTGGGGAGGAGCTATTTTGAAATAGCAGCAATGGAGCGTCCACACTATGGCTATTCCAAAATATCTATTTCAGAATAGGCATTATTACTCATGGAATGATATTTACACAAATCAGAATAAGCTTTCCGTTATTTCAATTGCTGTGTTGATGCTCACATTGTTAGTTTGGAATAATGTTCATTATTCCGAAATAAAACTGCTGTGTAGACACACTCAGGGGGTGTGTCTAGACTACATGGCTCCATCAACAGAGCCATGTAAAGTAGTTTACTCGACATAAACAATGAAGTGGGGATTTAAATAATCCCCGCTTCATTAAAATAAAAATGGCCACCGCTGATTGTCGTTTCACGAGGCATAGCAGAGTGGTCGACAAAGGCTTCCCTTGTCGACCGCGCTGTGTCTAGACTGCCGCACTGTGCCAGATCAGCTGATTGTCGGCACAGTGCAGCGGCCATTTTTATTTTGATGAAGCGGGGATTATTTAAATCCCCGCTTCATTGATTATGTCGAGTAAACTACTTTACATGGCTCTGTCAATGTAGCCATGTAGTCTAGACACACCCACTCTGACTGTTTGCTGACCACTTGTTACACCAAGCATATTCCACTGTCCCATCCTATGATGGCATAACTGAACATGAACGCTATGTAGAAAACAGATGAACTGGTTGAAAAGGTCGGAGTACAGAGGTCAGTTGTTCTCACAGATCTTGGCCAGGAGCATGAGGGAGGACCCCTCCGAGATAATATGGAAAGGTGCAATGTTATTACTGATCATTGGCCATGGCAATGATCAGTGAAGTCCCATTTCCTGCATCCTACATGTGAAGTCCCATTTCCTGCATCCTGCCTGCTCAACCTGCAAGAAACCATCCAACTCTGGTGTGATCTTTTGGAGGATCAAGCACACTGATAACAAGGATATTGGGTAGTAAGACACCACCTAGAGGAATCCTTGCCTGGCTTGAGAAGGGCAATAAAATTTGCTTGTTGCCAAGTTCATTGTAGCATCTTCTCATTAATGACCTGTCTGTATAAATTATTGAGCCTTTGGTCCAAGGTATTTAAGAAATTCCAGCAAGAATACCCCACCTGTGTTCCTTTGGACTTAGGACCCTATCTAATTTGTCAACTGTGAATTGGTCTGGTTGGCTACCTATACTCTGTTGTTGAAGTTAATGCCATTCATCCTATATTTTATATTTAAATTGCTTTTCCAATGGAACATTTAGCACCTGCAATAGATGGCTTGCGATCTCTGGGCTTAACCAGTGGGTAATTTTGAGCTAGAGGTTGTTGGACAGCACCAATCTAGAAAATCAGGTTCCAGCTCTTCCCTCTGGAAGTGAGTCAAACTTCTCCATAAATTCCTTCCATTGAATGAGCCCAGGTGGTGTCCAAAGGCTTCGCTGCCATTGTTGGTGTTATTCTAATGGTTAATTACTCACTGTTAAAAATGTATGCCTAATTTCCACTCTGAATTGGTTTAGTTTCAACTTCCACACCCCCCTCTCCATTGGATGTTCCCTTTAGTTCCATTTAGCTCACCATGTAGACAAGTCCTAAGAAACAAGTCTCAAAATACGTGGGTCTTCTGCTTTCTAATCTGAATCATAAAATGGCCTTTCTTGTAGCTAGAAAGATGGACCCAAAGGTAAAAATGTGAAGAGGCTGTTGATAATGTGTCATTTCACGGTGAAAACTAGACCTGACTTCTTTTTCTTTGTCTTTCTGTCATTTTTCATTAACATTGTTAAACATTTTTGACCAAAAATTGTGATTTTTTCACTGATTTTTTTCTAGACAGCTCTGCTGAAAACTTGGTGCATTTCTAGGGGACAGAAGGGAGGCTAGTGCTTGAAAGTCCATAGATTTTTAAGACCAAAAATTTTCATTATAAGCATCTAGTTCAACCTCCTTCATAACACAGGGAATTTCACCAAGTGCTGTCTCCATTAAGAAAAACATTCAGTCTTGATGTAAAGATTTCAAATGACAGAGGTTCCAATGCAGCCATTGTCAAGTTATTCAAAGGGTTTACCAGGTAATTCCTTTCCTGTTGAAAATATGTGCCTTGTTCTATACAGAGTATTCTTATGTTCAAGCATTTTGGCCTTAAAGGTGCAACTTGGCTTTATGTTTAATTCTTTCCTTAAATTCTTTCCCACCAAAGGCTGCTGAAGCTTCTGCACATCAGGAACCTGGACAGTAATACTTCTTATGAACATATATGTCATTTGGTGGCTTTCTTACACACTAGAACATTACTAAATATCATGTGCTCGTCTAGGAGGAACCTGCAGCAGGCTGAATGGAACATTGTTCCTAGGAGACTATTGTGCAAGTTGACAATAAAAGTCTAAAATAAAAGTCTCTCCAACTCAGTAAGAAAACCTCACAGGACTTATTCTGAGCCTTGTTCCTAATCTTCCTGACCCAGTGCAGAGTCTGTAATTCTCCTGTGACCTAATCAAGAAAGATCCAGCAGGGTCCAGCTCTTCCTCCAAAGTTAGAAGTTGGAATATAGCACTGTGAGAGGTACCATGAAAGCTGAGCAAACTGCTTGCAAATGGAAGCCTAAATAGATTATGTGGAGAATGGTTGCCCTGTCTAACCTGCTTAGATTCTCAGAACACGAACTGGCCAAATAACGACAGACAGATCCTCAAATCACAATTGAAAGTGTTGTAAGAGAGCTGCCTCACTCTACTAACTTCCAATAATTGGTGAAGCAGTTGCAATAGAGTTTGTGCACTGCAGTGGAAGAGATCTATTAAGAATACTTTCCAGGCCTATGCTGCTGGGGAAAACAGTTAATTGAAACTACAGCACGTATTTTAATTGTGCCTTTCTCTAAGCTTTTGCTCGAATTGCAGTGCGGAACTGACTTCACCACTCTGATAGTTCCGCTGCTGAGCTGAACAGCTGTACAGTATCAATAAGTGTTTCTGCATTAGGTTGGGGTTTACTTTTTTAAAAAAAAGAAGTTTAGCAACATTCCAGAACTTTCCAGAATTAACTCCTGGAGTTCTCTCTGCCAGTGGGAGAGGGCTGTCTTCCTATTTCCAGCTCCCTGCATACCTAGAGCCTCAATTTTCCCTTTGGAGCTCCTGGTGTCCCACACTGGGACAGAGGGCTGATCTACTTCATGCTGGAATGGAGCTTTCATGATTTCTCTTGCGCTCAGAATTCCCTCTGTCCCAGGGTTACCATATTTGAACTTTCAAAAAAGATGACACTCCTGAGAGGTAGTGTGTATGTATCATATATCCACGAGGAGTAACAGTAGTTCGAATTAGAAAGCCTAATTCGAACTACCTGCTCCGTGCCGCGTGTAGCCGTGGGCACGGAGTCCGAACTACTGGGGCTTTAAAAATGGCGGCGCCTGGCAAGATGCAAATGAAGCCCGGGATATTTAAATCCCGGGCTTCATTTGCAACTTCAGTTGCCTACATTAAGCACCCTAGTTCGAACTAGGGTGGTAGTGTAGACATACCCTCACAGGTCTGTGAAGCACACCTCGGCCTAGCCATTGGCCGAGCAACAACCCCCTATGGCCCTGCCCAGGGTCGGTGCACCAGGCAATAGGGGAAAACAAATAGTTCAAGGGTCACAGTCTAAGGCTTGGTCCTGGGTCAGGGTGCCAGACAAGGGTCGGATCTTCTCACTCCCAGAGAGCTGACAGGCACAGGGGTTTGCCCCACTGGGGGAATCTGCCACCCAAAAGGAGAGGTGGCGGGGGGGGGGGGATGCAGGCCCACCCACTCCACTGTGTCCCAACCCAAGGCCTGGACAGTGACAGCCTTGCAGCCACTAGGTCGGTGGGGATCCAGGCCATGCTGACTAGGTCAAGGGTCAGTGGGAGACCAGACCACAACTCGCTGCCCACCTGACCTCCATCTCCTCAAGCACCCCAAGGTCGGCTATCCCTGGGCCACTTCTCAATTCCCCCTGCGGGCCTACCAAACTCTGGCACTGCTCTGGGGGGGCCATGTATGACAGAGGGGCTGGCAGGGTGCCCATGGGTTCTGACTCCTACAGGTGTCCAGGTGGGCCGGCCCAGTCGTCTGTGCTTGGCAAGGGTCCGAGAGGGTTTGGCATGGGTTCAGGCGGTGGCTAGTGTCTCAGCAGCCCGGGCCAGGACTCTGGGGCTGGCAGGGGTCCTGGCTGCCCAAACCAGTCTGCTGGCAAGGAGCAGCATGGCTGAGTCCTTCACTGCAGGAGCTGGGGCCAGGCATCTGCTCGGGTCAGCTCCTCCAGCTCTGACTGAGCCCGTAGCTCTTATAGCCCTGGACCCGCCCTCTGGCTTCCTGTGGGCGGGGTTAGTTACGGCTGGACCCACCCTCCAATGGGTTTTAGAGGGCACTTCCTCTTCTGGGTCAGCGGACAGCCATGTTGCTGTCCCAGGCTCATTACATTCTTCCCCTTCAAGTCCAGCCCCCAGTCATTGGGTCTGGATTTCGGCCCTTCCCCCAGGCATGAAAAAAAATCTGCATTCAGATGGTCCCTACCTGCTTGATGCCACACTGAGAAGGCATATTGCTGGAGCGTTAGGTACCATCGCGTCAGACGGGGATTGGTGTCCTTCATTCTGTGTAGCCACTGCAAAGGGGCATGGTCCATCACGAGGACAAAAGGAGAACCCAACAAATAAAAATAAAGGGCATCAATAGCCCATTTAACTGCTAGGGCCTCCTTTTCCATTGTGGAGTATTTATGCACCTGCGGGAACAATTTTCTACTTAGGTAGAGGATGGGGTGTTCCTCGCCATCCACTTCCTGTGAGAGGACTGCACCCAGTCCCACCTCCAAAGCATCAGTCTGTAACAAAAATTCTCAATTAAAATCAGCGCTAAAGAGTACCAGTTCCCATGATAGGATCCTTTTTATTGTGCAGAAGGCCTCCTCACACTCCTTCTTTAGGACTGAGTTGAGGGGGGCTGTGATGGTTGCGAACTGGAGTACAAATGATCAATAATACCCAGAGAGACCTAGGAATTGCTGAACCTGCTGCTTGGTTCTCAGGGTCAGCTAGTCCTGTAATGCCTGGACTTTCCCAATAAGAGATTGAACTTGCCCTCAGCCCAGGTTATACCTCAGATAGGTCGTCTTTTGACACCTGATCCTGCACTTTTTAGGGTTGGCCATGAGCCCAGCCCCCTTTAGAGTCCGGAGGATGGCAGCTACTGCCTCAGGTGTGTGCCCAAGTCTTTGCTGTATATTATAACATCGTCCAGGTAGGCAGCAGTGTACTCTGTTTAGGCACTCAAAAGACAATCCATCAGCTGCTGAAATGTCGCTGGTGCTCCATGTAGGCCGAAAGGAATGCAGACGAAATGGTATAGCCTAGTAGGGGTGGCAAAGGTGTTTTTCTCTTATCACCAGGGATCTAGGGGCATTTGCCAATATCTCTTGATGAGGTCAGGAGTTGTAATGTATCGGGCTGTCCCCAGCCGGTTCAGCAGTTCATTGATTCGGGGCATTGGGTAAGTATCAAATTTAGATAGCATTGACTTTGCGAAAGTCAATACAACAACGTAGGGTCTCATCTGGTTTTGGGACTAACGTGATAGGGCTCTGCCATTTGCTCCATGGCCACTCTGTCACCCCCAATTCCAGTATTGTCTGGACCTTTTTTTGGATGGCTTCCTGCCCCTGCTAGGGGAGAGAGTGAGCCACTTCGTGAACCACCGTCCCGGCAGTCATCTGAATTTTGTGGTAGATGACAGTAGTGAGCCCAGATCAGGCTGAAAACACCTTCTGGAATGAGTGTAGCAGGCGGCCAGCCTCCTCCTGCTGTTGAAGGGAGAGAGTGTTACCCGTCTGCAGCATCTGGGGCAGCTATGTCCACAACCTGGGGTCCCAACGCGGGATCTGGGGTTTGAGGGGCACTCCATAGTCCTTCCGAAACCTTCCAGGGTTTTAGCAGGTTTAGGTGGTATATTTGCTTTTTCTGTCAATGGTCTGGCTGAAGGATTTTATACATCACTGGTCCCACTTGGAGAATTACCTCATAGGGCCCTTGCCAGTGACCAAGGAGCTTGGACTCCTCAGAGGGTAAAAGCAATAAGACCTTTTCCCCTGGTAGGAAGGTGCGTGCACAAGCTCCCTTATTGTCTTGTTTCTCCTCAGTCCCTTGGGCTACCCGCAGATTCTCTTGGACAATGGCCCCCACCAATGCCAGACAGTCCCACAGCTGAGAACATACTGCAGCATGTTTTGTGTGGCGGGCAGTCTCTGCTCCCACTCATTCCTTAACAGATCTAGAACACCCCAGCGTTGCTGACCGTACAATAATTCAAAAAGAGAAAAATGGGTCGAGAACTGGGGTACCTCACGAATAGCCAGGAGCAAAGGGGGGGGACAGCTAGTCCCATTTCCGCAATTCTTCCAGAGGAAACCTATGCAACATGTCCTTCAACGTCCAATTAAATCTCTCTGCAAGCCCATCCGTTTGGGGATGATATACAGAGGTTTGTATTTTCTTTATGCCTAGCAGGGCACAGACTTGCTGCAGAAGCCTGGAAGTGAAGTTCATTCCCTGGTCTGTCAGGAGTTCTCATGGCAGTCCTATCCGGGTGAATATTTTCACCATCTCTGCTGTGATAGTTCGAGCATGGGTGTTGTGAAGGGGCATGGCTTCGGGAAATCAGGTCACATAAACCAACAAAATTAAAATGCTCTGCGCTCTTTGGGAGGTCCGACTAAGTCCATGGTTACCCGCTTGAAGGGTTTGCCGATCACTGGGAGGGAGACCAGGGGGGCCTTTGCCCTCACAAACTGGCAAGTTGGGCACAGTACTCCATATCCTCCTCATAAACTCCAGGCCAAAAAAACAGTGATAATACTCGGGCCAGGGTTTTCTCATGTCCAAGTGTCTGGCAGCTGGGATGTCGTGGGCTAATTGGAGAACTCCTCTCCGATGCCGATGGGGCACAAGCTGCATCCATTCCTCCTGGGTTTGAGGGTCTCGGGTAACACAATACAGATGGTCTGAGACCAACTCAAATCGGGGCCACCAGAGTGCATGTTGGGAGACTTTTGCCACCCCATTGACCCAGGTGACTTAGTCCAGCAGCGGGTTGCCCCAGAAGCCTGCTGTTGGATGAGGGTCTGTAGACCTAGTCTATGAGAGTGGTCCAGTCTTGTAATCCAACCTTAACCAAGGTGGTCAATTTAAGGGGAGATCAGGGTCGGGCACGAGACTCCCCAGCACACACCTGCCGAAAGTTACAGTCTGCATCGGTGCAGTCTCATTGCAAATGTCCCCGCCAACCGCAGGAGAAGCAGGGTCCCAATTTGGGCCACCCCAGATGGAGGGGCTCTCCATGTGAGAAGCAGCATCTGCTGCCTCAGTTTCTCCCAGGGCCTATGTTGGAGGGCCCTGGGCATGGTACTCCCTGCCCATGGTTTCGGGCTTGGCCTCTGAGACTCCTCTCAGGGGGCTGGCCTTCCCTTCTGGGCCCCACCGTCACACTCGCTGAGGGAGGTCCCAATTCAGGGTCTGGATTAGTCCTTGGCATTTCTGGACCCACAGGTGCTTCTGCTCCCAAAACGTCCGCTATCAGGGTGACCACCCGAGTTAGAGTTGTAGGCTGGTGGTGGAGTATCCAGGCTCTGCCTTGGGGAGGTAAAATGTGCAAAGGCTGTCCTCCAGCTCATCCTATATGGTCCGGTTCTCTGGACATAGCTGGACCTCTGCTGAATAAGTGATTGTCCTAAGGTGCCGCCGAAAGGTCTCTGGGGTTATATCTAGGACGGCCATAGTCTCTGGCTGCTGCAGGAGAGAGGCCTTGATAAGCCATCTGGGTGAGGCCACTCAGGCAGGGGGCGATTATGGCAGCCCACTGTCCCTGGGGCTATCCGGCCATGAAAGCCACCATTTCAAAAGTTTCCAAAAATGCTTCAGGATCATCCTCTGGCCCTGTCTTGGAGAGGCGGATTGGTGGTGCAGCGGCTGGCGAGTCTCTACCTCTTGCCAATGAGACTAAAGCAGCCAGTTGCTGTTGTTGCTCCCGATGCTGTGCTGTCAATTGCTGGAGCAACTGCTCCTGCTGCGTAGCGAGGGGTTGTAGCAACATCTCTTGTTGCTGCTGCTACCTACGAGGAACTTAACAAGGAACTTAATCGTCCTGGAGTCCGTAGTTCCCTAAATCCAAAAACTCCTAACTTCTAACCATACCCTCAAGTCAGGGGGGTGGGCGATGCCCACATTCTCCACCACTTGTAAAGGGTCCTTAGTCAGTGGGGGAAGGGGAGGAGGCGCACCACTGACTCCCTAGAATGCCCACAAGTCTGTGAGGCATGCCTCAGCCTAGCCATTGGCTGAGCAACAGCCCCCAATGGCCCAGCCCAGGGCTGGGGCACCAGGCAATGGGGGGAACACAAATAGTTCAAGGGGCACAGTCTAAGGCAAAGCCCTGGGTCAGGGCGCCAGGCAGGGGTCAGGTCTCCTCACTCCCGGAGAGCTGACAGGTGCAGGCGGTTTTGCCCCACAGGAGGAACCTGCCGTCCAAGGAAGGGGTGGGGGTGGGGATGCAGGCCCACCCAGTCCACTGCATCCCAGCCCACGGCCTGGACAGTGGCGGCCTTGCAGCCACTAGGTCAGTGGGGATCTGGGCTGTTACATGCCAACTACGTTGAGGGTCAGGGGTTCCAGGCCGCAACTCGCTGCCCACCCGACCTCCATCTCCTCAGCCACCCCAAGGTTGGCTATCCCTGGGCCACTTCCCCATTCGCCCTATGGGCCTACCAGACTCTGGCACTGCTCTGGGGGATCCATGGGTGACAGAGGGGCTGACGGGGTGTCCATGGGCCCCAGCTCCTGCAGGGGTCCAGGTGGGCTGACCCAGTCATGTGTGCTTGGTAAGGGTCCTGGAGGGTTCGGTGTGGGTTCAGGCGGTGGCTGGTGTCTCAGCAGCCCGGGCCAGGACTCCGGGGTTGGCAGGGGTCCTGGCGGCCCAATCCAGTCCTCCGGCCAGGGGCAGCACGGCTGAGCCCTTTGCTGTGGGAGCCAAGGCCAGGCATCTGCTTGGGTCAGCTCCCCAGCTCTGACTGAGCCTGTAGCTCTTATAGCCCTGGACCCACCCTCTGGCTTCCTGTAGGCGGGGCTAAGAGCGGCTGGACCCATCCCCCAATGGGTTTTAGAGGGTGCTTCCTCTTCCAGGTGAGCAGGAGGTCATGTTGATGTCCCAGGCTCATTACACATGGTAATAACTTCAGCTACGTGCTTTGCAATCCTATCAGTGAAAATTGTACCACAGGCTGCAGTACAGTCCATCACACCAATATCAGCCTTCCCTTAGGGATGAAAAGCTAGTGTGATGCCCTTGAACAAGAGACCCTAGCAGATCAGACCATTGCACTTCTCTGCTCTCTTTTGTTTCTTTAATGATGGAAACATGATTCTTATTGGATGTGCTGTGGCCCTATTGGAAGTGGCTTCATTTTATATATAACACCCCTGGTGTTTTGGTTAACTTGGTGAAATCAACAAATGAACACACCCCAGAATGGGTGCATACAGGGTGAGGGCACAAAGGGCATTCTCACCCTCGTGTTTCCTGCACAGGATCCAGATACAGCTGCACTCCTGCTTCACCAGCATTTCCCCATCCTACAGCAGCCAGCAGCAACACAATTGCGGCACCCAGGCTTGCCGACGGGGGAAGGGGGCAAAGGGGGCAATTGCCCTGGAGTCTGGCAATACAAAAGGGCCCAGAGCCCTGGGCTCTGTGAATTACTGCTGGAACGCCATGCGGCATGCTCTAGGCCCGTGGTCCCCAACGCGGTGCCCGCCGGGGGATTTATGTGCACCCGCTGAAACATCTGGGCTGGCCCTGCCCCCGGTGCGTGGCACATGCATGGTGCCGGCTCCAGGCGCGGGACGCATGGGCGGCCCCTCCCCTGGGCGCGCAGCACTTGCACAGGGCCGGCCCGGGGCGCGTGAGCGGTCCCAGCCCTGGCCTCAGGGCACATGTGCAGTGGCCACCTGGGGCGCGTGGCTTGTGGGCGGCCCCAGGCGCACGGCCCATGCGCGGTGCCGGCCCGGGGTGCGTTGTCAAGACCCTGCCCCAGGCACGCGGCACATGCGCAGTGCCAACCCCGGGTGCATGGCTCCTGGGTGGCCCCGCCCCCGGGTGCGCAGTGCATGCGTGGTCCCGCCCCCGAAAGCACGGTGTGTGAGCGGCCCTGCCCGCGGATGCCCGGCAAGTGAGCGGCTCCGCCCCGGGCACCTGGCAGCCATGCAACGTTGGGGACCACTGCTCTAGGCAGAACTGATGGCTGCCTTGGGGAAGTGCAGTGCTCTCTAACTTGCACTGAGAGCTGTCTAGCCTCAACCCCGCCCCTTCTGCCTGAGGCCTTGCCCCTTCCACCTTGCCCAAAGGTCAAGCCAGACTGTTGGCCCCACTGCACCCTATGCACACTGGATCACTCTCCTGAGCTCTCTCCTGGGATGGCTTAATGTTTGGCACCATGGGTCTGAATGAAAGCCCACTGAGGTCAGTGGGAATCTTCCCCATATACACAAGGCTTCTTTACTAGCACTTTGTCCTGCTGCAAATAAATGACACAAGGAACCTAATTCTCAGTTACCTTAAAGCTACTTTATGCCACTGGCAGCATCAAGGCTAGCTGCTAACGTGCTAGAAACAGGCCTCACTGTAAATGAGAATCAGGTCCATTGTTTTAAAAAGCTGATCACTTTGGGCTTGGATGAGACCCCTGGAAGCAGCAAAATTGTCCAGCAGAAGGTTGCTTTGTTTGCTTGAATTAAATATGTCAATGTTTTTAGGCAGCGAATGTAGAACAGGGAGAAAAGAAAAGATGAAAAAATATTATGCACTTCCGATTTTTAGATTAATGCTCTTCCTCATAAAAGTATGAATGACATTTATTTGGCTGGCTGAGTAATCCATGTTAACAAGACAATTAGTATGTGATGAAAGTTATTATCATCCTTGGCACGTCAAATACGGAGCTGCTGCTAGATTTGGAATGGATCCTCGATGCATTTCTTATTTGTAGCAGAAGATAATATTGAATTTTTCTCTGACGATCTTGACAGGGTGTAATTAATACTTTTCTGCATTGAATAAAATGGAGCAAAACACAGCAACGCAGATTAAAAGAAAATTTCAACAAAAATTAAGATTTTTTTAAAAATTCTATTTTGAGTGAATGTCACACTTATGAAAAGTAATTGATTGACAGCCATGGGTGACTGCAGTTCTGTTTATTGACAGAACAGATTCAGTGTTGAAAACAGCAGTGCAAGCTTTTTTCAAGCACCATGGCATAGCTATATATTTTCCCTAGAGTTTCTCACTGTTGCTTGCACTGATTCAGTGCCACCAGTGCTAGTAAAGGTGGCAACCCTAGCTTAGACAAGGCTCCAGGTGGTCACTGAATCATATAACCCTGCCGAGAAAGACCTGGCCTGCCCAGAATGATGCTTACAGTGTTAGTGGTGGTTACCAGCAGCCTGTTTCTATTGGACCTTCTACAACGGTGACTGCTAGTAAAGCCAAACCAATAGTAGGTGTGGTAGGAAAAGTTAGCAGACGGTCATTGAGTCCAATGTCCTATATCTTCCTTCTGGGGTCACCACATGAGGAAGTAATTGCATTATCTTCAGAGTGGAGAGACAGCTCAACGCTCTTTCTGCTCCTGCTTTCTGTTCCATGAAATGCCAGAGGTTGTCAAGCATTTTACAATACGAAATGCTGTAATTTAGGTTGCTTGTGCAGCCTTAATTCAGCCCAACTCTATAGATGCATTAAGATAGTATTTAATTATATGATTGCATACTATTTTTTCCATAAGAACTCTGCCTCATTTAGTGCATGTTGAACTGCAATGCTCAGGGAATGAATGGAGGCTGCAGAGAGAATGGGGCTATATGTGGGATTCCTTCATTTGCATTGGAAGATGTTTGGAGAACAAGGCAGGTCACTGCCATAAGACAAAGATGAATTTATGAATAAGACAGGCAGATACCACACAGAAGAATTCCCTGCCTCTGCCACAGAAGGAATATGTAATGCTGGGCAAATCACTTAATCCCAGAAATTTGGCAGGTGGGCCCTGATTGTATGTGTCTCATTTTCTGGGTGCCTGTAATGGGGCGGACCAGGTTCAGAGGCCAGAAAAGAGCCATAGGCAAGTCCTCCAAAGAGGCTAGCGTGGCTGTAAGGAACCAGTCAATCAGGGGCCAGGAAGGTCTATAAAAGGAGCTGCAAAGCACAGCAGCGGTCAGTTGCAGCCCAGCTATGAAGGAGAGAAGACCAGGAGTGTTTGGTTGGCTGACGGAAGCGTTGCATGAGGCATAAAGGATCTGACGACAAACAGCTCTGGGGTCGGCTGATCCCTGTCTAGACTACCGTGCTGTGCCGACAAACAGCTCATTGGCACAGCGCGGTGGCCATTTTGATGTAAATGAAGCATTTCCCTTTGCCGAGTACACTCATCTACATGGCTCTGTCAACGGAGCCATGTAGTCTAGACACACCCTATGTGATGAACTGTGATAGAGCCTCAAGGCAAGGAGGAGGACACTGTCTCCAGGAGGGGAAGCCCTGGAGGCGCCACTCTGAGGGTATGTCTACACTACTCCCCTAGTTCGAACTAGCGGGGTAATGTATGCATACTGAACTTGCTAATGAAGCCCGGGATTTGAATTTCCCGGGCTTCATTTGCATAAGCGAGGCGCCGCCATTTTTAAAACCCCGCTCGTTCGAACCCCGTGCCGCGCGGCTACACGGGGCACGAACTAGGTAGTTCGAACTAGGCTTCCTAGTTCGAACTACCGTTACTCCTCATTTGTCAGTTTGTCTGTGCTACCCCAACTGTAAGAGGGAGCATAGACCTGTGGGGCTCAGGGAGGGGCTCCTCCCCTCGGGGTCAGTGGGCAGCCACTCCGTGCCACTATATCCCACTCAGTTCTTGTGGGGAATCAGCTGTGGCTGCCAGCCCTAGGGTAGTCCACAGCCCCACACACAGTTTGTAATAAAAGTCCTTTAAACATGAGCCCTCATTCAGGGCAGGGCAACAATAACCCACAAACTGTCCTAGCTCAGGGCAGGGTGGCAGGCAAACAAACAGTACAAGGCCCGGACTCTGGTTCAGAGTGGGTGTCATGAGATGCCTGCAGGCCTCAGAGGGCAGGGATGGAAGTTCCCTAGCTGTATCTCAGCCTGGGGTTCGTGTACCCTGCAAGCACAAACACCAGGTGTTCACTAGCAGACGGTCTTCATTGGCCAAAACTCCCTAGGCTTGCTAGCTGAGAGCCAACTATGGGATAAATAACATGACCTCAGCTCTCAGGGAACATTAAAAGTGGCATTGGGCCAGCTAATGCACACGCAGTAAACAGCTAACGTATAAGATCACTGGGAGTCCTGCCCCTAGATGAGTGTCACCCGGGGCCCCAACCTTGAGGGGTGACGGATTTCCCCATGCAGGAGCCATATGCACTGCAGTCGGGTGCAAGGTATCTGGAACGGGGCTTCCACTCCCCCCGCAGACCTGAAGGAACCCTCAAGGTTTGCCAGTGATGTTTTGGCCTGCTGTCCTTTCTGAGTGTTTGCAGAGCCACTCCCGACTTGCCCTTTGTTTTAGTACGGTGCTGCAGCCATGCAACGCAGGAGAACGTATCACTTGTGACATAGTGGGCAATGGGGAGGAGGTGTGGGCTGAAGGACAGCTGTCTCATTATTTACCACCCGATGTATTAACATATAATGTGACCTGGGAAACCTGTAGACCCCCCACTGTTTATAAACACTGGATAGCAGTACACGGAAGGGGTGGAGTGTTAAGGTTGGAAAACCGGAAGACCATTGTATTTCGAGAAGTTAGTGAAGCTTCCCAGTTCTCATGTCTGCAAACTAAAAAACAGGCTTTGGCCTGCTGTTAGCATGGAAAATTCCCAGCTAGCTCGCTCGTTAGAGAGATAGGCCGTGCCCAGTGTGGTTGAGCTCACCGCATAGTTTAGATAAGCTCAGAGGTAAACAGCCTATCTGTGAGACTCTTCTCACAGGCAGGTGGTTGTTTTGGGTTTTTTTCTTTCTGCACGTAGTTAGTTGCGGCTTCGGGCTATATATCGTTTACCGTTGCCAACGCCCTTAGGACTTCCCGAAGGACCTGGAATGGTACAGAGGTGCCTTTCGGACCTGGCCCAGGAGTCCATCCTTTGCTGAGTCACAGTTCCCAGCAAGCCAAAGGGATGTTGTCAGCCTTCTCTTGCCTTTTCTTTTTCTATCACTTGTAATATCGAATAAATCTTGAATTTTTTTGCATTAAGCGATTTGTGTCTTCTTGATTACCCGCCGAACCTGAGCGCAGAGTCTGGCTGGTCCAGCCTCTGAAGTAAAACAGTGGGGCAGCAGGAAAACAGTCTTGAGCCCAAGCCCTGCTTCAGGGCGAGGTGGCAGGCAAACAAATAGTTCAAGTCCCATTCACAACAACTCCAGCCAGGTCCCCTTGCTCAGGCCGGGGTATGACAGAGCCAGGCTGCCGATCGGGAAGAGTGGAGTTGCAGGGGGGATGCAGGCCCATCCACCCCACTGCGTCCCAGCCCAGGGCCCTAGCAGCACAGTGGTCTGCTGCTGTGACAGCGGGGATCCGTTCCACAACACGGCAACCTGGTTCTAGCTCAGCCAAGCAGGGGTCAGCTATCCCTGGGCTTTTTCCATTCTCCCCCTCATGTGACCTGGGTCCAGTTAAGGTCCTCTGGGCACCGTTGTTCTGAAACCTCCGGCCAGGTAAACAGACCCTCCAGGCAGTCATCCAGTAGAGGGCCTGGCAGCCCAGGCCAGTCCTTGGCTTCCCCAGTGTCCAGCTCCTAGCTTGGGTGCACAGGGGAGGCTTCTGGCTTCTCTGGTCTCTGGTGCTTGACTGGCCTCTCTGGCAGTTTATATCCCTAGCTCCACCATCTGGCTTCCAGTCAGGTAGGTTGCTAGGGCCAGGAGCTGCCCACCAAAGCTCAGGGAGGGGCTCCTCCCCCACCGGTCAGTAGGCAACCACTCCACCCCCCTACAGGGAGCTAATAATTCTCACATCTCCTAGGGCAGGTGCAGTGATAACTTAATTAATAATGATGAGGCAGAAAAGGCTATGAGGAAATGAATAATCCAGAGGAGGGTTTGGCTTGAGTGCAGTAAATACGGCAGAGGCCACGCATGGAATGAGACAGGGATACTAAGGAAAAAACAGAATATGATTAGTTGTATCATCTTTCCTACAGACAAGGGGCTGAATTAAGATTGCATGGACACTGTAATAATTAAAGAGAGGGGACATACAGGCTACATCTAGACTGCAAGCCTTTTTTGGAAGAGCGTCTAGACTACAACCAGTGCTTTTGAAAAAGCACAGTTTGCATTACATAGTGCCTTTTTTTAAAAGAGCACTTTCGAAAAAAAGGCATTATTCCTCATAAAATGAGGTTTTCCGTGGTTGAAAAAACTGCTGCGTTCTTTTGATTTACTTTTGAAAGAATGTGGCAGCAGTCTAGATGCAGGGGAAGTTTTTTTTTTAAAAGGCCACTTTTTACAAAAAAAAACCCTGCAGTCTAGACACACCCATGCTTAAATAAAACAGATTTAATTCATTGCTGGGTAACAGCTTTGGCTTTAGTAGATTATAGAACACAAGTCTTTGATGGATAGCAAATGTGTCAGGAAAATTGCTCAGAAATTTCAGAGAGGTAAAAGATTTTAAGAGTAAGTATGAAAAATGTGAGTTCCTGACAGCATGACAGAGACTTTTCAGAATAATATTTCAGTTCCTATACAAGACTGTTTTATTCAGGAAGGTCACCAGATCTACTGTGACATGTACATATGTGTGTGCATGGAGACAGAAATGTCAGGACAGTTCTGATTCAGTTTTGTATGTTAGCAATGCTGTGCCCCAAAAAATCCTGAGCTGTGGGCTTGAGGGACAGGTGTTCTTATCTGGCAAGAATGAATTCCCCACACTGGCAGTCTGATATGTCCTGTCTCTGGTTATTCCAAGCCCAGGTCTGCTGCAATGAAGTCAATTTTGCAGTTAGCTGTAACAGGAGCAAGATTAGACCTTTGGACCAGAAAACTGTTGACAGCCACATGCCTAGATCAGCACCGGAAAGGGGATTAATTCCATCCATCAGTGGATAAGACTAAATGGCTTTAACCAACAGACTCAACTGCTAGCTGTACCTACTACCAATGAGTACAGAATGCTTTGCAGAAGCAATGATTTCTGCATTTTTTCCTGTTGACATACTAAAAAAATTGCTCCTAAGCTAAAAATAAATGATTTATGTACATTTTATGCTGGTGTCTGGGCCTGGGCCAAACATTGTTGTTGTCATAATTATTATGCTATTCTCTCTCTGCTCGATTGGGCTAATGTCTGGGTTTGTCTGCTGCTAGCATGTTTTCTCCAGCATCTCAGGAAAATGCAGGCAGACTGTACAGAAATAAAGCTATTTTCCAGACATATAAATGATGGCTTTTTGTGTATGTGGATTCACTTTTAGAGGTATTTATTAACTGACTCCTCCTCAAGTCTCTATGAACAGGGAAAGAACCATTGCTCCAGACCCAAGAAACAAGAAACTCATTGGGTAAAAATACCATGGACCACTGAAACATGCCATGATGGGACCAGCATTTGGGATGTAATGTCCCAATGGTGCAGATCCACCAGGGGTCAAAGCTATGAGCCCTAGTGTAGACAGTGCTCTGGATGGCAGCTGCTATTTTTTTAAGCACCATGTGAGCAGGTCTTAGAAGATGATGTTAAAAATGCCTGGAGTCCTCTTTTTACCATCATTTACACTATGGCTGCATCTAGACTGGCAAGTTTTTCCTCAAAAGCAGTCGCTTTTGCGGAAAAACTTGCCAGCTGTCTACACTGGCCGCTTGAATTTCCACAAGAACACTTACTTCCTACTGTAAGAAATCAGTGCTTCTTGCGGAAATACTATGCTGCTCCCATTCGGGCAAAAGCCCTCTTGCTCAAATCATTTGCACAAAAGGGCCAGTGTAGACAGCACAGTGCTGTTTTGCGCAAAAAAAGCCTCGATGGCTAAAATGGCAATCGGGGCTTTTTTTGCGCAAAAGTGTGTCTAGATTGGCACGGACACTTTTCCACAAAAAGTGCTTTTGCACAAAAGCATCCTGCCAATCTAGAGGCTCTTTTCTGCAAATGCTTTTCACAGAAAACTTTTCCATTAAAAGCATTTGCGGAAAATCATGCCAGTCTAGACGTAGCCAATGTTATTACAGGTGAATCTGCATCATTATTTTAGCAACAGTCAGGGATTTTCCCCAAAACTGCTAATTCAAGGAGAGTTCACTGAAGAGACAAGAACTGGAAATGAATTGCAGAGAATCTACGCTGTAGTCGGTGACTGCAGACACATGTATTGTGCAGAGGGCTTCTTGTGCAATCTCTCCAAAGGAGGAATGTTTTTTAATCTCTGAGATGAGCACACCAGGTCTCAGAGAGAATTGGAATTGGGGAAAACCCCAACAGGACTCTCTTCTGAAAACTCTCCCTTTAACGAGAAGGTGGCTGTTGGGGCTCTCTTCACCCACGTCTGTGCACTGCACCGAGAGGAAGAGAAGTGGGCATGTGAGCCTGCTGTGCTGGGGATCCCCTGACTCTGGTTAACCAGTGGGAGCTGGAGTAACTCCCTGCCTGACATTCGCAGGAGTGGACCAGGGCTGCTCTGATTGTCTGGAGCAGCCCCTGCCTGCGATGCCCCTGAGCTTGCCATGGACAGGGCCAGGCTAGAGCTGCCCCTGCCTGCAACATGGGGGCCACTCCAGCCCAACTATGGGAGTGGAGATAACACAGTAGGGGTGGAACAGTTAACTGGTTAAAGATGATTAATTGGTTAACCACTTAAACAGGTTATTACATCCCTAGTATCCTCTGGGTTAAAATTTCTCATCTCACTGCCATGTCTCTTTAAGATATTGGCTGACATTATTATCTGCTACATTTTAAGCTGCATCAAGGCAGTTTACGTTGACTTAACTTTGTAGTGTAGTCTAAGCCGGAATATAAAATGGCTTTTTAATTTTCTAGCACAGAGTTTGTAGGGAAAAAGGGTAGACAAATTATTGTAGGAGAGGTAGAGTTTTGAGTCTCGATCAGAATAATGGGACTCTTATGCTATGTTTAACCCTGCAGAGTTTGCAAATGCCAGTTGGCTGCTTGATTTTTTTTCTTCCTGATTTGTATCAACCAGATTTGGATGAAAGAGAAAATGAGATAGAAAGGATGGGTTGTCACTAAGAGCTCTTTAATTACCCGCTGATCGAAAAAGAGTCCTATAAGAAGTGAAAGCTCAAGGTGGTATAAAAGAATAGCACAAGCAGGTAGTGGCAAAATCAGAAAGATAAAGGCACAAAATGGGGTACAACTAGCAAAGTATATAAAAGGCAATAAAAAGAGGCTTTTATAAAAACATTAGGAGCAAGAGAATGACAGAGCAAAGTACAAGCCCACTACTAAGGCAAGGGAAATATGACATCCAGAATGCTGAGGTGGTTAATGCATATTTTGCTTCACTTTTCATTAATAAAGTTTATGGTGAACAGATTCATAACACAATTAATATTAACAAAAAGGAAGCTGGAATAGAAGCCAGAATAGGGAAAAACAGGTTAAAGAATATTTAGAAATTTAGTTTCATTGACGTTGGCAGAGCCTGATTAAAATCATTCTGGGATTAGCTGAAGCAATCTCAGAACTATTAGAGATGATCTTTGGGTCTGCAGGATGAGTGAGGTCCCAGAGGACAGGAGAAGGGAAAACATAGTACCTATCTTTAAAAGGGGGAACAAAAAGGACCCATGGAATGGTGGACCAGTCAATCTAATTTTGATAACTGGAAAGGTACTGGAATACATTATTAAACAATCAGTTTGTAAGCATTTAGAGCAGGGCTACCCAACACACGGCCCGTGGGCCACATTTGTTTTGCAGCCCACAGTGTGGTTTGGGTTTATGCGGGGCTCAACATGTGGCCCGTGGGTGAGAGCCAAACAAAATAGTAGTCAATAGAATGGTCTTCTTTTGAGATGCATTTTAGCAGTTAAATTCCTGGACTGTCATCGCTCATTAAAAGTGCTGCCATATGGGTGGAAATCAGGTAAATATTGCATTTTATTAATATCAGCAGAACTGACTTAAATGGGGCCTGCATGATGTGTTGTCTTGCCTTCATCTTTGTATTCATGCCTTTCAATGTGAAAGAAGCTATTTGTATATATTTGCATATATATTTGCACGAACATGTAACCACACTCCCCGGCAGGAGCAGAGCAATGAGTGCCTGGGGGAGCGAAGCAGTGGGTCCATCTCGCTCCACTTAGTAGGGTTATAAGTAATAGCCAGCATAGATTTGTCAAAAACAAGGAATGCCAATCATTCCTTCCTTGACAGGGTTCCACACTCAGTGCATGTGGGAAAGCTGTCGATATGATATATTTAGTGAAGCTTTTGACACAGTCCTCCATGACATTCTCATAAGCAAACTAGAGATGGAGTTTGTTAAATTACTATAAAGTTAGTGCAAAACTGGTTGAAAAGTCAGCGATTATCAATGGTTCCCTGGGAGGTGGTATCTAGTGGGGTCTCGCAGGAGTCTGTCCTGGGTCTGGTGTATTAATGGGAAATAATTGCCCCACTTTCAGGGGCAATGCCTGGGGGAGGGGCATGAGGAGCCACATATCTCTCAAACACCATGGGTGGGGGAGGACAAGCGGGAGGGGGCTTGATGCCCACAGGAGAGATCCTTCCCTCATCCTCTGAACTTACTGGCAGCAGCAGGGGGAAGTGTTGCCAGAAGCCCCCTCCACTGCTTTGTTGTCCCAGGCTGTGTCACTCTGGGGGGAGGGCGCAGGCCTGTCCCACACTCCCTGGCTGGAACAGAGCAATGCAGTAGCTGGGGGAGCAAAGCAGTGGGGCCATCTTGCTTCGTGTACCCTGCCACTGCTGTGGAGTGCCAAGAGAGCATGGCAGACCAATAGCACCAGTGCCAGCCTCACAGCCCTGCTAGTACCCCAGGCTGGGGAAAGAGGTAGGGTGGAACAAGGGCAGGGAGGGGGAGTGAAGGGCTAGGGAGAGGTAATGGCTGGGTGCAGAGGGACTGTCCTCTTCTCCCCTGGGCTGGGGGTCATGTGGCAGGTGGGCCTATGGGCTCCCTGTGAAGTGGCTCACCCTCTCGTGAGCACCCCTTTGTGTCCAAGGGCGCGTCTGCAACTTCTCCGCCCAGCTGTTCTCTGGGAGCGGAGGTGTCCCAGATGGCTTTCTGGCCAGTTGCCCGGGACCAGGCTTCTTCTTAGCCCAAGGAAAGAAAAGGAAGGGGACAGGAAACAAGGAGCAGAGGGTATGAAAATATCAAAGGGTTATGAAATGCTAGCTCACTCCTGCCTGGAAACTCTAGTGGCAAATAGTGAAATGCAAACAAACAATAAAAAAAGCAGGGCTTAAGTATGATTAAGAATATTTTCTGCCATCAAACAAGCCTGAGGTAAAATTAACAAGAGCTTTACACCCTTATGTTCAGATCGTTAACTTCTATTTTGTGTCAGAAAACAAGCTCCCTGTATGGCCCAGATTTATATAATTAGGGGCACTTTTGAGGTTTTGTGTCTTTCTTCTAAAACATTCATAATTGACCATTGTCAGAGATAGGTTACAGAGCTGGCAATTTCTTTGTCCTGCGGGATCTCCTACCAAGTCCTCTATTTATCACATATAGGCTATGGAACAGTTTCTGATAGTAGTAATGTTCAGTGATTACCAGACTGCATTTGTACGAGCAACATGCTTTCTAGCCCATTGTTTTGTCTTTTAAGACATCAAATACCATCGCAATAAATGAATTGACCACTGTTCTTGTCCATTGTTGTGCAGCAATAAGCCATGACATATCCCTTTCCCCCGTTTTAACAAAGTAACTTCATTTGAAACTGCAGCAATCTGATGAGTTACTAGCTCTATCCCTGTGTTTAATAAAGAAGGTGTTGCTTGATTATAGACAGTGAAATATAATTTTCAGATGTTGCTGCTACTATCAGCAGGGTGTAATAGAAACTCATTATAGTTCACAAGTCTAATTTAATTACATTTTCCTCAAGAACGTTACGCTGGCTCAGCATGAAGTGGGACTCATCTGCATATATTCAGGCTCAGGCTTATCAAAACTTACATATACAGTGAAATCATTTTAGGAAGGCACTAGGTTCCTTCTGTCTGCCAAGCCGGGGGTGAGTTTTAGAAAACACGGATCTAGTCAGGACTTGGGGAAAAATTAACCAGATCTTGGATTTAGTATAAAGAAGTGTGGAGTAGAATCTGTCCTTCTTGCTTGTAATTCTTCTGGAATAATAATGACTTGGTCTAGTGTTTTCTCTCTTGACCAAGTCCCAAAGGCCCCACTTGGCTTACACTTAGTCCTGCTTCAAACAGAACGTCCATTGACTTCAGAGAGAGTCTTATAAGAGCAAGTACTCTGTAAACACTGAGTAAATCTGTTGATAATAATGCATTAGCTTATTTCTGAGTCATAGCCTTTAGTAAGAAAGAAAGAGAAGGCCTAGGATAGGGAGATATCATCTAAACAAAGTATCATTATCTCCATTTTATAGATGGGGAAACTTAGCTACAAAAAGGCTATGAAACTTGCCAAAGATTCCCCCCCCCCCCTCCAACAGATAAGTGACAAAACCTGGAACAGAATCTTGGCTTTGATCTATATGTTCATATTTCAATCAAATAACATCGCTCCCCCCCAGGAAAAAAAAATGAAACAAACTCTGAAAACCCCCCAGGAGTAATTAAAAGAAGACCAGAGTTGGCAGTGTCTCCTTTATGTTGATCTACATGAACCACAGGAGCTAGTACTTAGATGATCAATAAAACCAGCCCATTTATTTTATTTTATTTTATTTTATTTTATTTTATTTTGTGTGGTTTCTTATATTGGCAAAGTTGTGATGGAAACATTGCAAAGGATTAATTTATAGATGGAAATATATCTGGGATGCTTGTGGTTTATTAATAAGATCAAGATAACAAGTGCTGCATTATTGATCAAACCCACAGGGACATTTTCCTTCTTTCTTCTTGTCGATGAAATCCTGTTGTCATTATTTTCTTTCTTTCTTTCTTCTTGCTCTTTTTTAAATTTTATTTTGCCTTTCTAAAAAGATCTCTGGAGTTGTAATAATGAAGTGAATGCAAGCAGTATCAATCAAGGCTGCCAGGTGGCAGACAAAGGGGTGGAGGTGGGTGACAAGTTAGGTTTGTGGGGAAGAGAAGATGTGTTAGGAAGGATGTGCAGAAGAAGTGCAGATTCTCTCTGGCTGTCTCTCGTTTGGAAGTCACCATGGCAGAATACGTATTTTGAGGATCCTAGATCTTTCCCTTCCTAAATATTGCTTTTTAATGATAGAATAAACCAGGAGCCAGAAGTTCATGAAGCTGAAGGGCGAAAGTAAGTTGTTGGTCTCTAATCTGAATGATATCCATACATGGTTTCAGATGGATTAAAATTTCTCTTATGCCTAGAGGGAATGACCCCCGTTCTGTGCACAGCTGCTTCAACATCGCCAGTAAGTCTGAAAGAGGGGAGATAGATTTTATATTCAGACATTGTTTGGCAAGTTCTTGTCGTGGCATTCAATAGCTGGAATATTCATGCTGCAGAGGAAGCAGAAAGCAAATTCAATCATTTCTGTTATGAAAATTCCATAGCTTTTTATTATGCTTACAGATGGTGTCTCATGACTCTGAGCTTTAAAACCAGCGTTCTGCATTTCTAATGCCAATGTAAGAATGTTCCCTTTTTCAGCCTGCTTTGCAGGGGGGAAGATGCCCCCTATTTCCTGCTCACAACCATGTCAATTTCTCTCTTACTGAACATTTTCTTTAAGCCATCCCTTCAGCCAAGAACTAAGCTCAGGGGTGATGGAGGATAGGGCTTTTCTAAATGAACAGTTAGGCCTGGTCTATACTACATGGGAAGATCATAATAAGATACGCAACTCCAGCTGTGTAAATTACATTTACATTGCGTTTCCATCCACACAGCAGGAAGCTTATGGGAGCAAATGAGAAGCAGGAGTACCAGCTCCGTCAGGGGCGCCCTTTGAGTTCGATCTAACGTGTCTATGCTACACCTGCTAAATCGAACCCCAGAAGATCAATTGCAGCAGTGTTGATTTTCTGTGCAGGGTAGACATGCCTTAGTGGGTGTAAATCTACAGCACACTAGTGTGTTGTGTGCAAACAGTCCCTGTGGCCCCTGCTACCAAATAGTTGAAGTTCCCTTATGCACTTTTATCTCCTCTGCTTTGAAATGGAAGTAGATTAAAGTGCACTTGGGAGCTTTTAGTGTGAGGTAGCAGTGTCCATGTGGACAATTAATGCTGTACAGAATTGCACCCCAGCTTGCTGTGCACTAACTTCATATAGACAAGCCCTTACAGGCAGATTTCTGAAAGAGAATTTTTCCAATAGCCTACCTTTCTGTGGCTACTCCTTTAAACATGGTAGTAAAACAATTAGTTGCAGCCCTAAAGCAGCCATTTTGCAACTGGGTATCTCTTTCCCAAGCCGAGCTGGTCAATATCTGATAAGTTTTTACAGCTGCTTGTTCAGAGGTGATGTCATCCTCATGCAAAATCAAATAAAAAGTTAAAATATTCCAAAAAGGTTCAATTGGCTCTGTAATACTGTCCAGATAATAGCATTTGGCAAGAGTTTCTGGGTATCAGATCATGGGCCTGTAAAAAAGTTCAGCCCAACTCTTAATCCAATAGTCACCCTGATGTTCTCTAATAATACCTGACATTTCTATACCATCTTCCAAGTGGAGATTCTCCCAGTTCTTGACTTGAGTTAAGCCTCCAGCACTACCTAGCTCACCAGTAAGTATTACCTAGCTCTCAAAATTGGAAAACTGACACTGAGGGCCATTCACATATGCCCTGTATATTGTTGTATTGATTGACACTAGTGCAAAGTGACTGTCAAAGCTGCCATGCTGTTCTGGGAGTGTATTACACCCCACTCACACTGGTGGCTGGTGGCTTGACTGTGCATGCCAAAGGGCAATAGTGAGGTCATCCCAGAGAGAGGCATCTAGGCACTAAAGCTAGAATCACAAAAGTTAGCTGTTGCAACCCTTAGATATCATGCCTAAGGGTATGTCTAGACTACATGGCTCCGTTGAAGGAGCCATGTAAACTAGTTTACCCGGCCTAGGCAAAGAAGCGGGGATTTAAATAAACATGGTTGCTGCACTGTGCATTATTTAAATCCCCACTTCTTTGCCTATGCCAGGTAAACTAGTTTACATGGCTCCGTCGACGGAGCCACTTAGTCTAGACACACCCTATAAGTGGAATTCTCACCCTAAGTCACTCTCATCCTATGCCAGAGGAGAGTTAAATGCAGAATCCTAGGGCTAGAAGAGACTTCAGGACCATTGAGTCCAACCCCCTGCCCAAAGTAGGCCCAATCCCAACTAAATCATCCCAGCCAGGGCTTTCTCAAGCCGGGGCTTAAAAACCTCCACCCCACCATAAAGGATCTGCCAACGAAGGGCTCTGGGGTTGGCAGATCCCTATCTAGACAATCAGCTGATCTGCACAGTATGGCGGTCATTTTTATTTAAATGACGCAGCGATTATTTAAATCACCGCTTCATTTCCCTTTGTCGTCCTGCCTAATCTACATGGATCTGTCTATGGAGCCATATAGTTTAGACACATCCTTAAGGTATGTCTGCACTAGCCACCCTATTTCGAACTTTGCGCAAAAGGACTTTGCCCGAATGGGAGCAGCATAGTATTTCCGCAAGAAGCACTGATTTCAGACAGTAGGAAGTCAGTGTTCTTGCTGAAATTCAAGCGGCCAGTGTAGACAGCTGGCAAGTGTAGACAGCGGCCAGTGTAGACAGCTGGCAAGTTTTTCCACAAAAGCACTTGCTTTTGCGGAAAAACTTGCCAGTCTAGACACAGCCTATGTGTTTTCAACTTGAACATCCAAAAGTGGACATACCCAGAATTATGAAAAATGTTGGCCCAGATCTTCTGTCTCCCTACTCTGTGTTAATAATTACATCAGTTCAACGAGGCCTTTCCAACAGCTCCTGCTTGACTACCTTACTGGTCCAAATGAATCTGTTGTCTGGGGCAATAAGGGAATGTGTAACAGCACTGTGGGTCTGTGCATAGAGAGAAGATTGCTTTCTTGCATATGCATGTTGTCCATGAATGGCATAAGAAAAGTCAACTGTCATTCACTGAACAAGTTCTAATTTCCCTGCTACCCTGGAGGATTGAGATGGATGCTGGCAGAGTTTGTTTGTCTTAGTAATGACATGGCTGATTTACAGAAGAAGCTTAATGTTTTCTGCCTCTTACCTTCAGTGATACTGGCCAAACTGAACCAAGATGCTGACTCAAATGCAGTTATCATTATGTTTGGGGGAGCAGGGGACAATGCCAATAAATATTTAAATGGTGAGATTTTCCTCTGTGGCCACTGAACTTTAATTCTACTAGTTGCTGCCATTAATAAAGTCCAGGCAACATCTAACTAATGAGGACTCTGCCTCAACTTCACTTAACCTATGACTTTTTTGGGATCCCTTGTGGTAGTGCAATGCACATGAAAGATGACAGATTTCTGAATCAGGTGAATCTTTGAGAATGAAGGTGCTAGTGAGATTAATGGAGAGCAATGGAAATTCCTTTTTAAGGGGTGAATTTGTGGAAGAGAAGGGTTTTTTGAAAATAATGCCATTCAGTCTTGAAATAAATGTCATTCTCTCACTGAAACAAAATACAGGACTATGTAGCACTTTAAAGACTAACAAGATGGTTTATTAGATGATGAGCTTTTGTGGGCCAGACCCACTTTCACTGCATATTCATGGGAACTAGTGGTGAGGGGTTACCTAGCACCCGGGTTCCTAGCTACCAGTCCCACATGCCAGCGGGCCCTCCTGCTGGACTCAGCTGGGGTGGGAATGGACAGGAAAAGGAGGATGGATTTCAGCACCTCATTTCTTAAAAATGTTCCCATACTACTGTTTCACTGACTTAGCTTTTCTCTGAATTTTGAAGTGGTTGAAGTGTTCTGTTCTCTTGCTATGTAGGATAATGCCTTGTATCTATAGAAGGAAAACAGAAGAAGGGTTTGAAAGCTCATGACTAAATACAGCATCTTGTACTCTCCCACCTAATTCTGAACCGCTGGTAGAGCCACCCCTAAGAGGAAAGTGAGGAGTAAGTATGAGGCAATGTTGTAGCTCTTTGGCCAGGTAGTAGCAGATTTGGGGGACTTTCCAATGCTATGTCTACACTGCACATTAATTTCGAAATAAGCTATTTTGGGAAAATTAATTTATTTTGACATAGCACGTCTACACACCAAGGCTACGTCTACATTGGCCCCTTTTCCGAAAGGGGCATGCTAATTTTATACTTCGTAATAGGGAAATCCGCGGGGGATTTAAATATCCCCCGCGGGATTTAAATAAAGATGTCCACCGCTTTTTTCTGGCTTGTAGAAAAGCCGGAAAAGAGCGTCTAGACTGGCCCGATCCTCCGGAAAAAAGCCCTTTTCCGGAGGATCTCTTATTCTTATACTTCAAAGTAGGAATAAGAGATCCTCCGGAAAAGGGCTTTTTTCCGGAGGATCTGGCCAGTGTAGACGCTCTTTTCCGGCTTTTCTACAAGCCGGAAAAAAGCGGCGGACATCTTTATTTAAATCCCGCGGGGGATATTTAAATCCCCCGCAGATTTCCTATTACGAAGTATAAAATTAGCATGCCCCTTTCAGAAAAGGGGCCAGTGTAGACGTAGCCCAAAAGCTCATCAAAATAGTGCTGAGCTATTTCGAAATAGAGCATTCACACTGATTGGATGCTAACTTGCATTTAAGGCGACATGTAATCACTTCAGGCAGGGCATCAGCTCAGCAGTTACAATCCAGGAAGTTTTTGGAGAATGTTGGGGATAACTTGACCAGGGGCCATGCATAGCTTGACCTGCTGCTCACAAACAGGGAAGAACTAGTAGGGGAAGCAGAGGTGGGTAACAACCTGGGAAGCAGTGATCATGAGATGGTAGATTTCAGGATCCTGACCAAAGGAAGAAAGGAGAGTAGCAAAATACACACCCTGGACTTCAGAAAAGCAGACTTTGACTCCCTCAGAGAACTGATGGGCAGGATTCCCTAAGATGCTTACATGAAGGGTAAAGGAGTCCAGGAGAGCTGGCAGTATTTTAAAGAAGCCTTATTAAAGATACAGGAAGAAACCATCCCAATGTGCAGAAAGAAAAGCAAATATGGTAGGCGACCGGATTAGCTTACTGGGGACATCCTTGGTGAGAATAAACACAAAAAGGAAGCTTACAAGAGGTGGAAACTTGGGTAGATGACTAGGGAGGAGTATAAATATATTGCTGTAGAATGCAGGGGCATTATCAGAAAGGCGAAAGTACAATTGGAATTGCAGCTGGCAAGGGATGTGAAGGATAACAAAAAAGGTTTCTACAGGCATGTTAGCAATAAGAGGGTGATCAGAGAGGGTTTGGGGCCCTTACTGGATGAGGGAGGTAGCCTAGTTACAGATGATGTGGGAAAAGCTGAAGTACTCAATGCTTTCTTTACCTATGTCTTCACAGACAAAGTCAGCTCCCAGACAAATGCACTAGGCAACACAGAATGGGAAGGAGGTGGGCAGCCCTTGGTGGGGAAAGAACAAGTTAGGAACTATTAAAAAAAGCTAAACATACACAAATCCATTGGCCCGGATTTAATGAATCAGAGGGTACTGAGGGAGTTGGCAAATGTCATTGAGGAGCCTTTGGCCCTTATCTTTGAAAACTTGTGGTGATAGAGAGAGATCCTGGATGACTGGAAAAAGGAAAATGTCGTGCCCATCTTTAAAACAGGGAAGAAGGGAAATCCAGGGAACTACAGACCAGTCAGTCTTACCTCAGTCCCTGGAAAAAATAATGGAGGGGATCCTCAAGGAATCCATTTTGAAATACTTGGAAGAGAGAAAATTGATCAGGAGTATTCAACATGGATTCACAAAGGGCAAGTCCTGCCTGACCAATCTGATTAGCTTCTATGATGAGGTAACTGGCTTTGTGGATATGGAAAGTCAATGGATGTGATATACCTTGATTTTAGCAAAGCTTTTGATACGGTCTCCCACAATATTCTTGCCAGCAAGTTAAGGGAATGTGGATTGGATGAATGGACTGTAAGATGGATAGAAATCTGGCTATACTGTCCGGCCGAACAGGTAGTGATCAACGACTGGATGTCAGGTTTGGTGGTCGGTTTCTAGCCGAGTGCCCCAAGGATCTGTTCTTGGACCAGTTTTGCTCAACATCTTTTTTAATGACCTGGATGAAGGGATGGATTGCACCCTCAGCAAGTTCACAGATGACACTAAGCTAGGGGGAGAGGGCAGGGATAGAGTCCAGAGTGACCTGGACAGATTAGAGGATTGGGCCAAAAGAAATCTGATGAGGTTCAACAAGGAGAAATGCAGAGTCTTGCACTTGGGACGCAAGAATCCCAAGTATTGTTACAGGCTGGTGACCGACTGGCTAAGTAGCAATTCTGCAAAAAGGACCTGGGGGTTACAGTGGATGAGAAGCTGGATATGATTCAACAGTGTGTCCTTGTAGCCAAGCAGGCAAATGGCATATTAGGGTGCATTAGGTGGAGCATTGCCAGCAGATCCAGAGAAGTGATTATTCCCCTTTGTTCGACTCTGGTGAGGCCTCATGTGGAGTATTGTGTCCAGTTCTGAGCCCCCACTATAGAAAGGATGTGGACGCATTGGACAGGGTCTAGTGGAGGGAGACCAAAATGATTAGGGGGTTGAAGCACATGACCTATGAGGAGAGACTGAGGGATTTGGGTTTGTTTAGTCTGCAGAAGTGAAGAGTGAGGGGGGATTTGATAGCAGCCTTCAACTTCCTGAAGGGAGGTTCCAAAGAGGATGGAGAGAGGCGGTTCTCAGTAGTGTTGGATGGCCGAACAAGGAGCAATGGTCTCAAGTTACAGTGGGGGAGTCTAGGTTGGATATTAGGAAAAACTGTTTCCCTAGGAGAGTGGTGAAGCACTGGGCTGGGTTCCCTAGGGAGGGGGTGGAATCTCCATTCCGAGAGGTTTTTAAGTCTCAGCTTGACAAAGCCCTGGCTGGGTTGATTTTGAGCAGCCATGAACAGCTGCCATTTGGTAGGCCCATCACGGGGGTCGAGCACATCCAGGAGGCTTGAGGGAGAGTTTCTTGCCAGGGCCCCAGTGACACTCTCCCATGGGTCTCCCCACTAGAGTCCCAGGCATCACCCCTTTCTGCCTTTCCTCCAGCATCCCTCCCTTTCCCCCCTTCCATGCTGAGACAATTAAAATGACAGTTTGTTTTGGAAAAAATAAAATCTCTGTTTCTTTTTATTTGGGGTCAAAGTAACCAGGGACGAACTGAGGAAAGAACCTGAGAGAGAGGAAAAGAGAGCAGGGAGGAATGGGGATGAGAACCTTGGAGGGGGCAGGATGAAGATGGAAGGGGGAGAAAGGGTGAGGAGAGACACAGTGCTGGGGCTAGGAGTGGTGCCTGGCTGAGGTGATCCCACCACCACAGGTGCAGGTGCTACAGTGGTCATGGGTAGGGGAGGTGTTGGGGAAGAAGTGGGAAGAGTGGGAGAAGAGGAAGTGGGAGTGGGAAAGGCAGCAGGAGAGGAAGGAGGAGCTATAGCAAGAGTAGGAGTGGGAGCAGGAGCAGGAGCAGGTATCATGCTGGCAATGAGGGAGTGCACGGCCGTGCACATGGAGTGGCCCTGCTCCAGTAGCTCCTGCCAGGTGTCTCCCTGAAGCTGGATGTCTTCTTGAAGCCTGTGGTCGATGGTTTGCTCCAGGGATTGCAGTGCCGTGAGGTGCTCCCTCTGGAACTCATCCATGGGTCTCTGACGCCTGCGTGTCCCTTAGGAACAGGAGGATGTCCCGGGTGGTGTTGACTACTCCCCTCTCACAGCTGGTCTGGCTGTGGAGAATAAAGAAAGACGTTAAGTCATCCCAGGGGACACTGTGCCTTGAAGCCTTGCCCTCATCTGTGAGCTGAGAGCAACAGTTCTCAGCTCAGTCGAAGGCGACGTGCTTGGAGCAAGGCCATGTGAGCTCTAGCCAGTGGGCCCTTTCCTAAAGGGGCCCAGATGTGTCCGGGAGGTGGGGAGCCTCACAATCCCTATGTCCTGGGGACAAGTAGGCATGTGAAGGTGCCAGCCAAATCAGGAGGGAGGAGGGAGGGGTGGCTGGGCTTTCCTCTGTGTTACATACATGCCAGGCCCGGTAGTGGCAGCTTCCCGCAGGGAGAGGACTTGTATCCCTACCTGCTTGAGGAGCGGGAGGCAGGGTGCTGGGGGCCTCTCCAGGTACCCTGTGGCCAATAGCACAAGGGTCCTCTGTGGGAGCTGTGTGGTGCTGTGTGGCCAGGAGCGGCACGGCACATGCTCCCACATGCACAGGCTAATGCACGATTCCTGGGCTGCAAGAGCCAAGTGAGAAGCACCCAGCTACCCCTCGCTGCCCACCACCTCCACCCCTGTGTGAAGCGAACATCATGCCACTCATATGATGTTCCCTCCCCAGCTTCGGATGATGCCTGGGACACATCCACAGCATGGGGTACCGGCTTCAGGGTCAGGATGATGATAGTGCTGGCCTCATCTGGCTCCTTCTCCTCCTCCACCTTCTCCTCCTCGTCTCTGGACCCTGAGACGATAACGGGTGTCTCGAGCCCAGAGTCTACAACCAGAGTCTACAACCAGGATGCGGTCCAGGTCCTTGAAGTAAGGGCAGATGTGGGGTTTTGCCCCAGAATGGGAGCTGCCCGCCCTGGCACTGGCATATGCCTGGCGGAGCTCTTTATCTTTCATCCGCACCTACTCCTGGGTGCAGATGTGTCCTTTTGTGGCCATAGACATCAGCGTTCCTGCACCTGGTGCGGCGATCCTGGAGTTTGGTCTCATCACCCCAAACCTCAATAAGTTCCAGGATCTCTGCACCTGACCAGGAAGGCGCATGCCTCTTTTGGCCCCCAGCAGGCTCCCTGGGAGCAGTGGAGGGCTGGCTGGGAGCAGCACACTGGCTCATTTTTAAAAAAATTGAGGCAGTGGCAGCTGCTGTGTTTCTCAGGGCTGTCAGGTTCGAATTACCGGGAATTTAAAAATGGCGGCACCCGGGAACATGCAAATGAAGCCTGGGATATTTAAATCCCGGGCTTCATTTGCAAGTTCGAATGACTACATTAGCCACCCTAGTCCGAACTAGGGTGGCTAGTGTAGACATACCCTATGAGATAATGATATTGGGGGTGATAATTGGGGAAGCCATCTTTGTAATGGGTAAGGTAGTTAGCATCTTTGTTAAGGCTCATTAGTAAAGTGTCAAATTTAAGCATGAATGACAGTTCTGAGGTTTCCCTTTGTAGTCTGGTGTTAAAGTCTCTGTGAAGCAGGAAATCATCTGGTCATTGAGACAAGGCTCATTCTGGTTGAAATGGCAAAAAACTGTTTTTTCTTTGTGAAACTGTCTGATGTCTGATTTGTGGGCATTGATTCTTTGGTGAACTGTCTGAGAAGTTTGTCCAATGTACATAGCAGATGGACACTGTTGGCACATGATGGCATAAATTATATTTCTGGATGAACAGGAATATGTATTCTTGATCTTGTAACTGGCATGGTTAGGTCCAATAATGGTGTCAGCAGAGTAAATATGTAGACGAAGCTGGCACCGGGGTTTGCTGCGAGGGAAGGTACCAGGGTTGGTATTAGTGTGGTATGTCCTGTGGTTGTTGGTAAGAATCATCCTGAGGTTAGGTGGTTGTCTATAGGAGACTATGGGTCTGTCGCCCAGCGCCTCTTGGTGTGTAGTATCCTGTTCCAGTATTGGCTGTAGGTTATTGATAATGCCTTGGACGGGTTTAAGTTGGGGTCTATAGGTGATGACAAGTGGTGTTCTATTGTTGGTTTTCTTGGGTCTGTCTTGAAGTAGATGGTTTCTGGGTATTCGTTTGGCTCTTTCAATTTGTTTTTTTATTTCCCCGGGTGGGTAATTGAGGTTTACAAAGGCTTGGTAGAGATCCTGAAGTTTCTGGTCTCTGTCAGTGGGATTAGAGCAGATGCGGTTGTATCGAAGGGCTTGGCTATAGACTATGGATCGTACTGTGTGTGCTGGATGGGAACTTAAGTGACCTGAGTAACTTAACCACTGTCCACACTATTGCTATGTCAGCAGGAGACACTCTTGCAGTCTCCTGGTGACTACTGAAAGGAATCCTGGAGATGTTAAAGGACATTATGTCATGTCAGAGAGAAAAATATTCCTAGAAAAGTTTCAGTCAGAGTTGGCAATCCTGATTCCATGGACTGAGCCAGCAAGGATAAATAGTCTGAAATCACCCCCAGTATTAAGGATTGGTGGCAATATGCAGGAAAGGCCTTTCACAAAGACGTTTTTGTTGTATGCAACTGCAGTGGATACAGACCTAATAAGCAGTGCTGGGGAAATGGCTTTATTAACTATAGCTGTGGATGACCTAGAGAGTTATAATAGTCTCCATCTGTCACTAGTGAACAGGACTGATTTAGAGAAGGTCCTCGCGCCATCAAAATGTATTGTACACCTAGAAATAATGAAACCTTTGAACAATCCCTCTCCCACACAAAGGTACCAAAGACATGAGGAAGCACTGAGCACTATGGCGCTAATTGGAAGTCCCATGGCTAGTCTTGAAACAGAGATTAGTCCCCTTAGAGATTCCCTGACTAGAGAGAGGATGTTCGTAGGCTACATAGATAAGCTGATTGTGAACCGGTGTTATGAAAAGCCATAGAAAGCAGCCAAACAAGCAAACTTACAGGTTCAGGGTCAAAGTCAAGAGAAGAATTGAGACATTTATGATACTAGTGAATGGGGCAGTACAAGCAAAAGTCAAAGAGGTGCAATAAGCTGGCAGCCTAAACTATTCTTTGAGAGATGTAGGAGTGAACCTGCATTTACAGACTGTACTTTTGTTCAAATGCTGGGCAGAGTCTGCTTTGAGTATTTCTCAGACAAACTCAGGCAAAAGAAAATGGTAATTGCAGTGAAGGAATCCATGGATCAGTTCCGTGAAGAGGCACTGTGCATTGATTCCATAGAGTAAGTGTCACAAGCTCTGGTGGACGAAAAAGAGATCACAGAACCAAAGCCGAAAATGGATAATGGCTGACCGAGTCCACAGTGCTGCTGAATGCACAGTGGAGACGGAATTCCAGCAGGAAGAAGGCACAGACAATTTACAAGCATCTCTGCATGAAGTTCATTCTGAGAGAAAGAGGTTTTCCTCCTCCCCAAGATAGATGGAAGAGGAACAATATCCTGAAGGCTGTCCTGAGACTTCTGAAGGAATGGGGCACCAAGGCTGTGTCTAGACTACATGGCTCCGTCGATGGAGGCATGTAGATTAGGGTTATAGGCAAAGGCAAATGAAGCCGCGATTTAAATGATCGCGGCTTCATTTACATTTACATGGCTGCCGCGCTGAGCCGACAAACAGCTGATCAGCTGTTTGTCCGCTCAGCGCGCTGGTCTGGACGCTCCCCTGCCGACATCAAAGCCCTTTGTCGGCAGCCCCGTTATTCCTTGTGGGATGAGGTTTACCGGGGCTGCCGACAAAGGGCTTTGATGTCAGCAGGGGAGCGTCCAGACTAGCGCGCTGAGCAGACAAACAGCTGATCAGCTGTTTGTCGGCTCAGCGCGGCAGCCATGTAAATTTAAATGAAGCCGCGATCCAAGAGACTAGACAACATCTAGCAAACAACTGTAACAAGACTCCAGCCTCCCAGAAGAAGAAGAATTCTGCAGGAGTATTTAAGGAACATTAATGATTTCTCCAAAGCAGCTAGAACTAGGCTTGCTTTTCTAACCCCACGGGCTTCAGTTTAAAGCAGAATGGATAATGGCTGACCAAATCAGTTTCAGAGCTGGGAGGGACTGAGACTAGAGACCAATTAACCTATGTCTCCATGTTCAATTTCAGTATTTGTGTCCAAAGGGAGGAATAGTGAGGGTGGGGTAAGGCAGGGCATAATTGTCATTGTTCTGTAAGGATGTGGGTGTGGCTAAGGTAAAACCCATATATTGGGAAAGGGAGTTGGAGGCTTCAGGTTGTAGTCAACACCAGGCTCTCATTTCTGTTGCATTACAGTCCTTGCATTAACTCTAGGAAAATAGATGTCTTTCTATTCACCAAAACCTTGACAACATGTCCCCCACAGTGTCTTAAGTCCAGCTAGCCTTTCTGGTAACATTCGTTTGGCCTCATGTAATCAGGCTATGATCTAAAGGAGGCTTGGAAAGCAGACTGGGCTAAACAAGAAGTAACAAATAAACATCTTGTGCCAGATCACAAGCAGAAGGTTCCTGGGTTTGACCTTCCTTGGGCATCCTGGTCAACTATGAACTGAATTCCAACCAGCCATGGTAGATGCATGTATTTAATGTAAAACTAGAAATTCAAGGACTCCCTGATGTGTGAGTGCAGTTTCCTTTAACAGAAAAACAAGCATTTCACTATTCCCGCCTAATTTGTAAATATAAAGGAGGCATTGCCGTAATAAATTCTGCTGCTCATGATAGAGCCATTTGGCTTGATCAACTTCAGGTGAAAGTGTAGTTGCAGCTCCATAACAGCCATATAAAAGTAGATGTTTACATACAAGCTCTCTGTACCTTCATAGGAACCCCACAAGAGAGGGACAAAGCCCTACACTTCCTTAGTGAGGGTTACATTATGAGGATGGATGTATTTAAAAATCAATCCATCAATAAGTGACTCAAACCCTGAAAATTCAAGACCTGGGAACAGCTTTGCAGAACATGTCACTGTTGACTGATGGCTGGTATGACATCATTCCCCACCATTGACACTTCCTTGAGGTGGTACCTACACAGCGTCTCCTCCTGCAGTTTGGAACTGAGGCTGTTGGGTCTCAAGCATGTTCAGCTGGACTTGTCCTCCCAACTGTGTTAATTAATGTGACTTGTTCCAGAGAACTAATGAATGGTCCTTGAGGCAGACCAAAGCCATGGTCACTCCCAGCCCACCAATATATCCCTCATTTCTCAACCTACTGAAAATTTTGGCTCATCATGCTTCTAGGCCATCAGTCAATCACTCTGATAGGTAATGGCACCTGTAGTGATTCATGGCCCTTTCTACATATTTCTCAGCCTGCTGCAGAAGAACCAGATTGTGAGTCATGGCCTTTAAAAGCTGAGAATGCTGATAATGAAGGGACCATACAAATACCAAACTCTGGGCAGGTGGCTGCTGTCATTTTAAGGATGGGTTCTGAACATTTTACCTTTCTGGAGTTTGATACAGAAAAAAACCAGCCAAGGTAGAATTTTGAAGCAGGTATAAGTTTTATTTTCTCAGGGTATGTCTACACTACAGCGCTATTTCAAATTAACTTAATTAATTAAACTAATTCGAAATAACGCATGTATACACAAAAACTATTTTGAAATACCCCAAAGCTGCACCCTGAAACATGCCTATCCACCATTGTCATATAATTATGACAGGTTGTGTACAAAGTTTGCCTTGTGAGGTGTCATTTTAAAATGGCTTGATCTGCTGAATATTAATATCCTATTGGATTGTATGTGCTATCACTGAATGTGAGGTGATGAAGTTTTGCTATGTGTGTGTTAATGAAGTGTATTGTGAGGTTGAGAACACCCACAACCAGACTTTCAGGTACTACAATGGAGTATCCAAATAGGCTGAAGGGAACCCAATGATTCTCCTAATGACTCTTTCAGAGAGAGCACATGTACAATGGAGGCTGCTTGACCCATGACATAGCAAGAGATCTTTCCAGCACACTGGAAATAAAAGAGAATGAGGGGGACGCAGTGGCCCTTCTCTCTTGAAATGGAAGATTCGGGGAGCGGGGGGAGAGCAGAGCTACGTAGAGGAAAGAACACTCTGCTGTGAGTAGGTAATGACCAAAAAACCATGAATTGTTATTTTGATATTGATATTGGGGTGTGTGGTTCATGAGCCATATATCCAGTGAATATAATTGAGTTCTCCATGAATGCATAATAAGAGAATTTTTTGCAAATAATTAATGTGTTTGTTCTGGAGGTAAAAATGTCATTCACCCCATTATTCCTGTGTAGTATTAGACCAGCTTTTCAACACGGCATGAATCTAGATAGAGCACTATCAATTCAAGACCAGCAGAGAATGGGAGATCGATAAGAATTATTGCTACTACCACTAAACATGAGAAACAACTAGTGCATCAGACTTCAATATAAAAGCTTCATGTGGCTTTTTTTATTTGCCTTGTGCTGTGTGTTTGCTTTTAAAGGGAGGGGAAAGAACATGGAATTAGGTTATTTGTAGGTGAATAAAGTTAAACAACAGAAAAATCTCTCAGTGAAAGTTGCTGCTCTTATCTTTTTATTTATTTTTTGACCACTGGATCCATTATTTTCTGGCATCTTCATAAAATGAGGAATAAAACATGACATAACTAAGATGTATGGTGTGCTTTTCAGCTAAACCACAGGACTGGCAAAACATTGCCATCATTTTTCTGTCTTTTATTTGAAATCATAAAGAGTTAAGTGCAGCAGTTTGCTGTCGTTATTCTCCCCCCTTCTTGAAAAAGAAATGAAGAAAGAATGAGGCAGTTAATTTAATAGTTTGTTGGTAAAATATACTGATCTGTAACATCATTAATTGGAAGGAAAGGCAGAGAATGTTCAGGCTGCAAAAGAGGTGCACTTGGAAAATAAGATTAGTAACAAATGAAATCTCAGAGCTCAGGCTCATGACATGAGTTAAGTGGTAGATGTTTTGGGCCAGAGTGTAGAACACAGGAGGGCTAGTTGTAATAGTTCTGCCAGAACTCCTGTCTTCAAAAGATTTCATAGCATATTGTAAACGGTCATTAATAAATGTTCACTGCACTTTTGTGAGATAGGTAGATTATCCTTTCCTCATTTTAAAGATGGAGAAATTGAGGCACAGAGAGATTATTTACTTTGGAATTCTGGTCCTCAAAAGTAGGCCCCATAACTCATATTTATACCCCAAAAACCCAGCTTTAGGCATCTTATTTAACAAAAGAAGGTGGTGGTAGAAGATGCCAAAATAGGATACCTAATTATAGACACCTCATTTACAAATTTGGCCTCCAATGATTTGGTCAAATTCTCTCAGCAAGAGAGACCACAGAGAGATTTTTCCATAATCCACCAAACCTTATTCTTGCTTTAGTCCAATCAGGGGCAGGGACTCTACCCACTAGGTCTCAGGGAGAGGTCCCTCCTATTTTGGGTCAGTGAGCAGTCAGTCCTCCTGACTTTCCACCTGGCTCAGTGTCACACAGGGAATCAGCTGGATGACTAGTTTTGTGAGTACAGCAGCCCTGTGGCCAGAGCCCACTCTAACAGTACAGTCAGTGCGTCGTAGCTCCGGGGTCAGGGCTGGAAGGCAGCAAGTTTCAAGGTCTCAGGCCAATACTTAGGCTGAGCCAGCTAGGTCCTCAGCCAGGGCAGGCAGCAATAGTTCAGGTCTGAAGCATTGTTCAGCCTCATGGCCTCAGGAAAGATGTCTGGCTTATCTAGAGCAAAATGCAGGACAATCTAGCACTTTAAAGACTAACAAGATGGTTTATTAGATGATGAGCTTTCGTGGGCCAGACCCACTTCCTCAGATTTTGATCGGCTGGCCCACGAAAGCTCATCATCTAATAAACCATCTTGTTAGTCTTTAAAGTGCTAGATTGTCCTGCATTTTGCTTCAGCTACCCCAGACTAACACGGCTACATTTCTATCACTGGCTTATCTAGCAGAGAGCTCCTGGTTCTACCTTTTATAGTTCCTGTCCCGCCTCCTGACTTCTGGCATGATGGTGAGATGGGGTATGGCTCCACCCACCAGGGCTCAGGAAGAGGTGTGACAGACCGGGCCGGGTCTGGGCACCGCTGAGGGCATCAGCTCAGGGCGAACTGCTTAAAACCAGAGCTACTTACAGCCCTCGACTGGAGACCTTTCCCAAATAGGCCACAAACCAGTCATGCAGAGTGCTTTAGCTGCCAATCCGGCCAGCAGGAAGCCTCACAAGCAAAACCCCAGAGACACCTCAGCTCTCCCTGTGCCACAATCAACCCCGGTGACTTACACACAGGTGAGAGGTTATAAAACCCAATCTCACCAACTCCAGTACCTGGTCAATTTACACTTTAGAACTTATCCACAAGATCACGCTGAGCCAGTCCTTTAGGATCTAAAATCTAAAGGTTTATTAATAAAAGGTTGAAAGTAAGATTCTTAAGGAGAATACATTATATACATCAATTACCAAGTTCTTGATGCAGGTCCTTAGCAGAGATGTTACAAACTGCTAGCTTAAAAGTCTCTGGTGTACATCCTATATTGGGATGGGTCAGCAATCCTTCCCAGCTCTTTGTCCCTAGCAAGGATGCATCTGGGATCAGTAGCAAGACTGAAGACAAGATGGAGACAGCCTCATGGCACTTTTATATTCCTGGGCTGTGTCTACATTGGCAAGATTTTGCACAAAAGCAATTGTTTTTGTGCAAAATCTTGCCTCCAGTCTACATTGGCCGCGAGTATTTGCGCAAGAACACTGACGTTGTAATGTACAAAATCAGTGCTTCTTGCACAAATACTCTGATGCTCCCGCTCAGGGATAAGCCCTCTAGTGCAAGTATTCTTGCGCAAGAGGCCAGTGTAGACAGGCAACGTTAATTTCTTGCGCAAGGAAGCCCGATGGCTAAAATGACACATCTCTTGCGCAAAAGCACATGCCAGTGTAGATGCTCTCTTGCGCAAATACTTCTAACAGAAAAACTCTTCTGTTAAAAGTATTTGCGCAAAATCTTGCCAGTGTAGATGTAGCCCTGGTGTCTCCCAAGCTGGAGCTGGTCACATGATCAAGTGACCTATCTGTTTCACATGCCAGTAGCCATGAAGTACTGGCTGGTCTGCAGGCTTCCAGACGCATTCCTCAGGTGTGTATTGGCCATGCAGAGAGCCATTGTCCATGAAGCTGTGCTAGTTAGCACAGCCATTCACTGAACAATCCTCCCTTGCAATAGGCAGTTCAGGCCCATTGCTCGTCCCACAGAGACTATTTACAATACAAGAACAGAGCCCATATTCTTAACTTCACATACAAAAATTGTACAAGCACATGAGTGTCATACATAGACTCAGTAGAGCATATGCTTTCATTTCTCACCTCATATGCCCCCCTTTGTACAGAATTTGTGGCAAACACCACGCGTGGGTGCAACAGTGATTGGTCTGGTCACTAAAATCCAATAACGTGACAAGAGATTCCTCCCCTCCGGGTCAGTGGATAGCCACTCCACCTCAGTATTTTTTTAAACCATGTAATCTGCTCCCCAGATTAAATTTTGCTTAATTTCTTCCCATTGCTTCTAATCTTACTCCTTTGGACAACCAGGAATCATTTCTCTATTTTGCTGGGTATCTTTGTGGCTAGGTCTACACTACAGAGTTTTTGAGCAAAAACTCGTGGCGCATCCACACCTCAAGTGCATTTTTGCTCAAGTAAAATGAAAGAACAGGGTTTTTTTGTGGAATAGGTATTCCTCCTTCTGTGAGGAATAACTCCTTTTTGCGCAACAGCTCTTGTGCAAAAAGGTGTGTATGGATGGGGAACAGGGTTTTTTTGTGCAAAAAGAGGCAATCAAAAAAAGCACAGGTGCCCTGATGGCCATTCTGTAAATAGCAATCAGAGTTTCCTTTCGAGAGAGTGTCCATGCAGCCTGGATGCTCTCTTGCGCAAAAGCACATTGCTTTTTCAATGCATTTTCGCAGTGAGGATGCACTCTTGCACAAGAAGTTTTTGCAGAAGATCACTTCCGCAAAAAGCTTATTGCGCAACAAACCTGTAGTGTAGACATAGCCAGTATGAAATACTTGCAGACCATTATTATATCCACCTTCATCACTATTTTCTCTACCAATACTCTTTTATTTTCTTGATCTTTTTTCTTAGAAATCAGCCTTCAAGGTACTGAATCTTTGTTAGAGTTCTTATCCACAATTATTTACATCTTTCCAGTATTGAATGACCAAGACTTAAAAACCTTTAGGGTATGGCTACCCTGCCACCCTAGTTCGAACTAGGGTGGCTAATGTAGGCATTCCAACTTGCAAATGAAGCCCGGGATTTAAATATCCCAGGCTTCATTTGCATGTTCCCAGGCGGGAGCCATTTTTAAATGCCCGTAGTTCGAACTACCTGCCCGTAGCTACACGTGGCACGGACTAGATAGTTCAAATTAAAGTTCCTAATTCGAACTAGCATTAAACCCCCTTTCAGGTAGTTTGAACTACGGGTATTTAAAAATGGCGCCCGCCCGGGAACATGCAAATGAAGCCTGGGATATTTAAATCCCGGGCTTCATTTGCAAGTTGGATTGCCTACATTAGTCACCCTAGTTCGAACTAGGGTGCCAGTGTATACCTTTAGAGATGGCGATTCCATCACCTCCCTAGGTAATCCCTTCCAGTGCTTCACCACCCGCCTTAGGAAATAGTTTTTCCTAATATCCAACCTAGACCTTCCCCACTGTAAGTTGAGACCATTGCTCCTTGTTCTGTCATCTGATTGAAGTTAAGCATGTGTCAGAATGGACCATATTATAGTCTATTACCCGTCACCCATAGTCTTAAGTCTATGTCCAGTTGCTAAATGTAGTTTAGTGTTCATATTCTCTTGCTGGTACACTCTAAGCAATGTTACATATTGTTGTTAAAGGTTAGCTATTGATAGACAGTATTTGATTTACAGGGCTTCAAGCATAAATGAAAATAAAACTGTTACTTTGTACTACTTGATACCTATGTTTTTAGTGTTTAATTTCCTATGTATATAGTGTGGCAGGGCCGTTCATGTATTCTTAGACTTTTTTTTTTTTTTAGGCAAAAATTAAACAGAATGTAAAGGAAATCTGTGTGGTGTGAAATGTAAGGTTTAAAGGTTGGTTCTCAACTTTTTTCATTTGTGGACCTTTTTGGAAATTCCAAATAGAGGTGTGCATCTCCTTCAAAATCTATTGTCTGTACATATAGTTAATTCTGTTGAGTCAGTTTTCAGTCTAAATCTTTAGTGAGCCCCTTAGGGTACACTCCAGCGTTAATTCGAGTTAACTTAATTCGAAATAGTTCATTTGAATTAAGCTAATTCGAATTAAAGCATCTACACATAAAACCTATTTCGAAATAGTGGACTCTGAACCGAAGTTAAGGCTGGCCGGAACCAGTTCCAGGAAAGCATCGGGTGTGTGGGGCTGCTGCCTGAGGTTAACTGAGATCCGTGCTTAAAGGGACCCTACCCCCACCCCGGACAGACAGTTCTCAGGGTTCCCCGCTTGCTTGTCTATCTCCACGAGGGACAGCAAAGCAGTCCTGTCTTGAAGTGCCCTGAATTCCCACACTCAGGACACCACAGCACTCGGCCACTTGGAGCCAGAGCTGCCCCTGGGCACGCTGGTGCATCTAATGGGGTCATTTCCATCAGCCCAGCTGCAATTGCTGCAGGCTGCCATCTGGGGAGTGCATCGGGGGGCTGTCAGGATCCAGAAGGACCTGCGGGAAAGCGTCCACCCCCATGAGCCCTCAGAGCCATCCCAGTCCTCCCCACCAGGGGCTCGTGCCCCATTCCTCCCTCATGTCCTTCCACTTACCCCTACCTAGCTCCCCTTCCTGATGTCAAACAAAAGACACGTATGTTCAAAAATAGAAACTGGGTTTATTGAACAAAACTGGGCAGGTAGATGAATCTCTGGGAAGACTGGGAAAAGGAGGTGGGAGAGGGGAAGAGAGAGGGTGGGAGAGGGGAGGGGGAAACCTGGGAGGAGGGACCTGGAAGGGGGAAGCAAGGGGAAGAAGGGGGAGGGGAAGCTCAGGGCTCTGGGCTGGGGGTATCACCAGACCAACTTGATTTTCATGCTAACCTGCTCCTGGGTTCGCATGTGGCCTTTGGTGGCCAGGCTGGCAGCTATCCTGCCCTAGACGGCCGCATTCCTCTGTCTAGTGTAGAGATCATGGACATTGGGGGCATCCCCCCCAAACCTGAATAAGATCCATGATCTCCACCCTGGACCAGAAAGGCACTCACCTTCTCCAGCCCCTGTGAGGCTCCTGGGAGCTGACAGACTGTTCCTGTGGAGCAGTGGAGGGCTGGCTGCCAGTGGCTTGCTGGCTCATGTTTTGGGTCCACAGGGTCAGGGGCCCCGGTGGCCACTGCTGGCTCTGGGCTGGCAGGCTTGGAGCTAGCACAGGCACTGTGGCCAGGGTCTACCCCTTTAATGGCTCCGGGGCTGGGGGAGAGGAGAGTAAGTTTTCCTGGTTGTGCCCAGAGTGGCCACCAGGGCTCCCTGGGAAGGGCTGCAGGCCCCCTATTTCGAATTAAGTGTCTACATAGCACTTAATTCAAAATAGCTATGTCTAATTTGGCATTATTCCCTGTAGAATTAGGTTTACCAAATTCGAATTAAGCGCGCATTCGTGGAATGAGGTTTAACAGCTAATTCAAGTTAAGAGGTTTACTTTGAACTCCCGTTTCACTGCCATGTGTAGACACAGGCAGTTATTCCGGGCTAGTCAGTTTCCAAAATGGCGACCGCCCCGGAACATGCTAATGAAGCACGGGATATTTAAATCCCATGCTTCATTTGCAATTTCGGTCGCTCTCATTAACCTCCCTAGTTCGAACCAGAGGGCTAGTGTAGATGTACCTTACAGATTAAACTGAATGTAGTAACCATGAAAGAGGTTGATTGGAGCTGCTATAATTAATCAAACTACTGTAGACCTGATCAAACATGGTTTTATTCAGTTGATTTAATGATCCTATTGTTCAGTGTCACCTGAATCTAAGGGCATTACCATTGCAGAAGATGCTGGAAGGCCTAACTTCTGAATGAAACTTTAAGAAACAATATTCTTCCCCAAGGAAATTGCACAGAAGATGTTGACAGCGATAGATAACTACAGCAAAATAAGCATGCTAAAAATGCAGAAATGACAGGGTCATTGTTCTCCAGAAATAATAATGCCTTGCGCCTATACAGCACCTTTCATCTAATGGGCTCAAAAGCACTTAGGAAATTATGCGTAGAAAAAGTTATAATGCATCTTGTATGCATCAGGGTGGATGGGGTTAAATATTCCACAGGAATAGGCGAAGACAGATGTCTGTGAAGCATAATTGTGCAGCTGTGTATCTTTTTAAAGGTGCTGTGCTTTGAAATTTGAAATTTTAGGGGTGGAATGTTAGCATAGAAATTAATTTTTAGACATCAGTGCTATTTGGTTACAGTAATTGCTTATTATCTGCTTCCCTGGGGTTTTAAGCTCTTGGAAAAGAATATTTGCATCTCAGCTCTTGTTCAAAGAAAGGAAAAATCTTTCATAGGCTCTATTCAAGTTATCTGACGCTAAAACAATTAAATACCAAGAGGAATGGTTTAACAAAACTTTCTGAGAACACCTATCTGGTTCTTCTGAGAAGCAGCAAACTTTCATTGGCATTCGTCTATGACTAGAACTACTTGTATCTAGTTGGCTATGCGATATATCATTACATCAGACTTTTCCATACCCATCTTGGCTGGGACTTACAGGCAGCTCCAAATGATCCCACGTCTCTCTGAGGTATTAATTCACTGCCACAAAAGACAGAACAGCACTTTAAATTCTGTGAAAACTAGTGCTAGAAGAAAAACTTAAGATAGGAAGACTTTCAATAAATGTCTTACAAAACAGTGGAGTTGGGATTGGTCCTGCCTAGAGCAGGGGGCTTGATTTGATGAACTTCTGAGGTCTCTTCCAGCTCTATGGTCCTATGAGTTACTAATACTAATACAGTAGACAGCATAGATTTTCATTGTTGGGGAGCCAAGTTCAGACCAGGTTACTGTGTTTAAAAAAAACCAGACAGTTTTTTTAAAGGACAGATTTTCAACTGTTTATTATCCAGCAGATCCACCTGTAATGGTGCCTAAATGGGAGCTGAACTCTTTGAAAACCCAGCCCCATGTAACCATCAAGTCAACTTTCAGCTTAAGAGAAATGCAGGAATAGAGTTGCAGATGAAGCCTGAGAGTTATTAGGCTTCTGATCCCATTATTGAGGGTGTTCCACAAGGAGTACAGCTAGTTCAGATTAGGAAGCCTAATCCAAACTAGCTACTCCGTGCCGCGTGTAGCCGCGCGGCACGGGGTTCGAACTGTCGGCATTTAAAAATGGCGCCGGCCGGCTTCATGCAAATGAAGCCCAGGATATTCAAATCCCGAGCTTCATTTGCAACTGCGGATGACTACATTACCCCCGCTAGTTCGAACTAGAGGGGTAGTGTAGACATACCCCCTGACAGGAAGTTTTTCCTAATGTCCCACCTAAACCTCCTTTGCTGCAATTTAAGCCCATTGCTTCATGTCCTATCCTCAGAGGCCAAGGAGAACAGTTTTCCTCCCTCCTCTCTGTAACACCCTTTTAGATACCTGAAAATCGCTATCATGTCCCCTCTTAGTCTTCTCTTTTCTAAACTAAGCAAACCCAATTATTTCAGTCTTTCAGTCTTTCATAGGTCATGTTTTCTAGAACTTTAATCATGTGTGTTGCTCTTCTCTGTACCTGCTCCAAATCTTTCTTGAAATGTGGTGACCAGAACTAGGCACAGTACTCCAAGGCCTAACTTGGCTGCCTACTTTCAAGTAGGAATAAGGGATCTTCCGGAAAAGGGCTTATTTTCCGCAAGATCCTGTCTAAACTGGCGCTTTTCTCCGGCAAAACCCCGAGCCGGAAAAAAGCGGCAGCCATGTTCATGCAAATGCCACGGGGGATATTTAAATCCCCTGCGGCATTTGCATTTCTGAAGTGTCTCATTAGCATCCCTTTTATGGAAAAGGGTGCCAGTGTAGACACAGCCCATATGTCTAATTTTACACACAAGAACGATACATGCACCAAAACAAGATAACCAAATCCAGCAGATTAAGACATGAAGAGTGATAGGTGACATGAAGCAATTTTTCCCAAGCTTCTTTGAGTTATGTATATTTGTGTTCATAAGTCCGTTTCATAAAGCATGGGAGAGAGGTCCATCACAGAGCTGAAATAGTAAAAACCAGTTGGTGAAACATGTCAATAGTTCTAATGTAGAAGTCCACTGACTCTGGCTTTTCTGTGATATTTAGTGTTGCCACCTTTTCAGCCAATGCCCCTCCTTCAAAGAAATTGGAGGAAGGGAATGAGCACTCAGAAGCCACAAGAGTTACTTCTTTGCAACATATTATTATAGTAGCAGCTAGAGACCTCAACAAGGGTTCGGGCCCTCTTCTGGGTATGTCTACACTAGCCACCCTAGTTTGAACTAGGGTGGCTAATGTAGTCATTCGAACTTGCAAATGAAGCCAGGGATTAAAATATCCTGGGCTTTATTTGCATGTTCCCTGGGCGCCGCCATTTTTAAATGCCCGGTAGTTTGGACTCCCTGCCCGTGGCTACACATGGCAAGTAAAGGCCCTAATTCGGACTACCATTACTCCTCTATGGCGGAACCCAGGAACATGCAAATAAAGCCCAGGATATTTTAATCCCAGGCTTCATTTGCAAGTTCAAATGACTACATTAGCCACCCTAGTTCGAACTAGGGTGGCTAGTGTAGACATACCCTCTGTTCCCAAGCCCTGCACAAGAGACTGCCCTTGCCCCAAGGAGATGCCAATTGAAATAGACAAGACAATGGGGGAGGGAGGGGAGAGAGGGAGGAAGAAAGCCTTGCATTGTTTCAGATGCAGGACCATGGCACACAGGAGTTTAAGTCTAGAACCAGTCCTTTAAACTGGGGCCATGTCTACTTTACAGCATTTTTTAGAAAAACTCATGGAGCGTCCACACCTCAAGTGCGTTTGTGCACAAAAAATCGAAAGAACAGCGGGGTTTTTCCAGTGTAGGTATTCCTCCTTCTACTAGGAATAACTCCTTTTTGCATAAGAGCTCTTGAGCAAAAAGGTGTGTGTGTACAGGGAAGAGGGTTTTTTTGCGCAAAAAGAAGAAAGAGGAAAAAGCACAGGTGCCCTGGTGGCCATTCTGTGCATAGCAATTAGAGCTTACTTTTGAGAGCTCTCTTTCACAAAAGCGCATCGCTTTTTCGATGCACTTTTGCAGTGGGGATGCGACTTTGTGCAAGAAGTTTTTGCAGAAGATCTCTTGTGCAAGAAGCCTGCAGTCTAGACGTAGCCTATCAGAACAGCCCCCTTCCTCTCTGAACTTGCCCTAGCACCGACCTCTATTATTATTAGGCCATGTCTACACTGCCACTTTACTACACTGCAACTTTTTTGCTTGGGGATGTGAAAAATACCCCTTCGAGTAAAGCAAATTATAGTGCTGTAAAGTCCCAGTGTAAACAGGTTCCAAGTGCTGGAAGCTACACCCCTCATTTAGGTGATTTATTCAGAGAGCTGGGAGAGATGTCTCCCAGTGCTGGTGCCGTAGCTACATTTCAGCTTTAAAGTATGGCTGAACAGTGCTTCAATGATTTAAGAGTAGACTTAGCCTAAGACTGCAAGTGCTGGAGGGCACAAACCCTGTAACTTTTGGTACAACACAATGGGGTCCAGTCTTGCCGGGGCCTTTGGGTGCTACCATACCATAAATGTTATATAATCATTATTGCCATTCAGTGGATAACAGAGTGTAGAAAACAATGAAGTTTCCCCTTTTTGTCGTTAAAGGAAAGCATAGCCATAAACTGTGTTGATGTAAAACAGCCACAAATTGAGCCATTATTTCAAGTTATTTGTATCACAATTTTATTGCATTCAGAGTTATTTACTGTATGTAAATAAGCTCTACAGTTCGGAGAAATTTTACACTATAACTCAGTTATCTGAGCATTAAGAAGATAGGGAAAAATCAACCAAGCCCTTGAGCTGCAGCCAGCAAGAAAAGATTAGAAATATCATAGATTTTTTTGTTATAAGATGAGATTTATTTGAAAACAATATGCTGAGATTTGCTTTTTTCCTCCAGCAACCTGCATTGCTCTGTAAATCTGTAATTGCTATTTTCATTAAATATTGTGCTCTGATTTGAATTATTAAAAGTTAAATGGTTCAGTGTAGATTCCGAATCAATGAGAATTTCTAACCCTTTGAATAAGGGACTGTATGTGAGTTAGGATTTTTCCCTTGATGAGAGATAATGCATCTTTAGATACAGGAAACATTCACCATTTGTGCCAGATGTGTTCCTTTCACCACCACTACAGGGATCAGGAGCTGGGGGGAACTCATTGCAGGTGATGGGAACCACAGGAACTGGGGTCTAGGAGCCATGGTGAGTTCCCCATAGCTTCCCACCCCCACCACTCCTCCCCAGGCTGGGATAGTGAAGGGTATGCATATGTTCATTTTAAACAAAATGTGGTTTGGAAAGTAGATATGCATAAAGAAGCATGCTGTGGCTCACCACCCTAGGAACAGTCTAGAAAAGGCCAAGGGGAGAAGGGTGAACTCAACATGTGGAGTGGAGAAGTACAAGCATGTGACAAACAAAGCCATATATGGAAAGTTTGAATCTGATTGGTTTAGAGGTTTGTGTTATATAACTTGTTATGTAACCTGTTACGTAACTGCCATGTGCTATAAAACAGCAAGGGGAGGGGCTCCTTGCTCGAGGGGCTCTGGCGGATTTTAGTACCAGGGGCTCTCCCTTTGTGCACATTGAATAAAGTCATTTTGAATTGAATTGAATTATCGAAGACCCTTGATTCTGCCCAGCACCTGACTCTCTGGGAACCACAAAATCCCAACAGATAGGAACCCTCTCGCTAATATGCAGGACTACAAATAGCAATTTTGTGTATCAGGAGGGTCGTCTGTAAAGCAGTTTATTTGGGAAAAGGGGGGATCTCTGGAGGTACAAAGGTAAAAATAAGGTCCTTTGAAAGCTTGCTTGCCGTACTTTCTACGTGAATGTGGATTGTAGAATGATTGTCTGTGTGTTGGCTTTTCACAAGGTTTGATCTTGACCCAGTGAATTTAATGGCAAAACCCCCATTCTTTTCAATGGAAGTAGGACAGGATGCTTAATCTGTGCTTAGAGCTGGCCAAATTATCTTTTAATTTGGTGAAGAGAAGGCAAGGCTAGTGTGGAACATGGAGGTTACAAATGCTGGACTGCCTTATGATTGGATTTCTCATTCACACTTCCTCATTTATTCCATGGGTTACATACTTATTCATAAGCATGAATATAAGTAATGTTATTTAAGCTATATAGCTTCTGAGTAAGCATTTGGCTTTATTGGTTTAGACATAACAGGAAGCTATTTAAACCACATTTGCTCAACTAACAGAAATTGTCTAAACTGCATTTGCTTAACAGGAACTAGTCAGGCTGTAACTGAGGGTATGTCTACACTACCCCGCTAGTTCGAACTAGCGGGGGTAATGTAGTCATCCGCAGTTGCAAATGAAGCCCAGGATTTGAATTTCCCGGGCTTCATTTGCATGAAGCCAGCCGGCGCCATTTTTAAATGCCGGCTAGTTCGAACCCTGTGCCCCGTGCACGGAGTAGCTAGTTCGGATTAGGCTTCCTAATCCGAACTAGCTGTACTCCTCGTTCCACTTGAAAGTAGGAATAAGAGATCCTCCGGAAAAGGGCTTATTTTCCGGAGAATCACGTCTAGACTGCCGCTTCTCTCCGGCTTATCCCCAAGCCGGAAAAAAGCGGCAGCCATGTAAATGCAAATGCCGTGGGGGATATTTAAATCCCCCACGGATTTTGCTATTCCGATGTGTCTAATCTGCATCCCTTTTCCAGAAAAGGGGTGCAGTGTAGACACAGCCCAATGGTTTGGGGTGAGGGTGGCACCTGTGTTCTATGATGGGTACCATTGATCAGAACATCAGACACATCGTGGGTACATGAGGTATGGATATCAGTATAAAGTTACATTCTTGGCCATGGCCGTTTTTGTGTGAGGTTGTTACACACATAGAGGAAGGCCCTGTGTTAAGGACAGATACCCTGTTTTGCAATGGTAGAAAAACACAGAAACCCTGCTTCTTGGGGCCCAGCTCAGAGAAGCAAGCATCCTGGAGCACTGCGCCAGGCAGACAGACAGAATCCACTTACCCTGCGAGCCAACCAGGGGTTCTCAACTAGCCGACAAGGGACAGGAGCTGGCCTGGTGCCATCCTGAATTTGTAAGCAGAACAAACCCTGCCTTGGCCCCGTTGAAGTCCATGAGGGACTGTGGCTAAAATCCTAGAGATTGGGGTTCTGCCAGACCCAAAGGGGAATTGCACCACTCTCATTTGGGACACTTGATTCTCTCACCAAATATGCGTTTGCAAATGGATCACCACTCAGTGCCAGTCCCAGGAGCGGCGAGCCCATGCGGACACTGCCACTGGGAGGAGCTTTGAAGTTAGCACCGAGCCATCCAGAGTGGCAGCTGCAATTTGATTTGCATTTGCAGAATGTGCAGCCTCCCCTTGATGCCCACTGCTTGGAGATAATTGTCCACATTTCCCCCACAAACCGGGGCCAGAGTAGGAGGCCAAGAGAGATGAACGGCATCGGCTTGTAAACAGAGGAGGAACTTTAGCAGGGTCGAAGCCGGGCCACCAAAGTGGCGGTAGACGACAGAGAGAAACCGAGAGTCTGACAGAGTGGGGAGAGGAAGCAGCCCGGGGCAGTACAACACATTAGAGCCTGCGGGCTGACGTGTTTCGGCAAGGAGCCCCGTCAGCCGGACAGGACCGGAAACAGTCCCTGTCCTTAGGGTCCTGGGCTGGGGCCCGTGAGTGAGGGTGGGCCCAGGCCCCCCTCTCCCCATCGCCAACAGTCACCAGGTTTGGCTACGGGGAATTCAGGAACTGGTGTGTTCTCAGCGGGTCCAGCGCCCAGAGTGGTGAACGCCGCAGCAGGAGAGCTTGTGAGAGCCCGTGTGTAAGACCCAGAGGGAAGAACTGACCAAGCAGTGCACGGGGTATACTGGGGACTACGGCCATACGGGGCCAAGCGCCCGAGAGGCCTGGTCACAATGAGTTTAGGGTGAATTATCCCTCTGATAAATTATTAAATAAATGAGATTGTGTGCCTCAGTTTCCTTTTATACTGCACACAAGGGCTACGTCTACACTGGCATCCCTTCCGGAAAAGGGATGCTAAGTAGCATGTTGGAATAGGCAAATCCGTGGGGGATTTAAATATCCCCCGCGGCATTTGCATTAACATGGCTGCCGCTTTTTTCCAGCTTGAAAGTAGGAATAAGAAATCCTCCGGAAAAGGCTTTATTTTCCAGAGAATCACGTCTAGACTGGTGCTTTTCTCCAGCTTTTCCCCAAGCCGGAAAAAAGCGGCAGCCATGTTAATGCAAATGCCGCAGGGGATATTTAAATCCCCCGCGGATTTGCCTATTCCAAAGTCTACATTAGCTTCCCTTTTCCGGAAAGGGGTGCCAATGTAGACACAGCCAAGATGTGTTTTCAACTATCAGTCCCTGTTTGAGCACTGTTTCTAGAATGTACCCAATTGCTCATTGGGCCTCAGGAGGATAATAATAATGCTTTGAGGTGGGGCCAGAGGGCCAATAATTTGAACAGGGTCCCCCAGGTAACAGCCTCAGTCATATTTGTCCTCGGTCCAAACCTTAGGTTTGGCTTTTCCACATCTGTTGGTTCTCCAGTGAAACTTGCCAAACTCAACAAGCCTGCCACAGAAGCCACACTTCCTGGCTGTCTGTCCCTCTCCAGGCCCACAGTCGTATCCCCTCCCACATTCATCCCAGGACTCCAGGGATTTGGGCCTAAATTCTGCAGCCATGCCAGAAAGGGCGAGGGATGACTCACAGCACCCCATTCCCACTTCTCCATCTCCTCCCATCCACCTTTACCTTTCCCGAACAGGAGCCCGGGGTAGCCAGTTTCTGCTCCCCACTTCCCTTGGTCCTAGCAATACTGGGGACTCAGCACCTTACCCACTTTGGTAGCCAGAAATACAAGGGAGTCCTGATGCTACCTGGGACTGCTAGCCTACCCCTGTGGTAGTTGAAACGAAGAGAAAGATACACACTCTGCATCAAATGCTGTCACCTTTCCCTTGACCAAAGAGCAACATGTCCTCTCCCCTTCGCATCTGGCACTACCTGGGAACGTCGACAACCCATATGGCAGCCGGAAAATCAAAGGCTCCTGACACTACCTGGGCTTACTAGCCTACCCATGTGGCAGTTGACAATGGGAACACCAATGGCTGTCAGATACTGCTTGAGTTCAAATTAATCCTTTGCTATCTGCATTCTCCACCACTGAATGCTACCTATCCTTAGCATCAGCCAAGGAATAAAGCACAGACAAAGGGTGAACTGAAGCACTACTGAAGCTTGTTTATTAGTACATATTCTTAAGGGTACGGTGGTACTCACATACACATCACATTCATACTGGCAGTTTGGAGGCCACCAGCAGGTTCAGAATAGATTACTTTTGATTTCACAGGCAGCTGAAACTGACCAGATGACAGCTCCTGGAGATAAGACTGTGAGGCTATGAGAGATCCCTATGGTTCCTTTGGATCCATGGGAGATCTATTGCTTTTGGCCCAGTCCTGGGCTTGGAGTGTTGTTATAGCTTGACCAAGAGAGAGAGAGACAGAGATCCTTTCTTGCCTTAAAAAGTTATAAATGCTGGACTGCCTTATGATTGGATTTCTCATTCCCACTTCCTCATTTATTCCATGGGTTACATACATATTCATAAGCATTGTTACGCATCCGCCCCGGGGAGAGGGGAGAAAAGGGGGGGGGGTCCCCCCTTCCCTACCGGGTTGACGCCGGACGTGCTAGGTTTTCTTAATTAGGCTTTTAATTGTGCTAAGCTTGCCGCACTATGCCTATCCCGCACAACGCGGCTGTGGCCCCAATGACCACCCTTTTGGGAAAGGGTGAGAGGGAGGGGGTCCGGGCCCGCCCTCACTCCGGACCCCGACCCAGGGCCCTAAAGCCAGGACGCTCGTCCCAGCTAACAACGGGGGGGGGGGGTCTGCGAACCCTAAACTCCCCCGCTCTTGGGTTCCGCGGCCCCGCCCTGGGTCACTTCTCCCTCTCCCCCGAGTCCCTTGTCCTTCCTCGCTGGCCCCCTGGGTTTTACCTCACCCAGGGTCGCCAGTATCCCGTCCCCCGCGGCCCTTCCGGTGTCGTCGGGTCTCCCTGCTCGCCCCCCCCTTCCTGGATGGGCGGCCAGGGTTTTAAATCTCCCGCCCGACGCAGGGAGATGATGTCTCCCCCCCACGTCCTCTGTGCGCGCCGCCTGCCCCCGGCGCGGTGGTGACGTCAGGCCCCGCGCAGGGCCGGACAGATGCCGCTTTCCTGGGCGGCGCCTGCTGGCCATCCCGAACCGCGCCTCTCGGCGATCGGGGCGAGCCCGGGTTGCGGCAGGCTCCGGAAGTGGCGGGGCGGCCCCGCCACACACCTTCCCCCTCAAGTCAGGGTCTCTCCTTACCGGCCCGCCCTCCAATGTTTCATCTATTCGTGACAGGCAGTCCGCATTTCCGTTCGCGGCGCCTGCCCGGTGTGTCACCTGGAATTGGTACGGTTGCAGGCTCAGGTACCATCTTAATACTCGTGGGTTGGTCTCCTTCATCGTCTGCATCCACTGAAGTGGCGCGTGATCCGTCACCACGGTAAATTTCCCCCCTACAAGAAAATATCGCAGTGAGTCAATTGCCCATTTCAGAGCCAGGGCCTCCTTCTCTATTGTCGCATACCCCTTGTCCCGGGGGAATAACTTGCGGCTCAAATATAGGATAGGATGGCCCTCGCCCCCCTCCTCCTGTGTCAGGACAGCCCCCAATCCGGCCTCTGACGTGTCAGTCTGTAGCACAAAGGGTTTATCAAAGTTTGGTTGTGCCAGCACTGGCGCGCATACCAACCGCCTTTTTAGTTCCTGGAAGGCTGTCTCACACTCCGGTGTCCATCTTACCCGGTCAGGCTGTCCTTTTCGGGTGAGATCTGTAAGAGGGGCGGCTATTGACGCAAAATTAGATATGAATCGCCTATAATACCCTGCCAAGCCGAGAAATTGTCTTACCCTTCTTTTCGTGGTGGGCGTGGGGTATTCGCGCACGGCCTGTACTTTGTCTATCAGGGGCCTGAGCTTCCCTTTCCCCACTGTGTACCCCAGGTACGAGACCTCTGATTTCCCAAACTGACATTTTTTGGGGTTGGCTGTTAGGCCCGCCTGATTTATGGCTGCCAATATCGCTGTCAGGTGTTCCAGGTGTTCTTCCCAGGAGTTACTGAACACGATGATGTCGTTGATGTAGGCAGCGGCATAGTTCTGGTGATCCCTCAAGATGCAATTCATCAGCCTCTGAAATGTCGCGGCTGCCCCGTGTAGTCCGAACGGCATCTTCTTAAACTGGTACAATCCGAAGGGGGTAGTGAACGCCATCTTTGCTTGTGCTTCTGCTGCCAGCGGGATCTGCCAGTAGCCTTTCGTCAGGTCTAACGTTGACAGATATATGGCCCCTCCCAGGCGGTCCAGCAGTTCGTCTATCCGAGGCATGGGATAGGCGTCGAAGCGGGATATAGCGTTCACCTTTCTAAAATCTATACAAAACCTAATAGACCCGTCGGGTTTGGGCACCAAGACAATGGGGCTCCGCCACTCGCTATGGGATTCCTGTATCACTCCCCATTCTAGCATAGCTTGGAGCTCCTCTTTTACCGTACCCCACAGTTTCCGGGGGAGTGGGCGCATACCATCCCGTACCACATTACCAGGCTCCGTCCTAATTTCGTGCTGCACTAGGGTAGTTTGCCCGGGGCGGCTTGTCAGCACCTCCCTGAACCCCTTTAGGAGGCCCCGTAACTGTTCTCGCTGTGCGTGGGAGAGGTCTTCTCCGACCTGTATCCCGTCGAGCCCGACCTCAGGTTCTCCCCAGGGGCCAAACTCCATGTCGGTTGGCCGGGGTTCTACTAGGAGGGCCTCTCGGGGGTTCAATTTCTTTAATAAATTAATGTGGTAAATTTGTGTCTCTACCCGATTCCTATTTACCCGTACCTCATAGTCGACAGGCTCCACCCTCCTCAGCACTCGGAAGGGGCCCTGCCAGTGGGCTAACAGTTTCGATTCCCCACTGGGCAGTAATAAGAGGACTTGGTCCCCAGGCTCGAACTCCCGTACCTGGGCCTTCCTATCATAGTTTTCTTTCTGTCGGTCTTGTGACCTTTTCAGGTTCCCTTGGGCCCATTCCGCCAACTCATGCAGGGTTCTCTTCAACTTGCCTACGTACTGGGCTGTTCCGAGCGCGGTGGAGTTGGCGGCCTCCCAGCCTTCCCTTACCAGGTCTAGGATGCCTCGGGGCCGTCGCCCGTACAGTAACTCGAACGGTGAGTATCCCTAGGACGACTGGGGAACTTCTTGTACCGCGAACATCAATGCTGGAAGGAGTTTGTCCCACTCACGGGGGTCGTCCTGCGCAAATTTCCTCAACATCCCCTTCAGGGTACGGTTAAAACGTTCCACTAGGCCGTCGGTCTGCGGGTGGTACACCGAAGTTCGAATCTTACAGATCTGTAATGCCTTACACAAGTCCACCATCACTTTGGACGTCAAATTCGTCCCTTGGTCGGTTAGCAGTTCCTTGGGTAAGCCGACCCATGAGAACAGCTTTACCAGGGCCTCGGCTATCACGGGGGCTGTGGCCCTTTTTAGGGGTATGGCCTCCGGCCAGCGCGTCGCATAGTCCACGATAACCAAGATGAAGCTATGCCCCCACGCGGATTTATCTAGGGGCCCTACCAAGTCTAGTGCGACCCGCTCAAAGGGGGTCCCTACCACGGGGAGGGGAACTAATGGAGTCGGGGGTACCCGACTGGTGGAATTCTTCTGGCACTGTGGACAAGAGTTGCAGAAGTCCTTAATCTCCTGGTACACCCCTGGCCAGTAAAACCGTTGTAACACCCTCTGCTGGGTTTTTTCCGTCCCTAAGTGTCCTGACCACGGGTGCTCATGGGCCAGTTCTAGGACCTTCCACCGGTAAGGTCGTGGTACTAGGAGCTGCCACCGTTCCTCCCCCGGGAGCTCTCCCTCTGCTACCCGGTACAAACGGTCCCCCTTCACCCTAAAGCGCGGTCCTCTGGGTTGGCGCGCCAATCCGCCAGGCTGGGGAGTCTCCGTTGTTCGAATCTGGGCCCAGGCCGTCTGCAGGGTGGGGTCTTCCCGTTGCTGCGTAAGGAAGTCTCCCTCCTCCACCTCCAGGCGGCCTATCGCCGGGGTCCCTTCCGCTTTCTCTGGGTGCCCTGGTTCTTCCTGTTCCTCTTCCCCTTGGGCTACCAGTGTCCCGTGTTCGGCATCCCCTCCTCGCTCAGCAGGCAAGGCCTCACTCCACTGGCTTAAGAGTCTTTTTAGTCCCGGCCAATCCCGCCCCACCAGTAGTGGGTATGCCAACTTGGGGCCTACCGCCACTATACAATCCTCCTCTAACTCCCCATCCCCGATCCTTACGCGCATTGTGGGGTAGTGGTGGACATCCCCGTGGACACACCGGAGCGCTATGGTGGGGCCCTTAGCCTGTCTTGGGTATATTACGTCCCTCCGGACTATAGTCTGCCCGCACCCGGAGTCTAATATTGCCTCCACGGGGCGCCCCTCGACCCACAGTTTCCTGGTTACCTGTGCGGTGCTTGCGGCTCCCCGCCTCTGGCCAAAGGTACAGTCCATCATTGTGCAGTCCTGGCCGCATTGGTAACAAACCACCTTGGGTACACCCTCCGGTACTGGAACCCCTGGTCCGGTCTCGGTCGCTCGGTCGACTCTCGGCTCCGTGGGGGGTCGGCTCCACCGTGGTGCCAGCCTCCTTTCCGGTAGGGGCCCTAAGGGGCCTCTTCGACCCTCCCCGCTCCATAGGGGTCCGGCTAGTTTCGCCGAGGGTGGCTCACCCTTCCTGGGCTCCCGTGGCGTCCCGCCAGCAGGCTTCCCCTCTATCCCCTCCGTGGCTAAGAAGTGCTCCATCAGAGTCACGGCTTCGTCCAGGGTTTCGGGTAGATGACGACGTACCCACAGCTGCCCTTCCGTGGGAAGTATCCGAATGTACTGTTCTAAGATGACCATGTCGGCCACCTGTGTCCCTGTCTTATTTTCAGGTTCAAGCCATCGCATACCCGCCTCCTTCACCCTTTGTGCCACCGCTCGCGGTCGCTCCTGTGGGTCATATCTGGCCTCCCGGAATCTCCGTCGGTGGGTCTCTGGGGTCACTCCTAGCTGGTCGAGGACTGCTTCTTTTACTTTATAATAGCACAAGGCGTCCCGTGCCGACATCCCGCGGTAGGCCAGCTGGGCGGGCCCTGACAGGTAGGGCGCCAACAAGGTCACCCAATGTTCCTGTGGCCACCTGGCCGCGGTGGCCACCCGCTCGAATGTGACCGAGAAGGCCTCCGGGTCATCGTCCGGTCCCAATTTCGTCAATCGTATGGGCAGCCGGGCTCCGCTCTCCTCGTCTGCTCCCGGCGTTCCGGCCACGGTCCCCATGGTCGCGCCCCGTGACTCCCTTGCTGCCTGCTCCTGACATTCTTGCACCTGGTTCAGCAGTTGTTGCAGGGCCTGCATCTGCTGTTGCTGTTGCACCTTTTGCGTCTCGGTCCACCACTCTATGATCCGGTTGGGTTCCATCTCGTCTAAGATTCAAACCCCCGTTAATACCGCTTACCGTCCCCCCTAGGCCCCTATTTCGGGGCCCTGTGCCCACATTCTCCACCACGTGTTACGCACCCGCCCCGGGGAGAGGGGAGAAAAGGGGGGGGGTCCCCCCTTCCTTACCGGGTTGACGCCGGACGCGCTAGGTTTTCTTAATTAGGTTTTTAATTGTGCTAAGCTTGCCGCACTATGCCTATCCCGCACAACGCGGCTGTGGCCCCAATGACCACCCTTTTGGGAAAGGGTGAGAGGGAGGGGGTCCGGGCCCGCCCTCACTCCGGACCCCGACCCAGGGCCCTAAAGCCAGGACGCTCATCCCAGCTAACAACGGGGGGGGGGTCTGCGAACCCTAAACTCCCCTGCTCTCGGGTTCCGCGGCCCCGCCCTGGGTCACTTCTCCCTCTTTCCCAAGTCCATTGTCCTTCCTCGCTGGCCCCCTGGGTTTTACCTCACCCAGGGTCGCCAGTATCCCGTCCCCCGCGGCCCTTCCGGTGTCGTCGGGTCTCCCTGCTCGCCCCCCCCCCTTTCTGGACGGGCGGCCAGGGTTTTAAATCTCCCACCCGACGCAGGGAGATGACGTCTCCCCCCCACGTCCTCTGTGCGCGCCGCCTGCCCCCGGCGCGGTGGTGACGTCAGGCCCCGCGCAGGGCCGGACAGACGCCGCTTTCCCGGGCGGCGCCTGCTGGCCGTCCCGAACCGCGCCTCTCGGCGATCGGGGTGAGCCTGTGTTGCGGCCGGCTCCGGGAGTGGCGGGGCGGCCCCATCACAAGCATGAATATAATTAATTTTATTTAAGCAATGTAGCTTCTGAGTAAGCGTTTGGCCTTATTGGCAGTGACATAACAGGAAGCTACTTAAACCACATTTGCTCAACTAACAGAAATTGTCTAAACCACATTTGCATAACCAGAACTAGTCAAGCTGTAACTGAGAGAGCTAGAAATACAAGAGAAGCGGGGAGGAACAGGAGTTTGTGTCCAGCAGCTATATTCCAATGGTTGTGTGTGACTGGCTGGCTACACTGACTGGTAAGCAAAATGACTTGAAGATTTTGCCAGCAGTTTTCCTGAACTGTAACCATCAGGTGTGATAATGTGAAACTATTGCCATTAGGCAGCACTGCTGGCTGTCAGCAGGCAGCCACATGTATGCACACACCCCGATATCCAAAATAAAGGAAATGACCAAACAAAACATCCCTGAAAGCTAGCTGAAGTTCACATTCATTGTTTTTGTAATCCTCTATTCTGAAGTGTCAGAGGAAGGAGCTCTCTGTTCCCTTGGTTGGTGGAAAGGCAAGAATGGTTCTAGAGAGCTTTATTTACATATGTTACATACCCAAAATTCCACTGGTTCTCCTCCTTCTAGTGTTATTTTATATGAGGTCAGCTCTTTGAGTCTTTCTTCTCCATTCTAGTCTGTCTTGAAGTAGTTCCTCAGAAACACCAAGTTAATCTAATCCTGTTATATAACATCCATCCAAGTAGTTTTGGTCTTCCTACTCTTCTCTTACCTTCCACTTGTAACGTTAATGTTCTGTTTCCTATACATTCTTCTAATCTTCTTTTCACATGCCCAAACCATCTGAGTCCGATTCTCTCAACTTTTCTATAATTGGTACGACCTTCACACTTTCCCTAATTCATTCATTCATTCCAAATTTGGTTTATCCTTGTAATGCCAAGCATTCATCTTAATATTTTCATTTCCATTTATTCAAGATCTGTTCCCGCCTCTTCATCAGTTCCCAGCATTCAGGTCAAGTGCAAATTTAATTACCACCTTGTAGATCATAGGGTTCGATTTGATAGGAATTCTCTATTGCAGATGAATGCACTCACATCTCTCCATTTAGTACATGACTTTCCTGTTCTGCTTATAAATTAATCGCTGAGTTCACTGTTATCCTGTATTATCAAACCTAAATATGTAAACTTGTGTACCTTTCGGTAGTGGTTAGTCCTCCCAGATATCCTCCTGAAAGGTATCATCAACTCTACAGGCCCTATAGTTCTGTTGATTTTCATGAACCTTCATCTCTCTAAGCCTATGTCTACACTACAAACCTTACAGTGTCACAGCTGTACCACTGCAGCTGCACTGCTATAAACTTTCCTGTGTAGCTGCTCTAAGCTAACAAGAGAGAGCTCTTCTATCAGCATAATTGTGCCAGCCCCAATAAGTGGTGGCAGCTAGGTCAGTGGGACAACATCTCCTGCTCACATAGTGCCATCCAAATTGTTACTTCTGTCAGTGAAACTAATGTCACTCGGTGTGTGTGTTGGGGGGGGGGGGAGTTTCACATATCTGACCAGCAAAAGTTTTACTGAGAAAAGTGCTAGCATGGATTTAGCCCAAATCTTCTTCCCCTTCCTCTTTGCTCTCCTCTATGCCCAGTGAGCATGACATCATCTGCAAAAAACATGTATTAGGATGCCACCCTCAATATTTTCTGTCAATGCATCAAGCACCAATGTGAACACAAAGTGAACCAGTGCCAAGCTGTCAGGCAGCAGTTGCTTCCTGGAGCTGCTGCCTTAGGCTATCTGAGACGCATGCTTAAAGGGACTCCCCAGTCAGCTGTTTCTCGGCTTCTGCTGCTTGCTTGCCTACCTCTCTGAGGGACAGCAAAGAATGTCCTCTGTGTGCTTTGGTTGCCCTGCTTCAGGACACCACAGCATTCCTTACCAGAGAGTCAGAGCTGCCTCTGGACATGCAATGGCCCCACACAGCCATACTGCAGTTTCTGCAGGCTGCCTTCCTGGCCATGCATGAGCTCAACACTGAGCTCATCATTGAGAACCTCTGCCTGTGTGTGGGAGCGATGCCCTTGCAACTGCATCCCAGCGTGGAGAGACACTGCTGGCGGCTGGACACCAGTTCTGACTGGTGGGACCAGCTAATGATGGAGCGGTGGGACAACCAGCAGTGGCTCCAAAACTTCCGCATGAGGAAGGAGACATTCCTGCAGCTGTGTGCCTGGCTCGCCCCTGCCATCACACTATGGGACACCAGATGTGACCTGCCATTCCCCTGGAGAAACGAGTTGCCATTGCCACTGAAAGCTCTCCACGCCGGACAGTTACCGGTCCATGGGCAACCAGTTCAGCATGGGGAAGTCGACCATTGGGGCCCTTCTCATGCAGGTATGGTGCTCTTAGGCTGCAATCTCTGGGGGGTGGAGAGTACTGGAAAGGAAAACCCTAGGGAATGGGCGGGGGAGGTTGGGAGTGGGGAGGGTGAGCTGGGAGTGGGGGGGAAGCCCCATCCCCGGGGGATTCTGCAGTCCTGCCTTCACACAGCCTTGCACAGGGGGGCAGGCTTCATAAGGGGTGGCTCCTGGAGTGTTTGTGGGGGAAAAAGGGGAGGACCCAGGGATCCCCCAAGGGCTCAGGCACCCTCTTTGATTCTCTGTTTTGTTTCTTTGTTTGTCTCCTTCTGCAGGTGGTGAGGGCCATTAACACCGTCCTGCTGCGCCGGGTCATCCACCTGGGCTACCTGGACCCCATCGTCACCAGATTTGCCACCCTGGGCTTTCCCAACTGCAAGGAGGCTATTGATGGAGCACACATTCCCATGCAGGCCCCCAACCACCATGCAGCACAGTACATAAACAGGAAGGGATACTTCTCGATGGTCCTACAGGCCCTGGTTGACCACCGGGGCCAGTTTACAGACATCTTTGTAGGTTGGTTGGGGAAGGCACACGACACTCACATCTTCCACAACTCCAGCCTCTACCACAAGCTGGAGGCCAGTACTTTCTTCCCCGAGTGCAACATCAGGGTCTGGGATGTTGAAATGCCACTGTGCATTGTGGGGACATAGCCTACACCCTCATGCCATGGCTGATGAAGCAATACAGTGGACACCTGGATCCCAGCAAGGACCGGTTCAATGGCCACTTGGGCCGAATATACTTCTTCAGCTGCTTGAAGGTGAGGTTCAGGTGCCTCCTGACCCACCTAGATGTGGGGGAGCAGAACATTCTCCAGGTGATATCTGCTTGTTGTGTGCTCCACAACATAGCGGAGAGGAAAGGGGAGGCCTTCCTTCTGGGAAGGAGGGTTAGAGGCCGACTAGGAGGGACAGGACTTTGAGCAGCCACGCACAGCTGCCATCTGGCAGGCCCATCAGCTGGGGATGAGCATCTGGGAGGCCCCGAGGGAGAGTTTTTCTCAGACCTCAGTAACTCTCTCCAGGGCCTCCCCACTAGGGGCCTGTGCCTTGCCTCTCTCTGCCGTTCTCACAACAACCCCTCCCTTCCCCCCTCTACCCATCTTCCCTGAAGCCAAAATCAAAACCACTGTTTGGTTTTGAAAAAAGAACTGTTTGCTTATTTATTTGGGGTAGAAGTAACTGGAGAAGAGGGAGCTGAGAACCTGGAAATAGGGAAAGGAGTAGGGAACCTTGGAGGGGAAGAGTGCAGAGAAACTTGGAGGGGGGAGGAGAGGCTCAGGGCTGGGGCTGAGAGTGATGCATGGATCAGGGTCTGGCATGGGATGGGGAGTGGGGTCAGGTATGGGAGGGAGAGCACGGACTGGGGCAGGGGCTAAGGCAGGAGCAGGTCTCGGTGCTGGGTAGGTCAGGAGCTCCTAGATGGTAGCACACATGTTGCGTCCCTGCAGCAGCAGCTCAGTCCACATCTGGGCAAGCCACTGAGCATTGTCATGGACCTTCTGGGCCTGCGTTTGCTGCATGTCCCACAGGATGGAGACATGCTCCCTCATGAGGTCCTCCTGGACCCTCCAGTGCCTTCAGCTCCCCTGGGGTTGGGTGGTTGGCTCACCTGGTGTCAATCATGCCACAGTCACAGCTGCTCTGGCTGGGGAGAATAGAGGTGGTCAGTCATCCCTAGAGACACTGTCCCTGAGGCCTTGCCCACATCTGTGAGCTGAAAGCAACAGTTCCTGGGTGAGAGGAAGGTGGTGTCCCAGGAGCAAGGCCATGTGTGGCCTGGACAGTGGGCCCTGCCTTACAGGGGCCCAGAGGCCCCCAGGGGACCATGCTCCTCACTCCCATCCCCATCCCACAGACAAGCAGGCAATGGAAATGTCCGGCCACACTGGGATCCCATAGCCGGGAGAGGGACCTGGAGCAGCCTGGGCTTCCATCGGTGCTACACACACACCTGTGCCTGGCAGCACTGTCCCCGGGAGCGGGTGGTGCCTTGAGCATTCAGGCCTGCACTCCAGAGTCTGTGTGCATGTGTGTGTGTGTCCTTATCCCCAGCCTCCTTCCAGCAGTAGCTCATGGTGGGAAGGCGTGCCCTGCCCCCCACGCCGGGGTCAGAAGTGTAGGTGGTGTCCCCAGAACCTGTGAGCTTCCTGGGGCTGTGTGGCACAGACTGCATGGACAGCAGCGTGATAGGCAGGCTGAGAAGGCCAAGCGATGATCGCACCACAGCCCCTCAGTGCCTGTGTGAGAAACCCCACCCTGTCTGTGTGAGAAAACTAAGAGCACTCTCCTGATGATCCCTCCCTGGCCTCAGAGGCTGCCTTGGAGACATCCAGGCCATGGGGCCCCCGTCTCCAATGTGAGCGTGGTCAGTGCTTGCTGTTTACTCCTGCTCCTTATCGTAGGCTGGGACCCCAGGTGGGCAACAATGGGCTTCTCCAGCCACAAGTCCACCAGCAGGGGTGGAGAATGGGTTGCACCACCTCTCAGAATGTGGTGCAGGTCATCAAAATAGGTGAGCTGTGCTCCCTCTCCCTGGCCTAGGCCTGCCGCAGCTCTTTAACTTTGCTGCAGACCTGCTTCAGGGTCCTATTGTGGCCCTTGGTGGTTAGGCTGTCGGCCATCCAACCATAGATGTCAGCATTGCACTGTCTGGAGCACAGATCCTGGAGGTTCCCCTTGTCGACCCACACCTCGATGAGAGCCAGGATCTCTGCCCTAGACCAGGATGGCACATGCCTTTTGTGGCTCCTGGCAGGCTCTTGGGAGCCCTGTATGTGTTCCCTAGGATGGGCAGGGAGTTCTTGGGGGGCTTGGGACTCGGCCATGGTGCCCAGACATCAGGCATTGGCAGGCTGCACTGTGGTTGGAGGCTCTGAACACCAGCTTTCTGTCACAAGCCCTGTCCCATGTGTCTGCAGCTTTAAGAGCTGCTGGGGAACAGGAACTATAGAGTTGTGAGGAGTGGGGACAGAGTGGCCAGCAGGGCACCTGTGGGATTTCTTGGAGGCCTCTTTTTTTTAAAAAAACCTCCCCATTGCTGTTTGTGGTAGTAGGGGCAGGAGTGGGGTCCTGCCCCGGAGTGAGAGCTGTGCTCCTTGGCCCTGGCATACCCCTGCCACAGCTCCTTCACCTTGCTATGGACCTGCTCCAGAGTTCAGTGGTGGCCGCTCATGGCCTGGCTGTTGGCTGGAGTGGAGATCCTGGAGTGTCTGCTGCTCACCCCATACCTTCAGGAAGGCCAGGATCTCCGCCCCAGACCAGGACAGCCCACACCTTTTCCTCCCCTGGAAGGCTCCTGGGGGACCTGGGCATACTCCCTGGGAGGGCCAGTGAGCTCTTTGGGGGTTGTGGCTGGGACGTTGGTGCCCAGACGTCAGGAACTGGCAGCAGCGTGGTGACTTGCAGCTCCCAGAGCTGCCACAAGGCCTGTCCCGGGTGTCTGCAGCTTTAAGAGCTGCTGGGAGACAGGAACTGTAGAGTTGTGATGAGTGTGAACAGAGTGGCTAGCAGAGCACCTGTGTTATTTCCTGGAGGCCTCTTTTTTTGAAATAACTCCCTCTTCTGCATCCACACATGCCTTATTCCTCGTAGAATGAGGTTTACCACGGTTGGAAAAAGCCCTCTGTTATTTTGACGTTTTGTTGAAATAATGCAATCACAGTGTGGTGTTGTTTTTCTGGAATAACGGACATTATTCCGGAAAAACACTGCTGTGTAGATAGATGTACCCTAAGGAGTGACATGTTATCTTTTAGTTGAGTCAGAAAAACCTAGGAACCCTATCCAGTAATGGTCCTTCAAATCTCTTATCACTTAATTTTTTTAGGGGAGTGGGCAGGAGGGCATGTGTTAATTCCTGAGTTCAGGTTAAATTCTAGCTTGGGTCATTATATTTTACCCCTGCAGATTTGACTGCCTTGAGGTACATCTTATCAAAACTCCCTCCTTTCCTGTCTCCAAGCATTTTGTAACATTGCTGTGCCCAGCTGACTGGCTGGTGTTCTGCAGCTAGTGAATGACTCTGGGATCCCCTGGGGCAAAGGCATTGTAAATGGCAGCCTCCCGTAGTAAGGCTACCAGATGACTAAAGGTCTGCATTCAGCTGGGGCCCTCTAAGTTCTCAACAAGGAGGCAAACACTGGCCCTTGTAAGCTAGCAGAGCGAATGTGCTCTGAAAAAATAGCCACAAAATAAAAAGAATCCACTGAAGCTGCTGAATTTGCAGCATGTTTTACAACACCCATGGTGAAAGCAGAGAGATAATAAATCTGGAAGCTAGTGGCCACAGCAAACAAATTGCATTTCTCCTCTGAATGGCTTCCCTTCTAACCACCCCCCGCCAGATCAGCAGCAATTACTAGAAACCTTGGAGGAATATAGCAAGCTTTATGCTGCTTCGGTAACGAAGTTCTTTCACAAGACTAATTTATTCCACATCTGCAAGGTGCTGATTCATTAGCGTGCATTACATGGGGGCCTCATCGTGACAGCCAGCAAAACACACTGAGAAAAGCCTCAGACAGTCTCCATTCGAGTTTATTTATTTTCCATGCAATTAAGGGTTTAGGACATTGGATTTAGAAAACAGTTGTCCACCTTAACGTCACTGGCCCTTAGGAGCAGGGGAAGGAAAGCAGAGATAAAAGTATTTGGGGAAAATGGGAATTTAAACACACATCTCCCAAGAGTATCAAACTGAGGATGGGTTGCAACTCAGTACCCATCTAGGTGCCACACCAGGCTTGCTGACAGGGGGGTAAAGGCAGCAAATGCCCATGGGCCTGGCGATTCAAAGGGGTCCAGAGCTCCAGCTGCTGCCACTGCAACAGTGGACAGCGCCCCGGCCCCTTTAAAGAGCCATCAGAGCACCGTGCTGCACCAGACCACAGCTCTGAGGCCTGGAGGGACACGTGCTGTGCTCTGAGTGGAGGGGAGGGCTCATTGCCCTGGCCCCACCCTTCCACTTGAGGGCCCAGAACAGCCCCCCCCATACACATCTTGCCCAGGGGCCCATGGTGTCTGTCAGCCCCATGGGCCACATGAACACATAACATAATATTGGTACGTAATATTGGATCTCTATGCGTCCCTTGTCCTCAGGTTTTGCCTTAACTCTGCTGTAAATCCCCTTTTTGTGCTGCTGGGCAGTCCAAGCAGAACTTACAATGGGCTAAGGACCTAACTCTTGGTCTCTAAATGCTTTTTCTGAAAGGCTTACATTCCAAACGGAGTTCAGTCAATCCTCAGGACATCCCGGGGTGCAGTGAAGAACCCATGCCTGTACATCATATATATAGTAGCCCAGTGTCTGTGAGTCTGTAACGTCGAAATGCTGGCTGTTCCCTCTGGGCGGCGCTGTTGCCTGAAATGCTGGCTGTTCCCTCTGGGCGGCGCTGTTGCCTGCAATGCTGGCTGTTCCCTCTGGGTGGCCCATGCTGCATGGGGAGTGCGGGACCCAAACGGCCGCTTGCGCCACTTGCTCCCCCACGGTGGCCCGGCTGAGTGGCGCAGAAGTCAGCCGAGTGCCACGGTGGGAGGCGAAAGAAGACGGGGTGGTGACGTGTGGTGTGACAGCAGCTCCAGGCACCGCTCCCTGGCCGTGATGTCACCACCCCACCCCCTTCGCCTCCCGCCATGGCACTCGGCTGACTTCTGCGCCACTCAGCCAGGCCGCCGCGTGGGAGCAAGTGGCGCAAGCGACCGTTTGGGCTCCACGCCCCCCATGCAGCACGGGGAGTGCGGAGCCCAAGCAGCCATTTGGGCTCCGCAGTCCCCCAAGTGAGAGGCGGGAGGGCGGGGAGAAGTGAAAGAGAGAGACAGAGAGAGAGGCAAGAGGCTGAGGAGAGCTGAGAGAGAGATGGGGAGGCAGTAGGAGGAGGAGAGAGAGAGAGACAGAGGGAGAGACCAGAGGCTCAGGAGAGAAGACTGACGAGGAGGAGAGACCTGAAAATCCCGTTTTATGACGGGCTAATTGGCTAGTATGTAATACTATCTCATTAAGAGACGAGGTACCAGGAGATGGTGCTCAGGAATTGATCCTGGTTTTGTAGACCCACTGAAACTTCTGAGCATGGGCACTGCAGGTGGTTTTTTTTTATGCAGCTCTTTACACTGAAGAAAGAAAGACTGTGCTGCCTGTAGAGGAATGGAATCCCATACTTAAATGGTGCATCGATTATTTGAACATGATGCTTGACTATGGATCCATCTCCACCAATGACTATTGTATTTTAACAACATTTGCTTCTGCTGCCAGTTAGCACACTGAAATTCAGTCCCTCGGAAGCAAGCACAATTTCTAGACTTGTTTTTTTGCCCCAGGTGTTAACAGCACTGGAAACTCTGCGGCTGTGTCTACACTAGCATGAATTTCCGGAAATGCGTAAAACAGAATAGTTTTCATTATAAGTATTTCCGGAAAAAGAGCATCTAAATTGGCAGGCAGCTTTTCCGGAAAAGCCCTTTTTCCAGAAAAGCATCTGTGGCCAATGTAGACGCGCTTTTCCGGAAAAGAGCCCCGATCGTCATTTTTGCGATCGGGGCTTTTTTCCGGAAAAGACTACTGTGCTGTCTACACTGGCCCTTTTCCGGAACAGTGTTCCGGAATAAGGGCTTATGCCTGAGCAGGAGCAGCGTAGCTTTTCCGGAATAGCGGCTGATTTTGTACAGTAGAGCGTCGTTGCTTTTCCGGAAATTCAAGGGCCAGTGTAAACAGCTCGCAGCTTATTCCGGAAAAGCAGCTGATTTTCCGGAATAAGTGGCCCAGTGTAGACACAGCCAGCATGATTAAGGTCCTGCACAAATTATGATGTCACAGATTGCATGGAAATCATGATATTAGCCCAAAAGCAAAAAGGCAGAAGCAGACATCCCCTCAGCCAACTCACTGTTGAGGTGGCAGCTGCATGTGAGGGGTTATCTGGTCAGTCCCATCCTAAGGAGAGCAGGGAGGAGCCAGGCCAGTCCTACTCTAGGAGCGGGATGGAAGGGCGTGGCCGGGAAGAGGCACCAGTTGTCTGACCTAACCCATTTTAGGGCAGCAATAGGGGCCGAGATCACTCCACACTCAGGTCTAAATCTGGCCACCCCTGCTGCATTCTGCTACAAAGACCTTTTACATCTGCACTTGAAAAGGAATCTGAACTGTCATTCATGTTAAAATTCGACACTTTCCAAAAAGGACTCAACAAACATTTGAACTATCTCACCCATTACCAAGATAGTTTCCCCAATTATCACCTCTAATACCATTAACTCACAAACATCCCACTCTCCCTACTTCTAATATCATCAATTCACAGACCCTTACCTTCCTTCCTCCCGCTTCCCACCCCCCCCCCCCGCATCCCCCTCCTGTTCTGCAATGTGATTTGTCCTTTTCATATTTGTTCATTTTTTTTAATTGTAACCTTTGGTATATATGGTTGTGACTACTTTCTTCCACTATTTGATCTGAGGAAGTGGGTCTGGCCCACGAAAGCTCATCATCTAATAAACCATCTTGTTAGTCTTTAAAGTGCTACATTGTCCTGCATTTTGCTTCAGCTACCCCAGACTAACACGGCTACATTTCTATCACTATTCCACGGTGTTAGATTCCTACTACAGTAATAACTCAAAGGAGAATGATAATGGGGCATAGATCCCATCACCTGAGCCACGTTAGGTGTCTTATCATAGGGTCAAATTTTCAAAATAGCCAAAGGCAGATTTTCAGGTGCACAGGATCAATTTAGGCATCAAAATAAGGGACAGCTTTTCACAAAAGTTCCAGGGAATGGCTCTGTGACCCAAAGCAGACATGGCAAATAAACTAGTGAATCAAACATTCAGAAGTCTAACAAACTGGTTTACACTGCAGTACGCTAATTATCCCAATTATCTTGACAGCCTTTTGGTCCAGTGCCAGCTTTTTAGCTTGTTCCTTGATCCTTGCTTAATGATGGATCACTCCTGCAGTTAACTTTTATATTTATGACCCTGCCGTCATATTCTGTGGGCCTATTAAATGTTATGTGCTGTAAAACTGTTTATGATTAATAATGACCCCTTGCTACCTTGACTACAGTGTTCCATTGTAAATCCTATGTTCAGTTCCCTCTAGCTACATGTTTTCCTTTCCCCCTTTAGATACAGGCCACAAACAGTAAGTAGATGCAGCTGATTCCCTATAGGTACGTCTACACTTGCTCCCTAGTTCGAGCTAGGAATGCAAATGTAGGCAACCAAAATTGCTAATGAAGGCGTGATCTAAATATCCCGCATTTCATTAGCATGATCTCACTGGCGCTTTACTCCACTCGAAAGCGAAAGTGCAAGCTGGGACGCGTTAGTTTGAATGAAACCCCTTGGTTCGAACTAATGTTACTCCTCAAAATGGCTTTCACTTTCAAATCAGCTGTTGAGCGGAAGAACGTGCCAGCTAGATCATGTTAATGAAGTGCGGGATGTTTAAATCCCGGTTTCATTACAATTTCAGTCGCCTACATTTGTGTCCCTAGTTCAAAGTAGGGTGCAAGTATAGACATACCCTAAGGCAGGTCATGGACTAACATCAAATGAAACAAGCAGTCTTTGTGAAGCAGAGTGTGGGTTGGGAAGGAGGAGAAGGGGTAGGAGGAGAACTACATTAAAAATAGTAAGAATATCAAAAATGACTTGTATATCTGGGTGGGAGTCAATACCAGGGCATATCTATACTAGGAAATTATTTTGAAATAACTGGCTTTGAAATAACAACTCCCAAAATAACTATTTGAAGTAGTGTGTTCATGCTACAGGGAAGCTTCAAAATTAGCCTGAGGCAGGCTCCCTTAATGTGGACATGCTACCTTGACTTATAGCCCCAGGAAGCACTGGGGAGTAATTACTCTGAATGACTCTGGGGAGTAGTTATTTTGAAATAGCAGCAGTGGAGCATCCACACTATTTTGAAATAAGTGTTATTCCTTGTGGAAGGCAGGAGTTTTCGAAAAAACGGGCTTAGTAGTATGGACACTTGACTTGTTATTTTGAAATAAGGAGAGTTATTTTAAAATAACTCCTTATTGTATACCAGGGCCCTGGGATCTAACTTTAAAGGAGCCTGACTTTCTGAAACTCACCCTCTGAATATCAGGCCTCCGCAGAGTGCCTCAAATTGGGCACCCAAAAACTGAGCCATCTGAAATCACTGGGCACTTTTGAAAAATCTTAAGACTGTATCTCAAGGTTTCTTTTCATTTAGTTTTTGTTTATCCCTGGACATGGCTAGAACCTGCTCTTCCTTTATGTAGAACAGCTACTAGCAATGTTGGGTGAATTTTAAAATCTTTGGTGGTGTAGATGAGTATGAATGTTTATGTTAGGAAAGGCCCATCCTGGTGATGATTTGGAATTTATGAAAAGTTTTAGATTACAAAAAAAAAAAAAAAAATGTGTGCAGCAAAACAGTATTTGTTCTTGTTTATCTTTATTTCCTTTCCAGCAAAAGGCATTGTTTTATAAAGGAAATATAATTTTAAAACCTGTGTATTTCCATGTGCTTTGCAAACGCTGTAAAATCTTGTTTGGGATTTATTCCTGAATCCCAGGCAAATCTTTCTCTCTCTCTGGGTATGTCTACACTACCACCCTAGTTCGAACTAGGGTGGTTAATGTAGGCAATTGAAGTTGCAAATGAAGCTCGGGATTTGAATTTCCCAGGCTTCATTTGCATATTGCCGGGCGCCGCCATTTTTAAAGCCCCGCTAGTTCGGACTCTGTGCCGCGGCTACACACGGCACGGAGTAGGTAGTTCGGATTAGGCTTACTATTCCGAACTACCGGTACATCTCGTTCCATGAGGCGTACAGATAGTTCGGAATAGGAAGCCTAATCCGAACTATCTAGTTCGTGCCGCGTGTAGCCGCGGGCACAGAGTCCGAACTAGCGGACATTTAAAAATGGCGGCGCCCGGCAACATGCAAATGAAGCCCTGGAAATTCAAATCCCGGGCTTCATTTGCAACTTCGGTTGCCTACATTAACCACCCTAGTTCGAACTAGGGTGGTAGTGTAGACATACCCTTAGAGTCTAGTTGACTAATCAACTAAGCGATAGCAGGAGCTTATCGATTAGCACTACGGACTATTTGCTACCCTGCAGTTGCTGCTCTGCATTGTAAAGGCCAGGGAAGCAGGCTCACAAAGCCATTAGCTCAGCCCTTGCTCCGGCTCTTTTCATTCATCAGACCACAACACACACACGCAGAGCTAAGGTTGCCAGATGGTTTAACAAAAAATACCGAAACCCCCTTCCCTAAAAAAAACCCACTGGGGAAAAAATTCTGTTGAGGGCGGGGAAAAGAGAGAGACCAAAGTTGTTGAGAAAATAAAAAAGGACCCCAAGTGTTATTAAGCAAATAAATAAATACATAAATAAATACAAATAAAACAGCATGAAAACAGCATGGCCCCTTTAAGTGCGTGCAGAGTCAGAATAGGGATAGAAAGAGGGGAGAGGATGAGCACTAAGAACCAGGGAAGGCATCACTTCTCCTTGCTTCAGGTCTTTAGGCTTTTTGCTGGTGACCATCTTGTTTTCTTGGTTGAGCCAGAAGGCAGCTTCCCTGTGGAACCAGGTAAGCAAGGGGGGGGGGGGAGAAGTTGCTGAGTGTGTCGTAGGGTTGCCAGGTGTCCTGTATTTTCGCCTCCTGGCAAGGAAAAAAAATAGAAAATACCGAACATTTTAGGTGTCCGGTATTTTCTGTTTTTTTTTTTACCAAACAGGAGGCAAAAATACCAGACTGTCTGGGTCAATACTGGACACCTCGCAACTCTACAACGAACTGCCACTCTGCATTGTAAAGCCCAGGGAGGCTGGTTCGTGAAGGCGCTAGCCACTAGCTCAGTCCCTTCTCCGTGGGTCTCTTCATTCATCAGACCTCACACACACACAGCTCACATACACATACACACACACACACAGCCCAGGGGAGCTGGCGCACGAAGACATCACACCGGACAGGGGGTTTGCTGAAAGAAAAGAGACTCATGGAGCAGGGGCAGAGCTAGCACCTTTGCTCACCAGTTTCCCTGGGCTTTACAATGCAGAGCGGCAGCTGGGGAGGTTTGGCTGTGAACCAGCGAAAGCCAAACTGAACGCTGCAACTGCCTATCCTTGGCGACTAGTCGACAGAAAAATCTATCAACGATTTGATTAGGGAAGTAATAGCATTTTAACATCCCTACTCCCATGACAGTTCCATTCTCACACTTCCTCTGAGGCTTGGTCACATTTGAAAAGACCTTCATTTGGAACAGTGCAGGTCAGGGACACATCCACCCTCTGGGTAACCCAGCAGTGACCAGTGCTACCCCAGGCCAGCCCAAGCCTTTCCCTCACATTACCCCCTACACACATCACACCAACCACCTGCCCTATGCTCCCCCACACTCTCAGCTGCCTGCCCTAACTCTTGCACCCCTCCACATACCCCCCTGTCCTGAGCTACCTACACCCCAGCCCTCTGCCCTGAGCCCCACACACACCTCAACCCCTGTCCTAAGCCTCCGCCCCCCCCCCCCCCACATTTCTTTCAAGTACTGTCATAGCAGAAACCCCCCTGTACTGAGCCCTGCCCCAGGGGGTTACGATACGACAGTACCTGTAAGAAATTTAATTGGCAGCCTCTAAGATGGACTCTGACAATGAAGGGGGAGAATACTTTCTAACCCAGCTTAGCCCACGTGCTGTACTGGATACATTCTTTTCTCTTATTTCTTAGACAAGATGGGATGAGGCAAGCATACAAAAGACAGAGGAAAGGTGTCAATTGGGGCGTGAGCCCCAAGGTGACCTAGTGAACTGTGCAGGAGGACCAGTGAAATTTACCCCAAGTTGCAGGAGCAGAAGTGCCTGGAGCTATAAGGCAGGTAAAGACTAACTGATGTGGAGTTACAAGGAAACACACTGACCTATGAGAAAATAATCCAAAGCAGAGGCGCTGTTTCAGGTTTTGGTGTGGGGGGGGGGGAGGGGGGAGGAGGCAGGCCTTGAATCATTATTCCAGTAGCTACTTAGGCCCTTGAAAACTCTTTTTTTTTTTTGGCAGATAATTTAGCAGTTGCCTGACAGGAGCCTATATTCCTAATTCCTATATAAAAGAAAGACAAATAGACAATTAGATCCATTCAGCATAGCATGTTCTGACAGCTTGTGACAAGCCATTTAGAGGACACTGTTAAGTTTAAAATTGTAATGTATAGTCTTTCTTTGTTATTAACTGTGCAGAAAGAAACCCCATCAGGACTCCCAGGTTCAATCTCAGCTCTGGGAAGGGAGTGAGGTCTAGTGGGTTACACAGGAGCACATACATCTGGATTCTATGCAAGAACATTCGCATGACCACACTGGGTCAGACAAGCCCAGTATCCTGGCTTTTAACAGAGGCCAATGCCAGGTGCTTCAGAGGGAATGAACACAAGATGCAATCATCAAGTGATCCATCCCTTGTTGCCCATTTCCAGTTTCTGGCAAACAGAGGCAAAGGAAATGCAGAATATGGTGTTGGACCCTGACTATTAGCCATGGAGGGACCAAGTTCTTTTTTGAGCCTTGTTAAAATCTTGGGCTTTACAACACCATTTGGTGAAGAGTTCCACGGGTTCTGCAGAAATACTTCCACTTGTTTGTTTTAAATCTGCTGCCTGTTAATTTCAGTGACTCCTAGCTCTTGGGTTATTTGAAGGAGTAAATAACATTCCTTATTCAATTTTTCTACGTCATTCATGATTTTATAGACCTCTATCTTACCTCCCCCCCCTCATCTCTCTTCCCAGCTGAGACGTCCCAGTCTTTTTAATCTCTCCTCATATGGAACATGTTTGATACTCCTAATAAATTCTGTTGCTATTCTCTGTACCTTTTCCAAATCTCATCTAGCTTTTTTGAGATGGGGGGACAAAATTTGCACACGGCATTCAGTATGTGAGCATACCATGGATTTATATAGAGGCAAAATTGAGCTCTTCTGTCTTACTATCTATGGGTACGTCTACACTAGCTCGTTAGTTCGAGCTAGGTAGGGTAATTAGGGCAAGCGGAGTTGCAAATGAAGCCCGGGATTTAAATATCCTGGCCTTCATTTGCATGTTCCCATGCGTCGCCATTTTTAAATCCCCCTTAGTCCGAGCTCCGTGCCCGCGGCTACACACGGCACAGAGTAGGCAGTTCAAATTAAACATCCTAATTCGAACTACCGTTACTCCTCATTCCACGAGGAGTAACGGTAATTCAAATTAGGATCTTTAATTCGAACTATGTACTCTGTGCCGCGTGTAGCCGTGGGCACGGAGCTCGGACAAAGGGGGATTTTAAAATGGTGGTGCCCAGGAACATGCAGATGAAGCCCGGGATATTTAAATCCCAGGCTTCATTTGCAACTCCTCTTGCCCTAATTACCCTACTTAACTCGAACTAATGAGCTAGTGTAGACATACCCTATCTTTTTCCTAATGAGTCCCAATAGCTTTTTTGATTGCCACTAGACATGAAGCAGTTACTTTCAGACAACTGTGAATGAATCCAAGATCTCTTAATTGATAGATTCAGCTAATTTAGACCCCACAATTTTGTGTGTATATTTGGAATTATTGTTTGCTTTGTGCATTACTTTGATGGCTCTGGTTCCAGTATCTCTAAAAAGACTGTTCCAGGCTTGATGAGTGGTTACCCTATTGGCTTAAATCTTAGCAGCCTGTGTTTGCTCTGAGCTGTTTCCCATGGCTGTAGGTGAGCCCAGGTAATTAGATATATTCATCTATGGTACTACTGTAGCCTCTGATATTGTCTCATTTGAGCATTTCACAATCCTTAGCATATTTATCCCCATTTTGTGTACTGGAAATAGAAACACAAATAGCTTAAATGACTTGCCCATGGTCTCATAGTGGTAGAACAGGGAGCCTATCCCAGAACTACCCGCTCCAGCCTAGCACCAAAGTACTGAACCAGCCATCCTCTGTACATATGGCCACACTTAATGGAAACCACCTGGAGAGTGGCAGCTGGCAGCCAGACAGATTAGCCATACTAATTTCACAGCAGCTCAGTACCAAGGGTGCCATGTTGTAGCAGGAATAAGCTCGCATGGAAGGAGCCATTTCCTTGATTGATATAAAAACACTGCCTAGCTGAGAACCCCTGGTGGAGTAATGTGAGTAAAACTAGCATTGGAGTGAACACTGCTGGACACTAAATCTGTCTTGCACTCCAGGTGAGTGTGTACCCTTTGTGGTGCTTATGGGCTACTGCCAGAGTGGCCTCCATTTAAACAGGGCTGGGACAAGGGCATTCAGCTCTCAGGGGGAGAAATAGTACCAGTCTGATCCCCGGCACAGAGGCTTTGATGCAGAGATGAAAAACAACAACCTGAGATGGAGCATGAAAAAGGAACATTAGTATGAACAGGAGACTGCATTTCAGAGCAGGCGACTGTTAGAGAAGCCAAGTTTTCCTTTACCCATCGCTGAGAGATAGCGGTGTTGGCAGAGAGTGAAGGGGAGTGAAGAGCCCTCTGGGACAACCCAAACATACATAATCAGTGTGTGACGGGGCGATTGCAGCGCCTCCCGAGTCCTGCACTTGCCAGCAGCTGGAGGACACATTCGCCAGCGAAAGCACAATTGGTGGAGAATGTGGGTATCTGACTCCTAGCCCTTGAGTTTAGGGGTGCAAAAAATAAAAAAAGGGGAGGGGGGTAGAAGGGTAGAAAGATGGACCCAAATAAGGTATTTGAGTGGCTGGCTGAGCAGCAGCAACAGCAGCAGACTCAGCTGCTACAACAGCTGGCGGCTCAGCAACAAGATCAGCAATGACAATTATTAAGAGAGCTGGCCAATCAACGGCAAGCCCAGCAGGAGCAGTGGCTCCTGCAGGGAGCAGTGGCTCCTGCAGGGAGGGGCTTTAGGGCAGGCTACTGGAGGGGCCTTCAGGCAGTTGGAGGAAGGGCCTGTTGGGGTGCCCCACTTGCCAATATGCCTGTCCAAAATGGGGCCTTAGGATGACCCTGAGGCATCCCTCGTGACATTCAAAAGGGTAGGCACGGTGGCCTGATGAACATTGGGCCACCCACCTCGCCCCTATTTGTCTGGAGCAGTCCAGCTGGCTTATCACAGTCTAGCTCCAAGGGTTGCACTGAATTACCACAAAGTAAAAGAAGCCATCCTAGATCAAGTCGGGGTCACACCCGAGACATATAGACAGAAGTTCCATCAGGAGCGAGCGTTATCCAGTGGGCCTATGGCCCCGGGCGGTGGCCCAGCGGCTTAAGGAAGCCTGTTGGAGGTGGTTGGAGCCTGAACGCTAGTCCAGTGCCCGACTCATGGACGTTATAGTGTTAGAACAGTTTCTTCAGATTTTGCCAGGAGGAACGCAAATGTGGGTGCGCAGGTGGCAGCCCACGGCCCTAGCTGAGGCCGTCACGCTGATGGAAGACTACTTGGTGGTTGAAGGGCCTGGAGAAGGAATTAAGGCAATACCCATAAGACAGGGAGAACGTCAGGGGTTGGGGCAGGCACGGACCCCACGGGGCGGTCGGGGCCGAGGTATGAGCTGGCTTTCAATGGGGACAGAGGATAAGAAGCCAGTGGAGGTAGAAGGGCCAGTAGACAATATCAGCAAGGGGGAAAGGGGAGTGAGGTGGGAGGAGATTGGACAGCCCACTGGGAGTGCAGCCAGAAGGGGCATTTTTGGCGGGACTGTCCCTTTATGGACTGCTCCTTTGGGCAGGTCATGGACTTGACTCATAGAGCCTGACCTCGAGGCACGGAGAAGCTCCTCATCTGAGTAAGGGTAGAAGGGACAGCGGTAAGGGCCTTGCTGGACTCTGGGTGTGGGCAGACAATGGTAAGAGCAGCCTTAGTCCCCCAGGTGGAGGGGGTAGGAACCCCTATTTGGATGAAGTGCATCCATGGGGACGTACGGCTGTATCCCACAGCTTGGGTGCGGATTGCCAACAACCAGGAAGAGGTAATTTGTCAGGTAACATTAGTGCAGAAGTTGGAATACCCCATATTGTTGGGGTGGGACTGGCCTGGGTTCCATTGCTCGCTAGAGGCCTGGGGTCAGTGGGCCCCCTTGGATTCCAGTAGCAGGGAGGAGAGGAATGCCCTGGTTGGCCACAAGGTGGCCCTCAAGATGGCATCAGATTCCCGAGACTGAGCTCCGGCGATGGGGGGCCAGGAGACCCCCCTAGCTGATGAGGAACTGGCCCAAGGATGGGTAGGAGTGGAACTGAGCCAGGCTTGGGAGCAGACGGGCAAAGACCTGGTGAACCAAGACCAAGGAGGACGGAGGAGACAGGGCCCCATTTCAAGGTACGGGGGGGACCACATATATCATATAATGGGGGACAGGGGAAGGGACGTGGACAGGTGAGGCAGTTATTGGTGCCAATGTGCTTCCAGAAGCAAGTGTTGGAGCTGGTGCATGCCAACCCCTGGGCCGGGCACCTAGAGAGAGAAAAGACCCTACGACAGGTCACGCAAAGGTTTTTTTGGCCTGGAGTACATAGGGAAGTGCACGAGTATTGTAGTTCATGCCTGGAGTGCCAGCTTATGCAGTCACAAGGTGGGCTGAAGGCCCCTTTAGTCCCCTTGCCCATGATCAGGGTACTCTTTGATCGGGTGGCTATGGATTTGGTAGGCCCCCTAGAGCGATCCTGGGTGGGCCATCAGTATATACTAGTATTGGTGGATCATACCACCCGATATCCAGAAGTGGTCCCCTTGAGAAATTCCACTAGTGGCGGAGTTGGTGAAGATTTTTGCTAGGGTGGGAATCCTGCGAGAAATACTAACTGATCAGGGGACAAATGTGTCTTCCAAACTGATGGCAGAGTTGTGTAAGTTGTTACATATTAATATCTTGCGGACCTCTGTCTACCATCCGCAAACTGACAAGTTGGTAAAGCGGTTTAATCGCATGCTCACGGAAGACCCCCAAGATTGGGATAAACTGCTGCCGGCTCTGTTATTCATGGTGCGGGAGGTACCCTAGTCTTCAACGGGATTCTCCCCATTTGAGCTTCTGTATGGGCATCTTAGACTTGCTCAAGGAGGCATGGGAAGAAGACGGTACCTTATGTCCTATGCTTAAGGGAAAAATTGCGGAGGTTAGGGGGGAGAGGAGCACCAGGGTCAGTCAGTGTATGCGGGAGGACACAACCGCCCCGACGATGATGCGGGTGTAACTCTGAGGGGGAGCTTACGGCGCAACAGGGAGCTTACAGCGTAACACATTTGAGCATCCCCTGCCAGCAAATGAGCATCCCCTGCCAGCCCTCTACCGTTTCTGCCTGTAGCGTCCAGCTCCATCAATTATTTCCTATATAGCCCTTGTCAATGTCAACCTTAGTTTTAAAAAAGTAGAGAGAAACAAAACAAACTTTAAAAATCCCCATTGGACATATGAATTACTGATGCTCTCTCACTACTTCTTCTCTCTGGCTTCGTCTAAACTGCCAGTTTTTTTGGCAGAAAATATGCTAATGAGGGACTCATTAACATAAATCGTGATCTCATTAGCATATTTTCTGCCAAAAATACTGGCAATATAGACAAAGCCGTTGGCAGCTGCTGTTTGGGTTTCCTGTCTCACACTTTCAAGGTAAAAAGAAATGCACCATATGAGGACTCCCCAAAGTAGCACGATTTTCCCATTTGCCCCACAACCCATTCATGTTCCATCTTCTATTTCGGTATTTATGACAGAAGGCTAGTTTGCTTTTTGGTATTGCTCTAATCCTCTCTTAACTGAGGGGAATGTCACCCGGATGGTGACCCCCTTCTCCCCAAGCCTGGAAAAACACTTCCTAGCCCTGGCTGCCAGAGCTGATAAACTGTGATCTGTATGAATGAAATGTCTCCTGGGATGTATTGGGAATGTATAAATCTGATGGCACAGGATGAGCATGTTTGAACTTGTTATCTATGGGAGGCCAAGCAGAAGCTCTATGTGGGGTGGGAATGAAGACTACTGATGACATACCTTGTGGGACCCCAGAAGTGTATGCACGTGTTGAAAAAACACCCTACTCCTACTTACCCCAGCCCCGAGAGAGGTGTGAGTAACAGTTATGATACAGCGTGATCTTCTGAGCTACTCAAAAGTGTTTAAGATGTCTTAGAAAAACAAAAGCAATGCAAAACACCTCCTAGGATTTTTTTAAATTAAAAAAAATCTCAATACTTATACTCAAATGACTAAAGAGCTCATGTTAACATTCCCCATTTAAAATACAGCATCAGCCTCCTTGTAAAATGAGCTTTGAAGTGCTGAGCTGACAAACCCCAGGGGAAAGCGTGGCTTTTATTAACAACTGCTGGTGCACTTCAGGAACCTCATTCTAATGTATAGTGAAAACCTTTTCTGCAAGAGTAAAAGGAATCATTGGATCGGGAAACCCACTGGACATGGCAGGACAAATTAGTGCTGTGTTACTGTCTGTTCCCATACTCTGTCCTTTGGTTCCTTTGAGGGTTATGAAAGTTTGATTTAAATACTGATTTGAATATTGATTTCAAATAAAGGTGGGTTTAAATATTCTTAGAGGAGAAATGATTCATTTACCATTTTGTCTGATTTCCATTATGGTAGGGACACTAAATATGTTGCAATAGACCAAACTGAAAATATTGTAGATATAAGTGTAACATTTTCAAAAGTGACCTAGAAGTTTTAGTTCCACTGTTAAGATCTAGATCCTCCAATGTGAGTCTGGCAGCCAAATACATCTGAGGACCTTTCCCTAAAATATTTGTGGAAAGGGGACTCTGGGTCTTATATCACTTAGGCATATTTGAAAATTGTATACCTCATCCATAATATTTACCACTATGATCTATTGCAACATTTCCTTTTCAATAATGGATACACAATACAAACACAGATAATACAAGATACAAATTTTACCCCGGGCCAATATTTAGATGGATCAAAATTAATGCTGCTCTCTAATATTCAGGTGTGAATGAAGGCAGAAAAGAGCCAGATTTATTTATGTAATGTGAGAAGTGGCCCAAAATTCCATCATCTCATAAGGCTATATTATACCGATCTAATGTACATTTGAGAGAGTTTGTGCATTTGTCTGTCTGTCTTTCTGTCTGTCTGTTCATCCATCCGTTTGTTCAAGAACTCCTCCTAAATGGTAAAAGATAGGAAAAGTGGAATGCAGTTAAAGTAAGGACAGAGTTCGACTGTGTCAGGGCAATGGCATGTGCATGGAATGGGATTGTTTGTCATCACACAGAAAGGGAGGGCTGTGATAGCAGGGACAGCTATACTCCCAAAGGACTACATGGGGAAGCAAGCATACCAACCCTGGGAAGTAGCTGCCAGCCAGCACAGCCCTCATCACCCTTGACTGGCCTGGGGGAGCAGCCACTGACCACTCTCACTCTCTGCCCTGCCCTCCCTCTCCTCTGATCCCCTTCACACCTCCCAAACCCCTGCTCTGACTTCTGCACCTCCACCCCTTGTCCTGAACCCTCTGCCCCCTCCCCTCAGCCCCTCACACCTCAGAATCCCTGCCCTCAGCCCCACCTAGCCCCCAGCCCTGATTCCTGCACCCCTACACCTCCAGCCTTCCACCCTTGTTACCCAAATACACCCCAAATACATTTGAATTTATAGTTCTAGTGGCTATGTACAATATTCTGTGTTTATAGAATGCCAGTGCTTCAAAAATATTGAATTTTGCTGGCACCAGAACTTATGCCTTTTTGTTTAACTTCCCTGTTAATACAGAAGACTAAAAAAAAAAATCTCTGGAATTTTGTTATAATCTGTATGAGGTGAAAGGGGGAGGAGAGCATCATTCATTGTGCACCCTTGTTGATCACAGAAAGGTTGGCTCCTTTGTTCCCTTTGCATTGTACAATGCAGCTGACAGATAAAGCAGCCAAGGAAGGTGATGCACACTGGGACCATTAGAGGCCAACACACACCTCAGAAAGTGAAGAGGCACAAAATAAATATATAGATTGGGGACAAATCAGAACTGGGGTTCCCAACTACCCTGGCAGTGCTGCTGTTAATCTAGGTGCTTCATGAATTACATCCACGAGGTACAGCTTTATTGTGTATGCTGTGCACATTTCCTTGTAACAGTCAGACATCTTTACCTGTTCTGACCTTATCAAACAGATAAGGCTGGGGAGAGTCCCTATTACCTAGAAATAGTATCGACTGCCAAGTCTTCACCTGGTCAAAGCAGCACTATCTAGTCTAAAAGCTTTAGATGGGCAAGATGTATTTGGCCTTGCAGCAACTGTTCCAAAACTATTTGTGGGCATTAGAGAATGAGCTATATGATAATGGTGCTCAAAGAAGCACTAGTTTAATAGATTCTTAGGGTTTAAGGGCAGAAGGGGCCACTGTGTTTACTAGTCTGACTTCTTGCCTAATACAGGACAACGTACTTTGTTGGCCCAGATGCTTTAGCTAGTCCATCTCCCAGATATCTCCAGTTGTGCTACTCTTACTCCGGCTGTACATCGTTGACTCCCATGCATTATCCCACTGAAACCAATAGGGCAATTTAGACAATTAGCATTCACCTGTGTGAGAAGAGTTTCCACAATAGCATGCTCTAGAAGCATTATGAGGTGCCAACTTTGCACCAGCTGTGTCTCCCCCCATGTGGGAGGAATCATCCAGTTCTCTTGAGGACAGTGAGCTGGCATGAGGCTGAGGACTGAGCCTACGTGTTCTGAGGCTAAACAGGGAAGATGACGGAATTGCACTCTCTTCCCACTTACAAAGAGTTGCAGGGAGCGGGAGGACTCTTAAATATGTACGGAAGATCTGTTGTGAAGCTGTCCAAGAGTACAGAGTGTACTCTTGAGTGTATGCAAGTGAATAGTATGGCTGATCAGAGGGTTTTTTTTTTCCACAGAAACCCTGTCTTTTGTATGAAACAGTGAATTTTTGACAGTAAAGGCAGAAAGTGTCTACCTAAAAATTTTCTACTATTTTGGTAAAAATACCAGTAAAGCCAATTTTTGGCCAAAAATATATTTCAGCAGTTTCCAGATTATTTTTTTGGTTTTCCAAATAAAAGTCTTTTTTTTTAAATTGTTTTTGACCTGCTATAGTAAACAATGCTATTGAGACCAATAGGACTTCCCAAGTGTGGCACGTTAAGCACATGCTGTGAGCATGAGTTATGTGTGTCAGAGTTCAATGAGACTTTTGGGGCAAGATTAGCAAAAAAGTCCCTGAGGACTCTCAAAATTTTGATCTCTCTATTCCTAATTCCTATATTCTTCCCTAATTTAAGTAAAAATACTGTGAAAATAAATAAGATTTTGAAAGACCCTCAGTTTCCCCCAATGTCATGTCATATTTACACTGAAAAGTGGAGTATAACTGGAACATAGATATCCAGGTCAGTTGGATCTGTCAATGAGGAAAACACACCATGAAATTTACAGCTTTTGGCATGAGAAATGGAGTTGAAAAGAAAATTTGAGGACTCTTTGGATGTTTCAATGGCTAGACAGACACAACTGAATTTTGTAATGCACACAAAGAAACATATTATTTTTAAGAACTTGCATTTCATTTCCCGCAGAAAGAGTTCTGTCACTTGCATAAGAGATTGCAAATCAGTTAAAGGATATGGTGAACATTGGCTAAACCTATTAGATGCTGGCGGGGGTGTATGAAAGAGAGAGCATATTAGGCCGTCACCAGTGTAGATTGACAAGAGTGCAGAATTTTAAGAAGCTTGATGCCTAATTTCTCCTTGTGCTGTCATTGGACTGGTTTGACTGTGCCGTGCCCAGATTCTCAGAAGAGCTTTTTATGTTATGTGACTAGTGAGTGTTGAGTGCGTCTGAAAGTCTGACCTCACATGCCAGTGAGCTGCAGGCCTGAAGGAAAAGCCTTAGAATCACAGGGGTGACCATTGCAGTATGTCTCAGCTGACTCAATGCGAAGCATTGACTTAGGGACAGAAGGCTCTTTTGGCATACATAAGACCTAGCGAATGGAAAGTTTCTCAAGTCTCTTCATATGAAAACTGAGATTCTGAAGAGTATAAAATCCTTCCAGACAGGTGCTATTTCCAGCTTTAGTATCCCTGAGCATTCTTCACACTGAACTGAAAATGCTCTTCCTTCTTACTTTATTACATTGCCTCTAGGTGGAGCCTGTTGTATAGAGATTGCTCTGTAATTAATGTACAGCCTGCATATGTTAAAGAGAGAGCTGCAGTGCTTCTGTGAATCAGATGGCTCTGCCTCATTTTGTATTTTGATGCTATATAGATCAAATCAGCTAGGTCAAAAAGCCAAGTACCTGTAATGCTTTCTGAGTTTTATATGCAATGCATTCTGGGAAACTGGTTCTCCCAGAAGTGTATGATGGGTCTGCCTATGATGCTGCATTTGAAATGCATGCTAGCAATGTGGATGGCATTTCTGTGAGGCTATGCCTAGACTGGAGGCTTCTGTTGGAAGAAGCCTTTTATGGAAGAAATCTTCTGAAAAAACTTCTTCTAAAAGAGAGCATCCACACACAAAAGTGCATCGAAAAAGTGATCTGCTTTTTCGAAAGAGAGCATCCAGACTGATTGGACGCTCTCTCACATTAAAGACCACCCGGAACCACTTCAGGCAGGGCTTTCGGTTGCCAGTTGCTTCCAAGTGCTGGTGCTAGAGCCTTGCAGAGACACACATTTAAAGAGACCCCCCCCCATAGCCAGACAGAACCCCCTCTCCCCCTCCTCTCTCTGACATCCTTGGAAGAGAGAATCCTTGAGAGTGAAACTCTGTCTTCAAAGGCTCCAGGGCCTCCAGAGGTGCTGGAATAACAATGGCCCTGGATGCTAGACAGGAACCAGATAACAGCGGCAATTGGGCCAGCAGGCGGTCGGGGACTTCGGGCTGCCTTTGGCTGGTACCAGTATTGATACACCTACACACACTGTTCCAGAAGAGGAATCTGGAACAGAAAAAGGATGTCTGGCCCTAATGATTTAGTTACCTCCACCTCACAGGTGCAAATTAAGCATTGGACCCCCTGTGGGAATGGGCGTCACAAAGACGTTCCAACTTAATTGGCATTTTAATGACAAGAGAAGTGTCTACGTGACCACAAGGGTATAAAGTAGGGGCCCTGTGCCCCACTCTAATTGGAGATCCACTCATATATCTGCTGGTCAGGCGTTCTTGGACCCCTGAGACTTTAGGAATGCCTTAGTCTAGTACTGACTGCTTCCCATTGGGATTGAGAGAAACGCTGGCTTCGCCGGAGTAAGGATCGCAGGGGTGAGAATATACCTGCTAGGTGTCTATTTTTGCGTGCATTCAATAAGAGCTCAGAGAACCAAAAGGGTTTCATGGTACCTGTAAGTGACTTTTATTGTAATTTCTGTCTTGTCCTTTTGTAGTGGTTGTGTCATCTGTAACACAGCAGTAACATTTAACAACTAAGCTTGCCTTGTAACTATAAAATAGTAACTGTTTAAGCTTTCAACCTGACTCCTCCTGTTGCTGTAACAGAACCAGACACAATTAAAAGAATCACAGCCAGTCAGGGGTAAACGCAGTAAGAGATTAGCGTTGGGTTGTGCTGCCTCCACGGGGGCAAACTCTTGGGGCGCCCGTCAGCCTTCCTGGCTGCCCGCTGTGAAGGGACTTTTGTCCTAGCAGTCTGTGACAGAGCACGGATGCCCCGCCACTGGGAAGACGTGGCAGCCAGGATTCCCGGCTGCTGGACCCCTCCCCCGCACCCATGTGGTGCATGCTCGTGCCAAATGCCGGGCGCTTTAAATGCCGGCAGCGTGACTGGGGGTGGGGAGAGAGGACTGCCCTCCAGAGCAGGAGGCAGGGAAGAGCCGGAGGTAATGGAGGAGGCACCCTACCAGCAGCACAAAGAGCCAGCGGGTCCACCTGTCGGGGGGAGGGGGGAGCGTTCCGATCCCCTGGCCAGGAGAGGAGCAGCCTGCAGCTGAGCGACGGGCTGAGGTGGCGCCCCCTGGGGAAGCAGACGGCGTCCTGGCTGGAGATACCCGAGAGCCAGGTACCCCAGTCTGGGAGAAAGGGAGGGATAGGAAGGAACCCAGGGCAGGCTTGTCCCGTGCGGCTGGAGACTTGCGGAACAGAATCCCGCTCCAGCCTTAAAGGGTCGGTGTTCTCCAACCCCTACGGCCCTGGGTTGGGGCCTGGAGGTGAGGGTGGGCCCGAGTCCCCCTACCCACACCCCTTCTCCCTCTCTCGCCCAAAGGGAAGACAGAAAGAAGTGGAGTGACTTTGAAGGGCTGCGGCAAGTGTGGCAGCCCATCTAGTATGCTGGGCAGAATACTCCTCCCCCGGGTGGGGGCCCTCGAACCAGGGGGGTGAGCCCCCTAGGGGGGCCTCTAGGACAGAGACCCACTAGGAAGGGGTGGCATGGTTGAAGGGTTGGTAGAATAGCCAGCACGCCCAGGGGACTGGGAGGCATTGGGAGGGGGGGCTTGGCCCCTCCCCCCATGTCCCTTCTGCCCACCCGCCCAGAGGGCAAGAGGAAAAGGGAGGCAGTGCCGGGAAGTGGTAGTTGGAACCCCCACGGTGTGCCCCCCGACACAGTCAAAGACTCGGGTGTATCTTTGGGGCGCCCATCAGCCTTCCTGGCTGCCCACTGCGAAGGGACTCTGTCCTAAGAGTTGAAGACTCGGGTGTGTGCATGTCGCACAGGATACTGACATGCTGGTGCATGAGGTATTCCCGGACCCGGGCACACTTTTGGGTCCCCCGGCTCTGGCAGCTGGCCCAAGTGGTGTGGCTCGCTTCTCAGTCCCGACTTGTCCAGCTGTGGAGAACACAAAGAGGGAGAGGTGGTCAGTCATCCATGCACGCACTGACTCTGAGGCTGTGCCCTCCTCTGTGAGCAGTGATCAATAGTCCCGGGGGCAGAGAAGGGGGATGTCCCAGGAGCAAGGCCATGTGTGGCCTTTACAGTGGGCCATGCTTCACAGGGGCCCTGAGGTGCCCAGGGAACCGTGCTGCCTGCTTCTCGCACGCCCCTCCCTGGCCCATGGACAAGCAGGCAAGAGAAGTACCCGACCACAGTGGGATCCCCTCATGGGCAGCACAAGAGCTGGGAGCAGCCTGGCCCTCCCTGGTGTCCACACACACACCTGCGGTGGGAACAGGTGATACCTCGCACGTGCAGTCATGCCCGTGTGCTGTGTGCAGCACTCCTCAGTGTGTCTGGAGTCGTGCCTGTGCCCTTGTAGCTAGCCTGCTTCCAGCCGTGGCAGGTGCTGGGAGGGCCCCTCCCCTCCCCCCGGGGCAGGATGTGTGTGGCCTCCCCTGAGCCTGGCAGCAGGATCCCACCCATGCTCAGGAGCTGCCTGCTGTGTCCACATGGTGTACACTAATGCTGCATGTGGTTCCTCGTGTGTGCACTGCAGCATGATGTCCTGCCCAAGCAGCCCGAGAGACACTTGTACCCTGCCCCTTATGCACCAGCCTCTCCTGCTCTGTGTGTGTGACAAACTAAGACCACTCACCTGAAGATCCCTCCCTGGTGTTCTACGAGCCCTTGAAGACATCCTGGCTGACAGGCACCAGCTCCAGGGATAGGGTAAGGGTGTCCGTCTCCTCCTCCTCCTCCGGCTGGCCCTGGTCCTCCTGCTCCTTCTTCACTGTGACCTTTGCCCGGGCAACAATGGGAGTCTGGAGGCTGGAGTCCTCCACAAAGGGTGGGGAAGATGTTTCTCCACTCTCCAGAATCTGGTCCAGCTCCTGGTAATAGGGGCAGGTGCAGAGTCCTGCCCCTGAATGTGGTTATTTTGAAAGAAAACCCTTCTTTCAAAATTACCCTTAAACCTGATTTTATAAGGAGTATAACGCCCTTGATGGCTTTCATTTGCAAATTTTAAATCATAGAATCATGGACTCATAGGGCTGGAAGAAGCCTCAGGAGGTCTAATCCCAACTAAATCAAACTAGCTAGGGCTTTGGGAGGGATAGCTCAGTGGTTTGAGTACTGGGCTGTTAAACCCTCGGTTGTGAGTTCAGCCTTTGGGGGGGTGTTTAGGAATCCAGAGCAAATCTATCAGGGATGATAGTTGGTCCTGATGGGAGGGCAGAGGACTGGACTCACTGACCTCTTAAGGTCCCTTCCATTTCTATGCGATAGATAGATCTCCATTTATTATTATTATTTTTGTCAAGCCGAGACTTAAAAATCTGTAGGGATGGAGATTCCACCACCTCCCTAGGTAACCCATTCCAGCCATAAACCATCCCATACTCCATATCTTTAACTACACGTAAGAATGATACATACACCAAAATAAGTTATATAGATTCCACAGATTTGAGACTTTAAAATGAGCTTTTGTGGGCACAACCTGCTTCTTCCGATGAATGGAGTTTATGGGGTTTGGTCCAGTTTTCAAATAAATAACACAGAGAGGGGTGGGGTAGGGGAGAGGAAAAAGAAGGAGAAAAAGGGGGGAAAGAAATTGCCAATAGGAGTGTCCATGCTAAATGAAGCTTATAAGAATACTTAGTACCCACTTTAAATGCCCTTTGCTTGGTTTTTTTTTATGTCATTTGGATGTGGAATATAGCAGGTCACTCATAGAATATTTATTAGACTCAATCTAGGCACTAGTTGTTTGGCTCTCACTAGTTGTTTGGCTCTCACAAATAAATTAGCCAGCAAAGACCATTTCTGAGCAGCTGAGTTTCTCCTGACTGGATAAAGTTGCTGTCTGAAGCAATTTCAATTTTCCTGTTTACAGTTTATTTCCCTTGGTTACACTCCATGGTGTAACATGTCCTACTAAGTATTAAACCCATCCGAGATTTTGGCTCCCCTCTGCTGCAAATATCCTGCCATGCCATGTAAAAACCCATAACATTTGTCCTTGCAATGCTAAGCTTGTGCAGAATGATGATGTGGGAAAGGGTGTATATTCGTGTATCTGGAAATTCAGAAGACTGCTGGAGTGATGGAGGATTTTTTTTATGTGCTTTACAGATGGGGCTTGGAGATGTCAGTGGAGTTATCAGGGGAGGGATATGCATCTTTTAAGGACCCATTGTAGTAGGTGGCTGGACTTTCTGTGTCCTCCCTGAACCACTGTCACAGAGTGACTCAGAAAAGCACATAAGGGATTACTATGGGAATCTTTTATAGAAAAGGCATTTTGCTGTAGCTGTCTCTCTTTGTGCATCTCAAAATATTCTTTGGACAGAGAATAGCTTGTTTTCAATGTCATTTCCTCACTCGATTGGGGAGGGAGTGATGAAAATTTAATCCCCCCAAAAAAACAACCCTGAAAAGATGTTTGGTGCACTTGTGGGTTGGCATGGCTCTTCCTTCCTTCCTTCCTTCCTTCCTTCCTCACTTTACCTCTTCCCTCTAGTTTATCTTTTCTCCATGTAAGCAGGTCAGGATAAACTCTACCCTGACATCTGGTGGTGAATTGTGGCAAATGGTGCAAAAAGACTTCAGGGGCTGATCTTGTTTGCATAGGCACATCCACCCCGCCTAGTATGAGCTCACAGCAGCCCAAATGGTCACTTTGGCCGCTGTGGGATCCCCAGTCTCTCTGTTATTGAGGCAGGGGGGATAAAGTGTTGTTACCCTGATTATGTGAATCAAGGACAGTGGGACAGTGGAACTGTTTTATGACAGAGAGATTTGCCATCAACTAAGTAGCACTTGCTAGACAAGGGTCATGGGTTCCAAACCCAGTGATGGGAGAAAGGCTGGGGACAGGTATTTTTTTACCTGGTGGTGGGGCCCCACCAACTGCACCCCCTCCCTCTTGGAATATCAGAGCTAATTTGGATTCCATTAGGAGTCTAGTTACAAGCTGCTGAGCTGACTTCACTTTGGGCCAATGGTACACTAGCACTGAGGCTCCTCTACTATGAGCTGAACTTACTAAAGAGCTGAAATCACTGAGTGCTGTGGGGAGCCTGAAGCTAAATTGCTGAGCTGCTAGCAGAGCAGTTTGCAGGAATGACCCAGTGGAGCAGCTGGCGGGAACAACTAGTGGGTGGCTGGTAGGAGCAGTGGGAGGCGGCCTGCAGAGTGGCTGGTGGGAACGACCAGCAGGCAGACTGCAGAGCGGCTGTTGGGAATGACTGGCAGGCAGCTGGTGGAGTGGAACGAGACGGAGAGGTGGAGCAGAGCAGATCGCGAGGACAGCTGGATCAGCTTGCAGCACAGCAGGTGGAGTGGCTCATGTTAAAGGTGGCAGCAGAACCCTATGGAGAGGCGGGGCCTTTGGCGGACCACGTAAGGTGTATCAACTCCCCGCCCCCTACGTTCCACCCGGGTTGGGAGGTAAAAACCCTGCGGGTAAATTTTTGAACCCTGGGGCGGCACTGACCCGGGACAGAGAAATTTGAGGTGTCAGGCTTTGGGACTTTGGGTGTTTTTTGGACTGCTGGACTCAAGAGACTCTTGGGCTATGTCTACACTGGCAGCTTCTTGTGCAAGAACTCTTTTGCGGAAGAGTTCTTCTGCAAAAACTCTTCCAGAAGAGAGCGTCTACACTGCCATGTGCTTTTGTGCAAGAGCATCCGTGCCAGTGTAGATGCTCTCTTGCACAAGAAAGCTCTGATGGCCATTTTAACCATAGGTCTTTCTTGTGTAAGAAATTCATGTTGCCTGTCTACACTGGCCTCTTGTGCAAGAACAGTTGTGCAAAAAGGCTTATTCCTGAGTGGGAGCATCAGAGTTGTGGTGCAAGAAGCCCTGATTTCATACATTGGAACGTCAGTTTACTTGTGCAAGAACACGCGGCTAGTGTAGACAGGCAGCAAGTTTTTGCACAAGAGCAGCTGCTCTTGTCCAAGATCACACCAGTGTAAACACAGACTTGGACTATGTCTACACTGGCAGCTTCTTGCGCAAGTATGGCCTTTCTTACGCAAGAATCCGTAGAGAGTCCACACTGCCTGCCCGCTCTTGCGCGAGGAAATTTGCAGTGCAGCATGGTAAGAGAGGGCTTCTTGCACAAGAGCTATGCTCTTTTTTAACAGGTGTAAGCCCTCTTGAGCAGGAACTCTTGCGCAAGAGGGCAGTGTGGACGCTCGGCAGGGATTTCTTGCGCAAGAAAGCCCTATGGCTAACATGGCCATCAGAGCTTTCTTGCACAAGACAGCGTTCACACTGCCATGGGAGCTCTTGTGCAAAAGCACAGCTCACACATGGCAGTGTGGACATTTTCTTGCGCAAGACTTCTTGCACAAGAACCCTTGCGCAAGATGCCGCCAGTGTAAACATAGCCTTGGGGTGTTGGACTCTTGGGGACTTTGGGTGATTCTTGGCTGGGGGTGGGTGTTTGCTCATGTTTAGTCTATTAATCCTAGTTGTGGTGGTTTCCCAATTTAATGCTGATGTCAGTTACCTCATGTCATTAAAGATTTGCTGCTATACTGAGGCTCTGTGCTTGTGAGAGGGGAAGAATTACCTCTTTGAGGTGCCCAGGGGTGTGTGTAAGATTTCCCAGGTCACTGGGTGGGGGCTCGAGCCGGTGTTGCATTATGTTGTTGGGAGGGGACCCCTAGGTACTGAACCCGGCCCTTGCTGCTATTAACTCGGCCTGGCAGAAGGGTTACAGCCACAAGAGAAGAGAGGGCATGGAGGAAAATAAGAAAAAAAGCACACAACCCCTCAATCTTTCCCAAGAAAAACCACTGGCATTTTCAACCAGTAATAATACACAGAATTCAGAAGCCTTCTGCCCCAGTTGTTGTGGGCCTTGAATGCTGCATTTGTATGTGTTGTTTGCATTGAAATAAACCTCAGCCAAGGTATCATCCCACATTGGTTGTAGTTACTCATATCAGTGTGCTTTTACATCAAAATAACTATTCCAGAGTACAATGCTAGTGGAAGCAACCCCTTGATGTAGTTGTCAAGGATGACTCTAAATTGTAAGCTCCTTGGGGCAGGGACTTTTTCGCTTTCTGTTTGTACAGCACCTTGCACAATGGGGCCTGCTCAGCGATTAGGACTTCAAGGCCCTACACTAATACAAGTGATAATAAATACCCCCACCTGGGGTTTACCTCAACTATCTTCTTAATGGGGAAAGTGACAGCATTTTGTCTCCACTCAGATTTTATGTTCAGATTAGCTATCTCGGTGTACATTCTACGTTTTTATTACAGCAAAGACAAAGCTGTGAAGACAAACTGTAAAGTAAAATATAAACAAGGATCGGTAAATAGTCTTCTGCATCCCCTCCATTTTCTGAAGTCTGTGGTTGAATTTGTTCAGGTATTTCTGAACTTTCAATAAAGACTTTGCTGAAAGTGACTGTAGCTTAAGTTTAAATAACATTTTCAGACTCTGAAAGAATTTCTGTAATTGTTGCATACAGCAAAGGATGTCATTGTCTGGTGCCTTCAAATGCTGCGCATTGCAGTCTGCAAATACATTTAACCCTGGGAGCGTGGGACACATGGATGTTTTGTGAGACCACACGTGTTCTGTTGCATCCCATTAGTCTGAATGAAAAGGCAAGGGTATCGGTTCCCACCACCAGAGCACCTCCCTTTGGATGCATCCACACAAGCACTCAACAATCCCAGCCTGGATGAGGCCCTCTGGCTATTTCTCCCTTTCTCAGCGTTCCAAGGGAAACAAACAATCCAAAGCCCACAAAAGAGGAACAAAGTTGTGGGCAATTCTAGTCAGGCTATTTTGCCTCTCTTGTATCAGAGGGGTTCTAAGTAGGCTAAAGTCCACCCCAAAGTCACGGGGTCTCCAGAACAAGTTATAGCAGACAGGATCTTCCCCTTTTTTGCTCAGAGGATCAGCGCTCCCATTCTGAGAGGACCAAGGCTCTGCTAGCTACCATGCTTCTTCCTGGAAACTCAACTCCTTTCCAAAGGCTACCCATTACCGTGTCACTTCTTCCTCCTCCGTTCCTGCCATGACTGGCAGGTGTGGCAGGGTCAGGTAATTCCAGTCCAGGGCAACTCCTTAACCCTTTCCTCTCTGGCACTGAGTGTAATCTTCCCATCACAGAACTAATATGCATCCCAGGGACCATATGGGGCTGCTTTGTTCAGTGAACACTGTACTCTCATAATGGGCAGAACAAGGTTAATTCTCAGACCATTAATTCCATATATACACATGATGGATAATTTACTAGAATCATAGAACCATAGAACTGGAAGAGACCTCAGAAGGTCATCAAGTCCAGCCCCCTGCTCTAGGCAGAACCAATTCCAACAAAATCAACCCAGCCAGGGCTTTGTCAAGCCGAGACTTAAACAACTCTAGGGATGGAGACTCCACTACTTCCTTAGGTAACCCATTCCAGTGCTTCACCACCCTCCTAGTGAAATAGTTTTTCCTAATATCCAACCTGAACCTCTCCCACCACAACCTGAGACCATTGCTCCTTGTTCTGCCATCTGTCACTAACAATGACATACAGGTTTTATTGATCAATTTCTGTCTCATGGTATTAAAAACAGCTGCTTAGGAGAAAAAGAGCTGAAAGTAACACAAAGAAGAAGGCTTAGTTGTGACAGCCATGTGGAATAGCTGGTATAAATCCAATGTGTGCCATTTATATAATTCTGTAGTAAATGGAGTAATTTTATTGCAGGTGACTACAAGAGAGAAATGGGGAAGAGAATTTCGGAAAAAGCTATTGCTAAATTCTATTGGCAGTGGTCAAACAAAACATTGTGTCTTCCACAACAGAATGAGATGATTTTATTGTGATCATTTCTGGGTTTTAATCTGTTCTGGGCTCACTGAAAAAATATTGAGCAGGAACTAAAAAATAGTAACTAATGCAATCAGCAGTTCTTTTCAAGAGTGCTTTGTCTGTGCCGGGGCTTATTCACATGGTCTATGGAGACATCAGGCTGGGATCTAGAAAGTCAGTGAGAACCACAGGATTTCTCTGTATCCAGCAGTATGAATTAAAATTAAAAAGTCCCTGTATATTCATTACAGAAAAATCCTTCCTAATATTTACAGCAAGGAACACTACAGCAGAGAACTCAAACAAAGAACTTTATAATCCACCATTAGACTTGGATATTACTATTCAGATCCCAATAGAATTTTTCCAAATATTTGGGGTTTCCATTGGGCTTTATTTTTTTTCTACTTTTGGATCTGATCTTCTCCAAAGTTTTGAGGCATTAGGATATGTTATTTTGATGTGGGTTTATCACAGAAAGGAGCTGGGGAAATTGTAACATGTTGTCCATATATGTTTTTAAGTGAGTGTTTTGAGATAAGTTGCTTGGAAATTAAAATAAACGGCCTAGAGAAGCCATTTTTCTTAGCACTGAACATGTAGGTCTGGATAAAATAAGAGTTAACTTAAATATTTGTCCAAAACCAACACTGTCCTTAGTCCATTTTTAAGGTTTTAAATTTAGTTTCCTTTTTTGTTAGTCTTCCATTTTCACTAGATTCCTGGAACTGTGTTTTTAAACACCATGCACACACATGTGTGCACACACACTCTCTCAACAATTCCTAGCAATACAGAGAAGCAAATCTATTGCTTTTCTGCACCCCTAAACTCTTCAGTGTGGCAAGCCTGTTCCCACGTAGTCTTTGCTTCTCCTGTTTCCCAGGGAATGCCTTTTTAATCCAGTCAAAATCCCCTGTTCTCTGCTGTGTTTCCTGAGCTTTGTTAAACTGCTTCAGCTGACTCGGCCAGATATCTGAGGTGGACTTCAAAGCCCATGGCTTGGCTTTGTCCCTGAAATGTTTTCAGGCAAAGGAAATACCAAGATCCTTACTCCTCTTTCCTGGGTGCATTTGCTGAAGAACCTGTTGGTGAATTAATACAAAGTATGTGCACAGAAACAATTATACTGACCTGGTTATCATATAATATTCATGTTATTACTGGCATCTCCAAATCCACCACATGTGCCGAAACATGGCCCACAATCTAGGATGTTCAGATTGAGTGTTTTGTTTTACATACATTATCTAATAAGGCAAATCCATGGAAATGCATCATACTTGGGTATCCATGCATCACTTGTAATTATAGTTAGCACCTAATATGAAAACATCGTATTTTATTTTCCAGTGCACCCTAAACAGTATGTTTGCATATAATTGATTTTGTTATCAAGCAAACTGAGCGCTTGTGCTTACAGCTACCTTAATCTGATATTATGTGACTACTGAATAGCTGCTTGGACACATGGTACATGTGCATGATAGAGCTACTTGAATGATTGGATGAGAATAATTTGTCATATGAATTCAGCTCTTTCATTCAGTCTGTGTAATAGTGCATCCAAATCATAACTTATATCCATCTGTTCTTCTCCTAGCACTCAGAAACACTGATGTCCACAGTGAAAGCCCTGGCAAATGGGAAACAAAAGGTCACACGTATTTCTTCTCTTTTTAGTGGGACGTCTGCATTGCACCATTTGAAAATCAGTAACTGTCTCTGAAACCAGCCAAGCTTACAAAACAGAAGGAAGTTTTTAAGTGACCTCTGCATATGATGTGAACACTGCACTAGTTAGAGGACAAAGAATGGGGGGATGATAGGGTTCAAAGGAGAGGTGGCTGACTCCCGACTCTGTGATTCAGAATTAATGTACCAAGATATATCTTGAGGGACTGGATGGCTCAGGAAATAGATCACAGATCAGACATTTTTTGTTTCTAAGTGCAAGTTGCAGATTCAAACCTGGCCTAGATTGGTACTAGTAACTGTAATGTGTTATTGTGTGCTGATGTTCAGTGGGTTATTGGAAATTAGTTGCTGCTTTCAGCCCAATGGACATAGATCCTCATGTCCTAATCTATCAGCACCACTAGCAGTACTTGACATGCTGATGGGTAGCCCCAGGAGAGAAACTAAGGACTGAATGAGAGTTGGTGGGGAATCCCCATCTCACCCCTTGAGAAACTCCCTTTAGATCACAGTGGAGGCCAGCGTAGCTGAGGCTCACACCACTGGGTGCACTTAGGGAGCTCATCACCAAGATTAATCAATCCAGCTCCTTTCTCCTGTGCTAGGTTACCTGGGAACAAATGTCAGAACTGATCTAGAGAGCACTAACTGAAGAGCACTTCCTTCCTGCGAACCACAGCTTTGGGGGAGAGAAATGTCCCCCAGGACAGTTTCCCAGACCCTCAGCTGGGTAACTCAGGGAAGTACCATAGAGTGATATCTGCAGAGAATCTGGCTGCCCTTCTCTGAAGCAAGCAGGACAGCCATCCCCAGACTTAGATTATCCAGCATGTTATTTCCCGCCTGACACGGTTATAAGTGTGGCAGTGGCACACTGATTCCGATCTGAGTCAATGCCAATGCATTCATTGGGGTTACTCCAGATTTACATCAGTATATGTGACATCTTATGCTCCACTATGGAAACTACAGATGCATCCACCTAACTTTAGACAGGTGACTAGTCCTCTGAGGAATTCCACTGAATTCAATGGGCCTAACCATGTGTTGAAAGTCAAACATATGTGCTTAATCCCATGCTGTGAAGTCTCCCATGTCCTATGGGGCTGACTTTACAGGGTTATTTTCCCAACACTCATGAATGAGGAATGAGGAAAGAACGTCTGCATTATAAGAGCGGATGGCCTAGAGAGGATAGAGCATGGGATGAATCTGGGGTGCTAGTCCTAGCGCTTCCCCTGGCCTATTGGGTGACCTGGGCAGTCGCTTCCTCTTTCTGTGCCTTGTTTCCTCATGTATAAAATGGGATGTTGATCACTACTGTAAAGTGCTTCTGAGATCCATGGCAAAAAGGACTAGATGAGGAGAGGTGGCAGGGGGAGGGGTGTTGCTATGTGTGAAAAAATGCTCAAGAAAAGAGATTAATGAGATTCTGTGGAACTCTGAAGAGGTGGTGAAGAAATGCCGGACTCTTATAAGGCTATGTCTACACTGCACATTACTATCGAAATAAGCAATTTTGGAAGCTATAGTCAGAACTAGCTTATTTCGAAATAGCACGTCTACACACCAAATGCACATCAAAATAGTGCTGAGCTATTTTGAAATAGAGCGTCCACACTGATTTGGTGCTAACTCGCATTTTAGGCCACCAAGAACCACTTCAGGCAAGGCATGAGGTCAGCAGTTACTTTGTGTCACTGCTGATTGAGGCACTCTGAGGCTCTTGATTAAAGGGACTCCCCCTGAACAGCTGGGTCTCAGGCTTTTTTCCTTTGCCTACCTCTTTGAGGGCCAGTTGTGTTGCAACTCATGCAGCAGTTTCTGCAGGCTACAGCCCAGGCCCTGCAGGAACCCAGCCCCCAGTTCCTCTGGGAGACCCTCCCTGAATCTCTGCAGGCACAGCTCATGCAGCTAGATCCCGTTCAGAGTACGGAGATCAACTGTCAGGGCCCTGTTGATGCAGGTATGGTGTTCTCGGGCTATTGTTCCAAGAGAGGAGTAGACTGATAGAATGAGGTTCCCTAGGGAAAGAGTGGTTGTGGGGTGGTGCCCCTTATTTCGAAATAACTGCAGCTGCCCTGTCTACACAGCCCCTATTTTGAAATAACTGTTTTGGAAGATGCACTATTCCTCATAGAATGAGGTTTGCAGATTTCAGAATAAGAAGCCCATTATTTCAATACTATTTCACAATAATACATAGTTATTTCAGAACAACAGCTGTTATTCTAAAATAACTTTGCTGTGTGGACATACCCTCTGAGCGCACATGCGGAAATGCTGGTTGTTTGGTTTCAAGGCTTTTGAGCCACAGCCAAAGAGAAATGCAGCTGCCACCGTAAGGAATGGACAACAACGTTTAATATTTTTTAAAGGTATTAATGTTTTCTATATCTTTGAAGCCAATTAACCAGTAGCAGGTTTATGATGCAGAATGGAACAGCTCTGAATTCCTCCTGCTGGAGTTTTTATGACTGTTGTGCATGCTCGATTGAATGGTGCTTTTATGATTATATTCATTTATTTATTTATTTTTGGCTGCTGAGGAATTAACATGAATCATTTTCCCATTTCACCATCTGCTTTAGACACCATCCCATGGGCTCTCAAAGATCATTGGGCGTAAAACACTTTTAAAGTGATTCTCTGCATATTTCCTGCACACAGCAGTCTGCTAATGCACAGGCTAGAACAGGTGATGGGGCTGCATGATTTAGAGAGGATCATTAGGGTTATGATGAGCTGTGCAACTGCCTTGTTTATTCACAGTTAGCAATTTCCCTTTGGTAGCCCTCGTCTCACAAAGATCTTTGGATGATTTTTTTATATGCCCAGTAGTGTGTTTGAAACATCTCACTGCATGTGTGTTCTGACTATGCAGCCCAAAACTCTACCCCTCTTGAACAATTCGCCCTATTGAATTTGACTTGTGTCTGGCACATTCTGTTAGTGCAGAAGTGATGCACAGACCCATGTCTAGTCCATCAGGGCTAAAATGGTTAATTAAAAAGAGTTATACCTCTAAAGTGTTAAGCCATTCTGCCAGCATTTCTCACTCCCTCCCTTCCTGACTCTTGGCTACAAGACCTTTAGCATAAAAGCTCTGCACCCCAACTCCTGAGTCCACTGAAGTCCCTAATAAATATTCTTTCTGTGATGCCTCTTGCGGCACAGCATAAAGTGCCCACCTTTACTGTAACCATAATGATGGTGATTAAAAAACATAAAGTTATCTTTGCCTGCCTGTCACATAAAATTATTCACTCCAGGCATGTGGCTGAATCACATTTTGCCAGGCTCCTATGAATATGTATGTAGTGAGGGCTGTGTTAAGACTGGCTTTAATGCCAAAGGAAAAGGTCCCCAGTACTTCATACACCCACAGACAGTGGGGGGTAAATCTTCATTCGCTTTGTGCTGGAACACAGGAGCGAAAGTCAGTCAAAAAGCTTCACCTCTAATGACTCACAGAAGAAAGGGGCTGTATGGACTCCTGTCCCCTCCCTTTGTGTTCAATGGGAGTCATTGTATCAGCTTCAATGGGAGCCACGTCAAGGCCTGGAGCTGCTGCCGTTTTGTAGTCAGTTCAGATAGGGGCTGGCGGAGTATACCAGTGGCTTGGTTTGCAATAGATAAGCTTGGATTGCGGCTAGTAGGCATCTCAATTGCTGTGTTAGTGACACAGATAAATAGAGTAGGTGGGTGGGTGGGTACAGCTGGAACGTGTGGTCACAAGGGCGGTGAAGTGAGGCCTTTAATTTCACATTAGGATTCTACTCATATTTGTTAGATAGAACAATATTAACCTTTTGAATTTATGTAGAAACTCATTAGTGCTTTCTACATAGGCCATTCTTTCCCTGATTAGCTCTCTTCATTACAATTCAAATATCTTTCTGCTACATTTGCCACATTGTCCTGCTTCCTCTCATCTCTATTGTTGCTCAGCTTAATTTATTAAGGCAGCAAAAAGGAGGGGGAGAAAATCACTTCACATAAGCAGGCTTCATTCTCCGGGCTGCTTTGGGGAAAGGCAGACAAGGAGGCCCAGAGGATGAGAAGAGCTCATTATGGGAAAAGCTAGAGTTAACTTTCCTGCAGCCTTTGGTGCCTTCAGGGAGGACATGCCTTGGGGAGGGGACATGTGGGAGCAGGAGAGTGTGTGGCCAGAGCACACTGTGCTTCAGTGATCCTTGGCTCACAGAATATCTAGCAGCAGCAGAGGTGATAGAAGTTCTCAGTTGTGCTCCTGGTAGCTCATGTGATCTGTACAGCCTAGCAACTGTGCAGTGACACCTTCATCCCTTTCTTGTGCCCTGCATCCAGTGTGGCCCCTAGAATCTTGAAATTCCACCTGTTCCACAAACAGAAAGTTGTTGGGTTTTTCTAGGAGGACTCTGTTACTCTATGGAAATGAGCTTCCCTGGCAGGAGTCTCTCTCTGTCAAAACTGAGGAATTTCATGGCTCCAGCCCTGCATGTGGAGAAACAAAAATACCCAATGTCTAAAGTAGCATTTCTTAAAGTGTGTTCCACGGCACACCAGTGTGCCACGAGGCCGTTGGAGGTGTGCTGCAGAGAGAACAGAATTCAAAATGGCCACCCTTAAAGGGGCAAGCCTCCTTTTTTTTCTCAACAACTTTTCCCTAGGGCAGTGTTTCCCAAACGGTGCTCCCCAGAACCCCAGGGTTCTGCGAAGTGGAACTCAGGGTTCCCCCAAAAAATTCTGCTCCCCCGCACAGCCCATAGGCAGCTCCCACTGCTGCTGCCCCCACCCCAGCCTGCAGGACGGCTCCTCTCCCATGGGGCCTCTGGTGTGTGCAGCCTCCTCCTCCTCCATGTGTGCAGGTGGCAGCTTTTACAGCAGCCACTGCTGCTCGGAGGGGGAGGGCTGGCCGGAGCTGGGGAGCCATTCCCAGACCTCGGCATTTTAAAATTGCCACCTGTGGAGAACCCAGCTCAGGCTCTTCCGCCCCCCCCCCCCCCCCCACCTGGGGCATGCTTGGGATCTGCTGTCTACCTCCTTGGGGCGTGCTTGGGCTCTGCTGCCCCCTCCCTTCGGGGTGCACTTGGGTTCTGCTGCACCCCATATGCTGCTGCTTTCTCTCCCCTGTGCCCCTCCCCAACCTGCTGGGGAAGTGGCAAAGTTTAATCTTGCAGGGATGGTCGGGGTTTCTACTCCCCTCCCCACTGCCATCCTGCCAGTAAGAAGCCTGGCCTGGTGCTGCAGCTGCACTGGTTCTTCACTGCATGGGCGGGGGTGGGAGGGAACTGAGCTCTCCAAACACACCCCTCCCCCACCAAGGAAAAAGAGCATGCTCCCTGGAGACTTTCCCTGCTGTAACAGGGTGCCAAGTCAGGCAAGCATCCCTCCTCACACCCAGACCCCACACCCAAACCCCCCTCACTCCCCTCCCCCTGCCAAGACCCCTCATTCCCAGCTTGTTCTGACACCCTGCCCCAATACCCACTCCTGGACAGACACCCTGCCCCGAGTCCCCTCTTGCACCCTCCCTCCTGGCCAGACATATTACCTTATTTAGTATTTGTTTATTATTATCCTTACTTTTTATGGTCTATGTTTTCAGCTCTGTGTACCAGACTGTTGTTAGGGCAGTCTTCCTGTGGGGGTCATGGTGCATTTCGACCCCCGGGTGTCCCAGGTCTGGGTTGTGGTTTTTTTGCTCAACAAATTTTCTCTGGGGGCTGCTTTTTTTTTTCTCGGCAAAAAAAAAAAAAAAAATCCTTGGAGTTCCCCATTTAAAAAAAAGTATTATTTGGAGTTCCTCAGTCTTAAAAAGTTTAAGAAACACTGGTCTAAAGATGCTTCTGCAATTGGAATAAATTGATCATGTGGGATATACCCACATAAGTCTAAAACACTGATCTGTGTACCAGCTGATATTGAAAACAAACCCAAAGGTCCCAGCCAATGTGATAGGATAAAATTCTTCGTTGATTCCAAATGGGCTTTCAGTTACTCCTTCATATGTGTGGCATTTTTAACTAATGAAGCTGTATGAATTTTGTTTTCTGTGTGCTGCATTTTTAAATTTTGAAGAGCTGCCTGAAGGCAGCTATGCTGGTAGATGAAAGCTATGTTTTCTTATGGCAACTTTACTTTTCTGCTTTCTTGTCTTGTTTTCCTTAAACTACATTTAAAAAAGTAATTTACACTGAAACTGTAAGTTTGCTCTTTGTGTATGGAAAATGTGTCTCCAGGTGCAGCTGATCCTGTTCAGCTATGATTTTAGAACCTGAAGTATGTATGTATTAGTGCCACCACTCAGTGTGTTTTTTTCCTCCTGGCTAAAAGTCAGGAATTGGCTTTTGATTATTGTTCCTCACTAAGGACATTTTCACTGACCTCACTGTCCAGATTTTTAAAGGAGACAGGTTGTATGTTCAGAGTGGCTAGTAGTGTCAGCCCCAGGTGCACATGCTTGCATTTAGATATCTAGCTCCTGCATTTACAGGGATAACAAAGCCAAGGACAGATACATGGGGCTCATGAAGGGTCATTTGGTTTCTCTTTGTGGTATAATGAAACATAATTCCTCCTTGCCCACGAGCATCTCAAGAGATGGGACACTGCACTCCCTGTGTTGATGACTAAGAATGCAGATCTCTTGCCACAAGGGGTGATTAGATACAGCTGGATGGGAGTGTCACGTTCTGCTGTTGCAAATTTTCCAATTATCACCATAGGATCTGAGCACCTCACAAATATGAATGAATTTACCCTTTTCTCATCTTGTGTGGTAACTGAGGGTATGTCTATATAGCAGGGCAAAAGTCAAATTCAGATATGAAACTTCGGCTATGTCAATTGTGTAGCTGAAGTTGAAATAGCTTAACTCAACTTTTGGCACTGTCTATGCAACAGGAAGTCAAAAGAAGAGCACTCTCCCTTCAACTTCCCTTACTTTTCCTGAAATGAGGGTTACAGGAGTTGGAGTAAGAAGTCCTCCAGATCAACATTATTTCGAAATAATGACTTGCTGTGTAGACATACTCTACACTGCAGGGCTTAACTGAAAATAAGCTATGCAAATGACATATCTGATTTTACAATAGCTTCTTTCAAAATAGAGCACTCTTCCTCTGACTTCCCTTATTCCTCATGCAATGAGGCTGTGTCTACTTTTGTGATCTCGCGCAAAAGTGGCCACTCTTGAGCAAAAACTTGCTGCCTGTCTACACTGGCTGCGTGTTCTTGCACAAGTAAACTGACATTCTAATCTATAAATCAGGGCTTCTTGCGCCAGAACTCTGATGCTCCCACTCAGGAATAAGCCCTCTTGTGCACGAGCTTTTCCAGAAGAGGCCAGTGTAGACAGGCAACATGAATTTCTTGTGCAAGAAAGCCCTATGGTTAAAATGGCCATCAGAGCTTTCTTGCGCAAGAGAGCGTCTGCACTGGCACGGATGCTCTTGTACAAAAACAGATCTCTTGTGCAAAAGCATATGCCAGTGTAGATGCTCTCTTCTGGAAGTTTTTGCAGAAGAACTCCTCCTCAAAAGAGTTTTTGCGTGAGAACGCACCAGTGTAGATGTAGCCTGAGAGTTACAGGTGTCGGAGTAAGAAGTCCTCCGTTTTGACAGTATTTTGACACAATTTTGAAATAACTGCCTGCTGTGTAGATGAGGGCTAAGTTATTTCGGAATAGCGCTAATTACTTCAAAATAGTGTTGCAGTGTAGTTGTACTCAAAGGCAGCTGGATGTGATGATGGTCATACTATTCCCTTGGGAAATGTTGGCTATGAAACAGATATGCCTTAACCACTTAGCCAGTAAAGCCATTGCTCGGGGGAGGGAAGGACTGTGGATCTCTTGTGAGACAAGGCAGAATAATTCCCATTTGAGATACACTGGGGCTATGTCTACACTGGCGCAGTCTTGTGCCAGAAGTATGCAAATGGGACTAAGCGTGGAATATCACCGAGCCTCATTTGCATATCTAATGAGCCGCCATTTTTGCAGAAGAGGCTCTTGCGCCAGAAGGAGCAGTCTACACTGCCCCTTCTTGAGCAAGAAAAACCCTCTTGCGCAATGCTGCTATGCTAATTATTTTCAGGAATAAGGGCATTGCGCAAGAGGGTTTTTCTTGCGCAAGAAGGGGCAGTGTAGACACTCCTTCTGGTGCAAGAACCTCTTCCACAAAATGGCGTCTCATTAGATATGCAAATGATGCTCGATGATATTCTACACTTAGCCTCATTTGCATATTTCTGGTGCAACAACCCGCCAGTGTAGACATAGCCTGGGGGAAGGAGTGATTTGTTTGAGGGTATGTCTACACTGCATTCCTCTTTCGAGAGAGGAATGCACATGCAGCCAAGTGAAATTGCAAATGAAGTGCAGATTTGAATTTCCCATGCTTCATTTGCATAATTGAGTCCAGCCGCTATTTTGAAATACCCTATTTTGAGATAAAAAATGCTGTGTAGATGTGGTTATTTCAAAATTAACCCCTTCTTTTGAAATACTTCTTATAAACTGAGCTGTAAGGGTTATTTCAAAACAAGGGTTGTTTTTTTTAAAAAATAACCCCATCTAGATGGCATGGTTTTTCTTTAAAAAGGGTATTTCGAAAAAGCGCCCAGATGCCATTATGCAAATGAAGCACGAGATTTGTAAATTCGCGCTTCATTTGCAATTTTGCTCAGCTGCATTTGCATTCCTCTCTTGAAAGAGGAATGCAGTGTAGACATACCCTGACATCTCACTCCAAAAAAAATTGGATTTGGAAAAGTTTCAGAATAGGGCAACAAAAATTATTAGGGATGGGGGAGGGAAAGCTCAGTGGCTTGAGTATTGGCCTGCTAAACCCAGGTTGTGAGCTCAATCCTTGAGGGGGCCATTTAGGAATCTGGGGCAAATCTGACAGGGATGGTACTTGGTCCTGGGCCTGCCGCAAGGGCAGGGGACTGGACTTGATGACCTTTCAAGGTCCCTTCCGGTTCTATGAGATAGGTATGTCTCCATTTATTATTATGTGGAACAGTTTCTATATGAGGAGTGATTAATAAGGCTGAGACTTTTCAGCTAGGAAAAAAGACACCCAAGGGGGCATGATAGAGGTCTATAATATCCTGACCAGTGTAGAAAAAATAAATAAGGAAGTGTTATTTACTCCTCAGAACACATGAAATAGGGGTCACCAGATGAAATTAATAAACATAAGGTTTAAAATAAACAAAAAGTATTACTTTGCACGACATGCATGTAATCTGTGGAACTCTTTGCCAGGGGACATTGTGAAGGTTAAGACTGTTACAGAGTTCAAGCTATAGATATATTCATGGAAGAGGGGTCTATCAATGGCTGTTAGGCAGGGATGGTGTCACTAGCTTTTTTTTCTCAGAACGGACTTAAATGGCATCAGGGAGGTTTAGGTTGGACATTAGAAAAAACTTCCTACCTGTCAGGGTAGTTAAACACTGGAATAAATTACCTAGGGAGGTTGTGAAATCTTCATCATTAGAGATATTTAAGAGCAGGTTAGATAAACATCTATCAGGGATGATCTAGATGGTGTTTGGCCCTGTCGTGAGGGCAGGGGACTGGGTTCAATGACCTCTCGATGTCCCTTCCAGTTCTAGTGTTCTATGATTCTATGAATGTGCAACAAGAGATGGATACATTCATGATTACTTGTTCTGTTCATTCCCTCTGGGCACCTGGCATCAGAGGACAGGATACGGGGCGAGATGGACCTTTGGTCCGTCCCAGGGTGGCTGTTCTTAGGAATTCATTAATGAGACAGAACTTGAACCCTTATCCCCTGAGTCCTAGTCCTGAGTACTAGTTTAAGCACAAAAATCCTCCTGCCTCCTTGTTGTTTTCTTTCTGTATTGTGTAGTGTAGTTCTTTTTATGTGATTTATATAACCTGCCTTCCATGCACCTACGGAAACCAAAAGCAAAATGATAAAAACAAGCATAATTTTCCAGTGTGTAATTTTGGACTCCAACAGAGGCCTAAAACAAAGTGAGGTAATTATTCCACTCAACTCAGCACCATTTGGAGAAGTGGGCTGTTTTGTACATCATCGTTTTAAAATAAGACACATGAAATGGAAAGAGTTCAGTGAAAAAAGTGCATAACAAATGTCAGGGAAAATCAAAACCCAGAGCAAAGGATAAAGGAGATGGGTATAACAGCTTGCAAGAGGGATAGTCAAGAGACAGACTATGGGCCAAATCTGTACCGCCAGACGCTTTTGAACAAATCCCAACATCTTGTAATTCATTTATCATTGTATTTTGTATTATTATTTTCTCTAGAGTTTAAACTTTGACTCTATCAGGAAAGCTGGACATTGATTAAAAATTAATTCACTATCTCTGGCTTACATGAAGGTACTAATGGAGGACCAGATAACTGCCTACAACTTCAGGCAGTTATGAAAAGGTCAGGGATCAGTCATTTTCATTAGTTAATGAGGAGAGAATAAGTAGTAAGGAGCTTGAGTTGTGGCAAAGAAAATTCAGGGTAAGTACCAGGGCAAGCTTTAGGACAGGGCTACTCATCACACAGCCTGTGGGCCACATGTGGCATGCAGCCCGTTTGTTTGTGTGGCCTGTGGTGCGGTATGGGTTTACATGGGGCGCAACATGCGGCCCGTGGGTGGGATCCTTTGAACATGGCCTCCACTGGGAACTTGCTCCACAATGGCGAGGCATCTCCGAGGCAGGGTGAGCATTGACAGATGTAAGTGGACAGGCTGGCCGGAACAGACGGGTACAGGGTGTTGGCATTTCTAGCCCCCTGGGAGGAGGTGCCGGGAGCACTGGGGGCACTGTGTGAAAGAACCTATTTGCATATATTTACATATATATTTGCATGTATATGCAACCACACTTAAGTTGTGGCCCATGGGGCTTCCAAAATTGAGTAGCCCTGCTGTAGAGTCTTGAAAGATGTTAGTGAAAATAGAAGAATTACAGCAGGGTTGAATTTGACTCTATGGCTGTATTCCTCTGAGAAAGTTGCTCACTGACTACTTCCCACAGCTCCCCTTGGCTGCAAACGATTGACTGGAGCCAATGGGAAGCCGCGAGGCTCCGTGGCAGTGGAACCGGTAAATAAACAAACCAGAGCGGCGAGTTAGCAGGTTTCTCAGATTGTTTCTGTGGGCCACTTTGAGAAACATTGCCCTGTGGCCATTAGGACAGGCAATAGAAGCTGCCAATTGTAAGTGTGGGACCAGTATCACTGGTAGATATGCTTTTGTTACATATAGTTAAATTAACATGTTTCTGACAAGCAATCTCAGGGCAGACGGGGCCTCAATTTGTGAGTCATGATTACCAAGGGACTCACCAGTAGTTATGTGGGCAGTTGCAGTTCAGCTCCCACTGCTTCTGTCTTAAGGGTGCATCTACACAGCACCCTTACCTCAAAATAGCTTATTTCAAAATTTGGTACTTTCTACACAGTGCCAAATTTCAAAATAAAGTGCTTTTCTGACAAATCGCTTAACCCTTGTGGAATGAGGTTTACAGAGACACCGGAACAGTGCGCCTGTTAGTTTGAAATATATTTTGAAATAACAGGCACTTTTAAAGATGCAGAATTGCTATTTTGGGATACCGGAAGTATCCCGAAATAGCACTGCAGTGTAGACGTACCCTATGTCCACAGCAGCAGATTTTCTCATTTGCAGCATGATACATTTGCACATGATGAGACTGTGAAACTCACTGCCTCAAGAGATTGTTGGGCCCATGAGCTTAGAAAGCTGTGGAAGGGTTAGACATTTACTTGATGATATAAACATCATAGTTACACATGTAGGCTCCCTTTACTATAGGAGACTCCAATTCCCATAATGCCTGGAGAAAAAGGAGGGAAACTGTTGCACTCTTCCAGGCAGTGCAGGGAGAGTTGGTGGGTTCCATTTTTGAAGAGAGGAGCCAGATTGCTGGTGTGTAGCCTTTTCCAGTCCAGGAGCTGCGTCTGAGTGCCTGCTGTGGCTCGGATCTAGCAGACTGTTTCAAGGGCTGTTGGTGTTTGCCCCTGGAGGGCAGAGACTCTAGTATGTGCCTGTGACTGAGAAGAGCCGGCATAGAAGATGCTGTGAGTAACTGTGGCTGTTTGGGAAAGTGCTGCCTGGAATAGAGTACAGAAGACAAATTGACTCTGGGTCCAAAGAGAGGCAGAGTGATCTGCCCAGGGAACCAGAGCTGCTGGAATTTGGAGGGGCCTGCTCCAGTGTCAGAAGGATGTTGCAGATGTCACCTTCCTTGATTGATACACACACAACCTGCGCAGTGCTGCCGCCACTCCAGCTGCAAACCTTCAAGTGTGCCCACACAAGCAAGTGTCTGGGACTCTGTAGTGAGCAGGGTTGGCCGCTCAATGACCCTGAGGAGGAAGAACCTCTCTCTGAGCCTGGGTGGGCTGAGGTGGAGTCTGCCCCTTTAAATCCACAGAGGCCTAGGGGAGGAGCAGGAAGTATAAAAGCTGAGTCCAGAAGCTCAGAAGGGGGCCAGCTGTTGGAGGGAGCAGAGGCCTATCCTCATAGGTGTGCGCAGCACATTTCATTAGGGTGTGCATCCAAAGAATTTTTTAAAAATGCACTTTGACCCCCCATTAGCCACACCCCTGACCCCTGTTAACCACGCCCCTGGCCCCCATTAGCCACGCCCCTGGAGGTAACCCTCTCCGGGCAAGGTGGGCACATGACCAAAAGTAAAAAGTGTTATGTGACCCCCAACCCAAGGACTTTTCCCACCATCCTCCTACCAATAGGGATTAGTTTGCCCCCCCAACCCCACGCAACTATCCTGCAATTTGCATTAATCCAATGTATGTGACATTAATGCGGGGGTGGAGAGGCTGGGGGAGGGAAAGTGTTCCCTCTAAGAGTTTCCTCCCATGAGCAGAATGAATTTCGTGTTGTGTACCAATACTGAATTCATGTGGCTTGTTTGGATGTGCCACTGTGGCACCCAAGTTATTAATAAATATCTGCCTTTCCCCTCTGCTGCCATGTCTCCTCCCCTTGCTCCATCAACTCCCCTGGTGCCTACTGCCCCCCAACCTCTCACCCTCCTCTGCTGTCCTGACTCCTGCCCTTCTCACTTCCCTAAGCCTTCCTGAGACCTGCCCCTCCTCCACCAGCCCTTCTCTCCCCCTGTGCCCACTCCTCCAGTAGCCCCACTCTGATCAAGTGAGCAACCCCTCCTCATCCCTTCATTTAACACCTCCCTCGCCTCTCTCCTCTGGTGCTGGTCCCTCCCCTGCAGGTGTCTGCCCTTCTGCATCACCTTCAGAATCCCCTGGCACCTGCACCTTCCCTTACCCCTGCACCCTCCTGGTGCCTCCCCCTTCCCTCACTGCCCCTGCCCCCTTTGCCTTTTTTTCCCTAATGCCCACCCCTCACCACCCTCTGCCCCCATTTCCCTTGTGCCCCGTGCCTTCACACATGACTTGCTCCAACCCCACCTGCCTCATGCCCACCCCTTCTGTCAGGCCTTCTCCCAGCACCTCCCCCTCCAATCCCCAATGCCCTTACCCTCTCCTCTTCCAGCATCACCCTGTTTCCCCTCCCACTGACACCTCCCCTCCTGCCCTTTTCCTCATTGTCTCCACTTCCCCCACCACAAAAGCCCATTCCTTTCCCACCCCTTCCTCTTATTTCCCCCCCTTACCTTCAGCTTCTGCCTTACAGCCCAAGCTGCAGGGCCAGGGAGGGGCACTTCCTGGGGCGCCGCACGGTGCTGCAGGGCAGGGCACTGCGCGGTGCTATCGGGCCAGGTGGGGGCACTTCTGGGCACCTCAGGGGTGCCGCGTGGTGCTGCTGTGCTGGGTGGGGGTGCTCCCAGGCACCTCAGGGGTGCCGTGCAGTGCTGCTGTGCTGGGAGGGGGCGCTCCCAGGTGCCTCAGGGGTGCCACGCCATGCTGCTGGGCCCAGGTGGGGCCCAGGGTGCTAAAAATGGCTCCGTCTATCCGGCCCGAGACATTAGGGTATGCCTGGGCACACCCGGCACATCCCGTGTGCACTCCTATGCCTATCCTGAAGATGTTGAGGAGCTGGCTGAGGCAGATGACTGGCCTGGGCCACCAGCCAGGCCTTGAGGAGGAGAGCCTTTTCTCCCTTTGCCTAAACTTGGACTATATGGACCCTGTGAACCCGCCACTCCCTGGGAGCCAGGTACAAACTGAAGGGGAGTTTGGAAGTGGGCCAGGGGAAGCAGAGGATGGCCAGGTAGATGTGATCACTCTTTAAGGTGTTTCAGCCTGCTTTGGGATGGATTCCCTGCTGATCCCAGTGAATGCCAAGGCTGCCACTGCTAGGGCCCTGGGCTGGGACATGGTGGAGTAGGGCGGGCCTGCATCCCCCCTGCCATCCCTATATTGGGTGGCAGTCTCCCCCTTCCCACTTGTGCTGTGAAAACTATTGGTTTGCCTGCCCCACTCTAAACCAGGGCCAGGGCCACCATTTGACTTTGAGAGCTGTTTGTTTGCCAGCCCACCTTCAGGTCCTAATGGGATTGGAAGTACAGGCCCGAGCACTAAGCAGGGGCTCAGGACTGAGTGAGAACTCTTACAGACTCTGAATCCAGAGGCGTGCACAATCTGGGATGAGATAACTGTGGTAGCATAAATACCAGTTAGAAACTTTCTTTTATTTCTGTGTACTTTGTTAATTGATTTTATTCACTTCTAGTCTGTTAAATCCTGTTTCTTTAAATTAAATCAAGGTGTGTTCATTCTAATTTATTCAATTAGATCTATATTATTTATAATTGTTTTGGAATTAGATCTAGATTATTACTAGAATTAGCTGATTCCTGGAGGCTCCCAAGGCACACCATTAAATGTGTATAGGGCCAACCACGTGGAGACACCGCCACTGAATATTCCTTTAGAAGCAAGGAACTGTAGCAAAGGGCTAGATAGGGGATCCCCAACTATCCAACATCACCACTGGGGTACTCAGGATCTCCTTTAATTTTAAAAACATCAGGTGCCCAGGCACACAGGTGAGCATGGCCTGCTCCCAAATAACCCAGGGAGGAAAGAAGGGGTTTCACGTATGATTTAACAGAAATGTAGAAAGTAGTAAATCCTCATGCTGCAGGGCATAAACCTCTAACTGGCAAGGATTAGTGTGACGGACCGCCGCAGGTCCGCACTCGAGAGAGGGCCGCCGGCGCCCCCTGGAGGCCGCCGGACGGACCGGCAGGCAGCCCTGGGAGGAGGGGAGAACGGGCCAGGGAGAAAACCCCGCAGGGGGGGGGGCCGGCTAACTCCCCGGCGGGGAAGGAGGGGCCAGGGACAGCCCCAGCTGACGGGCGAGGAGCCCGAACGGCGTTCCGCTCGGCCAGAGCCGAGCGTAGCCAACGTCAGGCCGGGCCGCCCCGGCCGTGACGTCAGCGGACGCCAGGACGCCCGGGGGACGGAACGGACGCCCCTGACGTCATCACCCGGGCCGTTTGAAAAGCGGCCCGGGGGAGCAGGACGGGGCGGCACTCAGGGGAGCTGCCGCCACCACCGCCGCCCCAGCCGCCAAGGGGAAACCCCACCGCGTTGGAGGAGAAGAGGGAACGACCCCGAACCCTCACGACGGCCGCGGGACGAGACCGGCGCTTCGGGCGGGGTAAGTGACTGCGGGACCTCCCCAGTCGGGGAGGCGGAGAGCGGGGAGTGGAAGCGGCCCGGGGCGGGGGCCTTCTGGCGCCCGTGGACAGGCGAGTTACGGGGATAAACCCCGCCTGTCGTGGGAGGAACGTACGTTTCGTTCTCCCCCCACTTAGGGCCCCGGGCTGGGACCCGGTGGAGGGGGTGGGCACGGGTCCCCCACATCCCCCCTCCCTACCATGAGACCCCAGCCCACGTAACCCCGCTGGGGCGAATCGATAAAAGGGCGAAGACCCTGCCAATTCGACTGTCCCGACGGGGACCCGACTTACCGGCAGGCCGCCGGAGGCGACCCCGTCCCCCCACCCGGACCCCGGACAGACAGGCATCCCGGGCCAGCCCCGAGGAAAAGGAACCCCGAGTTCGCTGATCCCCGACCCGGACTTGCAGCCGGGTGATCGCACTCGAACAGCCAGACGGCGGGTCCGCTGAACCCCCCTTTCCCTGCCGGAAGGGGGCGCTCGCACCCACAAGGGCCGTCACAGTGGTGGAGAATGTGGGCGCTGTGACTGCACCCCCCCCCGTCGCGCAGACGCTAGACGCCCGAGCGGTTGGCGCCCACGGAGGGCCATCGACGACGACGACGACGCGACACTCGCGATGGAGCCACGCCAGCTACTGGATTGGCTCGGGGAGATGCAGCGGAGGCAACAACAGGCCCAGCAGGAGCAACAAACACAGTTGATACAGCAACTCACTACTCAGTTCCAAGAGCACCAGAGACAACTGGTTCGGGAACTGTCGGCGCAGCAGGAGCAATGGCGCCAGACAGTCGAAAAAAGGGTCGGAGCGCTGGCAACGAACTCCACAGGGCCCGTGGAAGGACCCGGGTTGCCCCTCCGACTCACAAAGCTCAGAGGCTTTCCTGACTACCTTTGAACGGGTGGCTACCGCAGCCAGGTGGGCCCAAGAGCAATGGGCCACCCTGCTGGCCCCGTATCTTACAGGGCCCGCCCAACTGGCCTACCGGAACCTATCCGTCAACGACGCCCTAAACTACCCCAAGGTCCGAGAGGCCATCTTAGACCAAATAGGACACTCTCCCGAGACCTGCCGCCAGAAGTTCCGACAGGAGGCACTGAAAGCGGGGGACCGGCCTAGGGCGGTGGCCCAGCGCCTCCGAGAGTGGGCGACCCGGTGGTTGGAGCCAGAACACAAAACGGGCACCCAGGTCCTGGAGCTGATTGTTCTGGAGCAGTTCATCCACATCTTGCCCCGGGATGGACAGCGGTGGGTGCGGAGAAACCGCCCCACGACGGTGAACGAGGCGGTGGGCTTAATGGAGGCCCATCTCTTGGCGGAGACGGAAGAAGGCAGCGCCCGACGAGAGGCGCTACCGGGCCCGAAGACGGCGGGCATGCGACCACAAGGTAAGCCCACCGAGAGGGCCCAGACCGGGGGGAACCGGCGAGGGAGGGACAACGTACCCCGACTGGCTCCCGTGTGGCCAACCAAGACAGTGGGGAGATCGGAGGGGGAAGATACCCCCGAGAGGCCCCCTGGGGAACCCCGGGCCGGCCCGAAAGGACCCTGCTTCCAGTGCAGGCAGGAGGGGCATTTTAAAAGAGACTGCCCACTCATGGACTGCACCCTGGCCCAAGAGGAGCGAGCGGGAGCCATAGGAGGGAGGCAGGACGGGCGACGGAGGGTCCTCACGGATATGAGGGTCGGGGACCGGCGCGTGAAGGCCCTGGTGGACTCAGGCGCTACGATGACGTTGGTACGGGCGGACCTGATCCCCCCGGGGCGGCCCGGTGGAGACCCCGTGTGGATGAAATGCGTGCACGGCGACGTAAAAGCCTACCCCACCGTCTGGGTCCGCCTAACCGGAGGCGGACAAGAACGGGTCTGGAGGGTGGGGAAGGCCCCGCACCTACCCTACCCCGTATTAATCGGGCGAGACTGGCCCGAATTCAGACGACTGCTACAGGACCAAGGAGCCCGGAGCGACGAGCAACAACCCCGGGAAGACATCAACGGAGACACCTGCCTGCAGGTGGAGGAGGCCCCTGATTTCGTGGTGGAACAGAGACAAGACCCCTCACTCCAGCATGCCTGGGAGCAGGCCGCCGGCACAAGGGAGACGGACGGGGAACTGGAAACCCCAACCCAAGGACCGAGCTTCCAGGTACTAAATGACCGCCTGTATCGAGTGACCAGAGAGGGAGAGGGGGGGGAACTCAGACAACTAATAGTCCCGGCGCGGTTTCGACGGGAGGTCTTAGAGTTAGGACACGCCAACCCGTGGGCGGGCCATCTGGGGCGGGAGAAAACCCTGGCACGAGTGCTCCAGAGGTTTTATTGGCCCGGGGTGTTCCGAGCCGTAAGGGACTTTTGCGAGTCGTGCCCCGAGTGCCAGCGCACGGCCCCGGCTCGCGTACCGAAGGCACCATTGGTGCCCCTCCCCATAGTGACGGTGCCGTTCGAACGCATAGCGATGGACTTGGTGGGACCCCTCGAGCCGTCGGGGAGGGGGCACCGGTACATTATGGTCATGATAGACTATGCGACCCGCTACCAGGAGTACTGCATGACACAATAGCTGTTATATAAAGTGACACAGAACTAGTGTCAATGGCGAGGTACAAAACAGCCCTTAACATATGGAGGAATACAAGAGTAGATTTGCCACAGGCCCAGTTTAGTACGAGAATTTCTGTGTGGCAGTGGCAACAAAGCTCCCAAAAGTATTGTCCCCAATTAAAACAGCACCTTCCTTGGAGGATCTTTCTTTGTGGATTCAGGGGCATATTGGAAGAGGTCTGGTTTTAAGACATGAACTGTGGGAGATTTATAGAATGAAAAAAGTCTGAATCCCCAGGTCCTGGCCCATTACATGGCCCATTAGAGGTCCTTTCCAATCCACTCATTTCCAGATGCGATAAGTTAACTAGACATAAGGGGCTTTTTAAAAAGATTCCCCGCCAAGATTGTAAATATTCCCAATTTAGCTAGAATGATACATTAAATGTAAACAGAAAATAAAGAAGGCTGGGTGCTAATGTGTTTATTTCAATGAACATGTACTGCAAATGCCTCTAGAGTCTCAGGGTCAGGAGGAAGGGAAGCAGTTTGAAAAGACATTTTTGGGGGGTGGTGGGAAGGAGAGAGTTGGGGGGTTGTGTGTTCAGTGAGAGAGAAATATGGCTTAATCAGGTAAAAGAAGCAGTGATGGATAAAAAATACATCTTTTAAAAAGTGGAAGTCATAGCCTAGTGAGGAAAATAGAAAGGATCATAAACTTTGTCAAATTAAATGCAAAAATATAATAAGAAAAGCCAAAAAGGAGTCTGAAGAACAGCTAGTCAAAATCTCAAAGTAATAGTAAAATGTTTTTTAAGTACATCAAAAGTAGGAAGATGGCTAAATAACCAGTGAGGCCCTGGGACAATCGAGATGCTAAAGGAGCACTCAAAGATGATAAAGTCATAGCGGAGAATCTAAATGAATTCTTTGCTGCAGTTTTCATGGCTGAGGATGTTGGGGAGATTCCCAAACATGAGCCATTCTTTTTAAGTGACAAATCTGAGGAATTGTCCCAGATTGAGGTGTCTTTAGAGGAGGTTTTGGAACAATTTGATAAACTTAACAGTAACAAGTCACCGGGACCAGAAAGCATTTACCCAAGAGTTCTGAAAACGCAAATGGAAAATTGTGAAACTATTAACTGTGGTTTGTAACCTAGCCTTGAAATCATAACTAATGATTGGAAGATAGCTAACGCCAATATTTAAAAAGGGTTCTAGAAGAGATCCTGGCAGTTACAGACTGGTAAGTCTAATGTCAGTACTGGGCAAATTAGTTGAAACTATAGTAAAGAATAAAATTGTCAGACACATGGATGAGTATAACTTGTTGGGGGAAAGTCAACATGGTTTCTGTAAAGGGAAATCATGCCGTTGTAATATGCTTGAGTTCTTTGAGGGGGTCAACAAACATCTGGACAAGGGGGAATCCAGTGGATATAGTGTACTTAGATTTCCAGAAAGCCTTTGACAAGGTCCCTCACTAAAGGCTCTTAAGTAAAGTAAGTTGTCATGGGATAAGAGGGAAGGTCCTTTCAAGGATTGCTAACTGGTTAAAAGACAGGAAACAAAGGGTAGGAATAAATGGTAAATTTTGAGTGGAGAGAGGTAACTAGTGGGGAACTCCAAGGGTCTTTTCCTGGGACCTGTCCTATTTAACTTATTTATAAATGATCTAGAGAAAAGGGTGAACAGTGAGGTGGCAATTTTTGCAGAGGATAGTAAACTGCTCAAGATAGTTAAGACCAAAGCAGACTGCGAAGAGCTTCAGAAAGATCTCACCAAACTAAGTGATTGGGCAACAAAATGGCAAATGAAATTTAATGTTGATAAAGATAAAGTAATGCACATTGGAAAAAATAATCCCAACTATATATACACAATATGGTGGGGACTAATTTAGCTACAACTACTCAAGAGAGATCTCGGAGTCATTGTGGATAGTTCTCTGAAAACATCCACTCAGTGTGCAGCGGCAGTCAAAAAAGCTAATAGAATGTTAGGAGTCATTAAAAAAGGGATAGAAAATATCTTATTGCCTCTATATAAAACCATGGATTAGCCAGCAGCCTGTGGACTAAGGGGTTAACTATACCTAACCCAGGTAGAGTTAGCCAATAGAGATGTAGGTAGGAATCTCAAACTAGGACACAGGAATTTTGGGGTTTTTCTCTTTTTTTTTTGTCTCTGAGGCAGTTTCTCTCCAGCTATTGCAGGGGACAGGATGTCTCCCTCTAAGAAAATACTCTTCACAGTCTTTAAGTAGGATAAAGTTTAGATAAATCTGTTAGATAAATTGTTTTATGGTTTGAGAAATGGGATCTAGTGTCTGTGCATTTAAAAATGGGGTTTGTTCTCCTTTGTAACTAAGTTCCTGGCCCATGGTAAATTTCTCCTCCATGAGGATATTATTTTGTTACTGTTCCATCTAGTCATTATGCCTGCAACAGGAATATTGTGATGATAATAAAAGTTCTTTCTCTTTTCTTTTTATTAACCTGGTAGTGGGTAATTTTTGTGTCCTGGTTTGTACTTTAGGGGTGAGATTTCCCAAGTAGTCTCTCCCTGCTTGCTTTATTAATATTTGGCAGCAGAGATTTTATCCCCAAAATCTAGGTTAAGATTTTAGGGGGGAAGTTTTATACCAAAGCCTGGTAGATAAGGTTTTGGGGTACTTTTGCTGGCCCCTCCTCCTGCATTTGTCATGCCAGAGTGGGGAAGGAGCCATGAAACATGGTAAACCCGCATCTTGAATACTGTGTACAGATGTGGTCGCCTCATCTCAAAGATATATTGGCATTGGAAAAGGTTCAGAAAAGGGCAATAAAAATGATTAGGGGTTTGGAATGGATCCAATATGAAGACATATTAAAAAGACTCTTACTTTTCAGTTTAGAAAAGAAGAGACTAAGGGGGGACATGATAGATGTCTATAAAATCATGACGGGTATGAAAACAGTGAATAAGGAAAAGTTATTTACTTATTCCCACAATATAAGAATTATGGATCATCAAACGAAATTAATAGGCAGCAGGTTCAAAACAAACAAAAAAAGTTTTTCTTCACTCAACGCACACAGTCAACCTGTGGAACTTCTTGCCAGAGGATGTGGTGAAGGCTAGAACTTTAACAGGGTTCAAAAAAGAGCTAGATAGATTCATAGAGGTTAGGTCCATCAATGGCTATTAGCCAGGATGGGTAGGAATGGTGTCCCTGGCCTCTGTTTCTCTGAAGGTAGGTGACAGGGGAGGGATCATCTGAGGATTATTTGTTTTAATCGCTCCCTCTGGGGCATCTGGTATTGGCCATTGTCGGCAGACAGGATACTGATCCGACCCAATATGGCCATTCTTACGTAAATTCAGAAAAATGGGTTCTGATGTGTAGTGATGTAATAATATTTCATTTTAAAAATTATTTTCAAACAAATATAAAGGACAAACTTTCTGTGAAAACTCTCACAATCCCACACCCCAGCCTTCTCCCATTCTCTCCCTTTCCCCTGCATTTCCAACTGACTGTAAATGTGTGGACAGCTAAGGTGTCTTACTAATCATAGAACCATAGAGCTGGAAGAGACCTCAGAAGGTCATCAAGTCCAGCCCCCTGCTCTAGGCAGGACCAATCCCAACTTAATCATCCTGGCCAGGGCTTTGTCAAGCCGAGACTTAAACACCTCTTAGTTGTACCTCAGTGTTTTCGTACCTCGGTACCTTCGGTGGTCTGGACTGTCAGTGTCAGAGTTGTCTGGTCAGGATCGTCCTGGCGCACTCCTGACAGGACCTCTACTCCGTTGGTGGTGATAAACTTTCGGGTGCGTGCGTAGCAATCGGTACTTCCTTTATCTAGAGTGTTAGACCCCGTGCACTTGGTCAACACAAGAGATCTCTGAGAGGCCCCAGAAACGACAGAATCAGGCAAGGTTTGAAATCAATCGAGCAGGTTTATTGTCAAATATGAAGCTCTACCAGTTGGTAACAGAGATCAGTACAATGTTACACCACTGGGCACTATGGCCGACGTTGACAAGGTACCAACACTGGGCAGTCCTATTGCCATCTACAGATACAAACAGCAGTTAGTCAAAGTTAAGCTACTGTGCGTTCTGTAGGTTCAGGCAATGACACCTGCCGTTCAGGCGCCTAGTGCGCACCCCCAAGTTCGGCCGGAGAGCACCCTCTGCGGTGTCCTTTTATAGACAGGTACAAACAACTTACATCATTTCTTTACGTACCAGGTTACCACCCTCTGTTGCCTAGTTACCACCCATCATCTTATGGAAGGGGGGCTTACTTACTATCCTTCATGCTGTCAATCTCGACCCGGTCCTGAACCTAGGTCGGTATGTGCATTAGTTTTTAGGGAGTCTTTGTACCAAGACATTCCTTAAGATGTTCCGTTACTCCCCTTTGGCTCACAGTCTGTACCCAGTGCCCCCCTGTGTCCTTCCATGCTCGACCTAACTTACACAATCACACAATTATCAATAGGGCTTCTTTCTTGGCTCCTGTGTTACTGAACCAAAGTCTTGCTCACTAGATTGCAGGCCTGTTGCTGTTTCCATGTTGCTGGCCTTAGGTCTGCTGACTCCATGTTACTGACCCTCAACTTACTTCATTCCCCCACTTTTTGTCCTTTTATGGGGAGGATATTTACCCATCATCCCGGAAAAGCATAATGCATGAACTGAAGGTGACCCAGTGGGCTAAACACTGTCATGTGGACACCTTTGCTGTACCGTTCACACACTCATGCCCCATCTGTCCCTTCGTCTGCACATTCCCTCGTACAACTGATGGACAGATTTTATTTTTCAATTCTGTTCGGTCCCTTATGGTGGGCCTGGGAATGTAAAATAGATATTTACAATGTTTCATGACATGGTGTATTGCTTGTCCCTCAAAGTGTTTAGCAATTTTACCAAGTTTTTAGAGTTAATTTCCTTGTGATACCAATTCCACTTTTGTTAACTTTTGTGCTTTTAAACAGTTAACAACCATTTTCCTTTAATATGCTATAAAAGAAAACGGAATTTATATCAAAATGAATTTTTAAAACAGGTGTATGTAAATACTTTTGAGAATATTAAACATTCATAATGGTTTGCTGTGTTAGGAGTTCAAGGTGGAAACCTGTTTAAAAAGTTTGGTTAGCTTTATGCATTATTGCTATACCATTCTTATAACTGCATTTAAAAGTAAAAACAAGGTTATAAAATCCATACCAAAATTGAAATTTTATTAATGTTACCTAAACCTTAATATTGGACCTTTAATGTTAAAGATCTGGTCTCCCTTACATTTTCTTTGAATTAAAAAAAAAAAAAACTTTGAGTAATAAAAGAAAAAAAATTGTTTGCAATTGCATTCTTTGTTGAGGCATGAAATAGATGTACATATATTGTACCTGAAACCTTTGTGAACTTTGAAAAAAAATAGTATTCATAAAATGATTATAAAATAGCGTGGTGCCACATTTTAAAAAAAGTATAAAAATTGACTTTTGTTGCAACACAGTAAAATATTTTTTTAAAAATAGTCACGTGACATACAACATACAACAAAAACAACATACATGACATATAGGACAACTTACAGTTTAAAAACAAATGGTGCCAACATTACACTTATAACTATACAAAATAAGAAGGAAAAAAGTTAAACATTTAAATCAGCAAGTTATTACCTTATTTAAAACTATTAATAAAAATATATAAATGTTTATTAATATTTGCCAAATATCTTGTATCAATTTAGTAACTTATGTCATTGCTCTTTACTTTATATTAAGCTTTATATTAAAACTCTACTATACAGGTGTACTGAAATTAAAAAAGCCCATGTTTTAAATAAGAGTTAAAAGGTACGCTTAGAAGCAGAGTCTGCATGTCTGTTGCTTAGCAACCTTATCTTCAGGAAAGTTGAGAGTCATTCCAGCTGTTGCATTTCTGACGGGTTGAAATAATTAATTTATGGGAATTATTTAAAATAATTTTTTTTACCTTATTTGTCTTTGTTTCCTATTCTGTTCTATTTTTAACCTCTTTATATTTTAAAGATTTATATAAAAACTAACTTTTAACAGAAAGAGAGAGAGTTAAAGGGAGGAGAGTTGGGAGAAGAAGGTAAAGAGACTGGAGTCAAGAGAGTTTAACTCTTACATTTCTCTTAAAGTACAGGCAGCAGCAAATTAAGCAAACTGAGAGAGGCTATAAAGGAAAACGTACTGGTCTGTAAAAATATCTTAAAAAGAAGGATGCATTTTAGCTGAGCGCAGATTATGTTTTCATGGGTTAAAGTAGTTGGAAACCTGCGCCCCAGATTTTTATCCTGACTCTAAGATTAGAGTGGGGGTAGTTACCTGCGCTTGTAAAAACTGAATTGGTTCCCCCAGTGTCTGTTGTTCTTGTCTGCATGCTAGATGAATTGTGAGAGCGCCCATACATGGTGCACTTAGCTGTTTTGGGGCAACTCCATGTGTTAATGCATCAATTCTTGTTAGCCTGTTTAATCTTGCTTTTCCACTTTGAAATTCTTTTTTACTCACATTCTTGCAATCAATTCACAGCTCCTGTCTCCTAGTGTGCTCTGTGAACTATTCCATTTTTTCCTTAATTTTATTTACCAATTCAGTGTAAGTATTGTTTGCAACTTCTCCCTCTTGTGCACTTACTTTTCCCATTCTGACAGGCACCAGTCTAGGCCTCAGTTTAAGTTCAACTGGAACCTGGCTTTTATCATATGCTTCTGGTTGCAATGCAGTGGACCCCATTTCATCTTTCAAATTTTCCAGGGCTACCACTGATAATTTCTGTGCCATGGCTTCAGGTACTGTGAAAGTTCCCAAAGGCTGTTGCTTTGCAAGGGACGGCACTTTTCCCTTTTGCAAGGTTGCTTCTTTTACTTCCCCATCTGTTCCATTACCAGGGAGACTAGCAGTGTGGCAGGCTGTTTAAGCCATCTCACTGCATAGACATAAGTTGCAAAATCCTAGGCTTTTTAGTACTCTTTACTCTTTTTCAGCGCTTCAGTTTCTGCTATGGCTCCATATATACCGGTTTCTCTATACTCTTTTTTAAACTCATATGGCCCTCCTTTTTTAGCAATCCAATGGGTCCATATTTCATCAAAACCTAACAGGATTTTAAGGGAATGTAGATGGGGGTTACCTAACTCGTGATTTTCTGCCATTTTAGATGTTAGATTGCAAACAGATAAACAGAACTGTTAGCCTTCTTACCAGATCAGCGGTCAGGGTCACCAGTGTCGTACCTTGGTGTTTTCATCCCTCGGTACCTTCGGCGATCTGGACTGTCAGTGTCAGCGTTGTCTGGTCAGAGTCATCCTAGCGCGCTCCTGACAGGACCTCTACTCCATTGGTGGTGATAAACTTTCGACTGCGTGCGTAACAATCGGTACTCCCTTTATCTAGAGTGTTAGACCCTGTGCACTTGGGTCAACACAAGAGATCTCTGAGAGGCCCCGGAAATGACAGATGCAGGCAAGGTCAATCCTGACCAGGTCGTGAACCTAGGTCGGTATGTGCATTAGTTTTTAGGGAGTCTTTGTACCAAGACATTTCTTAAGATGTTCCGTTACTCCCCTTTGGCTTACAGTCTGTACCCAGTGCCCCCCTGTGTCCTTCCATGCTCAACCTAACTTACACAATCACACAATTATCAATAGGGCCTCTTTCTTGGCTCTTATGTTACTGAACCAAAGTCTTGCTCACTTGATTGCAGGCCTGTTGCTGTTTCCATGTTGCTGGCCTTAGGTCTGCTGACTCCATATTACTGACCCTCAACTTACTACATTCTTAAACACTAATAAACATATTAATCTCAGTATGTAATAGGGATAAATGTGCTTTACCACTGCTAAGGTGCAGTGGCATGGACCCTAGCAGACATGCATTCTCATGTGTGGATTTGTTGGTAATAGCTCTTATATCAGACTGCAGATACTCTGAACCCTCTCTTTATGAGACCCAGTTAACCTCTGATTTTTATCCTGCACTTAAAGGTAGAGATTAACTCTCAGGTTGTTAAAGTATTACCTTTTACATTAATAGTCAAATCCAGATTATAGCTGCACTTAAGCAAGATGCTGTCTATTGAGAGGCAGAAAGAACAAACACTTAGATATACTCTCTTGCAGTAATGGGAAGGAAACTTAGTTACAAAAATTGATATGTTGTTAGAAGGCACATCTCAGAACCCCTTCCGCCTGCCAGTCTGTGACACAAGCAATCACAGCATGTGACAATGCCTGGAATAGTACTTGCTGATTCTATCTCAGCCTGCAGAGCTCACAAAATCTGAGCATTCCTTGCCTTGAAGCTAACAGGTGGTTACCTCACCCAGCTCATGACTGTGGTCTGCAGCCTTTTTGCTCATATATTCCTGCACTCGGGCTGTGTCTACATTGGCATGATTTTGTGCAAAAGTGGATGCTTTTGCGCAAAAACATGCTGCCTGTCTACACTAGCAGGGAATTCTTGCGCAAGAACACTGATGTTCTAATGTGTGAAATCAGTGCTTCTTGCACAAGAACTATAATGCTCCTGCTCAGGAATAAGCCCTCTTGTGCAACTGTTTTTGCGCAAGAGGCCAGTGTAGACAGGGAACATGAATTTATTGTGCAAGAAAGCCCAATGGTTAAAATGGCCATCGGAGCTTTCTTGCGCAAGAGAGCATCTACACTGGCACGGATGTTCTTGAGCAAAAGCACATCTTTTGCGCAAAGGCACATGCCAGTGTAGACGCTGTCCTGTGCAAATACTCTTGCGTTCAAGAGTATTTGCTCAAAATCTTGCCAATGTAGACATAGCCTCAGTTTGTACTGGTATAACTGTGTTATTTCTTTTTTTAAATCACATCCCTAACAATATAATTATGAATAGTCCTACAGCACCTTAGGGTATGTCTACACTGTGAAATAGCTACCTGCCTCTACATAAGCCACCCATTATTTCGAAATATTTTTTTGAAATAAGAGGCACGCTATTTCACTATCCCAGTAAACCTCATTGAACAAGGGATAAGGGATGGCTCAATGGTGCGTTATTTCAAAATTTGGCACTCTGTAGATGTGCCAAATTTCAAAATAAGCTATTTCAAGTTTAGGGTGCTGTGCAGATGCACCTTTAGGGTATGTCTACACTACAGCACTAATTCGAACTAACTTAATTCCAATTAGTTAATTCGAACTAAGCTAATTCGAACTAGTGCATCTAGACCTAAAAACTAATTCAAATTAGCGTTTTGCTAATTCAAACTAGCATGTCCACATTGAGTGGACCCTGAACCGAGGTTAAGGATGGCCGGAAGCAGTGCGGGCAGGGCATCAGATTAGGACTTAGAGCGTGGAGCTGCTGTCTCAGGCTAGCCGAGGGCTGTGGTTAAAGAGACCCGACCCCCACCCCAGACAGACAGTTCTCAGGGGTTCCCCACTCGCTTGTCTAACTCGATGAGGGACAGCAAAGCAGTCCTGTCTTGGAGTGCGCTGAGTGCCCACACTCGGACATCACAGCACTCGGCCATCAGCCCGGCTGCACTTGCCGCAGGCTGCCATCCGGGGGAGAGGGTCAATTGGGGGGCTGCAGGAGAGCTTCCACCCCGAGGAGCCTTCAGAGCCACCCCAGTCCTCCCCATCAGGGTCTCGTACCCCATTCCTCCCTCACCTCCTTCCACTTACCCCTCCCTAGCCCCCCTTCCTGATGTACAAAATAAAGGACATGTGTGTTCAAAAATAGAAACTCCCTTTATTGAACAAAACTCGGGGAGACTGGGAAAAGGAGGTGGGAGAGGGGAAGAGAGAGGGTGGGAGAGGGGAGGGCAACTAAAATGATCAGGGGTTTGGAACAGGTCCCATATGAAGAGAGGCTAAAGAGACTGGGACTTCTCAGCTTACAAAAGAGGAGACTGAGGGGGGATATGATAGAGGTCTATAAAAGCACGAGTGGTGTGGAGAGGGTGCATCAAGGAAAGTTCTTCATTAGTTCCCATAATAGAAGGACAAGAGGACACCAAATGAAATGAATGGGTAGAAGGCTTCAAACTAATAACAGAAAGTTCTTCTTCACAAGGCAAATAGTCAACCTGTGGAACTCCTTGCTGCAGGAGGCTGTAAGGCTAGGACTATAAGGGTATGTCTACACTACCCCGCTAGTTCGAACTAGCGGAAGTAATGTAGACATCCGCAATTGCAAATGAATCCCGGGATTTGAATTTCCCGGGCTTCATTTGCATGAAGCCGGCCAACGCCATTTTTAAATGCCGGCTAGTTCAAACCCCGTGCCGCGCGGCTACACGCGGCACGGAGTAGCTAGTTTGGATTAGGCTTCCTAATCCGAACTAGCTGTACTCCTCATTCCACTAGTTCGAACCCCGTGCCACGCGGCTACACGCGGCACGGAGTAGCTAGTTCGGATTAGGCTTCTAATCCGAACTAGCTGTACTCCTCATTCCACGAGGAGTACAGCTAATTTGTAGCCGCGCGGCACGGGGTTTGAACTAGCCGGCATTTAAAAATGGCGCCGGCTTCCTGCAAATGAAGCCCGGGAAATTCAAATCCCGGGCTTCATTTGCAATTGCGGATGACTACATTACCCCCACTAGTTCGAACTATTGGGGTAGTGTAGACATACCCTAAGAGAGTTTAAAGAGGAGATAGATAAATTCATGGAGTCTGGGTCCATGGAGTGGTATTAGCCAGGGGATAGAAACGGTGTCCCTGGCCTCTGTTTGTGGAAGGCTGGAGATGGATGGCACGAGACAAATGGCTTGGTCATTGTCTTCGGTCCATCCCCTCCAGGGTAGCTGGTGTTGGCCGCTGTCGGCAGACAGGCTACTGGGCTAGATGGACCTTTGGTCTGACCCAGTACGGCCATTCTTATGTTCTAAGCTCAGGGCTCAGGGTCGGGGGTCTCACTGGACCACCTTGATTTTCATGCAAACCTGCTCCTGGGTGGCCAGGCTGGCAGCTCTCCTGCCCTAGATGGCCACTTTCCTGTGCCTAGTGCGGACGTCGTGGATGAGTTCCACGATCTCCGCACTAGGTCAGGTGGGCGCCTGCCTCTTGCGGCCCCAGGCAGGCTCCTGGGAGCCGCCAGCCTGGTCCTGGGAAGAGGCGGAGGGCTGCGTGGCAGCGGCTGGCTGGTTCATGCCGTGCCAGGTGCAGGGTCTGCTGGCTGGGTGCTGGCAGGCTTGCACCTGGCACAGGCACCATAGTCAGACCATGCCCTTTTAAGGGCTCCGAGGCCGGGAGGGGGGCAGAAGAGTTTCCCTGGTGGTGCCCAGAGTGGCCACCAGGGCAAGCTGGGGAGGGCTAGCCTCCCACTAGTTTGAATTAAATGGCTACACAGCCCTTAATTCGAACTACTTAATTCGAATCAGGCATTAGTCCTTGTAGAATGAGGTTTACCTAGTTCGAATTAAGCGCTCCACTAGTTCGAATTAAGTTCGAACTAGCGGTTTGTATGTGTAGCGCCTATCACAGTTAATTCAAACTAACGTCTGTTAGTTCAAATTAACTTTGTAGTGTAGATATACCCTTAGAGACTAACAAAAAATGTAGATGGTATCATGAGCTTTCATGGGTACAACTACCAAAGCTCATGATACCATCTACATTTTTGGTAGTCTCTAAGAGTATGTCTACATTACAACGTTAATTTGAAATAACAGCTGTTATTTTGAATTAACTTTAATAGCATCTACATATACAAACCACTATTTCAAAATTAATTTGAAATAGTGGAGCCCTTATTTCGAATTTGGTAAACCTCTTTCTACAAGGAATAACACCCAATTCAAAATAGCTAATTCAAAATAAGTGCTGTGTAGACATTTTTTTCAAATTAGGGGGCCTCCAGCCCTTCCCAGTTCCCCTTGGTGGCCACTCTGGACACATCCAGGAAAATTCATCTGCTCCCCCCCCCAGCCCTAGAGCCCTTAAAGGGGAGACTCTGGTCACAGTGCCTGTGCCAGTGTCAAGCCTGCCAGCACCCAGCCAGTAGACCGTGCACCTGGCACAGCATGAGCCAGCCACCTGCTGCCACCCAGACCTCCACCTCTTCCCAGGACCAGGCTGGTGGCTCCCAGGTGCCTACCAGGGGCCACAAAAGGTGGGCGCCTTCTTGGTCTAGTGCTGCGATCTCAGGCCTCATTGAGATTTGGGGGGAGGCCTCCAATGCCCACGATCTCTGCACTATGTGCAGGAATGCAAATGTCTACAGCCTCATGGCTGCCAGCCTGGTCACCAGAGGCCACATGCACAGCCAGGAGCAGGTGTGGCGTAAAATCAAGGAGCTGTGGCAGGCCTATGCCAGGGCCTCCCAACCAGGGGCTGACCCAGAGGCCTGCCCCTACTATGAGGCCCTGGACCGCATCCTGGGGGAGTTCAGATGGTCCATGCCCCCCTGGTTGTCATTGACCCCAGGGCAGAGGGCCCTGCCCCTGACACAGGGGAAGAGGAGGAAGAGGAGGGTGATGGCAGCCAGGAGCGTGGGAGCGTGCTCTGAACCCAGGACCCCCCAAGCTGAACCAGAGAGCCTGTCAGCAGCCTCATCCGAGGCCGAGGAAGCCTTCACATGTGAGTGACATCACGGTCCCCTTATGTGGGGCGAGCGGGGGAGGGGGAGAACAGGGACCGTGCACATGGGCCTTGACGACCATGGAGCAGGCGGCAACCTGTGCATCTGCTGTGCCATCCAGGACATGTGGCCCCATCTGGGTGCCATGTAGGAGCCCTGGCCAGTTTCCCACAGGCATCTACGTGTGCAGGCACATGACAGGCTCCTGACCCCGGGGAGAGACACTGCACACTGCCCTCCCTCCGGACTCCCCCTCTACACAGAGGCAGGCACATCTCCCAACCACCCTCCTCCCCCCCAGACCTCCACCACACCACACTAGAGGCAGCACAGGGGCTGGGGTGCAGTCCTGGGCAGCTCATACTCCCGGGCATAGCAGGACATGATGGTGTGGATACCTGCCGTCCTCGCCTTGCAGAGGGGGGCTGGGTTTCACCCACTGTGTCCCCAGGGAGAACTGACCACTTCTCTTGTTTCACTACAGACACAGCACCTGCGAGTGCAGGGTGCACCACCCCGCCTGGACCATCCACCCGCACCCGGGCCAGCAGGTGCACCACAACCACGAGGAGCTCCAGAGGCAGCAGCTGCGGTTACAGGGATGGCAGGTCCACAGCCAGGAGCAGCGGGTTCAAGAGGACCTGAAGCTGCAGCGGGAGAACTTGTGGGAGCTGCAGGAGCAGGGCCACGCCCTCCGCGTCCCTGGCGGACTGATTGCTGCCTCTCCTGCTCCAGCCCCTGCGGCCGCCCCAGCTATCACTCCTCCTCCCACCCCTGCTCCCCCTCCTGCTTCCTCCACCCCCTTCCTGCTCCCCCCATCCCCTTCCTGCTCCCCCCTCCATACCCACTCCCCCCCAGGGATGCCGAGGCCCCCGCACCTGCAGTGCTGCGAGATGGAAGGGCCAGCAAGATCCCAGCCCTGAGCTTCCCCTCCCTCTTCCTCCCCTTGCCTCCCCCTTCCATCTCTCTCCTCCCAGGTTTCCCCCTTCCCTCTCCCGCCCTCACTCCTACCCTTCCCCAACCCCAGTTATGTTAAATAAAGAGAGTTTTTTGTGGCAACACAGGTGTTTTTACTGTATATCAGGAAGGGAGGTTAGGGAGGGGAAAGGGGAAGGAGGTGGGGGTGGAATGTAAGTCACAAGGCCCCAGTGGCGCACACCAGGGGCACTTCACTCCTCCTCCACCTGGAAGCTCTCCCGCAGGGCTTCTCGGATGCGGACAGCCCCCAAATGGCCTCCCGGCAGGCAGCCAGGTGGAGCTGTGTGTACTGGCCTGCCAGGCGGTCAGTCTCCGCCATCCAGGCTGGCAAGAAAGCCTCCCCCTCCCTCTCACATAAATTGTGCAGCACACAGCGCGCTGCCACCACATGCGGAATATTGTGCTGGGAGAGGTTGAGGCGTGTGAGGAGGCACCTAAACCGTGCTTTCAGTCGGCCAAAGGCCCCATCGACTACAGTGCGGGCCCTGCTGAGCCTGGCATTGAAGGCCTGGCGGGAGGGGCTGAGGTCTAGTAGGGCTTCATGAGCCAGGGCTGTAGAGGGTAGGCCACATCCCCCAGCAGGCACACTGGCATGTCCATGTCCCCGACTCTGATGTGGCGGTTGGGGCAGAAAGTCCTGGCGTGCAGCCTCTGGCACACAGAGGAGTTGCAATAAACCCATGCATTGTGTGCTTTGCCAGACCTGCCAATATTGATGTCTGTGAACTGGCCCCAGTGGTCAGAGACGGCCTGCAGGATCACGGAGAAGTACCCCTTCCTGTTTATGTAGAGGGAGGCCTGGTGGTGTGAGGCACAGATGGGGATTTGCGTCCCGTCGATTGCCCCTCCACAGTTGGGGAAGCCGAGGGCGCCAAACCTCTGGATGACGGCGTCCAGGTCACTGAGGTGGATTACTCTGCAGAGCAGCACCTTGTTGATGGCCTTCACCACCTGCAGAGAGACACACAAAACTGAAGGTCACTGAGGCACCTGGGTATCTGGGAGTGTTCGTTCCCCACCACTGCCCAATGCCCCACTCCCGGAAGCAACCCCCGCAGCAATCCTGGCCACCGCGGGTGGTCTGTAGCGTGGCCAGGACAGACCGAACCCTCCCGGGGAGGGCACTTACACCACCTCCTCCCTGTTTTCCCTGGGGCAGCCCATGTCCTCCTTGCAGCCCCCCCTCCTGGCCCAGTGGCCGGTGACTGTTGTACCTGCATGAGCACCGCTCCGACGGTGGATCTCCCCACGCCAAACTGGTTCCCCACGGATCGGTAGCTATCCAGCGTGGAGAGCTTCCAGAGGGTGATGGCCACTCGCTTGTGGAGGGGGATGGCGGGCCTCATGCATGTGTCCTATTGCCGCAGAGCTGGGACGAGCCACTCGCAGAGCTCCAGGAATGTGTCCTTCTTCATCCTGAAGTTGGTCCACGGTTGGTCTCCCCAGAGCTCCAGGACGATGTGGTCCCACCAGTCGCTGCTGATGTCCAGACGCCAGATGCAGCGGGGGACGCTGGCGTCCAGGCGCCGCTCCTCCAGGGCCCCCAGGGAGGCAGGGGGAGGGCCAGGGGGCTGGCCTGCAGCAGAAGGTGCCAGGCAGCCTCGAGCAATTGCTGCCAGGCTTGCAGCAAGACATTAAGAATGAGCACCAGAGTACCCAAGTGCAGCTCTGGCTCCATGGTGCTGAATGCTGCGGTGTCCCAAAGCAGAGCGACCGAAGCAGGAAGAGAGGAAAACGCTTTGCTGTCCCTCAGCAAGGTAGGCAAGCAACTGGGAAAGCTAAGAACCGGCTGTCTGGGGGAGGGGGGGGTCCCTTTAAGCACGAGCCACAGATAGCCACCACACAAAACAACTACTGACCAGCTGCCCTGCTAGAACCGGTTTCAGCTGCACTTAAATGCGAACCAGCACCCAATCAGTGTGGACGTGCTATTTCGAAATAGCAAAATGCTATTTTGAATTAGTTTTTGTGTATTGATGCATTATTTCGAATTAGCTTAATTCGAATTAACTATTTCAAAATAAGTTAATTCGAAATAGCGCTGTAGTGTAGACATACCCTTAAAGACTAACATGGCTACCCCTCTGAAACAATATAATAATAGTAGTAGAGTCACTAGTGTGGACATAAGCTATACCAGCACAAAGTATCTTTAAACTGGTGTAACTATTTCCCACTCTGTATGAGCTATACCAGTATACAGCACACTTGTCCTTGTAAAGCTGTGCATGCATTAGGGATATTATATCACTTTAACGGTACCAATAGAGTAAAAGTAGCACCACTTTTGCTGAGTCACCATTGCTCTGTGTGCTCTGATGTATATAGTCCTGCAAATCTCCAGATAGCCACAAGACCATGTTTGTGGAATGTGGATGGATGCAAATCCAAATTTTGTTTCTCTATAGGACCTTATTGGTGTGATAATATTCTCATTGGCCTGTTAAGATACTTGGTTCTGCAGTCCCTGTGCGGGGTGAAGTGGGGGTGGCTGGCTTCTTAGGTGGTGGCTCCTGGGGTGTTTGTGGGGGGTGAGGGGAAGGGCTCGGGGACCTCCAAAGGGCTCTGGTATCCCCTTCAATTCTTTGTTTTGGTTGTTTGTCTCCTTCTGCAAGTGGTGAGGGCCATCAACACTGTCCTGCTGTGCAGGGTCAGCTTCTTGGGCGATAAGGACCCCATCATTACTGGCTTTGCCACCATGGACTTCCTCAAGTGCAGGATGGGGGTTAGTGAAGGCCCATGAGCACCCAGCAGCGCAGTACATCAACCAGAAGGGATACTTGTCTATGACCCTGCAGGCCCTGGTTGACCACTGTGGCCAGCTTTTGGACATCTTCCTTGGTTAGTCAGGGAAGGTGCAACTCCAGACTCTACCACAAGGTAGAGGCTGGCAACATCAAGATTGGAGACATGGACTGTGCATCATGGGGGACGCGACTTACCCCTCATACCATGGCTAATGAAGCCCTACATGGGCCACCTGGCCCCGAGCAAGGACCGCTTCAATGCCTGCAAGGCAGAATGCACCTTCAGGCACTTAAAGGTGAGGCTCAGGTGCCTCGTGACCCAGCTGTATGTGGTGCAACAGAACATCCCCCATGTGGTTTCCGCATGTTGTGCACTCAACAACATAGTGAAGAAGGGGGAAGCCTTCCTTCCAGGGTGGGGGGCAGAGGCCGGTCAGGAGGAAACAGCCTTTGAGCAGCTGTGCGCAGCTGCCACCCAGCGGGCCCATCAAGCAGGGATGCACATCTGGGAGGCCCTGAGGAAGAGTTTCTCACAAAGATGTCAGTGACACTCTCCCCAGGGTCTCCTCGCTAGAGGCCTGTGCCTTGCCTTTCCTACAGGAATCCCTCACTTCCACCTCCACTCTCTAACCTGCAGACACAATAAAAACACTGTTTGGATTATAAAAACAGAACTGTGTGGTGATTTACTAGGGGTAGAAGTAACTGGGGAGGAGGAGGCTGTGAACCTAGAAATAAGAAGGGGGGTCTGAGAAACTTGGAAGGGGGAGGAGAGGCTTGGGGCTTGGGGCTGGGGCTGGGAGTGGCTTGTGGCTCACGTGCTTCCTCTGCCTTTTGTCTGGGGACCTCAGAGAACTTGGAGGTGGGAGGAGTAGGGAGGCTATGGGGATAAGTGGGGTGGGAGCTGGAACAGTGTCAGGCATGGGAGGGGGAGCATGACTGGGGATTGGGACTGAGGCAGGAGCAGAAGCTGGCTCTGGGTGAGTCAGGAGAGCCTGGACAATTGCACACACATTGCACCCCTGCTGCAGCAGCTCCATCCACGTCTTTCCACCACTGCGTGTCATTCCAGATCTTCTGGGCCAGTGTCTCCTACATCTCCCAGAGAATGTTCCCTCATGAGGTCCTCCTGGGCTCTCTGGCATCTGTTGGTCCCCTGGGGTCAGGCACCTGACTCAGGTGGTGTAGATCACCTCACTGTCATGGCTGGTCTGGCTGGGGATAATAAACAGAGCTGGTCAGTCATCCCTGGAGACACTGTTCCTGAGGCCTTGCCCTCATCTGTGAGCTGAGACCAACAGTTCCGGGGTCAGAAGAAGGTGATGTCCTGGGAACAAGGCCATGTATGGCTTGGACACCAGGTTCTGTCTTACAGGGACCCAGATGTTCCCCGGAGACCATGCTTCCTACCCCACCCATGTGCCGCAGACATGGGAAATTGCCAGCCATACTGGGATCCAATAGCTGGGAGGAGGGCTTTGAGCTGCCAGGGCTTCCATTGGTGCCACATACATGCTGGCTCCGGCAGTGGTGGCATCGCAAGAGGAGAGACCTTGTATCCCTGGGCGCTGGAGGAGAGGGGGTGAGGGGAGGGGGAGGAGTGTGAGCAGCACATACATCTGCGCCTTGCAACACTGTCCCCAAGAGCGGGTGCTGTCTCAAGTGAGCAGGCTTGCCCGTGAGCCATGTGCGGCACTCCAGAGTCTGTATGCATGCATGTGTCCTTCTCCGCAGACTCCTTACAGCAGTGGCTAGTGGTGGGAGGGCATCCTCCCCAGAGGTAAGAAGTGTGTCCGGCCTCCCAAGAGCCTGTGAGCCGGGGCCCGGGGTGCTCCGGTGCTGCCTTCTGGGGCTTCGTTGCACAGACTGGTGCTGCACATGCACGGATTGCAATGCGATGGCCAGGCCAAGCGACAACTGCACCACAGCCCCATAGCACCCGCTACCCCCACCCTGTCTGTGTGAGAAAACTAAGATCACTCATCTGATGACCCCTCCTTGGCCTCAGAAAGGCTGTGTCTACACTGGGAACAACCACTTTCCGGAATAACTTGCCAGGTGTCTACACTGGTCGCTTGCTTTTCCAGAAAAGCAATGACGATCTACTGTAAAATTGTCAGTGTTTTTCTGGAAAAACTATGCTGCTCCCGTTCGGGCAAAAGTCCTTTTCTGGAAAAACTGTTCCGGAAAAGGGCCAGTGTAGACAGCACAGTAGTCTTTTCCGCAAAAAAGCCCCGATCGTGAAAAGCGCATCTACATTGGCCATGGACGCTTTTCCGGAAAAAGTGCTTTTCCGGAAAAGCATCCTGCCAATGTAGACGAACTTTTTCCGGAAATACTTATAACAGAAAACTGTTCCCTTTTAAGCATTTCCGGAAAAGGGTGCCAGTGTAGACGTAGCCAAAATGTCTGGGACACATCAAGGCCGTGGGGTACTGTCTCCAGTGTGAGTGTGGTCCCGGTATTGGCTGTGTCCTCCTCCTCCTTGCCTGGGACCCCAGGTGGGTGATAATGGGCTTCTCCAGCCTTGAGTCCACCACCAGGGGTGAAAGAGGGGCTTCACTACCCCTGGGATGCAGTGCAGGTCTTCAAAATAGGGGCAGGAGTCAGGCTCTGCCCCAGAGCATGCGCTGTGCTCCCTCACTCTGCCCTAGGCCTGCCACAGCAACTTGATCTTGCTCTGAATCTGTTCCTGTGTCCTGATGTGACCTTTGGTGGCCAGGCTATCAGCCGTATATGTCCACATTCCGGAGTCTGGAGTGAAGATCCTGGAGGTTCTCCTCCTTGCTCCACTTCTTGATGAGGGCCAGGCTCTCCCCCCCAGACTAGGATGGCATACACCATTTGCACTTCCTGCAGTCTCCTGGGATGGGCAGGAGGCTCTTGGGGAGCTTGGGCATCTGCCATAGCAGCTGCACTGTGGCTGGAGTCTGTCAGGGCCTGTTTCCTTCCCCAAGCCCTTTCCCCTGAGTCTGCAGCTTTAAGAGCTGCAGGGGAAGAGGAACTATAGAGGCCTAAGGAGTGTGGCCAGAGTGGCCAGCAGGGCACCTATGGGATTTCCTGGAGACCTCATTTTTTGACACAACTCCCTGTTCCAAGTCCACACATGCCCTCTTCTGAAATAGCTTTTTCAGAAGAGGCTCTATTTTTTGTGGAATGAGAGGCTATGTCTAGACTGCAGCGCTTTTCCAAAAAAAATTCGAAAAAGCAGACACATTCTTTCGCCATCCCTGTAAACCTCATTGTATGAGGAAGAAGCGATGGCTCAAAAGAGCGGGTTTTTCCAAAATTTGGTTCCTCTTTCGAACAAAAAGTGGAAAAAGATTGTGGTTTGCAATTTGCGGATCTTTTTCCAACTTTTCTTTGTAGTCTAGACATAGCCAGGTTTACCAACACCAGAAAAAGCCCTCTTATTTAGATTTTCTTTTGAAATAACGCAATTGCTGTGTTGACACTAGTACTGTTTTTCCAGTATAACAGCCGTTATTCCAGAATAACAGTGCAGTGTAGACGTCTCGTTGTTTTTGCAGATACAGGCTAACACAACCACGCTCCGATATAACATTCTCCAGTGTAAATCAGGGGTAATTCACTGAAGTAAATGGAATTACACCAGAGTAAAACCAGTAAGCGTTTAAGCCAATAACAATAACAAGGAGTAATGGGCTTAAAGTGCAGCAGGGGAGGTTTAGATTGGACATTAGGAAAAAATTCCTAACTGTCAGGGTGGTCAAATATTGGAATAAATTGCCAAGGGAGGTGGTGGAATCTCCCTCTCTGGAGATATTTAAGAACAGGTTAGATAGACATCTGTCAGGGATGGTGTAGACGGAGCTTGGTCCTGCCTTGAGGGCGGGGGGCTGGACTCGATGACCTCTTGAGGTCCTTTCCAGTCCTATTATTCTATGATTCTATGATTCTACGATTTTCCATTTCCTGCCCCATTCTATGAGCATTTTGATGAATACTGGGTCTACTTCAGAAAGCTTTTTTGATTCACGTTCAGTTAATACCTTCATTAGCTTTTCAAAGGAGATACCCCTTTTCTATGGTTGTTTGGTAGAGACAGGTCATTTAGCATTCTGCTGAACTCTCTCCTAGCTCTAATGGATTAGCAGAACATAAAATCTCCAATTTCTTTTAAAAGGGACATTTAAGTAGGTCACATAGATAAAATGTACAGTGCCTTTTAACACTGAAAAAATAGTTATTTCACATACTGTACACTTTTTTTAAGGAAGGAACATTTTCCCCCCAATGGCTGTAAAATATGGACGTTATAGCAGGCACTTGCAGTGATTTAGAGCATTTTCACATGTGCGGTATGTGTCTGATCAGATGGTGAGACAGAGTACCATACCTAAGTCCTATACTGGTGCTTCATGACCTGCATTGCATCTCTAATTATACAAGTGGAGCTTTGCCAGGTGGATTACCTTGTGCATATGGATGCTATGTGATTTTTCTAGAGAAGGAGCATGGCTATATGCCAGTTGGAAGTGAGGGCTGGAATCCAAACTCCATCAGAAGGGGAGAGAATTTTGAAAGTTTCTGACGCTTGGTCCACACTATGATATGTCAGCATAACTGTGGAAAATCGGCAGCCCTGAGCAATGCAGTTATACTGACCAAACTCCTGATGTAGACAGCACTATGTTGGGGGTGGGGCTTCTCCCATTGCCATAACTACAGTCTGTCCACCTCTCAGGGAGTTGGAGTACCTGCACCCATCAACTCAGGCAACGTCTCCAATAAGCATCACAGTGTACAGCTGCATCAGCACTGCATGTATAGTCAAGACAGTACCATTTTGCAATTTTGACTAAAGTATGCACCTGCAAAATACTGCCTGTAGCAAAGCACTACAGCCCATTAAAAGAACAAAGAAGCGAACATGGTTCAAGATCTATATCCCTTTGGCTGACATAAAAATATAAATTAAACTAACCAATAATTGTCAGCAGAAGAACAATAGTAACTTTTTAAAAGGTATTTAAGAATGTTGCATTTTACAAACTAGCTGAAATGAAAAAAAATACTATGTGAAGAGAATTTCATTAAACTACACATTTGGAGAGAGAAAAATCACTTCAAATGACAGCAACACATTTTCATTTGTATTCTTCATTGTAATAGCTTTCCTATGACTTCACCCAATGTTTTGGGCTCAATGTTTTGGGCCCTTCACACGCCCCCTCTACACAGAGGCAGGGGACATCCCCTCCGCTCTGGCCACACTATACATGGGACAGGGGCATGGGTGCAGTCTTAGGGCAGCTCCCAGTTCTGGGGAGAGCCAGACATCCTGACCATGGCCTCTGTGCAAGCACATCGGCTCTGCGGTGCAGGGCATGGTCTCCCTCACGTCGCGGCGGGGGGGGGGGAGGGGGCTGGACATCATCCTCTGCGTCCCCAGGGAGAACTGACCACTTCTCTTCTTTCTCTACAGCTGCACCAGCTGCTCGTGCAGGGCCCACCACCCTGCCCAGGACATGCACCCGCACCCGCGGCCTGCTCCAGACTGCCACCACGTGGCAGGAGTATTGGGACCAGCACCTGGGGGCCCTGCGAGCCCTGCACCACACCATCCAGGCCTGGATGCTGCGGCTGTGGTGAAACAAGAGCATTGGTCAGTTCTCCCTAGGGACATGGTGGGTGAAACCCAGCCCCCCTCTGCAAGGCGAGGTCGGCGTGTGGGGAACAGGCCAGGGCCCCTGCATGACACCCAGCTGCTTCTCCGTGGTGGGCAAGGCCCAGGCGCACGGTCCCTGAGCTCCCTCTCCCCCCACCAGCCCCATACACGTAAGGGGAGCATGATGGCACGCACATGTGGAGCCCTCCCCAGCCTCAGATGACACAGCCAATGTGCTCTGTGGGGTGCCTCGGGAGTCCTGGGTCCTGGGGAGGCTCCTGGCTCTCGGCTTCCTCCTCCTCCGTGTCAGGGACGGGGCCCTTTGCCCAGGGGTTAATCATGGACTGCATGAGCCCCCAGGATGCGGTCTAGCGCCTCGTATTGAGGTCATGCCTCCAGGTCGGCCCCTGGCTGGGAGGCCCTGGAGCAGGCCTGTTGCAGGTCCTTGATTTTGCAGCGGACCTGCTCCTGGGTCCACATGTGACCAGGCTGGCAGCCATGCGGCTGTAGACGGCCGCGTTTCTGAGCCTAGTACAGAGATTGTGGATGTTGGAGGCCTCCCCCCAAACCTCAATGAGGTCCACGATCTCCACACTAGACCAGGCAGGTGAACTTCTTTTGTGGCTCCTGGGAGCTGCCAGCCTGGTCCTGGGAAGAGGCGGAGGGCTGGGTGGCAGCGGCTGGCTGGCTCATGGTGCTGGCAGGCTTGCAACTGGCACAAGCACTGTAGCCAGACCGTGCCCCTTTAAGGGCTCCGGGGCCGGGAGGGGGGCAGAAGAGTTTCCCTGGTTTGGCCCAGAGTGGCCACCACGGCAACCTGGGAAGGGCTAGCCTCCCACTAGCTTGAATTAAGTGGCTACACAGCCCTTAATTCGAACTACTTAATTCGAACTAGGCATTACTCCTTGTAGAATGAGGTTTACTTAGTTCAAATTAAGCGCTCCGCTAGTTCAAATTAAATTTGAAATAGCGGTTTGCATGTGTAGCCCCTATTAAAGTTCGTTTGAATTAACGGCTGTTAGTTCGAATTAACTTTGTAGTGTAGACGTACCCCTACAGTTTTACTTTCAATTTTGATCTCCTGATAATTGGCTCCTGTCCACTTGGACCATGCCTGATGCTAACATCTGGGCCAGACCGCCCATGTTCCAGCCCTGACACCTACCCCTTTGGAAAAAAGTTGGGGGGCGGGTTTAAGTAGAAATAACAGAGCAGCACCCACCCGATGAATTTCCAAAAAACCCCATATCCTTCCTAGTATAAAGCAATGTCACACAGGGGAACAGCAGCAGCTATTTCTCCAAAGGCAGCCAAGTCTTGTCATTCCTTATTGGCTCAAATCCCTGGAGCTGTCTGAATAATTCCAATCACCCTACATTTTAACTGCTTTGTAGTGAAAGGGTTGTTCCTAAGACTCATGCATGAGGACGGCACTATGTTTGATTGCACAATGAAATGGTAACTTGTGAGTGTATTGCCAGAGGACATGAGATTATTACAAACGCCTTTCTCATAAACACTGCGCCCAAATATAGTGTCGGAATTAGGGCTGTTGATTAATCACAGTTAACTTACGCAATTAGCATAAAAATTAATCACGATTTTTAAAAATCACTGCTAAGCAGTAGGCTAGCAATCAAAACATTAAATATTTGTGGATGTTTTCTACATTTTTAATATTGATTTAAATTGCAAAACAAAATACAAAGTGTAAATCCTCGCTTTATATTATTTTATTACAAATTGTGGCAAATCTGGGCTAAGCCCCCTGGGTCCTGTGCTTCCTGGAGGGTCTCTGCGTGCGCCTCAGAGGCTCGTGGTGTCCCTACCACTGCCGAGAAGACCAGGGTACCCCACCCCAAGAGCCCTTTTCAGCATCAGCCTGTCCAGAGTTTTGGAGGTCAGTCCCTCCGATAGTCCACAGAGTCTCTTCCCTGTTTCTCACTGGCAGTCCACCAGCCAGGAGGAAGGTTGGGGGGGAAACCAGTCCCACCCACTTGCTCTGGGTTCCAGCCTAGGGCCCTACGGGGGCAGGGGGGTAGCCCCAAGTGGGCTATGAGGCTTGGCTCTTGCCCCACTGAATAGTGGCCCCTCCTTGGGCCACTTCCCCAACCCTTCCTGGGTACCTCCTCCTTGAAGCCTTGGAACAGGCTCGGTTGCTGGCTGCCCTGTGGTCTGTCTCCATATTATGCCACTGTTCTCTCCTCTGGTCTGTCCCTTTTCTTCTCCCCCGTGCCTTGCCCGAGGGAAGGTTTTTATTGTGTGCTCACAGCCTTAACTAGCAGCAGGTGCTCTAATCATTCTGTCTTCCAGGCTGACTCCAGATGGGTTTCAAGTGTCTTAATTTCTGGGCTGCAGTCTCTGGAAGCCTACTCAGGGAACATAACCCCCTCCCCCCCCCCCACACACACACACAACTCCCTGGATAAGTGCCTTCCACCAGGCTTCTGCAGCCCCTGGCTCTCGGGCTGCCACACATCCTCCCGTCCTGCTCAACACCTGGGGGTTGGACAACTTGGGACATCAGACAGTGCATGCGGGACAAGCCATCAGAGTTCCTGTGGCAGCTTCCTGCCCTGTGTTGTACCCAGAATTGGTATAGCTGGAGAGCTATAGACCAGCAAGTCACCGTAGCATTTTTTTCTTTATTCCACTGGAGTGGGGGCATGGTCTGTCACCAAGACAAACTTGCTTCCTAGCAGGTAATATGGTAATATGGTAACATGGCTCATTTTATGACCAGGCATTCCCTCTTCACCACTGCGTACTTATGTTCCTTAGGTAGCAGATAAACTGACGATAATACCCCACAGCCCTTAGGAATGCTCACACCTGCTTCTTGCGTCTTAGCCGGAGCCACTGTTGGATGGCCTCTAACTTATTCAACTGGGGCTTCACCAGACCTTTTCCCACCATGTACCTGAGGTACCTGGCTTCAGTGAATCCCGTAGTGCACTTAGCTGGATTTGCAGTGAGGCCAGCATGCCTGAAGGTGTCCAGAACTGCCTCTATCTTCTGTAGGTGTGTCTCCCAGTATCCCAGGTGTGTCCCACCATCCAAGTAGGCTGCTGCGTATCCAGCATGGGGCCACAGCAGCTTATCCATGAGGCGCTGGAATGTTGCTGGGGCCCCACGGAGGCCAAACAGAAGTACTGTGTACTGGAACAGGCCTTCAGAGGTGGAGAAGGCCATTTTTTCTTTAGCATCTTCCTGGAGGGAAATTTTCCAGTAGCCCTTAGTCAGGTCTAGTGTGGTCAGGTATCAGGTGCTGCCTATCCAGTCCACTAGTTCATCAGTGCATGAAATAGGATATGCATCGAAGTGGGAATCTCATTCAGTCGCCTGAAGTCATTGCAGAAGCATGTGGTGCCATCAGGTTTTGGCACCAGAACTACTGGGCTAGACCACTGGCTGTGAGACTCCTCTATAACCCCCATCTCTAGCATCTTTTCTACTTCTGCTCTGATCTCTTCTCTTTTCACTGCAGGAACCTGATAGGGTCTCAGCATCACTGGGCCCCAGGACTAGTGATGATGTGGTGGACTGCTGCTGATGTTCGGCCGGGTTTCAATGAAAACACATCTTGATTTCTGAGAATCATTTCTGTAACTTCCTTCTTCTGCATGGGTGATAACTCAAGGGACTATTTTCACTTGCCCCGGGGATTCTGTCTGGAGAACTGGGTCCCTCTGAGCAACCACGCAAGCCTCTTGCTCTTGCCAGGGCTTCAGCAGGTTTACATGATATGTTTGCTCCTGTTTCTGGTGCCCTGGTTGCCAGTCCTTATAATATACTTCTCCTACCACTTCAATCACCCCATACAGACCTTGCCACTGGGCCAATAGTTTACTCTTGACAGTGGGTACTAGTAACATGACCCGGGACCCTGGCTAGAATTGCCAAACTTTGGCTTGGTGATTATAGCACATGCATTGGGCCTCTTGTGCCTTCGCCATAATTCATCTCACAGCTGGGATGACTCGGGCTATATGGTCCCTCACTTGCAGCATATAATCTACTATGTTTTTCCCCTCAGCTGACTTTTTTCCCAGACCTCTTTGGTAATATCCAAGATGCTGAGGGGGAGTTGACCATACAATTCAAATGAGGAAAATCTGGTGAACTCCTGGGATAACTCTTGGATTGTGAACAGGAGATAGAGCAGCAGCATGTCCCAGTCTTGCCCATCTGCCCTCACCACCTTCCTAATCATGGCTTTCAGGGTATGGTTAAATCTTTCCACAAGATTGTTGGTCAGGGGTGATAGACTGATGTGGGCAAGGTCTGGACATGTAGCAGGGAACACAAGTCCTTCATTAGCTTGGATGTGAAGGGAGTCTCTTGTTGGTTAGTAAGTATCTCCTTAGGGAGCCCTACCTGGGTAAAAATCACCACCAACTCTTTCGTCTGGGAGACCGTGATTCATAGCGGAACCGTTTCCGGGTATCTAGTGGCATAGTCGAGGGTAACTAGTATGTACTGGTGACCCCAAGTCATCTTCTCCAGTGGCCCCACTAAGTCTATAGCAATGCATTCAAATGGGGTTTCAGTAATAGGTAATGGTACCAGTGGGGCTCTCAGGTGAGGCAATGGCTATGTAACTGGCACTCGGGACAGGAGGGGTAGTACCGCCAGACGTCCTCATATACCCCTGGCTAGAAGAACCAGTGCAGGATTCGTGCCTTCTTCTCCGCCCCCAGATGCCCTCCAAATAGATGGCTATGTGCAAGATCTAAAATGGCTCACTAATGTCTTTGGCGTGCCAAGAGCTGGTGCATCTTCTGTCCCTGTATGTGGGCCATGTGGCACAGGAGGTTCTTTTTAAATATGAAATAGGGGCCAGGACTCCGGGCTTTTCCCACTACGGGTACCTCATCTATTTCAGCCACTTCCTTCAGGGCATTTTCATACCTGGGTTCCTCCACCTGGTCTTGCCCAAAGGTTGCCCTCTGAGGATTAGAAAACTCGAACCCCTTGAGGTCTCCCTTGACCCCTTCAGATGGCTCTGGGAAATCAGGGTCAGTACTAGGTCCAGGTTCCCCCACTGCCTCTGGGTCCCCTGCTATGAGCCCCCTTAGGATCCTCCCCCTCCTGAGACTCTGAACCCTTCACTAACATAACCTGTGCTCCTTGGCCCGCACAAGTTTCCGTCTGGTCCTGGAGCAAAATGCATGTGCCCAAAGCCTTGGCTGCCCTCCTTTGCTTCCTTGTCTTTTTATCCTTCTCAGGGATGGGGAATAATTCTGGGGCCCATTCTGCAAACATGAGGGGAGAACACAGCTCAGTGTTGTCCACTCTTGATTCTGGGGACTCCCCATGTTTCTGCTCCTGGAGGGGAAATCAGTCTCTAAACCCCAGAAAGTCCCTGCCTATCAGCACTGAGTAGGAGAGATGGAGGACTACCCCAACATGCAACCTAACACTGATCCCTCGGACTTCCATTTCCACCAATGCATTGGGATAGAAATTGATGGTCCCATGTACACAGGTGACCTTGGTCTGCCCTGCCGGTAGTATCTAGTTGGGCTTCATGAGCTTCCTAGAAATTAGGGTGACTGTGCTCCCTGATTGTATGAGAGCCACTTTCTCTACCCCATCTACCTTCACTGGCTTAGTATAGTTGTGAGGGGTAGCCACAACCTCTACCAGGCTAAGCAGGGAGCACAGGTTACCCTTGCCCCCAAGACTGCACTGCATAGGCTCCTCAAGGTGGGAGCACTGGGCCACTATGTGCCTCCATTCCCCACACCAATAACATCAGTAGTCTCTCCTCTGTCTACGAGGGGACAAGGGATTGGCCTTGGGATTAGTCGTCTAGAGATCCTTCTCCTCCTCCCGGGACCCCTGAGGGCCTTCACTCCTCCTACCCACCCCCCTTTGTGATCCCCGTACTCTGGGGTGCGTGGGCCCCTGTGGGCGGAATTGGCAGTCTACTGCATCCAGGGCCCTCCCTAGGGGGTCAGGTCAGTTCCCTGTCTGCTAGCCACCACTCTACCAGCATGATCATCTCCTCAAAGGTGATAGGATCATGTTGGCCTACCCACATGCGAAGATCTGGTGGCAGCTTCTGGGTAAACTGATCGATGATGGGGTCTCCAGGATCTCCTCAGGGCTATATATATTGGGGCGCAGCCATTTCTATGTGAGATGGATCAGCTCAAACAGTTGGTCCCTTGGGGATTTTCCCTCTTGGTACTTCCTCTCATGGTATCTCTGGGCCCGGGCCACAGCTGTTACCGCTGCACAGGCCAAGATCTCCTCCTTTAGCTGGGGGTAGCTGGCTGTGTCCTCAGCTGACTGATCATAGTAGGCTCTCTGGGCTTCCCCACAGAGGAATGGTGTGAGTATGCTGGCCCACTGCCCCTCCGGCCATGCCTCGCAGGGGGTGGCCCACTCGAATGCCAGAAGATAGGCCTTTATATTGTCTCCCTGCATCATCTTGAGTAGGCAATTTGTGGCCTTCATGGCCACCGATCCTTCTACCCCAGTGGGTCAGTCAGCAAGTGCTCCTAACCAGTCCACCACCTCTCAGAGGAGGGCTTGGTCTGCAGCCGCCTGGTTCAGGAGTAGCTGGTTCGTCTCTTGTAACCTAGCAGCCTCCTGCATGGCTAGCCCCTGTACCTGGGTGGTGTCCTGCTGGGCAACCATGGCCTGTACTAACTCCTTCACCTCGTCTTCCATGGTGATCTACCCCCAAAACCCTTCACCAAACGGGACACTAAGAGGGGCATAGAATCCACAACCCAACACCCCAGTGCACGCCACTATTGCAGATTTTCCTTTCTTTTTTTGTTTTTGTTTGTTTGTGTGTTTTTTGTTGTTTTGTGAACTCCTGTTCTCATTTTCAGGTGACACTGTAAACAAGAAACAGGCAGCATTATCTTTTGCAAATCATAACCAAACTTGTTTGTCTGGGTGGATTTTTAAGCTCTAAAGTTTTACATTTTTATTTTTTGAATGCAGTTTTTGTACATAATTCTTTATTTGTAAGTTCAATTTTCATGATAAAGAGATTTTACTATGGTGTTTGTATGAGATGAACTGAGAAATACAATCTTTTGTTATTTACAGTGCAAATATTTATAATAAAAATAAATATACCCTGAGCACTGTACACTTTGTATTCTGAGTTTTTATCATGTGATTAATTGTGATTAATTTTTTAACTGATTGCAGCCTAATCAGAATCATGCCAAGGTCTTCAGACGTGTTCACCCATACTCTTCCAGGAGCAGAATTTATGCAGACTATGATTGTTCAACTGGACATTTTTATATGAATGTCTTCCTTGATTAATTAAAATAATCACTATGCATTTTATTAGAATTCTTTATTACTTTCATGGCCATGTCCAGTGCTCTTTATTGAAATGAGATAACAGGTGCTAATAGGTTTGCAGTGGCAAAGGACAAGGTGCTTAGATACGACAGGGCTAGGCACAGCGTATGAACAGGATGTAAATAGAACAGACGTGTTATAGTGATGTGTATCCCTCAGAGCTTCTATGAAACTCTATTTTTATTCCTTCCAATTCTTGATCTAGCCAGGATCAATTTCCCCTATTACAGGGCAATCTTGACTATCCTTCCCTTGCTTGTTCCAATTCTTGATCTAGCCAGGATCAATTTCCCCTATTACAGGGCAATCTTGATTATCCTTCCCTTGCTTGTTCCAATTCTCCTGTTAACTAAAAGAAGGTAATAGGTGGTGGAGATTTCAGACAAGGCGTGTCATATTGTTGTGATGGAATCTACCTCTCCTCATCTTCCTGGAAGGGCTGTTTGCTATAGGAAGAGTGCAACTGCTTTCTTCACTGTAGGAGTCCCCCAGCAGAAGGCTGACTGGCTCTGTGTCACATCCACACATCTATTTTTTGTGTGGAATTTAAATCTTAAAACACCACATGAAGAATGATGGCACCCCGAGAGAGAGAGAGAGAATTGAGGCTGTCTTATGGTTTCCCTTAAGATTTGTAGGTGGTTGATTTGGATAAGAACCCAAATTCCAAAACTGATCAGAACCTTTCCTGAACCTACTGAGTTTCTAAAATTGTCAGGAAGTCTTGCAAAAGCAGCCTTTCCAGAGAGATTTCTGATTGGGCTGCAAAAAAGGGAGAAACTGCCTTTCTATTTGCATCTTGGCACATTTTCAAATCTGTCATTTGGACTTTTAGAGTTAAAATCCAGGGGGGTTATCAGAATGGGTCTTGCTTTATCAGAATGGGTCTCCTGTCCCTAATGGCAGGCATTTAATGGCTCCCTTTTATTTCTGGTACAGAGATTTGATAAGTCAAAGCTGGAATAGGCTTCTTTTAACAGGTTGAATTTTTCAGGGGCATTGGTTCAGTCAGCCAACAGTTGCAAATGGTGTCCCAATAGATGGGAAAGGACAGAACGCCAAGTCTTGGTGGTTATGAATATTGTCACTAACAATGAACTGAAACCAAATGCCTCCAAGCATTGGTGAAGTTTGCATACAGTTCTGAACTCTGCAGCTCCTGCTTTGCTTAATGATCACTCTTCCATGTGGCTGGAGTTCAGCACAGACAACATGCTTTGCTGCAGGAGGTAATTTGCTGGACAGCTTCACACAAACACTGTGGAGGCAGAGACATATAGTAATAGTAGCTGGGTGTGGTAGATTTTCCTATGATGACTGGAAACTTATGATCTGTCTGGGCAAATTTCTTCTCCTTTGAAATGTCCCCCAATTCATGGTACTTACCTTAAAGCTGACTGGAATGTGAGATTTTTAACAATGGAAAACTTTAATGAAAACAAGAACTAACAAAAAGTATTTTCATTTAAATGTTCAGTGAAAAAATAAAATATTTGTTGAAAAATCAAAAACTGACTTTTTTCACGAGCTGAAAATGTTTTGGTTTCTGAACAAAAACTAATTTTTCTTGAGATCTTCAAATATTCTAAAAATCAAGACTCCTACAAAAAGTTGAAACTAAGTCAAATTACAAAGGATGAATGCAAACAAATAATACAAGTATTTAGAGGGCAAAATTAGAAAGATACATATATAAAACAAGCTCAAACTATATAGAGACATCTAGGATAACAAGAAAACATTCTACAAATATATTAGAAGCAAGCGGAAGACCAAGGACAGGGTGGGCCCATCACTCAATGAAAAGGGAGGGGAAAGTAACAGAAAATGTAGAAATGGCAGAGGTGCTTAATGACAACTTTGGTTCATTCTTCACCAAGAAGGTTGGTGGCAATGGGATGCCTAACAGAATGAATGCCAGTGAAAATGGGGTAGGCTCAGAAACTAAAATAGGAAAAGAACAAGTTAAAAATTATGTAGACAGGTCAAAAGTCTTCAAGTCAACATGGCCCAATGAAATGCATCCTAGAATACTCAAGGAGCTGACTGGAGAGTTATCTGAGCCATTAGCTATTATTTTTGAAAAGTCATGGAATACAGAGAGATCCCAGAAGATTTGAAAAGGGCAAACATAGTGCCTATCTATAAAAAAAAGGAAATAAAATCAACCCAGAGAATTTCGGACTAATCAACTTAACTTCTATACCAGGAAAGATAATGAAGCAAATAATTAAGGTATCAATTTGCAAACATCTAGATGATAATAAGGTGATAAGTAACAGTCAGCATGGATTTGTAAGGAACAAATCATGTCAAACCAACCTAATAGCTTTCTTTGACAAGATAACAAGCCTTGTAGATAAGAGGGAAATGGTAAATGTGGTATATCTAGACTTCAGTAAGGCATTTGATACAGTCTTGCATGACTTCCTTATTAGTAAACTAGGAAATACCACCTAGATGTAGCTACTAGATGGATGCATAACTGGTTGAATACCCATTCCCAGAAAATAGTAATTCATGCTTCATAATCATGATGGAAAGGTATAAAATGTGAGGTGTTTCAGGGATCAGTTTTGACTATTCAATGTCTTCATCAATAATTTAGATAATGGCATAGGGAGTATACTTATTAAGTTTTATTATATTATTACGTTTGTGGAAAATACCTACCTGAGAGTGTAGCTTTTGGGGGGCTGTGCTGTGAGCTGGTGGAGTGAGTAACCAAGTGTCTGTCTGTCTGTGAGCATTTGTTTGACTGTGTGTTTGACAATTTGAAAAGAGCGGCGGCTTGAAAAGTTTGAAAAGTGTGAATTGGGAGTGCTTTGGTCCAGGTGGGCCTTTGGGGCGGACTGGATTACAGGAAAGGCTTTGAGATGGGCCTAGCCAACAGCCTTGTAAAAGGGCAGCCAGAGTGAACACACTGAGCAGCGAACAGGGCAGTAGCCAACAGGGGAGTTCGCCTTGGGGAAGCCCCATAGTGTTTGGTCTTTTTCTAGCATTTTGTTTCTCTTCTGCCCTTCAAGGGGGCATTAAAAGCATCTGAGGAATCTCTCTGAAGGAAGGCAGGTATGGATAGTTATAGGTTTGCTGTTGTTATCTGCACAGCTTGTGCCATGTTTGTCCATGTCCCAGAAGATAGAAGGATTTCATCTGCACTAAGTGCAAGCTGGTTGCCATTTTGGATGAAAAAATTAGAGGACTTGAGGCCCGAGTATCTAGCCTATGTTCCATCAGAGAAGATGAAGATTTTCTCGCTAGAAGGCAGCATTTAATACTGCAGGCACAGCCGGTTGAAGAACCAGTGACGGCAGTACAGAATAAGGAAGAAAACTGGCAGCATGTAACCTCCAAGAGAAGAAAGCCAACTCAGGTATCCCCAATTTCAGTAAAGTAACCACTTTCAGGCTCTCTGCACAGGCACTACAGTGGAGAATGCTTTGGCAGGGACCTCTCAGAGAAGAAATCAGAAGAAGACCTCCCCATCGACCGGAAGGAAAAACAAGCTGACCCCCTCAGTCAGAGGCCTGCGATACACACAAACAGACCTTCCAGGACACACCTTAACAAAGTGATTTTTATTATGAAACAAAAGATAAACTTGATAAAGCATACTTGGTTGCTAGATGTTACAGAGCAACCGAGGAAAACAAATTAAAACAGAGATAAATATCGGCACAATGCTTAGATGTTAAAAGGGGGAGGGGAGGCATAGAATCACACAGAGTAGTTCAAACCAAATCACAAAATAAAGAGAAATTACCCTGAATGCGACTGGACTCATTTCTCTTGTACTCCCTTCTAATTTTCTTTTTGATCAGTCCACTCCCATACTCTGAATTCCATAGGAGGCATAGTAATCTTGCCCGGGTTAAATCAATCTGTCTCTCTCAACCCGTGGTGCTATTCTACCACACAAAGAAAGCAGGCAGGGAATCTATATCCAATTCAAATTCTAAACCTCTAACTCGATTGACTCTCCCAGCCCCCTGGCCGACACGTTTGCTAGGCACCTGAGTTTACCCCTTAATAGTGATTAAGGTGCTGGTCTACACTTTTTCTGTTCGTGACAGATGCACAAGATGGAACAAATGCTAGCTCAAGCTCTCAGATCTGTGTTGGTTCCGTTGGGCAAGGGATAGTAAAACCAGCAAACCAAAGCAAATCAGTATTTTAGTCCTCAGTGTGAGGAGATGCAGTTATGCATGCACACGCGCGGGAGGGAGGTGCCATTTTTACAATAGTCACTTCCCCAAGTAGAACCATGCTGTAAGCCATCTTTGTTGTCAGGCACTCTAAACCAAGAACTTCTGTGAATGGTTGCTGCTTTCAGAAGGCAGAACTTTCAGGAATGAAGTTGCATCCTCAGCCAATGATAATGAATATACTGCAGTGCATTATATGGTTCCTTAGAGTGTTTGCCCTTATGCCTTTAGTAAACTGTATTAATCAGACCTGGCTTGGATCCATGAAAAAGCTATGATGAGATTAGTGAACTTGCAATTCAAAGGCTAATTAGCAAGCCTTCCTTTAAGCAAATGCATTGCACTTTCAGTCCTACCTTTTGATTGTATCAACCATCGTAACTTTCAGAAGGGTCTGGTGCATTTTAATCTGTTCTGAGCAAACCTATCTGCTAGCTTACTCAGTGAACTGTTCAGTTAGTATCAAGACTAAAATGTGAAAGAAAAAAAAAAGAAATTGATCCTTGTCGGCTGGATGAAAACTTGGTTTCTTCATCTCCCCCAACCTCCATCTCTCCAGAGCACACGATATATAGAAGGTGACCTTTCCCCTCCTCCCTCTGCTCCAGAGTTAGAAGAGATTCAGATGACACATCTGATGACAAATAGATACCAGAATGTGCAAATTGTGCTTTGAACTTGCTCCAGAGAAAATTGTTACAAGGCCCATGTACAGACTTGGTTGCATCAGAGATGGCACAGATGATAGCCAAATGTTTGTGTTGGTTGGAAACACCACTCATAGAGGACACAGAGGGATGCACAGTTGAGCATTTTAATCTCGAAAGGTTACTGTAGAGAACATGAAACAAGGCTGATGGTTTGACTTTTGAAGACTCTTCTCCATCTGGGGAAAGTTCAGAGGAAATCAAATTAACTTCAACAGCCCACATTTTTGTTTCTTTCATTTTCCTAAGTGATTTAAAAGGGGGGGAGGGAGTGTTTGAAATGTCTATGCTTGCTTTGGCTGATATACTTATCTATTCATCCTGGGACAAGAGAGAACGTGGGGTGAGTACATTTGGTATCATTTCTGAACCAGAGACACAAGTACCAGGAGAATATTGCAGCTTAGACTATTCTTGCACCAAGAACTGATAAGATGTGCTCTTGTGTCAGATTCTGATTATAGTTACACTACAGTAAATCTGAATAACTTCAGTGAAGCTTCTTGGAGTTAAATTGTAGTAACTGGAATCAGAATTGGAATGGAGACACTCTGATTTATACTTATGTAACTGAAATTAGGTCCTGGCCCAGTGTCATTTGAAGCTAGAGGTGCAGTGATCAGCATACAATATAGATAATCCAAGGGTGTGAAAGAGAGAGTAGCAAATCTAGTGTGCAATCTAGGCCTTACTCCCATTGCAAAATTCCCATTAACTTCAGTAGGACTCAGATTTCATTCCTAGATCCTGGGAAGAAAAGAGAGCTCAGAAAAAACAGACAGATTAAAAATCCAGATCTTCAGATCGGGAGCTAAATGCTTCCTTCATACGCATGCACACAGTCCTCAGTGACATTGTTTGGGGTTGTGAGCATGTAGCTGAGAGCAAAATTAAAGTCAGAATATGCTAATTCCTACTATCCAAGGTTTTTAAAAGTGTACCACTGAACTCAACTGAGCCATGAATCATACAATGTATGGTGAGTCAAACTGTCAAACAAGTGATCAAACTGGTGTATGTGAACCTCTTCTGACCAGATTGTGGATTACACCTTCCAGTCATTAGGGGAAGGAGGCACAAAACCACAAGTGTAAACCATTTTTCAGGGGAGGAGTGCCAAATGGCTCCCACAGGGTTACAGTCCCTTTGAATACATCTTCCTTCTGTCCAACTAGCAACTCCAGATCAATCTAAAGTACAGGCCTTAACCCATTAATGCACAGAGAGGTTAATGAAGACTAATAGAGTCATCTTGCTACAAAGCATCAATTGAAGTATGATATGGGATTCAAGCAAACAGGCCCATTTTGCAGCAGCTATCCCCCTTCTCCCGAACACACTTGCCACAAAGTAAAGTGGGAGTGGAGAGACAGAGGAGTGAGACTCTGTGGTATTTACCTTAAGATGGCAAAGCATTTCGGAGACTTGGGATCAAAGATGCTACCTATAAATGACAGGATTTATGAGCCCTCTCGCCGAGCCAATGTAGCTCCCTGTTGTTGCTTCAGAGAGATGAGAGTTTACAGCAGTCGAAAGCCTAGCCATTCTTTCAGGATGATCTGGGACACAGCTCTGCTCTTAACAACAATCAGCATCTATGAAATCTGCCCAGGCTCTATCCATTATAAAATAGACACGAAGCCAAGGGGACAGCAAGAAGTGTAAGATGTTAGGGTGTGGCTGCTTCAAAGGACCACATTACATTTGACCTGCAGTACACAATGAAACTGTCAGGGTTGGCGAGCAGTTAACTTGTTTGCCAGACTCATTGTGGGGGAAGTCATATGTTTTCCTTTCTTTAACAGAGGGATATCATGATGATAATACATAATGCAGGTTATGTATAAGCAGGTGTACTTGCAGTTAAATTGATGTGGTTGCACCTGCTAACCAGAGGGTCCTGCTCACCGGTTGTGCCAGTGCTTTGTGGTTTTCTGCTCCCCTGGGCACCAAGGGTTCATTTAGCCCCAATGTAATTTAGAGTAGCAGTGACTGTGGAGTACAGTATATTCTTGCCTTATCCTCCTCTACCTATAGCACAGGGGCGAGGAACCTGTTTTGGGTCAGGGGCCGCTGACCCACAGAAAAATCAGCTGGGGCCCATACACAAGTGAGAAGCAAAAACAAAACAAAACAAGCAGAAAAGGACCTGGGGGTTACAGTGGATGAGAAGCTGGATATGAGTCAACAGTGTGCACTTGTAGCCAAGAAGGCTAATGGCATATTAAGTTGTATTAAGAGGGGCATTGCCAGCAGATCCAGAAATGTCATTATTTCCCTTTATTCAGCTCTGGTGAGGTCACATCTGGAGTATTGTGTCCAGTTCTGGTCCCCCCACCACAAAAAGGATGTGGACGCATTGGTGAGGGTCCAGTGGAGGGCAACCAAAATGATTAGGGGGCTGGAGCATATGACTTATGTGGAGAGGCTGAGGGACTTGGGTCTGTTTAGTCTGCAGAAGTGAAGCGTGAGGTGGGATTTGATAGCAGCCTTCAACTTCCTGAAGGGAGGTTCCAAAGAGGGTGGAGAGAGGCTGTTCATAGTAGTGACAGATGGCAGAACAAGGAGCAAAGGTCTCAAGTTGCAGTGGGAGAGGTCCAGGTTGGATGTTAGGTCTCTTCCAGCTCTACGGTTCTATGATTCTATGAAAACAAAACAAAACAAAAAAACTCAAAACAAACCCTCACTGACGTGGCTCCTGACTGTGAAGGAGAAAGACCCTCCCCACGTTTTCCTCACACAGAAGAGCCTCTGGGGCTGGATCCAGGCAAGCAGGGGGCCACATCTGGCCCCCAGGCCTGAGGTTCCCCACCCCTGCTATAGCACATCCCTATGATTCCTAGGAAATCCTTAGGTAATGCTTCAAATCAGCTCTTTGATGATGGGGTAATGCAAAAATATATGAAAGGGAGCCAGTCTAGCCCTGTGGCTATATTTAATCTTATACCATTTGAATAAAAGCAGTAACCCCCAGTAGAAAACTTCACTCCTAAGAAGAAAATCCTGCAGCACTTTGTTCTACCTCCTCTGCTGATGTTAGCTGTTCTTGGGAATCCCCTGTATTACTCAGGACACTGTTTTATAGTTTGGTCTTGAGACATTGTTCAAAGTCTGTTTACAAATGCCTAGGTATGTACTAATTCAGAGTGTGATCCAACAGCCACTGAAACCCAGGGACAGGCTCTTGTTAGGAGCTGATGTATGGAGCTGCAAAAAAAGGAAGCTATGTGCCATGTACAATAATATATTTCATTGATGCTATAATCTCAGGAACTATGCTACATAATCTTGAGGGCTGTACACTGTCATTTCATCTATTAACGCTGTACATATACAGATCTCAAGCACAGAACATTCCTGGAACAGCTCTCTCTGACTGCAGTGGGCAGACAGAGAGCTTACACCAGCAATGACACTGGATGGGCAATGCATGAGCATGGTTGGAATTATGCTAGCTAGACCCCTTTGCACCTTTTGAAAGGGGATGATGGCGTCATGAAAGTAACTGCCTTCAATTCTGGGCAGCTGAATCACAACTCCACTGGTAATTATTAGAACTAGCCCTATTCACAGGAGTGCTTCGAATGCAGTGGGCTCTGTAACAAGAGGACAGAGAGGAAAAGTCAGCAGCCCTGTTTACAGCAGTCTCAGACCTAGCTCTGCCACACTCTGTAACAGTTATGGACTCCCCATTGATAAGAATGCTCTGAGACACTGCTCTTTAACAGCCCATAGAAGGCAGCCCTAGCCGGAGCATACAGCCTTGAGAGCTCTTCCAGAAACAGTAAAATGCACTGAAATTCACATTATGCCCATACAGGCTTCTTCACCGAATTTGCCCCTTTGGTGGCCTGTAATGGGAAATGACACATTCATGTTGAAAGCCTTAAATGTTCCTTAGGCACATTGACAAAAATTGTGTGTGCTGCTCCTTAGGCATCTGAAGGAACACAGTGGAGAACATTTCCTTTTGGCTAACAATAAAACCTTTTTATTTTGATAAGAAAGAAAGGAAAATGTAACCATTAGAATGCCGGGCTTTGTGTCTCTTGTAAAGGCATTGTCCAGAAATGGGAGAGGGACTCGATTCCTTTATGGGTTCTGCCATTGAAACTCAGGGCATAGGACCCTAGATGGTGAAAAATCTTCCTAGAAGGGAGCTGTGCTGGTACAAGGTGCCCATGCCCCCTTTTGTATCAGGGACCTACAACCACTTAACATCTGATACCTTTCCTTGTGTTTTTCAACTAATTGCAATGTCCAAACTGTGTATCAAGCCCAATCTTAATACTGAGCCATATGCATGCTCACCAAAAACTGACCTGTGTTAGGAGAGTGCTCTACAAAAGTGATGTATGTAACATATATATTAAATATACACATATAATGTCTAAAAACACCCCACATTAAAAATGTTAAGCTTGCAAAGTCAAACACTCAAAACTTAGCAAATGCCAAATTTAAAGACAACTTTGCAACCTTAATTTGGTCCTTTTGTGTGTATGTATTGTGATATGGCCTTTAATTACATAATCACATACTATTTTTCTCTCATGGGACCTCTGCCTTGTTCACCTCATTCAGAGGTGCCCCCAGGCCTTATTCAATGAATGCTATTCAAACCTTGGACTCAATACAAAATTACTAATGTCCGCTTATAAATTTCTGTACAGCTCATCAATTTTTGTATCAGTGTACTTCAGAAACAATAATGAATATATCTTTAAATACCTCCTGTGTGATTAGGCAGTATTATACCATTTTGCAGCTGGGTAACTGAGACATAGAGAAATTGAACATGTGGGACCAGATTTTTTTCAGAGTGCTTAGAATTTTTATAGCACTTTATATATTCAAACACAGCTTCCATTGACTTCACTTGTAATAGTGAGTGCTCAGCATGTCTGCCAATCTGACTGCCATGGTATGTCTAGACTGCATCCCTCTGTCAGCAGAGGGATGCAGATTAGACAGGTCAACATTGCAAATGAGGCAGGATTTAAATATCACACACCTAATTTGCATTAAAATGGCCTCCTGGGGCTGTGTGCCCTGGACTGATGTTCCACGTGCACCCACTTGAACAGGCTGCCGTGCAAACCCCAGGCCGAGAAGGCCAACTGAGGAGCGTGCAGCAGCCACCTCCACCCATAGGTACCATGGGAAAGTAATGATATTCACCTGAGGGGCCTTCCCCAGCTTTGGATGATGCCCAGGAGACATTCTGAGAGAGGGGTACCAACTCCAGGGTGAGCTAGACCTCCTGGCTGGCAGGCAGGCCTTGAGCTGGTGCTAGCTTCATCCGACTCCTTCTACTTCTCCTCCTCCTCCTCACTGGCTGTGGTGATGATGGAGGTCTCCAGCTCGGAGTCCACAATGAGGAGTGGGGGAGGGACTGGCCTGCCCCTCAGGATGTGGTGGAGCTGGATATAATAGGGGCAGGCCTGTGGTGCCACCCCTCAGTGGGAACTGTGCTCCCTGACTTTGACATAGGTTCTTTAACTTTCATGCTCACCTGCTCCTGGGTGCATAAGTGGCCATCCGACCATAAATATGGCTGCCGCTTTTTTCCGGCTCAGGGTTTTGCCGGAGAAAAGCGCCAGTCTAGACGGGATCTTGCGGAAAATAAACCCTTTTCTGGAAGATCCTGAAGCCATGTTCATGCAAATGCCATGGGGGATATTTAAATTCCCCGCAGCATTTGCAATTCCGAAGTGTCTCATTAGCATCCCTTTTCCAGAAAAGGGTGCCAATGTAGACACAGCCAGAGGGTTACAGAAGTCGGAATAAGACTCCTGTTATTTCGATATTATTTTGAAATAACAGGCTTGCTGTGTAGATGCTCACATAGGTATTTTGGAATAATATCCATTATTCCAGAACAATGCTGCAATGGAGACAATACCCTATGTGGGCCAGACAGTAGAGTGGAGGATGAGACACACACTTTGCCAGCTCTTTGCTGACAGCAAAGGAATGTCGAAACAGAGGACTCCTGTGTTTTGTAGGGAAGTGTAGCTATGACCATTCTGTCCCTGTGCCCCATGTCTGTATCTGTTTCTCACTGAACAGCTCCACCCTCCATCATCTGGCTCCTGTAACCTTCTCCTCTACTGCTTCCCCCTTTCACCTTGCGCCCATCTACCCTCTCCCCACCCTATCCTCTCCCCTTGCAGAGGTACTGCAGAAGACAGCCAAATGGTTGCTTTTTGAGGACGTGTCTCACAAATCTCTGACATGTGGCAGGTGGTAGGACTCTATGGCTACGTCTATACTGCACCCTTCTTCCACAAAAGCTTATGCAAATGAAGTGTGAGTAAAATATTGTCGAACTTTGTTTGCATAATTAATTAGGGTCCATTTTTGTGCAAAGCCCCCCCTCTTGCATAAGTGCTGTTCTTCCTCATTTTTTCAGGTAGCCCTCAAGTGTGTGGAGGGGAGGAGATGTGTTGCAGAGATTCCAGGCAGTATTGTGGCCCACAAGGAAGCCCATGAGGCTGCTATAACTAAGATGTGTTCACTATTAGACTAGGGGCCATTTCATCCCCCTGAGCACTTCAGGATCAAAAGGTACAAGGGTAGCTTAGAGAACCTCAGATCCCCTCCATAATCTCTCTGTTATTTGATTTGCAGAATCATCCAAAGGCCCTAGTCAGGACTGAAAGCCCAATGTGCACTATACAGACAGCCCAGGAAGCTGCCCTGAACAGCTTCTGAGCCTTGAGGTGGTGGATTTATCCCGTCATTTCCTCCTCTGAATGGAACTAAGAGTACGTCTACTCTGCACGCTTATTTCAAATTAGCATGTCTACACACAAAAAACGCAATGAAATAGATGTTGATTAGACACTATCTCACTTTTAAGGCCACCCAAAACCAGTTCAGGCAGGGCATTAGGTCAGCAGATGCTTCTGGGTGCTGCTGCCTGAGGCTATTTGAGACGCGAGCTCAAAGGGACTCCTCCCACCCCGAACAGCCATTTCTCAGGTTCTTCTGCTTGCTTGCCTACCTCTCTGAGGGACAGCAAAGCATTTTCACTGTGTGCTCTGGTTGTCCTGCTTCAGGATATCACAGCACTCCCCGCTATGGAGCCAGAGCTCCCCCGAGCATGTGGATGGCCCCACACTGCCCTCATGGTCTTCAGGCTGCCTTCATGGTCCTGCATGAGCTCTACCTTGAGCTCATCATTGAGAACCTCTGCCTGTGTGTGGGTGCAATGCCCTTGCAACCACACCTCATGGGGGGGGGGTGATGCTTCTGGAGGCTGGACACCAGTTCCGATTGGTGGGACCAGCTGGTGATGGAGCGGTGGGATGACCAGCAGTGGCTTCAAAACTTCCTTGAGCTGTGTGCCTGGTTTGCCCTTGCTCTCAGAAGACAGGACACCCAGATGTGACCCGCTATCCCCCTGGAGAGGCCTGTTGCCATTACTGTCTGGAAACTCTCCATGCCTGACAGTTACCTATCAGTGAGCAACCAGTTTAGTGTGGGGCCCTCCTCATGCAGGTATGGCTGCAGTCTCTGGTGGGGGGGGGGGGGTACTGGAAAGGGGGAACCTAGGGAAAGAAGGTGGGCTGGGGTGGTGGTGGAAGCCCTGTCTCAGGGGGGGTTCTGCAGTCATGAACCCCCCCTGAGGGGGGGGGGGTCTCTCACACAGTCCAGCAGGGGTCGTGGGCTTCATTGCGGGTGGCTCCTGGGGTGTTTGTAGAGGGAATGGGGGAAGGGCTTGGGGACCTCCCCAGGGCTCAGGCATCCCTTTGCTTCTCTGTTTTATTTCTTTGTCTCCTTCTGCAGGTGGTGAGGGCCATTAACACCATTCTGCTGGGCAGGGTCATCTGCCTGGGCAATTTGGACTCCATCATTGGCCAGATTTGCTGCCCTGGGCTTCCCAAACTGTGGGGGAACTATTCATGGAACCCACATCCCCATCCTGACCCCCGACCGCCATGAAGCACAGTATATAAACCCAAAGGGATACTTTTCTATGGTGCTGCAGGAGCTGGGCGACCACTGTGGTCAGTTCACAGACATCTTCGTTGGCTGGTTGGGGAAGGCACATGATGCCTGTGTTTTCCACAACTCCAGCCCGTAACACAAGCTGGAGGCTGGCACTTTCTTCCCCGAACGCAGCATTAGTGTCAGGGACATTGAGATGCCACTGTGCATTCTCAAAATTATATTGCTTAAAATGTCAGGGAATGACCTGAGCTAGGGTTGATATTTATAACCTGTCTTGTCTGATCCTGTTGATAGCTGGATGTACCCTGTAATTAAGCACTTGCCCATTTGCTCTTAGCCAGTTTTTTTCTTTTATATTAATGTTATGTGTTTCATCAAGGGATTTTATTTCTTTAAGGCCTAGATCATTGTAGCCCATCTTCTGTATTTGGATTTCTATCTCCAGACATTCTTAATTTGCAGTCATTTATAAAGGTGGCTTGGACAGGTCAGCACTGGTTACGGGGAATCATGCCAGGCACTAGAAGATGTTCTGTCACTGGAGCAGGGCTTTATTGATCTCTACTATGCTTCTTTATGGAGCCAGTCATTTGCTTTCATTCTGTGTGTCCAGAGCCTGGTGTTTTGTTCTTATGTTTGCATGTATCACCCACTGTCTGTTAACTTTGGGCAAATCACTTTGTTTTGCTATGCCTCAGCTTCCCCATCAGGAAGATGGAGATACTGATCTCCTTTGTAAAATGCTGTGTGAGAGGCAGCTGGTAGCATTATTATCTGTGCCCTACATTCCCACCCCATTCCCCAGTTCAATTACTGTTCTACCCCCTATATCGATGAGCAGTTTGAGATCCTATCCTCTCCTATCCTACTCCCTCACTTCTTCCCCTCCCCCTCTGCTACTATCCTGCTTTTGACTGATTCACTTGACCCATCCTGGAACATCAGCAATTCCCATTCTGGAATGTTAGTATTATGAAAAATGCCGGTTTATGGATGTATTAGAAGATTTACCTGGCATTGCTCAGGTTGTTCAGGTCAGGGGGCTGGAGGTGTGGGAAGTGCAAGAATCAGAGAAGGATTTGGGAGTTCAGGGCAGATATTGCAGGAGTCAGAGCATGGGGTTGGGTGTGTGGGCAGCTCAGGACAAGGGATAGGGATACAGGAGTCATGGCAGGGAGCTGGGAGGTGTGGGGGACACAGGTTGGAGGCTTCAGGACACGGGGTGGGGCATTCAAGCCAGAGGCCTGGGAGATCTAAGGGGCTTACTGAGGCTACCAAGAGTAGCAAGAAAGGCACTGCAGCTGCTGGGTGACTGTGGGGGTCCCGTTGCCCCCCTTCCCTCTTTGCTGCCCGCCTGAACTGCGTGCCTAGAGTTATTAACTGTTCCTCAATTCCGCTGCACTTCGGGTGAGCAGGGTGGGGGGTCTGGGCCCACCCTCGCTCCCAGACCCCAGCCCAGGGCCCCAAGGACAGAGTCACTCGGACCTGTCCCACCGGAGGGGTCTAATTCCTTAACCCCCGGTGCGCCGGCTCCGTGCCCTGCCCTGGGCTACTTCCACCCTGCCTGCTTCCGTTCCCCTATCCCGTGCTCCTCGCTCCTTACCCCAACTCGCCTTTCCTCTTCCCCGTGCTCCCCGGGGCTTTATACTACCCCGCGCCCGCCCCCCCCCCCGGGTGTCTGACGTCACTTCCGGCCGCCATGATTTTTCCCGCGTGAGGGGCGCGTTGCTTGGCAACGCCAGCCATCCCGCTGCTCTGCTGATGCAGGGCGGCGCTGCACCGCTCGCAGCTCTTCAGTCCCTGTCGTGCCGTCCCCCACAGTGAGAGCGCGATCGCAGGGTCCGTGCGGGGTGGGCCTGCTTCGGGGAAGTAGGTGGGCCCCACCCCGTCACAGTGACCGACTCTTCCTGTGGGGTGGGGTTCCAGTGCCTAGCCCTGTCCATCAGCTCCTGGGGCGGAGGGCTGTGGTATCTCCCCTGACATTGATAGGTCCTCCACAGTCTGGTGTGACCCCTTTCCCAGTTTTCTGATCAGAGAACTTGGTCGCTAACTGGCTGTTCAGAGTCAAGGTATGAGCAGCTAGCCTGACTGATTTCTGTTTGGTAGGGTTACAGTGGTCCTTAGATGGGCCACGGGGTCTCCATGAGTACCTTTCAAAGGTTCTGATTGCACATGAACAGTTGTAATTGTAGCCATTTTGCCAGTAGCAATTGGTAGCCAGCAGAGCAATATTCAGTATCTAGGGGGCGTTCCTTCAACAAGGGGACCAGCTGGCTCGAGCCCTCACCCCATAAACTGGGAAAGTTTCAGCTTACCCACTGGGTGCCTTTAGCGGCACTTCTTCCCCCCTTGCAAGCACTGAGTCGGAGACAGAAGCAGTCTATTTAATAACAGTAATCTAACATTAATCTACGGAAAAACACATAAACAAAGTATAAGCAAGATACCATCCTTAGGTTGTGTCTACATTGGCCCCTACTTGAAAGTAGGAATAAGAGATCCTCCGGAAAAGAGCTTATTTTTCTGGAGGATCGCGTCCAGACTGGCGCTTTTCTCTGGCTTATCTACAAGCCGGAAAAAAGTGGCAGCCATGTTAATGCAAATATTTAAATCCCCCGCGGATTTGCCTATTCCAAAGTGCTACATTTGCATCCCTATTACGGAATAGGGGCCAATGTAGACAGCCCTAGAGTCCTCAGGGTAGAATCTTTTGCTTCAAGGCTCTTAGTTCAACCCTCCACTTAGATAGTGTGCTTCCCACCCTCTTCAAACACACCATTCACAGTTCTGTTCAGTCAGGGCAGACCCAGAGTTCATAGGTACGTCATCATGATGTCCAGCCTCATTGGGCATGTGACAATGTCACTCATTTGCAGCTCCTGCCAGCCCCCTCCTGTCAGGTGCTCCTGTTGGCCACCTGCCACCTGCCACTGCTTCCACTGGACCCTCCCGCCAGCCACTGCTCCTATCAGCCCCGTGAAATCTGAGCCAAACCTAGTGACTATTTCAGTTTTTCAGTGTTTTCAGATCTTGGCCCGCAACAGCCCAGTTAAAAAATTCCAGCATCCACTGGAATAAATTTTAAAATAATAAAGAGACTCCTTATGGAGTCTATTCCAATTCTATCATTAGAACGGGAGGAGCAGGGCAGAAACAGGTTGAACCAGTCTTACAGCTCATGCCTGAAGGGCATACAGTCTTCTGGTTCAGAATTTTGCCCTCACCACATTAGACCTCACAGAGTTTTGGCACAGGAAGCCTTGTCCATCCGAGATTCTGTACATTAACAGTTTCTCTCCTTTGAACTAAGTTAAACACAATCTGACTTTTCCACATATCCCCAATATCTTACAATTCCTGCATTTAAGGTTAACACAGTTTGTGACTTCTCAACAAGCAAATTGCTTACAATGGGCCAACACCATTCTAACTGTTGAATACCTAGCAGGCCTAAGCAAACTGAGTGAACATAACCAAACCCAGGATTTCTTTCCAATTCCAGCTGGCAGTAATGGAAGTATTGATTCAGAACCTGCTTACATAATGAAGCCACCATTGTTGGTCCAAAGTTCATTAAGAATGATGGTCACCTGAATTTTATTCCTGACATGCACTTACTTTAAATAACACAAGGGTAGTATTGCCCAGGCAAAGTGCACAGCACTGTTTGTCTTCAAACATGACGTGAGATTCTCTATGTGTCATGGGTCTTTGGAGGGAATCCCTCCCAGGATGCTGAATGGTTAAGTAAGGCTGTATGTGAAATGGGGGCAGGAAGCCAGTGGAATGTTAGAGGTGACTTCTCCTTAGTGTGCACTTATGGAACAGTGCTAGAACTCAGAAAGCCTCCTTTGTATTCAGCTTACAAGTTGTCCTTGGGTGAGACAAACTAGGAACATTCAGCCCAGATACCACCCACATTACAAAGTGTACAAAAAGCCATGAGACTGCTCATCCTGCTCCTTATATTGCAAATATTTTGCAATTATATGGTGCTTTGTATGGCTATCTGTCGCAAAGCACTGTAACAAGAAGAGTCATTCTCTTTATTCCCATCCTACAGATACGGTAACCAAGGCACTGAGAGGTGAAGTGACTTCTCTACAACAACAAACCGAGCCCATGATAGAGCTAGGAATGGAGCCCTGGTCTCTGACTCTGTCTGCACCTGCCTCCTTTACAGGAACAAAGAGTCATTAAGGTTCTAATGAAAGCAGGTAACTGCTACTGAATAGAAACTGTTACTGAATAGAACAATTGAATCTTTCCAAATACCATCTTCTTATATGAGCTCTCTCTCTCTCTCTCTCTCTTTCTCTCTCTGACTAATCTCTGTAGCAAACCAAGAAATTGTTGGACAAAAAATAGTTGAGAGAAAGGACTAGTTGAGAGAAAGGCCCATAAAGCTGTACAATATGTCAGTCATGTAATATATTCTCAAGTTCCAAATGCCTTTTAAAGCTAATGGTATGTGTTTGGTAATAGTTACTGGCTTGGAATCCAGGCTAGCAGCTGGTGCCACTAATTGGTAGCCCTGAGGAAGAGCACATCCACAGCAGGCAGGCGACCTGATTTCAGGAGCAGTGAAAGGATTGGGGTGGCTGCCTTGCTAATTCTATTACTCATTGTAGTCTTTAATCAAGATGAAAAGTCAAGCGTCCATGAGGAGCTCACAAACAACAGCTTTGCCTGATTACTGGTGTCCAACTCGCTCAAACCTGACAGTCATAGCCTGGAACTGGCAGGCCTGTAACAACTTGTAACAGCAGCTGAATTGCAGCTGTTCATTTTCCTCTCTGTGGTGTCTGCTGGACAATGCTAAAAATAACACCAGAGAATAATTTGTCAGGTCTTCAGCCTCTTTCAGGCTGAAGCATGGTTTGTTCTTTGAGGGGCCAATGTCAAGTCCTATAAAAACAGCAAATTACCTCCAACTCAGTCAAGCAGCAGTGAATAGGTCACCTACTATGAGCTTCAACACAGACTAGTTACATGCAATATCATCACTCTCCCCTTCTGGATCTGTGTCCTGTGGAACATATCCGGGGAATTAAAGAGAAGAGCCTTATAGCAGACAGGTACAGAAGGAAGAGCATTTATTGATCAGTAAAATGTTAGAAGCAGATTGCAGGAGAACTGATGTTTTGAGTGGTTTATGGAGGCAGCTGCATTGCTGATGCCAATAGAAAGTGACACAGTCTGTATCTGGTTGAGACTCAAGTTCAAGGAAAAATTGGCCTTTTGTGTTTCACTGGGGTTCTGGGTGGAAGAAGATTAAGTGCCCTCAAATGTCCTAATTAATCACTGGATGCATGTCTCAAAAGTGATCCCCTTTGATACTCCATATGAGATCTAATAGCATCCCCCAAATCATCCAATCTGATAAGCATCCCTTCCAATGCTCCACTTGAGTCCTGGGCATTCGCTTTCACTGTCTCATATCCCTCCCAAATGAGACCACAAGAGTGCTAGGGTCCATTCTGTCAGCCAACAGTCAGGGCAGTGAGTGGTGTGTGTTTGTGTTATACACCCGAGACTTCAACTACTGAGACCAGGGTCCCTTGCAGCGGGCAACCTGGAGGAGGTTGACGGGCGCCCCAACAAGTTTACATGGAGAGCTTATTACACCTCATATTTTAGCTGCTAGAATACATGATCCCTTCACAGCGGGCAGCCTGGGGAGGCTGAGAGATGCCCAATGGATCTGTCACCTGGGAGTGACACAAATCCAAACGCCCAAGCTCTCCCTATACCTGTCCCTTATGACCGGCTGAAGTTCTTTTAAATTGTGCTTGGTTCTGTTACAGCAACTGAAGGAGTCAGGTTAAAGCTTAAACAGTTACTATTTTATTGTTACAGGGTAAACTTAGCCGTTAAATGCTACTGCTGTGTTACAGATAACACAGCCACTACAAAGGACAGGATACAAATTACACTAATAAGTCACTTACAGGTACCATGAAACCCTTTTGGTTCTCTGAGCTCTTATTAAATGCATGCAAAATAGACACCTAGCAGGTATATAGTCTCACCCCTGCGTTCCAGACTTGGCGTGGCCAGCGTCTTTCTCTCAATCCCTCGGGAAGAAGTAGGACGAGGTTGGGTGTCCCACAGACCTTGGGAGACAATCAATACCTGCCAGCAGGTGTAGATAATTGGAGCTCAAATGGGGTGGGCTACTAAACCCCTCTTTATACCCCTTGGGTCACGTAGGCTTGTTCCTGGTCTCAAGTGGCCAATTAGGAAAAATGGCTTTGAATGCCAAGTTTCCCATGACGGGTGCAAAGCATAATTCACACCTGGGAAAATGCAGACAATGGGCACCTCTGGTATGTGATGGGCAAAGATTCCTCTCCTGGGACAGTGCAGGCGTGTCAATTACTGGTACTAGCCATCAGGGCAACGGGAGGCCCCCAGGTCGTCAGCTAGCCCATTTACTGTCTGGTTTCTGTTTATGGTAGAGTCAGGGACAGGCAGCACACCTGCGTTCCCTGGGCATCAAAGGCTGACTGCCTTTCTCTTGCTCTCGAGGGGGGGGGGGAACAAGATGGGGTTCATGTCTGGCTACACTCCCCCATGTCCCATATGAACTGGAATCATCCCATCCTTTGGGGACAGTCTCCCTACAGTATTCACTGAAGTTGTGTAGGCCCAAGCTCCCACAGCTCTTTTACTCAGCTCCTTCGTGGAGAGCAGGTGAACACTCCGTGCATTGCTAGCTGTGATCCAGAGAAAATAGGGGCTTTTACCAGGTGGGAGGAGGACAGAATAGCAAGGTGCTGGCCCCTGAACAAGGTGCGAAGCCCTCAGGAAGAAGGGGCAAAGCTGGGGCAACTAGCCCTCAGTGCTGACCAACCTCCCAGCAGCACTTGGAGTGCACCACACAGGACGTAATCTTTTATTTAAATGGCCCAGACCCCTGGCCACCACCACTGCTGCAGTATCAGTGGTGGCTGCTGAGAGACCAGGGCCCTTTTAAATTGCTGGTTGTCCCCTTTGCCAACCCTCTGTTGGTGGGCCTGCTTTTACCAAACTCCTCATTGGCCTTCCCTTTGGGTTCCGGCCCCTCCACATACTTTTCCAGTAGGCTTGTGACTGAGACTGAACCTTATTCCAGATGGCAATGGGCTGAGGAGATGAAATGTCACTGCAATAATAGCTCACACATGTGTAAACAAGGGAAGTGGCAAAAAATTGCAATGATAAGGTTGTTTGAGCGATGGCTTTAGAGAAATCCATGCCTAATATGCATACACTGCAATGGCAAACTAAAAACCATAAAATTCTATTTCAGCCTAATATGGCAAGAAACCCTGCGCAATGCAAGAAACCCTGTGCAAACTGGACTCCAGCACGCATGTGTTTTGCAGGCATTATGAGGATGCGTTACATACTGCCTAGCTGCTGGCGACTAAGAATGTTCAGAGAAAGTATTTCCATGCCTAGTTACTTTAGGGTATGTCTACACTAGTCCCCTAGATCGATCTAGGGAGGCTAATGAGGACGACCGGAATTGCAAATCAAGCCCAGGATTTAAATATCCCGCACTTCATTTGCATGTTCCCATCCGGTCGCCATTTTAGAAATTGACTAGCCTGAAGTAACTGCCCGTGTCTACATGCGGCAGTGAAACAGGATTCCGATTTAAAGCCTGTGGAAGAAAACATTGTCCTCACTCTGCGTTTGTAAGCAACAAGTATTCAGAGGCACTTTTATTACAAGCTGCAGCAAGGGAAAAACTGGTTCGGACAGGGGGGGAAGTTCCCCTTCCCCCCTCTGAGGCAGATCTTCAAATACAAGCAATTACGAAGCAGTTTATATACTGTCCATTAGATATAATAACAATAACAATTAGTCTCCTTCCCATTACAAACACCAATGGCTAACAGTTATTTTAGTTCCACCCAGATGCTCCTTATCTCAAGGTCCCTGCCAGAGTCAGCATTCTATCCTTATCTCCGTATGGAGGCGAGAGACAAAGGCAGCGTCTAATTACAGATCTCGCGTTGTCAGGCCGCAGACTTAGCCCGACTCTTGCTCTGTTGTTATCAAGACCAAGATGACGGCACACAAATTCCCTCATTTCCTTTTCCTGCCTCCACAGTTCCCACTTTTGTGCTTACAGCACAACTACCTTTCTAAACCTTTATTTTCATTAAACATTACATAATTATTACAAACATAAAAGCTATTTCTATTACTACCTCTTTTACAACAACAATCAAATATGAAACCTTTAATAAGCAAAAGCAATATAATCATTAATATCCCCAATATAATTCTATGATGGGGCTGTTCTATAATTTTAGCAACATAACACAACATATCATAATTAGTACACCAGAGAGAATGGGCTATGGATTAAACAGATATTCAGAGATTTCTTTGAACCTCTGATAAGAGTGAAAGCAGATTTTGGAATCTGTCAGGTACTAAGGTAATCCAGTTAAAGGGTATTTGGAACTTAAGGGTTAATTGCATCTAAAAACCCAGTTAGGGAGGGCAGTACATGCTGATGGTAGCTGTCCGTAAGCACAGAGTCCAGATCAAAGGGAGAAACCCAAACCACTCCCAGAAGTATCTCCTTGACAATATACAATACTTCGCTTCTTTCACCAAGGTCAGTTCTTAATGTCCTTTTGTAGTAGGAATCTCTGGGCTTTGGCGGTGTCAGAGGAGTGGACTTTTCCTCTTTTTTTCCTTGAAACAGTCGTGGTTCAGCATCATTCAGGGGAGAGGTTACCAGCACATCACCCTGTAATATTTTGGTTCTTCTGGTGTCCAGCAGGTGGGAAAGCAGGACCAGCAGGAGAGAGAGGCTTATCAGCAGTCAGGGTGGGATCATTTCAAGATGGAGGGATCTTTTTGCAGTGAGAAGCATTGGCCAACAGTCAGTTCTTAGCACTTCACAGTGGTGGTGGTGGTTAGCAAAACTTGGCAAAGGTCTTTCTAGAGCGGTCTTTCACTGATGGATATGAGAGTCTCTATTCTCTGAGCTAAAAGCCAGCTGGCTTCTTTGGAACCAAGCTTTTTTCCTAGGAATAAAGCAAAGAGTACAAACAATCCCGCGCGGTTGTTTGGTACCGGCCTTATCAAAGTGAGGCCCTTTGGAATGTTCCCCTTTGCCAGGGGAACCAGGGTCACAGTAACTGCTGTACTGTATGATTCCTAGGGCTGGCCTAATGATTTGACATGTCAGTTCTCAGCAAGATACCATGAACTGCCTCAGTTTACTCCTATAGTTCCTTTCTCTTGACTTTGGGGTTCTCCTTAACCCACCAGGTTAAATACAACAATTTAAGGTGTTTTAATTTACTCTGGAAGCACTGGTTCAGCACCAGAACTATTATGAATGTTATAGTCAAAACTCCCCACATAATTTGGCAAACACTATTAAAATCCATCCCCAAGATATTTCATCGCCTTACTGGCGCTGCCCATGATTATAAGTTTGACCTCTATTGCCTGGTTGAGTGCCTCAGAGGTAGGTGTTTGGCCTGGTCCACGATGTTTCCCTATCTTTGTTACCTCAGACGGCCAGCCCCAATATATCTCTGGGCATTGGCCATCAACTCCTCGATCTTTGCCTGCAGGGCCAGCAAACCCTCCTCTGGGTACTTACTTCTGCCATGCCACTCAGGATCTCATGTTGGGTTACCCATTACTGCCGAAGTGCGATAGAGCCACATTCCATCAACGGTCAGGATCATCCGGCGAGGGGCTGTTATACACACAGACGGATATGTAGAGGGGCAGGATGGAGTGATCTGTCTGGATAGTCAAACACCAGTAGGTACCGTTTATTTGGACCAGCTCAATGTTCATTTGTTTTTCTGTGACAACCACATCAAACCTAGGCAGATTCGTCATGATGTTAAATAGGCAGGTACATAAAATTTCCTTATCAAAGTGGGTGCAACAATCTCTGGGTACAGTGAGGCTCCCACACCTTCAGAATAAGCAATGCCCTCGACTCTATCTATGGGTATATCTAAACTACATGCCTCCGTCGACAGAGGCATGTAGATTAGTTTATTCGAAAAAGGGAAATGAAGCCATGATTAAACTAATCGCGGCTTCATTTAAATTTAAATGGCTGCCCTGCTCCGCCGACAAACAGCTGATCAGCTGTTTGTTGGCAGATCGGGGCAGTCTGGATGCGCCGCTGTCACAAGGAAGCCTTTGTTGATTGGCGCAGGTAAACCTGGTTTCACGAGGCATACCTGCGCCAATCAACAAAGGCTTCCTTGTGACTGTGGCGCATCCAGACTGCCCCGATCTGCCGACAAACAGCTGATCAGCTGTTTGTCAGCAGAGCAGGGCAGCCATTTAAATTTAAATGAAGCCGCGATTAGTTTAATCATGGCTTCATTTCTCTTTGCCGATCTGTCTAATCTACATGCCTCCGTCAACGGAGGCATGTAGTCTAGACACACCCTATATGCCCCTGCTTTGGTCCAGGCAGGGAGGTTATCATTCTGATCACTGTGAGTGAGGAATCCCCAGAGGGGCCAAAAACAAAAAGTTATACTATGGTCTGTCCAGGTGGGTCTTTGGGTCCTCAAGGATTGTCTACTTCCCCACTCCCATGGATAGGCACGGGGGCAATGGGGCCTCACCACCTCCATAAGGGCTGGGTGGTAGTGGCTAAAGCTTACCCTATTCTTCAATACCTTCTAATACCTTTAATTTAGTTTCATTAATTAATAATCCAATTAGTCTCTGGTCCAAATATCTGGTTAGGTCTAGTGAAGTGGACACAAGAGCTGGACAGATCCTTCAAACTATCCAAGATCAATCGATTGGCTTGGCTAGTGTCTAGGCCTTCACGGGCACTGGATATTACTGCATCTACCAGCCTGGATTCTATACAGTTTCTGGGCTATGACATAAGTGCTGCTGACAGAGTTTCCAGGCTCAAACCAATCTGCGATGGTATCTGCTAAGCCCTGTCGTTGCCTAATCAGGCACTTGCCAATTCGATTAGCCAGTCTAGCGCACAGCTGGTCTATACCAGTGTGGAACATCACCAAGGTAAGGACCAGTGACAGTTGTCCTGGTTCTGGGACAGGGGTTTGTTCAGGGCATGATGCACAATTGGGAGGCTCTATTTTGTCCTTAAGGTCCTGGTTAATAATACCCAAATGAGGGCAAGTTAGCAATGGCCATTGTTTAACAAATGATAGTCAAGCCTCAGGGGTTACCTTTGTCTGGGCTTTAAGTGGTAAGCCCCAGTGGGAGTCAGTAGGTCCAACTTCAGTGGCCTGATGTCAGTATTTAGCTGCTTTCCCACAATATTCCATACAAACTTTAACTCAGAGGACTGTGTATTCTTTGTCCTCGTAGTGTTCATGTTGTTATAATAAACAAAATAATTGTATGAATGAGGGGCGGTCCAAGGCCGTGTATTCCTCATTGCTGTTAATGTATATTCATTCTATGTATGTGACTTGAAGTCTGGTTTCATTGACTAGAGTCACTGTTTCTCTTATAGGACCAAGCATGGTTCAGAGATGTTTAATTGTTAATAGGAACCCATGCAATTCCATAATTCTTTTAAGGCATCAGGCACCAATGAGTAGCATGGCAAGTAGCTGTTATTGCAATGGTGAGGTTACTAGTTTCCTCATTGTTGTGGGCATCTTTACTTAAATATGCTGATGTCCCATTTGCCCGTATATTTTCTTGCAGATTTCTTATTATCTCTGGCCAAACCACTTTTAGGGTCGGTGTGAAAATTTGCAGAAGCTAAATATTTCATTTATGTGGCCATTAAAGCAAAACCAATCTGGTGGGGGAGAGGGCTGGTACTCCTCTCCCATCCTTCTGTTCATGTGATGCACTCCTTACTTACTTCTAGTTCCTTTTTGTTTACCTGTGGAGACATTGTTAACATTCTCCTAGCCTAAACAATTACCAAACTATTATCCTTTCACTACATTTTAAAGTTGCCAATTGATTGGACCCAATTATTAATTTTGTTGGTTTAAATTCATGCTTCTGCTTTACTCAAATTACCCTTTCATTAAAAAAACAATGTTCTATACACAGCAACATTTGCAATACATATTACAATTAAGACACACAAGACAAACTTGGACAGAACAAAAACTTTTCAAAATTCATTAAAAAGCAGATAACCAAAATGAATTTCCCTCATGATCATTCTCGGGCACCTTTGATCACCATACCCGCAGGGGGACAGGAAGCTTACAAGAAGTGGAAACTTTGGCAGATGACTAGGGAGGAGTATAAGTCTGTTGCTCGAGCATGCAGGGGAGTAATCAGGAAGGTGAAAACACAGTTGGAATCGCAGCTAGCAAGGTATGTGAAGGGTAACAAGAAAAGTTTCTACAGGCATGTTAGCAATAAGAGGTTGATCAGAGGGGCCCCTATTGGATGAGGGCAGTAGCCTAGTGACAGATGATGTGGGAAAAGCTGAAGTACTCAATGCTTTCTATGGTAAAGTCAGTGGATGTGATATACCTTGACTTTTGATATGGTCTTCCACAATATTCTGGCCAGCAAGTTAAGGAAGTAAGGATTGGATGAATGGACTGTAAGATGGGTAGATAGCTGGCTAGACTGTCGGGCCCCACGGGTAGTGATTAACGACTCTGGATTATTAAAGCGAAGCAGTTCTGAATCATCATCTGCCTCTGTCAGTACACACTGCAGCATTCCCTGGGATCATGTGTTAGAGAGAGGGATAGGTGAGGATGTTCTTTGTCTCCCCAGAGATCTTGGCAGTCTCTCTGCAAGGCAGCAGGACAGAGTATTTGATAATGTTTATTACAAGGGTTTCGGATATAACCAACTTTAGGAAGGAAGCTTTGTTATAAGGTTGCATACACTGGCTCATTAACATAATTGCCATGCTATAGCAGGTCTCCAACTATGGATCAGGACCCCCAAGCTGATCGAGACGGGCCTCATGTCCATCTAGAGCCACCTGCAATCATCGCTGTTCTGGGGGACTGAGTTGGAGCAATGTAGCTCAGCTGTAAGATTGAGCAGAGCCAGTTCAGTTAAAATTGGTGCTACAGTGACTCAGCTGACTTTGGTGGATCCATGGAAACTACATCTCTTGTGCACCTGCATCCATAAATCAGAGGATTCTGTTAATGAGCAAGGGCCACTCTAGGTTCATGGTGTCAGAGTGAATCCATGGGCATCTCTGCTTCTGCTTGTGCAACTTGGTGCCTTCTCACTCAGATACCTGCAATCAATAAAAATTTAATTGGAAAAAAACAATTTACACTCCAGATACGCAAGGAAATGGGGCTTGCTCATGTAAGCATTTGCATATACTGCTGAATATGCACACACAGTCCACATTTGAAAATCCTGGTCCAAGGAGCTTGCCTCCACTTGGCAGGTACAACACTAACCCGGATAAGCAAAAACTGGCATCTGGCATTAGAACACTTCACTTCCCATCTTCATGACAGCAGCAATGAGATGCTGCCTTGTCCTTCTGACTAAACGATTGATACCTGCTACTTTAGGTTCCCGTCTTTACAGAATAGGTGATTGTTATGGAGGCAAGACTCTGACTCTGGGTATTGCGTCTCTGCTCCCAGAGGTTCTTCCACAAGCGCGACTCCTGTGACTTCAGTGGAGCTGTACCCATCCATGCTGGCAGAAGTGAGAGGAGACTCATGCCCTGAGTCTTCAGGTCACAATGAAATGTGATAGTAATTTGTGGTAAAGTTAATGGGCAGGATAATAGGAGGGACATCCGAATGAGCTCGAGGAGCAAGCCCTAAGCCACAATTATGAGTATGAACGATCAGTGACTTTCTGCCTAGAGATACAGGAGGACTTTACAGCATGTTGAAGACAATGAGCTTCCCAGAGATGTTTTCAGGCACTGTTACTTTCTAGCCCCTAAACAGGTTAAATTAATGAGACATTGTGCTTTATCGAACAGTATGGTTTTATGTGACTCACCCTAATGAACAAAAATAATCCAGGGTGCCTCATAATGGTGTTTTTTGTTGTATAGCTCAGTATTTGGTATGAAATATTTAAGGTGTCTGGAGTTAAGCACAGAGATTTGTGAGTAATGAATTTTGCAACGATTCAGCCTCATCCCAGGTGAATTGAAAGGCCTATTAGTGGCTTTGATTCTTTTCTGAGGTAGTCCGCAACCAGCAGTGTGCCCACTTGAAAACATCTCTGTCATTTGGACATCTGGTTTCATCTGGCTATTGGTCATGTCATCTTTCCAACCTCCTCCTCTTTAAAAATAAGGAGTGCTAGTCTCTAAGCATTAAGCTCTGTGCAGTCTTGCTTTGTGCCCGCTCTGGCTGTGTTTAGAACATCAGCTGGAGAGCTCCCAGAAAAGAAAGCAAAGCAATTCAGCAGCTTAATTTAAGAAAAATAATTCTAATTATGGCAAGACCTTGTGTTTAGTCCCCAGTTTGGAAAATGTTCTAAGCAAATGTATTGCCTTAAATGGGATTTTAGAAGGACATGCTTAAAGCTAAGTGCAGTTTTAAGTGTTTTTCTGGATTGGGTCTCAGTGCCCTCAGGCCAGCTATCTGTTCAGCTGTGAGCCTGATCCTAAAAGGTGCTGTGCAATGTGCCATCTAATCTTTTCCGTCCTTGTGCAGATTAATTTTATGTGCACTGAGGCATGTGTGAATGTGCACATCCAATAAAAACAAACCTAGCTGTGGGTGCTCTGCTAATCAGCCAGGAAGCATTTGAATCTCTCCTGAGGCGCCTCACAATCACACATTGCTGGTGCTGGGTGCCCTCAACGCCTATTAAAATAATCAGGAACTCTGCTTCTTGTTCTTATCTGTCTGATCTCCAGGCAATATAGGTAGATGGAGCCCAGAGGAAATAGGTCTATCATGCATGCACTAATCCGGTGAAGCTGAAGTTGTGTTGTTCTGAGATAGTGGAAAGGGCAGCACAGGAGCTGCCAGCTATTACTGATGAAGTGTCAGGACTGGGATGTGGGCAGTCAGGGATGGTCATCAAAGAGACAGGTCAGAGTCCAGGAACTTGGCCAGGGGTCATAGCCAGAATCAAGAACTGGGGATCAAGCAAGAGTCATGTTCAATGTAGCAGCCAGACAGGAAGTCTCTCACTTGTTCAGACAACTTCCTATGCTTCTTTCTAGCTTACATAATGTGGATGGGTCAACCAGTGGGGCTGCTTATCCTCCCCAGGCAGAATCTTTATGGGCAGTTCCTCTGGGAGAAATGAAAGATCTGATAGCCCCTTGCTTCTGGTGAGCTATAGAGGGTGTCCAGATGTCCCCATTTTATAAGGACAGTGCTGATATTCAGGGCTTAACAACATAAGACCATAAGAATGGCCAGACTGGGTCAGACCAAAGGTCCATCCAGCCCAGTATCCTGCCTGCCGACAGTGGCCAATGCAGGTGCCCCAGAGGGAGAGGATACATGATCCCTCCCCTGTCATCCACTTCCAGACAAACAGAAAAAAGGGACACCATTCCTACCCATCCTGGCTAATAGCTATTGATGGACCTGTCCTCCATGAATGCATCTAGCTTTTTTAAACCCTGTTGTGATGGGGTGGGCGTACCCCACACTGGAGTAAGGGGAGTGAAAACCCTGTGGGCAGAAGAAGCCCCATCCCTTCATCCAGACTGGGCATGCTCCAAGTCCTGGGGCAGCATGAAGGCAAGAGAGCAGCTCAGTCTGGGCTGGCCAGTGAAGGAGAAGAACCTCCAGCCAGAGCTCCCATGCTGCAGCAGACAGTGACCCAGACAGCAAGAACCAAAGACCCAGGAGACAGCCGCTACGCAGCCCCCACAGAGCCCCAGAGTGACCCAGCCACTACACAGAACGTTGACCCACCAGAATCGGTAGGAAGTAATCCAGGGAAGGTGCTGGTGCAGTCTGTCCCAAAGAGGACAGTGGAGATGTTTTGGCTGGATTCCCTGCTGAGGGAATGGTAGACTGTTCTGCCACTCACAGGACCCTAGGTTGGGACCCATGGAGCAGGGTGGGCCCAGGTCCCCCTGCCAAGGCACTTGCCCCAGCCCTACTGACTCTGGGCTTTAGGCCATACTGTGACAAGGGCTACTTGCTGACTCTCTGTGCTGCTCTGAGGTAAGGGCTTCTTACTGACTCTGGCCACTAGGCCATACTGCCCTGGAGTGAAGACTGACCATGACGGACTCTGACCAGTAAAATGTACTGCCCTGAGAGAGAGGACAGCATTATTGACCTTAGACACTATACTCAACTACCCTACGCTGCAAGGGGATATTTACGAGCTATAGAGATGGCTGACGACCCTGTGTCAGATCAGGTGGCATCCACACCCCTGAATATCTTCACCCCTGTGATGGGGTGTGCATACGCTGCCACACCTGTTAAAGTCCTAGTCTTAACAACATTCTCTGGCAAGGAGTTCCACAGGTTGACTGTGCTCTGTGTGAAGAAAACCTTCCTTTTGTTTGTTTTAAACCTGCTGCCTATTAATTTAATTTGATTACCCCTACTTCTTATAGTATAATTTTTCCTTATTCACTTTTTGCACACCAATCATGATTTTATAGGCCTCTATCATATCCTCCCTTAGTGTCCTCTTTTCTAAGCTGAAAAGTCCAAGTCTTTTTAATCTCTCTTCATATGGTGCCTGTTCCAACCCCCTAATCATTTTTGTTGCTCTTTTTTGAGTCTTCATCTTATATAGGCGCCTGTCACTCTCCATCCCCTTCTGGATTTTTCACATTACTGTCTGGGCACTGTACCCAAGCAGAGCTAGAGGTTCTACATAGGCTGTAGGTCCAGGCTGGCAGATGCATTTGAATATCAAGCTGTGATCAGGGACTAAAGAAACAAACATGCTCACACAAGTTCTTGGAATGTATGTTACAAATAAGTAGACCAAGCAAATGAGTAGACCAAGCCAAATGAATAGGAGGGGAATTTGGCAGTCACCAAGGCACCAGTATTTAGAGGAACGGCTGGGGGGAAGGTTTGAAATCTCCTGATCTTTGGAAGTTACAATCAGTTTTTCTTTCATGTACAATGAATCACTGAGTGATCACTTTTTCATTCACTCTCTGCTTTGAGGTTGCTCTTAGGCTTTCAACTTGAAGGCTGTAAGAAGACATTGTTGAGTTGGAACAGCGTTGGAACAGAAAGCCTGAAGGCAGGCTTGGAGAGGAATGAAGAGGGTGACAGGAAAGGAAATGAAAATGGACATTTGGGATTTCCCAGAGCTAAGTACTGGTACTCAGCGCTTTACTGCTTCACAGCAGCTCTGAACATGCCACTGTTGATAGCCAAAGGGGATTGGGCTGAACATCTGTCATCTGTAATTTGTGGCCAGCAAGTTGCAAGCCTCCATTTTTTCACAGGAGAATCCAATCTGAAATGCTTCATTCCCTGGTTTTACTGACATTAGAAGGACACCGATGTTAGAGTTATGCTGCTTCAAATTTCCATCTTAAATGCCAGACTGATCAGTGGAAAGCCAATCCCTCACCCGAGAAGGAAATGAGCTAGTGGTATTGAGTATCATGTACATAGTCCACATTTCCGTAAGAATGGCCATACTGGGATAGACCAAAGATCCATCTGGCCCAGCATCCTGTCTTTCAACAGTGGCCAGTGCGAGATGCCCCAGAGGGAATGAACAGAAGAGGCAACCAGCATGTGAGCCGTCCCGTCTCCTTTTCCCAGCTTCTGGCAAACAGAGGTTAGAGACCCCATCCTCCATTTAGGCTATGTCTAACTACAGACATTTGTCGACAAAGCTTCTGTTAACAGAAGCTTTGTCGACAGAGAGCATCTAGACTACATTAAGCAGATCGACAAAGCAATCCGCTTTGTTGACAAGGAGCGTCCAGACTGTTGGACGGTCTGTCAACAAAAGAAGGCACCCGGAAGTGCTTCTGGAAGGTCACAGGGGCAGCCTTAAAGCCCAGGCACTGCTGCATGCTCTCTGCAGAGGTGCATGCTTAAAGGGATCCTCCTGGGCAGCCGTTGCTTTGCTCCTGCTTCTGGCTTGCCTACCTCCTCGAGGGAAAGCAAAGCTGCTGCAGTTTTTGCTCTGGTTGCCCTGCTTCCTCGGACACCACAGCAGTTGATTTTCAGGTTGGGTTTTTGGCTTGTGTGTTTGTTTTTTTGGTTTGGTTTTGTTTGTTTGTTTGTTTGTTTTTTTGGCTTTTCTTGGCTATGAAGCCTGAGCTGCCCCTGGGAAGGCGATGGCCCCACACCGTGCTGCTGGAAGTTCTGCTGCATGCTCAGGTGAGCATCATGACGTTTGCGGCAGAGCTGGATTCTGAGCCCAGCTTTTAACCCCTCACTCAGGCTGCAGCCCTGCTGCCCTTGCCCCTGAACTTATTCCTGGAGAGGCAAGTTTGGAGGCTAGACACCAGTTCTGACTGGTGGGACCGGCTAGTTATGCAGCAGTGGAAAGACGACCAGTGATTCCGAAACTTCCAGATGTGGAAGGCCACCTTCCAGGAGCTCTGTGCCTGGCTCACCCCTGCCCTGCAATGCTAGAACACCCACTTGCGGGCCGCCATCCCTCTGGAGAAGCACGTAGCCATTGCCCTGCAGAACCTGGACACCCCCGACAGCTACCGCTCCATGGGACATCAGTTCAGCATGGGAAGGTCTACTGTTGGGACCTTCTTGATGGAGGTAAGTCACCCTAAGGGGATAGTCCAGGGGAGCAGGGGCAAGCGGAGAAGGGAGATGGTCAGGACGGGCACAGGGAATGTGGGATGGAGTGGGAGTGCCTGGCTTCACCCTGTGGAGGTGCGGGGGCCATGGAGGGGTTGTCTGAGGGGGGGCTCTCGGGGTCTTGGAAGTGAGGGGGGGTCACCTCTCACAAGCTCACACAACTCCTCTCATGTCCTCTTACATGTTTTTGTATGTGTCCCTTTCTGCAGGTGGTGATGGCCATCAATTCCGAGCTGCTCCACAGGACTGTCCGCCTCTGAGACCTGCCTACCATCTTGGCTGGATTTGCAGGGCTGGGGTTTCTGAACTGCAGTGGAGCACTCGACGGGACTCACATCCCGATCTGCACACCATCCCATCGAGCAGCACAGTACATTAATAGAAAAGGCTACTTTTCCATGGTGCTTCAGGTCCTGGTTGACCACCAGGGACTGTTCACAGACATTTGTGTCGGGTGGGCAGGCCGGACACATAATGCCAGTGTCTTCCAGAACTCATACTTGTACTGCAGGCTTCAGGCTGGGGAATTTTTCCTGGAGAGGAACTATGCATTCAGGGATGTGCAGATGCCTATGTGCATCGTGGCCAATGCGGCCTTCCTCCTTATGCCCTGGTTCATGAAGCCCTACACCGGCCACCTAGATGCGAGCAGGGAACTCTTTAACTCCTGCCTGAATCGGGCGCGCTTCCAGGTGGAGTGAGCTTTTGGCCGGCTGAAGGGCAGATTCAGATGCCTGTTCACTTGGCTGGACATGGGGGAACACAACATCCCCAATGTGGTAGCAGCATGCTGTGTGCTGCACAACCTGGTGGAGAGGAAAGGGGAAGCCTTCCTCCCTGATGGGGGACATGGGCTGATGTGAAGGGGAAGCACTTTGAGCATCCCTGGACAGCTGCCATCCGGCAAGCCCACCAGTTGGGATTGCAAATCCAAGAAGCCCTGAGGGAGCAATTCTCCCATAGAGGCCAATGAGTTTCCCCAGGGCCTTCCAAATGTGGGACTGCCCCATGCCTGCGGTGCCTTCCCCCCCAAAACCCCTCCTGGCCCCACATTCACACATTCTACTCCTTCCTCACACACTGAGAACAGAGACAGGTGTGGGTGAAAACATTTCAACTCTTTATTGCACTGTTGCTTTTTTGACAAAATTAAATAAGAAACTTTTTTTTTCAGAGAAAATAAATTGTTTGCTAACAAAATAGTTACTCTCACTGGTGGGAGGAGGGAATGTCAACCAGGAAGGGAGGAGGAAGGCTCAGAGCTGAGGGGGCTGCCTGGAGGAAGAGCCCCAGGCAGTTTGGCTGTGGAGGCCTTCTCGCAGCTGGCTGCAAGTGAGGGCTGTGACAGCACGGGGCTGGGCAGGAGGTGGGGCTGGACCTGGGTCTGGGATGTCAGGGGCTGGGGGGGGGAGGGACACAGACTGAGGGGGGACTCAGGCTGAGGAGGAGGAGCAGGACCAGGCACAGGTCCGGGGATGGCCATGGCCTCCCGAATCGCAGCACAGATGTCTCTGCACTGCTGGGCGAATCCCTCCAGCAAGTGCCGGCGCCACTCAACCTCTGCCTCCAGCCTCCTGTCCATTGAGTCCTGCATGCATTGCAGGACTTAGATGTGCTGGTGCACCAGGTCTACATAGGTGCGCCAGTGCCGATGGGTTCCCTGTGGCTGTCTGGGTGGTGGGGCAGGTGTGGTGTCCCCCTCCCTCCGTCCCCCCCTGGTCAGCTGGTCCGGCTGTGGAGGAGAAGAGGGAAAAGTCATCAGTCATGCATGCTCACACTGTCCCCAAGAGGGCATGCTCTACTTCTCAGCAGGCAGTGCCTGTCCTAGGGTCAGAGGATGATTATCAGGAGGCTATCAGGAGGGCGAAAGCGCAATTGGAATTGCGACTGGCTAAGGATATGAAGGGTAACAAGAAAGGTTTCTACAGGCATGTTAGCAAGAAGAAGGTGATCAGAGAGGGTGTGCAGCCCCTACTGGATGAAGGAGGTAACCTAGTGACAGATGATGTGGGGAAAGCTGACATACTCAATGCTTTCTTTGCCTCTGTATTCACGGATAAGTTCGGCTCCCGGACTAATGCGCTAAGTAACGCAAGATGGGATGAAGATGGACAGCCCTTGGTGGGTAAAGAACAGGTTAGGAACTATTTAGAAAAGTTAAACATACACAAATCCATAGGTCCAGACTTAATGCATCCGAGGGTACAGAGGGAGTTGGCAAATACCATTGAGGAGACTTTGCCATTATCTTTGAAAAGTCGTGGAGATCGGGAGAGATCCCAGATGACTGGAAAAAGGCAAATGTAGTGCCCATCTTCAGAAAAGGGAAGAAGGCGATCCAGGGAACTACAGACCAGTCAGTCTTACCTCGGTTCCTGGAAAAATCATGGAAGGGATCCTTAAGGAATCCATTTTGAGGCACTTGGAAGAGAGGAAAGTGATCAGGAATAGTCAGCATGGATTCACAAAGGGCAAGTCGTGCCTGACCAATCTGATTAGCTTCTATGCTGAGGTAACTGGCTCTGTGGATATGGAAAGTCAATGGATGTGATATACCTTGACTTTAGCAGTTCTGGGCTCCCCACTACAAAAAGGATGTGGACGCATTGTAGAGGGTCCAGCGTAAGGCAATCAAAATGATTAGGGGGCTGGAGCATATGACCTATGAGGCGCAGCTGGGGGAGTTGGGTCTGTTTAGTCTGCAGAAACAAAGAGTGAGGGGGGATTTGATAGCAGCCTGCAACTTCCTGAAGGGAGGTTCCAAAGGATGCAGAGAGGCTGTTCTCAGTAGTGACAGATGGCAGAACAAGGAGCAATGGTCTCAAGTTGTGGTGGGAGAGGTCCAGGTTGGATATTAGGAAAAACTATTTCACTAGGGGTACGTCTAAACTACATGCCTCCGTCGACGTAGGCATGTAGATTAGCCAGATCGGCAGAGGGAAATGAAGCCGCGATTAAAATAATCACGGCTTCATTTAAATTTAAATGGCTGCCCCGCTCTGCCGATCAGCTGTTTGTCGGCAGATCGGGGCAGTCTGGACGCGCCGTGCCAACAAAGAAGCCTTTCTTGATCGGCACAGGTAAACCTGGTTTCACGAGGCATACCTGTGCCGATCAAGAAAGGCTTCTTTGTCGGCACGGCGCATCCAGACTGCCCCGATCTGCCGACAAACAGCTGATCGGCAGAGCGGGGCAGCCATTTAAATTTAAATGAAGCCGCGATTATTTTAATCGCGGCTTCATTTCCCTCTGCCGATCTGGCTAATCTACATGCCTACGTCGACGGAGGCATGTACTCTAGACACACCCTAGGAGGGTGGTGAAGCACTGGGATGGGTTACCTAGGGAAGTAGTGGAGTCTCCATCCTTAGAGGTGTTTAAGTCTCAGTTTGAGAAACCCAGCTTGACAAAGCTGGGTGGATTTAATTGGGATTGGTCCTGCCTAGAGCAGGGGGCTGGACTTGATGACCTTCTAAGGTCTCTTCCAGCTCTATGGTTTTATGATTCTATGATGATCATGTGCATCTCAGTAAGGCATGCTGTGGCCTGGCCTGCAGCTATGGCCTCCCTGAGCCCAGAAGGTGTGCAGGCCACCATCCTGCCCCCGCCTACTCCCCCCCCCCCCACACATCCCATGGCCGAGCAGCACAGACAAGTGTCAGGCCATAGTTGGGGTTACTGCAGAGTGCTGAGAGGCCTGCAGCTGTGAGGCAATCCCAGCATCTCCAATCCATGCCTGCAGCTGGCCTCACTGCCTGCAGGAGCAGGTGGTAGCTAGCAGCCATGCTGGTGCAGGGGTAGAACGGCCCTCCCTGAGGGCGGCCATGGGTGTGCCCTCCTTTCCCCGAGGCTGTGATCAGCATGACATGTCACAGCACTGCACCATCTACTTGGCTTCCGCCTGCCCTGCCCTGTGTGTGGAGCAACCCTGAGCTCCTGCTCACAAGTTCTGGGGAGGCCACACATCTCTGAACCCCCAGGGGAGAGAGACCCTCCCAGCACCAACCACCACTGGGAGCAGGCTGGGGACAAGAGCACCTGCCCACCCACACACAGACTGCATATGGGCATGCCTTCATGCTCAAGGCACCACCCTCTCCTGGGGACAGTGCTGTGTGTGTGGCCCCTGATGGAAGCCCAGGCTATTCCAGGCCCCTCTGCCATCCATGGGATCCCAGTGTGGCCAGACACTTCCCTTCCCTGCTTGTCTATGGGACAGGGGTGGGAGTGGTAACCATGGTCCCCTCAGCTCTTTAAGGCCCCTTTGAGGCAGGGCCCACTGTTCAGGCCACACATTGCCTTGCTCCTGGGATGTCACCATCCTCTGTTAGGATTGAAAGTTTTATCCTTTTTATATTTGTATTTTAGGCTTAGTAATGTAAGGTAATATATTTAATATTGTAGTAAGTCAAATCCTTTAGTTAAGTATATATCTCCTATATTTCCTTGTTCTAAAGTTTAGTAAGTAAATAAACAGGATCTCATATTGTGTCTATGTTAATGAGATTAGAAATATTGAAGGCCTGGGCCTTCGATGTGAATTGTTTTGATTTTGCTTTTGCTTAATATAAAACAGTACTGTTTAATTTTAAAAGATTTTGCGAAAGACTGTTTATATGAATGAGATACGGTGCGAAGGTTATAGTTAGAGCCAGATGGTCAAGAGAGAAGGAGGAGAATGCGGGGTAAAGACAAACTGTAAAAGACAGACTGCAAAGAAACATATCGGCATCAGAAAAACCATCAGTGCATACCCACGGTCAAGAACTGATCAGATTGGCAGAATTGATGGCTCTAACGGTAAAGGGCGGGCACCCCTAAAAACAACTGATTAACAATCCAGGACAGGATGAGCCTTCAAGAAATGTTTGGGAATGAATGACATTAACAAGATAACATTCTGGTCATAAGCGGCGAGGAGTCCTGTGGCACCTTATAGACTAACTGAAGTGCAGGAGCATAAGCTTTCGTGGGCAAAGATCCGCTTCTGACCCACTTCAGTTAGTCTATAAGGTGCCACAGGACTCCTCGCCGCTTTTGCAGATTCAGACTAACACAGCCACTCCTCTGATTCTGATTGGTTTTGCACGATCTACCTTTTGTAAAACCATGTTGTAATTTGTTCCAATTGCCATTAGCCTCAATGTCTCTAACTACTTTCTCCTTCAAAATTTTTTCCAAGATCTTGCATACTACAGATGTCAAACTAACAGGCCTATAGTTACCCGGGTCGCTTTTTCCCCTTTCTTAAAAATAGGAACTATATTAGCAATTCTCCAGTCAAAGGGTACAACCCCTGAGTCTAGAAATTTATTAAAAATTTTTGCTAATGGACTTGCAATTTCATGTGCCAGTTCCTTTAATATTTTTGGATGAAGATTATCTGGGCCCCCCGATTTACCCCCATTAAGCTGTTCAAGTTTGGCTTTTACCTCAGATATAGTAATATCTACCTCCATAGCCTTAGTCCCATTTGTTATGTTACCATTATCCCTAAGTTCTTCATTAACCTCATTAAAGACTGAAGCAAAGTATTTGTTTAGATATTGGGCCATTACTAGAGTATCCTTAACCTCCACTCCATCCTTAGTAATTAGTGGTCCTACTTCTTTTTTTGTTTTTTTCCTATTTATATGGCTATAAAACCTTTTACTATTGGTTTTAATTCCCTTTGCAAGGTCCAACTCTACCTGACTTTTAGCCTGTCTCACTTTGTCCCTACATGCTCTAACCTCAATAAGTTAGCTTTCTTTACTGACCATTTTCCACTCCTTATATGCTTTCTGCTTTTTCTTAATCACCTCTCTGAGATGCTTGCTCATCCAGGGCATCGCTATAAACAAGTGCTTGAAACTCCTTGTTAGCTGTGGCATGGTGTCAGGGCTTAGCTGTCTTTGTGAATTGCAACTGGTAGAAACATAGGTGCCTATGGAACATGGGTGCCTACAGGGTTAGGTAGCAACTTTTGGTGATTTTAAAAGCTTTAGTGGATGGACTTAGGTGTCGTGGCAGCCTGAGAGCTGGGGGCTGCTGAAGCCTAGTGGAAGGTAGATACACGGGGAGCTGGGTATGCAGTTTTATGTTCCTATTATAGGCTGCCAGAGACTGTAGCCCAACAGTTCAACACCTGACGCCTATCTGTCATCAGTCTAAAGAGAAGGCTAATCAGAACACCTGAGGCCAGTTAAGGCTGATGAGTGCACCATAAATAACCCTTCCTAAGGCAAGGGAGGGGGAAGGAGTAGAGGGATGGACCAGAGGAGAAGTAAAGGAGAGTGGGGCAGCCCAGCATAAGAGACTGACCTAAGGCATGGGGAGGAGGTACTCAGGAGGAGTTGGGGAAGTGGCCCAGGGAGGGGCCACTGTTCCATGGGGCAAGAGCCAGGCCTCACAATCCACTTGGGTCTACTCTCTCCATAGGGCCCTGGGCTGGAACCTGGAGCAAGTGGGTGGGACTGGGTTCCCCTAACCCCCTCTTGGCTGGTGGGCTGCCTGCAAGAAACAGGTGAGACCCTGTGGCCTAATGTAGGGGCTGACCTCCCATAGCCTGGTCTTGTCTATGATGAAAAGGGCTAAAAGTGGGGTACCCTTGCCTTTGTGGCAGTGTTAGGGACACTGTGAGCCTGAGGCACGCAAAGAAAACCCAACCAAGAAGTGCAGAATCAAGAGGCTTAGCCTCAACCAGCCACTGTGCCTAAATATTTTTGAGGATCTGAACCTTATCCACTCCCTGCCTCAGTTTCCCTATCTATAAATATAAGGTAATACATCTCACCCACCTTTGTATGGTGCATTGATATTAGATGAAAAGCACTGTGGTGCTGTACAAAGAGACAGTGCTAAGCCTTTGCATCACCTTCAAAAACTGGATTTCACTCCATATCAGTTTACAGCATTGTTGTTCATTTTCTGTCTAATTCTAGCCATATTAATGATGAAACAGTGCTTCTGAAACACTCACTGTGCTTCTACTTGAACTTACATAGCTTAGGTACTATAAAGTTCAACTGGGGAATCAAAAATGTTTGACACTTATTAAGATTAAATACAATTTCATTTCAATCTGAAAGGAAATGATGGGTTGGATATATAAATGCCTGAATGCTCTGAACACAACCTGAATTAGAATTTTTACACCCATTCAATAGAAAGGGAAAGCGTATTCAACATAGAGCTGTAACTCAGGGTATGTTTACACTTGATTCCTCCTTCAAGGGAGGAATGCAAAGGTAGACATCTGAAATAGCAAATGAAGCAGGGATTAAAATATCCCATGCTTCATTTGCATAATTGTGGACTGCCACTTTTCTACAATAGTGCTATTTTGGGACACCAAACTCGGTCCCCACGGGGTTATTTCGAGAGAAAACCCTTCCCTTGAAATAAGCCTTACTCCTCAAAACACCCATTCTCTGTGCAAGTTTTCATTACACTTAGGCCTCTTTATAATGTTCAGTAATAGCAATTTATAGTCATCTCTGGCCCCTGCATACTACCAGAGTGTTGTAGAGGGGCCTTCGCTGTGAAGGAGAGTCAGGCCTTGCATCTCATATAAAATCTGTTACCAACCTTCAGGGTACATAGTAATTAGGCTACTTGGGAATTTTCTGTAAAGTTTTTGTTTTGCTTTTGCTTTGGTTTTAAGCAGATAATGCAGTTTCTCAGCAAATGAAGATTTTCTTATTTTCTGTCAGGAAAACCAAATTTAAATAGTGTGGGTTGCGTAGACTGGAAAAATAAACATTGGTTTGTCAACTGTTTCATATCAGCTCAGTTCAGCATTAATCTGCGTCCACCTGAGCTGCTGTAGTGTCTCGTGGAAGTTATAGCTGGAGTTCCTCATGCCCCTGTTGTTCTCTAAGGCCCTGGTTCCCTGGCTGCACTACAAGCCCCATGAGGAACCAATACAAGTATAGTACATTAGGGGAAAGGTAGTCCTGCTCAGCAGTCAATGCATTGAGGAGAATATATTGTTTATGATCATGACAGAGGCTAATAGAATCTTCATTACTCCAGTTTTGTGTGAGTGTAACTGCATCTCAGTGGAGCTATAGCAACATAAAACTGGAGTAGCATAGTGGGAATCAGATGCCATATATACATTGAACAAATATGAAAAATGGGAAACAGTAAAAATTTAAATTTGGTTCCCAGATAATGTGCAAACAGAGGGAAAGGCCTAAATTCATTGTATAAATCATTCGCAATGGGTAATTTGTTCAGCTTTATTCAAAACATAAACCAACAAAATACCCATTGACTTCCCAAGTTAGAACTTTGTCCTGGATTTTCTCCTGATGGGTCTAATAGTTGTCTTGCTCGAGAGAGCATGGTTAGTAGTATTAAAGGGTGCTGCTCTGGAGGACACTTATTGTCTGAGCTTTAAAACCCATCACGTACACCCAGGATGAGCCATCCCAGATGGACAATGAGGGACAACACAGACAGACCAGGCAGACCAATGAGGGACCAGGTCCGAGGAAGCACTGGCTGCTTTTACCTGATGTACTATGATCACTACTTTATTGTTTCAGAAAGACCACCGGACAGAAGAGTATCCAGGAAGGACTGCACCTCAGGGTTCCCTCCACCCATGGACTTATGAGCTATACCAGAGACAAAGACTTTGTTTTGATTTATGGGTGGTGCCTTCTAGGACATATCTAGATATGTTTTTAAATACCTCCCATCTATACCCAGGACAAAGAGGGCTACACCTATCATTTTAAACCTTGTTTGCTTTATTTTCCCTGTAACCCACCCTTGAGCCCCCAGATTCACTGCACCTTAACTTGTTCAATTTGTCTTTGCTTTCAATTTGTTTCAAACATTCACTTAAAACATTTTGCTATGCTATATAATAGTAATTAGTTTGCACTGCTTAGTCATACGTGTTATTATTGGCATAGGCCAGGGGAAGAGAACATAGACTAGGAGCTATAGACTAGGAGCTATATTGTTACTTCTTCATCTACTAAATGTACTTCTGGCATCCTGTCTGTTTCCTTTAACTGTAATTCATATTTTTTCTTCTCTCATCAGTAAAAAACAAACAAACCCTCTCACTCCCCCTGTACAGAGTGGGACGATCATGCTCTTGTTCAGACTTGGCTCTAATAGCCACTATGATTTGCAGCCTTTATATAATCAGCTAATTTAATGTAATTCCTACACTTTCAATCAAGCCTGGTGAGCAGATGGCAGAATTAAAGCCTGTAGGTTGTGTCTAATGATGAAGCCTGATTTCAAGATCTCACTCTTAGCCTCATGTTGTCAGAGTATTCTGATATTCCAGGCATAGATGCAACCAAATTAAAATAGGGGTGGGCCCGGGGAGCCCAGAAGAGAGAGAACATGAGTCTAACATCTTGATGAAATCCTCCTTTAAGAGAGAAGAGCCTTACAGAACTGAATAGAGATCAAAACCTACCTATAGCATTTGAACCTCTTTCTATAGACAGATGAGTTGGATGAGGAAATATCTTTTATTGGACCAGAATTTGTTGGTGAAAGAGACGAGCTCTTCTTCTGCACTGGTCCAAAGCTTCTGCACAGGTCCAAAGCTTATCTTTTTCGTCAACATATTTTGGTCCAATATAAGCTATTACCTCACCCACTTTGACTATTTATTATGCCGGGACTGGCACAGTTATTATATCCCTGCTAACTCCTTTATATTGTTTTTTAAATCACTTTATAAAAAGGGCAGAATTCTCAATTGAATTTCATAAGGGTGGCCTCAGAACTACATTTTCAAACTAAATTGTATAAGACTTTTCTATAGGGAATTAAACAGCTGTGACTGTGACTCACCCATGTGGACGTATCTGTAATTAACTCATACCAAGCTCTTTGCTGAAGAACTGATGCCACCTCTCCATGTGTATTTGTGTGGGTAGAGAACACTTTGAAGACACACAATGATATATAACAATGCCATAGATTTTCTAGTAGCAGCACAGAGCAATATATTTCATCTGGTAGCACTTTGGGTTAACTTAGACTGGTGTTGAAAGGCAGTTCGGGTAATAGGTTTTTAGGAATGCTTAGGATAAGATCTTAAACTTTAGCTTCTCTCTGTTTGCCACCTTGGAAGTCAGTTAAGAATCCCTGCTGGTCATAGGTTTGACCAACATTCATTTTCCCACTCAACAGATTTCACAGCTACATGGGTTACTGAGTCACACTACCCTACTAGCACCTCTGACACTGGGAGGATGATCTAAAAGCTAGGACAGGGTCAGGACCCCTGAGTTTGGTTCAAGCTCTGACACTGACAATTGTTTCCCTTTCCTATAAAATGGGGTTAACAATACTCAGAGGATAGTGTAAATCTCAACCCATTAATGTCAGAAGTGTTTTCAAAGCCTTGGATGAAAGGTGCTGTAGAATCCTGGAACTATTGTCAATGGTTTGTATTATAGTTGCCCTACATGTGGATGCACAGGATCAGAGTGTGAGAAGGAAGGGTAGGTACATATGAGGGCAGGGGAGGCAGCCCTGCATGCTGGGGAAGGCAGCTGCTGCTCTCTGATTAATTCCTTTAAAGAAGAGGGTGCCCAATGGGCAAAAGACAGGAAGAGAATAGATAGAATCATGGTAGCATCAGCATCCTTGCACCAGTCAATTGCACAGGAAGGACCTGCTCAGCCTCTATGAAATAACTTATACGAGACCCTGCATTGGGTATTGCCAGTCGGATTGCTTGATTGCTGCCTGACCATGCCCATCAAACACACAACGCCTCCCCTTTGCCTGGAGGCATGATCGCATATGGAGAAGGCAATTTGGACTCAGCAGTTACTGTGGCAGGAGGAAGCCCTACCTCTATCTATTTTTGAGCATTGCTGTTTGGAAGTTTCCACAGCTTCACTCAAGAGGGTAATTATTCCAAATTGCAGAGGTGGGTGGATTAAGATTGTTTTATTAAAATAATTAATGTGTATCTTTTGGATGCTGGTCCTGGAGGCTGCCAGGTGTGTGGCTGTACTGCATATGCCATTAACAGGACCAGGACAGACACTAAGATGAGAAGGCACCTTATACCTAGACAGCTACCGAAGACAGAATCGGGACAAACCAGGCTGGCCAGTAGGGTAGAGTGAGAGGCTCTCTTTCCCCTTTGTATGAGCTCTTCTCCAGTCCTGACACTTGGGGAAGCACAGGGCTGACTCAAGCAATGGGCATATAGGTGGAGAGGGGTGAGCAAGCAGGGCCCCTTCAGCCCTGCAGAGAAAGCCCAGGCCCAGAGAAACAGTGCTTGAGAGAAGTGCCCTATGGGCACTATCCCTCTCAGAGCTCCCCCGGTGCCAGGTGTCCATGCTGCACTCCTTAGCGGCAGTTTGCTCTCAGCTCTTACAGGGATCAGGAGCATTATAAAATACCTAGACTTTTAGACAGACATACATGCCAGGGGCTGCTTAGGCATAGTTACCAGATTTGCACATTTGATTTACCATCTGCCCGGACAAATTCATATTTGCATAGACAGCTGAGGGCTTTGTTGTGCCCCTGTGGTTGTTGAGTTGGCAGGCTTGGTGAGTGCAGTTTAAACTGCCTGTTTGCAACATGTTCTCCAAAATGCACAGTGAGGGTGGGCTAGGGCTTAATTGGCAAAAGGAAAGTGACAGGAAGGGGCATGGATGAATTTTTTGGCATTCACTATCTTGACGGGCCCTCTGTGTCTGTTGCTAAACCTCTGCTCTCCTGTGTGCTTGGTACAGTGGCTGTGAAATGTCCAGAGGGCCCCATTTGCATCTCTCTACACTTTCCCTCTGCAAGCTGTGGACATGCAAGATTAATTCCCAGCCTTGATTGTCAGCATCTCCGTGTGCAGGTTCATCAGGTGCAGCACTGACTTGGGCTTGTCTGAACCTTGATGATAAGCTCTCCTTGTTAAAAGCCATTATAGTTGCTTCTAGCTGAGTGTAATTCTGACTGACTGCTATAGTTCTCCTTTGCATGTAATTGAATTCATGTTCATCAGAAAGCAATGAAAAATAAATTGTGTGCGTGTTTTTTTCCCCTCATAAAGCAATGCATGACACTCACTCTGCCTTCCCTGTTATCTTCCCCTTTGCAACATATTGTAATAGAATTCATGGGAAAAGAACAGCTGAAATAGAATGTGCATTTCTGACTTGCCTAGCAGAAAGAGATCTATTTTGGTGCCAAGGAGGAATTGATTAATTTGTTGGCTGTTGGGGAAAATGAAATCTCAGGTATAAGAGCCTTCAAAAAACCGAAGAGTGATGCTTGTACAATTGCAGACTGACTAGGAGGGTGTAAGAGGGACCCAAACACTACATCAAAGGACATCTAAGAATGGGAAAATATACATCTAAACAAATGCTCAGAAACTTAATGTCACAATGTGAAACTTAATGTCACAATGTGTCAAGGTTTGCAAGTTCAAGATTTTATAGCACTGGCGCTGATAGAACACAGATTTTTCCATCGCATGAAAATGCTGATTAAAAGGTTACTCCTGAATTAAGATTAAATTTAAGACAAATTAAATTAAAATATGAAAAAATGTTTTGAATCAACAGAAAAATTTCACTTTGATTTCAACCTTTCTAAAATATAAAACAAAGTGAATTTTGAAATGAAAACTTAGATTTTTTTTTGTTCTGAAAATGTCACAACAGGACCTTGAACCATTTTTTCCATTGTAAATGCAATTTTGTCCTTTATGCTCATTTGTTCAGTCTGTTGCTGGTCTAACCAGTTCCTGGTTATTGCCTATTTTGATTGACAACGTATCTGCATGTCTTGCCTCATTCCTTTGTGTATTTTGGGATTGCTGGTCTGGGGTGCATCAGAATATAGCACCATTTCGAGAGAGTGTGATAGTCAATGATTTTCCCAGTGAGAGCATGTGATCAATTTATACAATGGCAATATTGCATTTTCAGAGTTGTTTTCATTCACATTCTTTATATGTCCTCAGGGCTGGTCCTAACCAACTGATGGGCCCCCAGAGGACCAAAAATAATTTAAAAAAAAGGGACAAAAATTTGTCAAGCAAAAAAAAAAAAAAAAGGTGTCGGGGAGTAACCAGGGGGAGGGCTCAGGAGGTCAGGCCGAGATGTGGTTGCAGCCCACCCCTAAGTCCAGCTCTGTATATTCTAACATTTTGTTTGCAATTTTGATTCCCACTTAGCAGAGATTCTCTGAGCTGCCCACAATGGCACGCAATTCTTTCCTGTTGTTCCCTAAATAGTTAGTTATCTGTAATTTTAAATGCAGCAGTAAAGCTGGTCAAAATGTTTTCAGATGTAGAAAAAATAGGAAAGTGGGCTCAGATAAATTATTCTCAGGTTAGGTAGTGTTTGACCATTCCATTTTTTTTTAAATGGGGAAACGGCACTAGAACAATGTGTATTGTGGGTGTGTCGAGCCATTGAACCAAACTCTATATAATGGAGACCCCCAGCACCTATGGGGGAATCATGTTTTCATTGCAATTTTCCCCATTCCCGCTTTTCTTTCAACAAACTCTGCCTAGCAGTATTTCTGGGCAACACAATTGATCCTTTCTCGTGTGTTTCTCTCTGTTTTGTCAATGCTGAATTTCATCAGCTATCATGCTGCACATTCCCCTAACTTCAGTTGGTCCCACTGTAGTTTTCTGTTGTGTTCTCTAGGGCTCACTAACAAACCAAAGAAGTCTTGTCACTTAATGTGCAGTTGGGGAAAGCCTGGTGGAAGAGCTGCATCTCACGTGTGATGCAGAGGGTGACCCGCAGAGCTGCCTGTCACACAGGCTGATGTACAACAGCCTTACTTGCTAAAAAGTTACAAGGAAGCCATGGAGCACTGAGTCCTGGAGTGCAGTGAGTGGTAAAACAAGGTCACGTGGAGCCTGGCTGGATGTGCAGCACATTCTGTTAATTTGGATAATTTCTGTGACCTTGCTGAATGTGGCAAGCACGGCTGTATGAGGAGGGGCAGCAATCAAAATTGAAAAATGAGCCTGAAAGCAGGTTGGCCAGGCCTCCATGGCTGGGCTGATTAGATTTGATTGACAAGAGTAGGGGTGAACATAGGAAACGGCAGCATCATTTGAGAAAGGGCTTTGGTTTACAAAGGGTGCCTCGCCTGCCTAGCCATCCCATGTCACATTTGTGCAGCTGAGCATGCAGGGTCTAATCCCGCCATCCATACCCGGCTACTCTCTCCCTGACTTGGAGCTGTCTGTAATAATTTACGACTAATGCATAGTGACCAGGCTGTTGTGCTGTTTACTATGTTCAGCTATTGTGTTGATTCGCTGGTGGGTTTGGCAGGAAATGTAGCCTGGAAGGGAGCTGAAGGGTGGTAGTTAGTCACATATCCTGACACACACTTAGAGGCATACTGGATAATGTAGAGCAATTCCCTTAGACGCCTTGGCTCTGTTCCCTGGCTGGGCCTGCCAGATGGCTTTTTCCTAAGAGGGACTCCAGCCATGTGTAAAGAAGATAAAAATGCCCCCAGTAGGCTTAAAGGTGGACATAGTCCCTTGATAAGGGGTATGGATAGTTAAGGGAGAGAAATAGACCCAAGTCCTGCAGTTAGGGGTGTCTTGAAGAAGCAGAACTACCTATGTCTCCATTTCAGGATGGTCAGACCCCAAGTGAGACAAGCATTTTGTTGTTCTGAAACTTTTTCTCTTCTGCTTTGCAGTTGTTGTTAAGATAAAACAATAGTTTAGATTAAGGAGCCATTTTGGCTCACTGAAGTTACCACTAGCCTCCCGAAAGCACAGTCAAGTCAACTCTGCCGGATACGTGCAGTTGGTACACAGAATACCATAAGGTGGGGGAAAGTGTGGGATTCTACCCCACAGATATAAAGGATCAGGACTTAAAATCTTCAGGGGGTACACTAAGAGAGAAAGACCAAGAAAGGGTCAAACATGCACTTAGCACTGAACTATGACACCATGTAAAACCTATAGGATCCTGGTCATATTTCTCTAGCTATGTCCGATCTCTAGCTAATATATTATACAATAGAATATTGTATTGTACAGCACACAATACAATATAATCTGTATATAATTTTGTACCAGATCTTGCATTCATGATAATTGTCACCTAACCTTCTCAGACCATGGTTTACAGTCCAAACTACTACGTGGGGGCCAAACACTCAGCAGATGTAAATCATCATAGCCCTATTGAAGTAAATGAACTTGAACATCTGGTTCTGCAGGTGTTATGCTGCTTATGTTTAGACTTCTCTAAACTTAATTGTCTTGGTATGACTTGTTTCCGTAGGCATCAGGCATTTAATATAGGGAGAAAGAAAAGAAAAGATGACATAGTGGCTCAGTTGGGAACAGAATGCAAGAATGATGAGTCTCAGCTTCCTGCATCCAGATCACAGACCAGAATGGAGAATTTTGGCCATTAGTCACCATTTGTTGCTTTTTCTTTTAGAGCATCACTTCCTTTTGGGCTTTGCTATATTCAGAAGCAGAGCTGTCCATGCCACCCAGTAAGAGTCAGGAGGTAGAAAATTGGAAGGTACATGATATTACCCTGAAAACACAACCTTCCCCTCCCCCGCCGGTTCCTTAGAAACTCAAGCAAATAGTGAAGTATAGCATGGTTGAAGAACTAAATGAGCACTCATTCTCAGATGCTTAAGCTGATTGCATCCATGATCCTCCTGGTCAGCCCATGAACACCACTTTCTTCTCACCTGATCCAGTTAATCATCACAGCCAATCAGCGCTATTGAACAGAGAGAGTAACACTATATTTCAAAGCACAATCACTGAGTCTTAGCTGACCCAGTGATAGCACTTATCTCTGCATGCACAGCAGAGTTACTTAAAGTTAAGATGCAGAATGTTTGTGTCATTGAATGGTGCACTAATGTGCGTGTGTGTGTGTGTATGACAATGTAACAAAAGTAAGTGCTGGAGGCAAGATGCATCAAAATAGAGAAATGTGCACTCCACTAGAGCTGCACGTATCTGAATGTGCATAAAGGTTTAGTCTGCTTTGCACACACTGTGACTTGCAGAATGTTTTTCCTTGTTGGGATTATTGCGAATGTGCCCTTTTATATGATTATGTCTGCATACCTAATTCATCATTTGTTCCCTATTTATATTCATGGGGTGTGACTGATCTTCTAATTTACATGATATAGTTTCTACTTTTTAATTGGATGACTGAATACTCTCAATAGGCGAACAAATAATAAATAGAGATTAATGAAACTTCATTATCTTCATTATCTGCTACCAATTTTTGGACTATTTGTACTAAAATTCCTGGTAGTTTAAGGCTGTGCAAATGTTTTCATGAACATCCTACACTTGTGCAAACAAAGCATGCTATGGCCCAACACCGCTGCACCCCAGCAAAGAATCATTCACATGTAGACATTATAGGCATGTCTACACTAGGAAATTATTTCAAAATAACTAAATTTGAAATAACTCCTGAAATAACAAAACTGAAATAGCATGTCCCCACTACAGTGGAGCCTTCAAAATTCGTCCGAGGCAGGCTCCATTAGGATACATCTACACAATAGCATGTGTCTCAAAATAACCTATGCAATTTGAGCTACGCAAATAGCATAGCTTATTTCAAAACATCTTATTTCAAAATATTCTTATTGATAAACTAGGCAAATATAATTTAGATAGGGCCACGATAAGGTAGGTGCATAACTGGCTGGATAACTGTAGTCAGAGAGTTGTTGTTAACGGTGCTAAATCCTGCTGGAAAGGGATAACAAGTGGAGTTCTGCAAGGGTCTGTTTTGGGACCCGTACTGTTCAATATCTTCATCAATGATGTAGATATTGGGATAGAGAGTACGCTTATTAAGTTTGCAGATGATACCAAACTGGGTGGGGTTGCAACTTCTTTGGAGGATAGGGACATAATTCAAAATGACCTTAGCAAGTTAGAGAAATGGTCAGAGGTAAACAGGATGAGGTTTAATAAAGAGAAATGCAAAGTGCTCCACTTAGGAAGGAACAATCAGTTCCATACATACAAGATGGGAAGCGACTGTCTAGGAAGGAGCATGGCGGAAAGGGATCTAGGGGTCATAGTGGACCACAAGTTGAATATGAGTCAACAGTGTGATGCTGTTGCAAAAAAAGCAAATATGATTCGTGGTTGTATCAACAGGTGTGTTGTAAGCAAAACTCGTGAAGTCATTCTGCCGCTCTACTCTGCACTAGTTAGGCCTCAGCTGGAGTACTGTGTCCACATTTCAAGAAAGATGTGGAGAAATTGGAAAGGGTACAGAGAAGAGCAACAAGAATGATTAAAGGTTTAGAGAACATGACCTATGAAGCCAGGCTTCATGAACTGGGCTTGTTTAGTTTGGAAAAAAGAAGATTAAGGGGGGACATGATAGCGGTTTTCAAATATCTAAAAGGGTATCACAAGGAGGAAGGAGAAAATTTGTTCCTCTTGGTTACTGAGGACAGGACAAGGAGTAATGGGCTTACAGTGCAGCAGGGGAGGTTTAGATTGGACATTAGGAAAAAATTCCTAACTGTCAGGGTGGTCAAATATTGGAATAAATTGCCAAGGGAGGTGGTGGAATCACCCTCTCTGGAGATATTTAAGAACAGGTTAGATAGACATCTATCAGGGATGGTGTAGACAGAGCTTGGTCCTGCCTTGAGGGCAGGGGACTGAACTCGATGACCTCTCGAGGTCCCTTCCAGTCCTATTATTCTATGATTCTATGAAAATTTGGTGCTGTCTACACAGTGATAATTTTGAAATAAATCACTATTCTGGAATCTTCCTTAATCTTTATGCAATGAGGTTATAGGAAGCCAGAATAAGAAGCCCATTCAAAATGTATTTTGAAATAACGGGTGTGCTGTTAAGACGCGCAGGTTATCCCAAATACCGCCGCTGTGTAGACATACCCTTAGACTGTGTCTACACTGCAGCACTATTTCAGGATACCAGAGGTGCTATTCTGCATCTTTTGCGCATGCCCGTTATTTCAAAATATAATGGGTTTGCTATTCCAACTTCCCTGTAAACCTCATCCCACGAGGAATAGCAACTTATTTCAAAATAAGTGCTGCGTAGACAGCGCCAAATTTCAAAATAAGCTATTTCAAAATAACATCAAACTAAGCTATGTAATTTGTGTAACTCTAGTTGTGTATTTTATTTCGACCTATAGTGCAATGTAGACACACCCGTATTGTGGAAGCACTACCTCAACTTAGAACCCCAGTAAGCACTGCAGAGTAATTACTTTGAATTACTCTGGGGAACTGATATTTCAAAATAGCAGAAGTGGAGCACTCTCCATTTCAAAATAAGTGTTATTCCTCATGGAAAGCAGTAGGAAAGATTTTGAAATAACCAGCCCTTTATTTCAGAATAATAGGGTTGGTAGTGTTGATGATCTACTTATTATTTCAAAGTAAAAGAGGGTATTTCAGAATAACTCCCTAGTATAAACCAGGGCAATATGTAAAGGTATGGCAAGTATGCAGTGAATTTTACTCTGAATGGCAGAAAGTCTCAGTCCTCTTTGTTTCCTTATTCTTACATGAACTAGGTTAAAAAATATAGATCCAAGAATTGGCATATCTGAAGACGGGCTTATTCATGATGCTCATCATGCTAACTAAATGCTTAGTTTAACATTCCCCATTCTGGTTTCATTTTTGCTTCTGGGCATAGGTAACATGGTGGTTGTGTAGCAGTATTTCCAGTAGTATAGAATCAGGTTCTCTTCAACTTCAATCCTGCTCATCACTTCCTTTAAAGATAGAACACTCCAAACTTGGTCTCCCCAGAATCAAATCCCTTAGGGTTCGAACTAGGGTGGTTAATGTAGTCAATCGAAGTTGCAAATGAAGCCCGGGATTTAAATATCCCAGGCTTCGTTTGCATCTTGCCGGGTGCCGCCATTTTTAAATCCCCAGTAGTTCGGACTCCGTGCCGGTGGCTACACGCAGCACGGAGTAGGTAGTTCGAATTAGGCTTTCTAATTCGAACTAGGGTGGTAGTGTAGACATACCCTTAGACACATGTCAGTATGCCCTAGTGCCATCCATGAGAATTAGTTTGACTTCAAGAAGAAAGCATGAGAGGGAAGTCACCCATTGGCACTGAGATATGTAGTCAATTCCTGTAGCTGCTCTCTGCTGAATTGCTTTTCTTAAATCCTTGGCTTTTGACCCACTGCAAAGTATAAGACTGCTGGCATAGCTAATGCTCTGTTGTGATTCATCAGTCATGAGTGTAGATCCTAATTATAATCCTGTCTCATATGTGCTACTAGCCTATAATTTTAATCCGAAATACTTATGTGTGTAATGAGGTGATGCTTTATAGTGTATGCCCTGTTGCGAGCCTGTGATTTGATGATTTATCCTCTTACGACACACTGAAAATATAAAATCAAATAAAAGGGAATAAAAATAAAACACCAGCAAACTTTGGCCTTTTAAATCAGGAGCATAAAAATGTTGTGATTGAACAGAGTTTGTCCAGAAAATACTTCAGTTAAATACTTGAATTAAATACTTCAGCAGCCAGACTTTCCTCCTTCATGATGGTCACAATGCATATCTTTGGTACCCACTCGCCCAGAGGAGATGCTGCAAATAGGGTCATATCAGAGTCATTTCTGCCTTTGACTTATCAAGACAGAAAATAAACACACACACACACACACACATATGCACACACTTTTTAATGTCTGGATGCCCTTCCCTGAGGATGGTTAGCAGACAGTTTATTGTTCCGCATCTGTAACTCCTGGGCTGAAATGCCAGCCTCTATTGAGACTCAAACTTAGTGACTTAGAATGTCTGGTGCTAACCTGAATGTCTTTTGCAAGGCTCCATAAATAATTCTCATACCACAAATTTAACTCATTGTGTGTTGTTTTCCCTTTCAGGCCCTGCGAATTCCTTAGTCAAAATGAAGCTTTTTGTGACTGTCAATGAAGCACTGTCATGGAAGGGTATAAACTATACAGGAAGGACAGACGGGAGAAAAGGAGGAGGAGTTGCACAGTAGGCAAGAGAACAGTACAATTGCTCAGAGCTCTAGTATAGAGAGGTAGAAAAGCCTGTAGAGAGTCTTCAGGTTAAGCTTCGCGGCCAGAGCAAGAGAGGTGATGCCGTGGTCGGTGTATGCTACCTCCAGATCAGGCAGATGAGGTGGACCAGACTTTCTTTGGACAACTAAGAGAAGCTTCCAGATCACGGGCCCTGGTTCTCATGGGGGACTTTAATCACCCTGCTATCTGTTGGGAGACCAATACAGCAGGACACAGACAATCCAGGAAGTTTTTGGAGAATGTTGGGGATAACTTCCTGGTACAAGTGCTGAAGGAACCAACCAGCGGCCATGCACAGCTTGACCTGCTGCTCACAAACAGGGAGGGAACTAGTGGGGGAAGTAGAGGTGGGTGATAACCTTGGCAGCAGTGATGGTAGATTTCAGGATCCTGACCAAAGAAAGAAAGGAGGGCAGCAAAATACACACCCTGGACTTCAGACTCCTTCAGAGATCTGAGGGCCAGGATCCCCTGGGATGCTAACATGATGGGGAAAGGAGTCCAGGAGAGCTGGCTGTATTTTAAAGAAAACTTATTGAATGCACAGGCACAAACCATCCCTATGTGCAGTAAGAAAAGAAAATGTGGTAGGTGATCAGATTGGCTTATCAGTGAAATCCCTGGCAAGCTTAAACAAAAAAGGGAAACTTATAAGAAGTGAATACTTGGATAGATGACCAGAGACACACACAAATCTATTGCTCAAGCATGTAGAGGAGTACTGGGGAAGCTGAAAGCAAAATTAGAATTGCAGCTAGTAAGGGATGTGAGAGTTAACCTAGGATGTGTCTAGACTACAGGGTTTTGTCAGCAAAAGTGGACTTTTGTCGACAAAACTATACCTGCATCTACACTGTCGCTGAGTTCTGTTGACAGAAAATTGACAGAATGCGGCAGTTCTGTTCATGGTGGTAAACCCCATTCAAGAGGAATAACACCTTGTCCACAGAGTTCTGTCGACAGAAGGTAAGTGTGGATTCAGGGGAGAATTTATGTTGACAGTAAAGGCCTCTGGGAAGAAGCCCTGGTGGACTCTCCTGCTACTGCTTTCAACTCTATTGTTCCTGGCCAGAGACATCTTTAAAAGGGACAGGCACCCAGGATTACCATTCTGGCAGCAAGCCAGCTCCAGAGAGGACCCTGACTGCGCAGCTCTGTTTGGTCAGGCAAGTCGGAGCTATGTCACAGGGACAAGCCCCCCAAGACTCTCCTGGCCCTTCCAGGGACACATCCCCCCAGGAATCCCGGAGCACAAAATGCCAGGCACCCTCCTGGTCAGGGCCCGAGATCAAAGCCCTCCTGAAGCTGAGGGCTGAGGAGGAGGCTCTTCCTCTCCCACAGGCTAGGCACAGGAACACTGACATATAAGCCAGAATGGCTGATGGCCTGGCAAAGAAAGGCCACCACCCCCACACGGCACCGCAGGTCAGAGCCAAGGTCAAGGAGCTGAGGCAGGGGTATGTCAGAGCCCAAGAGCACAGCTCCTGCACTGGGGAAATGGTACACTCCTGTGCATACTTCGAGGACCTGGACAGGATCCTGGGGGCAGGAGAACCTTTGCCTCCTGAGAGGCTTGTGGAGTCAGGCTTGGAGACCCCTGTGCAGCAGTGGCCACCACACCATCCAGATGACCAGGAGCTCCAAGAGGAGGAAGAGGAGGAGGAAGGCAGCACACGGAGCACCCAGGAGCCAGGCGCCCACACTCAGGAGGCCTCACAGACAACCTCAGACACCGGGGAGGGATCATCAGGTGAGTGCTGTGAGGGTCCAACACACACAGGGCAGGGCAGGCGGGAGCAAAGTGGATGGTGCAGTGCTGTGACATGTCATGCTGATCACAGCCTGGGAAGTGCCCAAGACCCCCCGGTCCTGACAGGGAACAGCCACAGGGCTCACAGGGCCCCCTCCCCAGGGGAAGCAATGGCAGCACATCAGTCTGGTTGAGCACAGAAATAGCGACCCTCCTCGAATTGTGGGGGGAGGAGGAGTCACTCCAGGAACCCTCTGTTCCCTCGTGGCCATGTCCCTGACGGAGCGAGGTCACCCTGCCCGGATTGTGGAACAGGTCCAGGCAAAGGTGAAGGAGCTCCGTCAAGTATATGTAAGGGCAGTGGAGTGGAGGGGGCGCTCAGGGGCAGGACCCCACACCTGCCCCTACTACAAGGAGCTCCACCACATCCTTGGGGAGGGACCCTCTTCCCCCTACATCTTGGTGGACTCTGGGCTGGAGCAGCCATTAGTGCAGCTCCCGGACCTCGTCTCCGACCCGGAGGAGACGGAGGGGCAGGTCCGGCCCCCGACGGAGGAATAGGAGGACGACCAGGACATCTCCCAGGCTTCCGAGGAGGGTTGGGAGGGATCTTCAGGTACCTTGGCGCACACACACATGCACACGGTAGGGGAGGTGGCCGCACAGGGGGCAGGGGACAGAGTGTCACGCAGACTGTTAGGCCAGCACATGCTGCTGCTGTCTGATGTAGCACATGGCCACAGCAGCCATCCCCCCCCCCCCAACATGCCCTGGAGCCGGCTGCCAGCCTCATGCATGGCCACACGAGTTCTGCCCCCAAGAGGTAGGGGGGGTGCAGCCAGCTGCATGCAGGCTAGCTGCAAGGGCACAGGCATGACCCCACAGCACACGGAGTGCTGCACACAGCAAATGGACATTCCTGCTTGTGCGAGGAAGCCACTTCTCTCTCACTCTCACTCACACTCACACACACCAGAGCAAGCTGCAGCTGTGTGTGCACCCCCTCCCCCAGGGAGGGGCAGGCTGCACATGGTTGCCCTGCTGCACATCAGGGTTCCCCTGCCGCCTATCAGGGGATCCCACTATGGCCACACACTTCCCTTGCCTGTTGAGGCGAGCATTGAAAATGTCCGTGGTGCGATCCAGCTAGCCGGAGTAGGAGCACATTAGTCAGGGCATTCGTGGGTATGCCGCATCCCCCGCTATGCACACTGGCATAGTCTGGTCACCCACCGGAAACTCCCGTCGGGGAAAAAGGTGCCCGCCTCCAGCTGGGCACATAGGTTTGAGTCTCTAAATATTCAGGCATCGTGAGTCCTGCCCGACCAACCCACATAACTGTTTGTAAAGTGGCCCCAGTGGTCTACCAAAGCCTGAAGGACTACAGAAAAGTAGCCCTCGCGGTTCTCAAACTGGGCCACTCGATGTTCCAGTGCCCAGATGGGGCTGTGCGTACCATCGATTGCTCCCACACAGCTGGGGAACCCCAGGACAGCAAAGCCGCCCATAGTGGCTTTCAGGTCATGAATACAGATGACTCTGTGCAGCAGCAGGGAGCTGATGACCCAGATGACCTGCAGAAAGAGAGAAAGAAACACACAATACAGAGAATGAGAGAGGGGTTGTGTGCTCCAAGGGGGACGTGGCCGCCCTGCCTCCTGGGCCCCCTTACTCCGCAGGAATCTCCCCCTCCCCGTGAGCCTGTGCCCACCACCCTCACCCCCCACACCAGGCCAGTATGAGGTTGAGAAGGCATCAGTCCCTGGGGCCAGGGCTTTCCTCCCACCCCCAGTCCACTGCGTACAGTCCCCAGCCCTCCTGCCCTGAGGGTCCCCCTTATGCAACTCCCTCCTGCCCCCCCGGGCAGGGGGTGCAGCCTGTGATCTCCTTACCTGCATTAGGATGGCCCCGACAGTGGACTTCTCCACCCCAAACTGGTTAGCCACCGAGCAGGATGGCAGGCCGCAAGTAGCTGTCACATCATTGGAGGGCAGGTGCAAGCCAGGCACGGAGCTCCAGGAAGGTGGCCTTCCGCATGCAGAAGTTCTGCACCCATTGCTGTTCATCCCACTGCTCCATGACCAGCTGGTCCCACCAGTCCGAGCTGGTCTCCAGCCTCCAGAATCTTCTGGGTATGATGGGCTAGGGCAGCTGGAGAGGACCACCTGCAGCCAGACAGATCTCAGGGTCCACCTCCAGCTGGAAGAGGACCGCTGTTTGAAGCAGGCACCGCAGGGAGTGCAGCATAGCCCTGGGGAGTCCATTGCATGCCCAGGGGCAGCTCCAGCTCCATAGCACAGAGTACAGTAGGCAAAAGCTGTGTCATCCACAAAAAAAGCACAGGGCATACACAGCAGGCACTGCTGAAGCTTAGCTTTGCCAAAGAGGCTAGCAAGCAGGCAGCAGAAACAGAGAAGTGGATGTTCACAGGGGGGCTCCCTTTAAGCACGAGTCTCTGGAAGGCTCTGGCAACAGCACTCAAGAGTGACTGGTGACCTCTAACCCAGCTAGAATTGATTCCAGGTGGCTTTATATGCATGAGAGTGTCCAATAGTGTGGATGCTCTCTTGTACAAGAAGTTTTTGTGTAAGACTGCAAAAGGCTTCCTGTGCAAAAACCCTGCAGTCGTAGACAAAGCTGTCATTTGGGAAAAGCTGAAGGACTCAATGCTCTTTTTTGCTTTTGTCTTCACAGACAAGGTCAGCTCCCAGACTACTGCACTGGACAATGCAGAATGGGAAGGAGGTCAGCAGCCCATAGTGGAGAAAGTACAGATTAAGAACTACACACAGCCCTTAATTCGAACTACTTAATTCGAACTAGACGTTACTCCTCGTAGAATGATGCTTACCTAGTTCGAATTAAGCGCTCCTCTAGTTCAATTTAAATTCGAACTAGCGGTGTGTATTTATAGCCGCTATTAAAGTTAATTCAAACTAACAACTGTCAGTTTGAATTAACTTTGTAGTGTAGATATACCCAAAAAGTGGGAGACTTCAGAAAATGTAGCCTTACAGATTTAAATTGAACAAAGATGAGCGATAAGTGAGCCCTGTCTAAAAGGAGGGATTGAGACAGGGAATACTAAGGAAAAATTGAGATATTTCAGGCACTTTTCCAGAATGCAGTTTTAGACAATCTGGAAAAGAGAATACCATCAGGGAGAGGGTGCGCTAGAGCAGAGAAAAAAGGTACAAGTGGCATTCGGTTTAGCCTGAGGCAACAGGGCCTAGTGGACAGGACTAGGAGACAGGAACTCCTAAGTATGTGTTTCTGATAACTTGCTATAGGGTATAATAAAAAAACCTAATATAACCCCCTCTGCACCTGAGATCCACTCCACCCGCCCTCAAGTACCAGTCCAGGGGACTGTGAGGCTTCTTTCGATAGTTCAAGGAGGAAATGTGATTCTTGATCAAAAGTGGGGGAGATTCAGTGAGGGCAGGCTCACTGAAACCCTTGAGGCTCACAAGCGACAAGGAGTCCTGTGGCACCTTATAGACTAGCACAGTGGTCCCCAACGCGGTGCCCGCGGGCACCATGGCGCCCGCCGGGGCATTTGTAGGAGCCCGCCGACAACCCGGGCTGGACCCGCCTTCCGGCACGCGGCGCACTGGAAGCGCAGGCCCCAGGCGTGCGACACTCACCGGCGCCTGGTGCGCGGCGCTCGGGCGGCCCCAGCCCCGGGGCACATGCGGGTGCGCGGCGCCGGTGCCGGCCCCAGGCACGCAGCTCGGGCGGCGGCACCAGCCCCGGGCACAAGGGGCTCGGGCGGCCCCGGCCCTGGCGTGCCCCAGGATGCGCGGCCCCGCCCCCGGGCGCCCGGCGCGTGAGTGGCCCCGCCCCCGGGCGCCCGGGAGCCCGTAGAGGTTGGGGACCACTGGACTAGCAGATGTAATGGAGCATAAGCTTTCATGGGCAAAGACCCACTTCATCAGATGCATGAGACTCCTTGTTGCTTTTGCAGATCCAGACTAACACTGCTACCCCTCTGATACTTGAGGCTCACAGACTGGCAAAGGGATAAAGAAGAAACTGTTCTAGAAGAATGACACTTGAGGAGGAGAATAGGGAGCCCTGAGTTGGAAACAATAGATGGTGTTTATTTAAGCTTCAAGAAACTTATCTTTGTGGTGCTTTTTATTTTAATTCTGGAAAGGAGTTTAGTGAAGATTATATTTCCTTTTTTGGAAATGAACAGTCAATGAGCTCATTGTAGAGACTGAAGAGCTGTAAAAGTTCCTCAGGAAATATTGCAACGGTCTGGATGAGTCACTGAAAAGCAAGCTGGGTAATTTACTAGGACTAAGCTGTAGGGAACACTCCAGCGTTAGCCAGAAAATGGACAAAATTAACCTAATGGGAGTAGGTTTGCAAAGGGCATCTGGAAATATCCCAGCATGTGTGGTAAATGCTTTTAGTTTCATTCACAAGTGCCCATTACAGAACCCATTTCCACCTCTGATTTCTATGATTCTTTGAAAATAACCACGGTGTTTGTTCCCCCAGTCATTAACTCTTCTCGCACCTTCTTCCTTTCCCCATTTTAAGACCTGAAACATTAAGGCAATTCCTGTATTTCTAATTGAATCTACACTGAGACTGGAACATGGAAATCCCACTTCAAGCACCTTCCCCTGTTTTCGGTGGGGATGAGCTTTGTTTCCCCAAACTAAAGGAGAATGTTGATTGTATGCCATCCTTTAAGCTGTAATTTCATTTTTATAAAATTGTTCCAGGCATTTGGTGTGAAGATCATTTTTAATATCTGAGACTGTTTGGCTGAGTTTACAGTCCAATTCCCTGCACTTAGGCAGAAAACACAGGCAGTGGTTGAGTGTACAAACAGTAAAAGCATACAAAACAATGAAAATAACTGTTTTAGTACCTCAACAATATTTAAAGCACGTTAAGGTGGCATTTGTTAATCTCCTTATATTCCAGTTTCCTTGGGAAATTGCATCTGCAATATATTGCCTTGGGTCTAGTTCTGGGGTACTCTACTCCAATGTAATAATTAGTAATGCTACTGTGTGCAAACACATCCATGGTATGCCCACATCTTGAATACTGCATACAGATGTGGTCTCCTCATCTCAAAAAAGATATACTGGCATTAGAAAAGGTTCAGAGAAGGGCAACTAAAATGATTAGGGGTTTGGAACGGGTCCCATACTAGGAGAGATTAAAGAGACTGGGACTTTTCAGCTTGGAAAAGAGGAGACTAATGGGGGATATGATAGAGGTCTATAGAATCTTGAGTGGTGAGGAGAAAGTGAATAAGGAAAAGCTATTTACTTGTTCCCATAATATAAGAACTAGGGGCCACCAAATGAAACTAATGGACAGCAGGTTTAAAACAAATAAAAGGAAGTTCTTCTTCACACAGTGCATAGTCAATCTGTGGAACTCCTTGCCTGAGGAGGTTGTGAAAGCTAGGACTATAACAGGGTTTAAAAGAGAACTAGATAAATTCATGGAGGTTAAGTCCATTAATGTCTATTAGCCAGGATGAGTAAGGAATGGTGTCCCCAGCCTCTGTTTGTCAGAGGGTGGAGATGGATGGCAGGCGAGAGATCGCTTGATCATTACCTGTTCGATTCCCTCCCTCTGGGACACCTGGCATTGACCACTGTTGGCAGACAGGGCACTGTCTGACCCAGCATGGGCATTCTTATGTTCAGGGCTCACCCACTTGCCAGCCACGCAGTTCAGCAAGCTGCGCCTGCACAGACCACACTGCACATGCACTGACTGCGCTCCATGGCTGTGTCGGCTTGTAATCTACTCGCCACGGGTGAGTAGATTACACTAATTGTCGAGCCCTGCTTATGTTCTTATCCCATAATGTGCCAGGTGTCTCTGAACCCACTGTAGAAAATAAACTACGAGGAAAATAAAAATCAAGGAGGATTAAAGGCTAACATTTTCAGAAGCATTGTAGTTTTGAGAATCACTTGGGCTCAAACCCTCTAATGTTTATAGTTGCCGATCTCATATTGAAATCAATTTTGCAAAGCCTCCTTGGCACCTGTCTGCATCTTCATGTGCCTAAATACATTTGAAAACCTGGCCATGAGGCACATTGAAAACATTACCCAGAGGGATCTTAACAAATCTTTTCCTTTATGAAATCCTCTGGCTATGAGAATTAGTAAACTCATTTAGACCTGCACTTCCAGTGGCATGGTATGACTGAACTCTGAGTTTCACCTGCCCTGCAACAGAAATTGCTAACACTCTGGAAGTGCCCATGTATACTCTGCTGAAATGGGATTTCATACCTTCTTAAAATCCTGCTCCTCAGTGACACTCCTAAAAGAATCTTGTGTGCCCTACTGTAAGAGCATAGTACAGGGACTATTTTTCCTTTTTCTCCATGGGTGGAGGAACACTGTTGTGCCGAGAAGCTGTTTTTGCCCTGTACTTAAAGAAGAAAATAATTAGGGCTATCAATTGACCTGCGTTAACACCTGTGATTAATGCAGTTCAGGATTAATGCATTAATCACAGGTGTTAATGCTGCGCTGCCCCTTTGAAGTGCCACTGCCACGCTTCAAAGGGGCAGTGTAATGTGGAGCCTAGGAATAGCTGTGTTGTCTCAGGCCAATTCCACAAGCCAAATACACAGGGAAGCCGTGGAACTTCATTTACAGGTTTGGGACCCATCATAAAGGTATGAATAAAGACATTACGGCTGCGTCTAGACTGGCTTGATTTTGTGCAAAAGCGGCCACTTTTGAGCAAAATCTTGCCGCCTGTCTACACTGGCCATGAGTATTTGCACAAGCACATTGACTTTGTACTGTACAAAATCAGTGCTTCTTGCGCAAATACTCTGACGTTCCGGCTCAGGGATAAGCCCTCTTGCACAAGTATTCTTGCGCAAGAGGGCTAGTGTAGACAGCAACGTTAATTTCTTGCGCAAGAAAGCGTCTACACTGGCACAGATGCTTTTGCACAAAAGCAAATCTTTTGCGCAAAGGCACATGCCAGTATAGACGCTCTCTTGCGCAAATACTTTTAACGAAAAACTTTTCCGTTAAAAGTATTTGCGCAAAATCATGCCAGTCTAGATGCAGCCTATTTATTTTGGACCTGTACCTTTAATACTCCCTTCATCTGAAGAAGTGGGTTGTGTCCACAAAAGCTCATGATAAGATCTACATATTTTGTTAGTCGTTAAGGTGCTGCTAGACTATTTGTTGTTTTTAAGATTTCCTGAGTCTGTGTCCTGACTGTAGCAACCTCCAGTAACCATCAACACAAACACACAAAAACTAGATGCCTGAGGGACTCCTGTTTCCAATGTGCACAACACCAATATCCAGATAAAAATGGAAGGGTTTCCCTTTAGCTCAAGGGAGGGCAATAATTTTTGGTTGGGAGCGGACACTCCAAGATTTTGGAAAATGGTCAAAGGCCACACTTTTCTGTGGAGCAGGTGCAGGGCTCTAGGATGGAGGCTGGATGCACAAGGGCACAATGGGTAAGGGACTGGGGTGCAGGAGATGGTGTGAGGTCTGAGAGGGAGTTTGGGTGAAGGAGGGAGCTGTCACCTGCGTCAGAGGATGGGGGGCAGGGGCAGGGAGGGTGTTTGGGTGCAGGAGAGGATTCTGGCCCTGGGGAGAGGTGGTAGGAGGGAGGTCACAGGCTCTGGGAGGGAGTTGTGAACTGGGAGAGAGGTACAGAGGGTTTGGGTGGTGATCTGGGGGAGGGAGTTGGTGTGCGGGAAGGGCTGGGGTGCCAGAGACAGGCTCTGGCTTGGGAGGTGCTTACCTAAATGTCTCCTGGCCAGCACCCTACAGCATCCCCCAAGGCAGGCTGGGCTCTCTGCTTGCTGCAGCCCCAGACCATTTGAAAATGCAGACTGCTCCCTCCATGTGGCTCTCAGCTCCAAGAGGAGGGGAGAGGGTTGTGCTGCCCTCATCACCCAGGCCAATCTCTCAGCTCCTATTGGCTGGTTGTTTCCAGCCAATAGGAGCTGAGAAATTGGCTGGGATCAGTTCCCATTGACCAGTTGTTTCCAGCCAATAGGAGCTGAGAGATTGGCTGGGATTAGATCCCATTGACCAGTTGTTTCCAGCCATTAGGAGCTGAGGATTGGGCTGGGGGCAGGGAGACCACACAACGCCTCCCCCTTCCTGCAGAGCAGAGTTGCACTGACTGTGCTTTAAACAGTGGCAGCTGCATGCCTGAGGGCCCAGCAGGGTGGTCTGTGGGCCAGATCCGGTGGCTTGGAGGGCCAGATCTGGCCCCTGGGCTGTATTTTGCCCAGCCCTACTTTAGCTCATTCAGTAGCACTTTCTCCTAAAGGCCCTTATCTGAACCCCAGGTACCTCAGAGATTCACACACACACACTGAGACCAGCCCAGAAATGGGAATTCCACTCACTGGCTGCATCCACTATGTTGTCCACTGACACATGCACCCTAGAAATACTTGCCTTACACTCAGTCCTTTGGTCTGCCTCTCCCAAGAGAGAACAGACTAATTCATCTGGAGCCTTCTTTGTGCTTTGAAGGCTATAGAGAAAGACTAAGGGCTCATGAAAAGGCTGGCAGAGAAGTTGTTCCAACATGTGATGCAGGTTCCAATATCCTGGCACAGCTTGGCACACAGTAACATTATTTATAGCACTCTACCTATACTTACAGAAGTGGTGCTAATTAGCAGATGGAATTAGCCAACTGCTCTCAAGAGCATAATTGTAAATAATTTCCTAATGCTTCACTCCCTGACTAGCGTGTTTCTCCTGGAAACACAAAAGATGAGTTAATAATAATCTGGCACTTTCTAGAAAGATGGTAGACATTAATTATGTGTGATTATGACACAATCCTCAAATTTAAGTCACCGACGTTTCTAGTCAGAGGCAATTCTTAGGACCCCATGACCTCACTTTCACACCTCCAGGATATTATTTCAAATCTGCACTCTACTTTGCCTCTTGTGGACAGAACTGGTGGGCCAGATTGTCAAACAACACAGCTACAAAACTGAGCATGTGAAGAGATCTGAGCATGCCAAGCCTCCCGTGAATGTGATGTTACCATGGTTGGGTGTGCAAAATGATAACTTGCGTATGTTCTCACACACCTTGTTTAAGGAGCTGGCTCCATTTGACATCAGACAGCAGAATGCTTAGTTACAGGGGGGGATGGATGTTACATAAGCACATAGGTTGCAAGGTATTTAGTCTGATGGGGGATATCCAGGGATGAGTCTCTCAAACATGCCCACTTGTGACCCCTTAGGGCCCTGCGGCTACATTACAGACCCCACTCAGGTTCTAGCAGATTAATTAGCCCAGACTAGATTAATTAATAATAAACAAACAAACAAAATTCAACAAAAAATCTCTTTGCAGGGTCTTGTTTTATTTACTCATTCTACAATACATTCTACAATACATTTCACTTATTTGGCCATTCGAGTTTACACCCATTCTGGATCCATGTAAAAGTCGTGGTCAGTTTCATTTTGCCTGTTCAGGAGGCCCCAGTTTTCCTCCTGGAGCTGGGTTGTACTTTGAATAATCCCTTTGCCCCTCTTCTTAAGACATGAGTTCTCTAGCTCTTGTACTGTTGGCCTACTATAGGGACAGCTTCTCTGACAACCACAAGTTTTCAAACATAATGACCAATGGCTCTGCAATCATATCATCCAACTCCCCTCAGCACCCTTGGATGCATTAGATCCATCCCCACAGATTTGTGTATGTCCATCTTTTCTAAAAAAGCGGCGAGGAGTCCTGTGGTACCTTATAGACTAACTGAAGTGTAGGAGCATAAGCTTTCGTGGGCAAAGACCCACTTCGTCAGATGCATGTAGTGGAAATTTCCAGAGGCAGGTATAAATATGCAGGCCGGGATCAGGCTGGAGATGACGAGGTGGATCCAATCAAGGAGGATGAGGCCCACTTCTAGCAGCTGATCTGGAGGTGTGAATTCCAAGAGAGCAGAAGCTGCTTTTGTAGTTAGCAAGCCATTCACAGTCTTTGTTTAATCCAGAGCTGATTGTGTCAAATTTAAAGATGAACTGTAGCTCAGCAGTTTCTCTTTGCAGTCTGGTCCTGAAGTTTTTTTGCTGCAGGATGGCTACTATTAGATCTGCAATTGTGTGTCCAGGAAGATTGAAGTGTTCCCCTACAGGTTTTTGTATGTTGCCATTCCTAATATCAGATTTGTGTCCATCAATTCTTTTACGTAGGGACTGTCCAGTTTGGCCGATGTATATAGCAGTGGGGCATTGTTGGCACATGATGGCATATATTACGTTGGTAGATGTGCAGGAGAATGAACCAGTGACAGTATGGCTGATCTGGTTAGGTCCTGTGATGATGTTGCTGGTGTATATATGTGGGCAGAGTTGGCACCGAGGTGTGTTGCATGGATTGGTTCCTGAGTTCGAGTTATTATGGTGCGGTGTGTAGTTGCTGGTGAGAATATGCTTCAGGTTGGTGGGTTGTCAGCTTTTCTAAGTAGTTCTTAACCTGTTTTTTCACCACCAAGGGCTGCCCACCTCCTCCCATACTGTACTGCCCAGTTCAGCAGTCTGGGAGCTGACCTTGTCCGTGCAGACAGAGGCAAAAAAAGCATCGAGTACTTCAGCTTTTCCCACATCCCTCATCCATAAAGACCCCCATACCGTCTCTGATCACCCTTTTATTGCTAACATGCTTGTAGAAACCTTTCTTGTTACCCTTCACATCGCTTGCCAGCTGCAATGCCAGTTGCACAGTCAGAAAGTCTCTCAGGTTATGTCTAGTAGTCTTTTTCGAAAAAAATGTCACCCGCATCTAGACTGCAGCCACATTCTTTAGAAAGTAAATCGAAAGAACGCAGCCATTTCTTTGATCGCAGTAAACCTCAAATTATGAGGAATAATGCCTTTTTTCGAAAGTACTCTTTTGAAAAAAGGCGCTATTAATGCAAACTGCTTTTTCGAAAGAGAGCGTCTAGACTCTCTTTTGAAAAAGTGGCTCACTTTTTCGAAAAATCTGCTTGTAGTCTAGATGCTCTTTCGAAAGAAGTTTATTCGAAAGATTCTTTTGAAAAAGCCTCTTTCAAAAAAGATTTGTAGTCTAGACGTAGTCTCAGGTCCTAACATTCTCTTCGTTTTTTTGACTGTGTTACAGGGTGAGCACACCCACTCCCCCTCATTGTGGGGGTGGATGCTGAGCCTGTAAGGCACCTCAGGGGGTGCTCAATCCCATGTATGTACCAGTTTGGGCAAAGGGGATGCTGTTTTGCCCCTTCCAACTATACCTGGAACTCGTCCCAGACTGTAGGAGCTGCAGTTTCCATCACTAACAATGCCCTTCTTCGGCAAGGCAGTTAGTCATTGTGGGCAGAGTCAATAGCAAGGCTCCCTTCCCATAGGGCTGTGTGGCCTAGCAGTCACTAGCAACAACACCCTCTTCTCGAAGGGCAGTGGGGCCTAGTGGCCACAGTCACAAATTCAATAACCGCACCCCTTCTCTGCAGGGCAATCAGGCCTAGTGGCCAGAGTTAATAACAATGCGCTCCTTCCATAGGACAGTGTGGCCTGTGACGGATTTACGGGTGCGAGCACCTCGCGCCCCCTCTTTTTGACTCAGCGTAGAGCCGGGGGCGGGGCTCCGCGGACCCACCGCCTTCTTTATTCTCCTTGTCCCCAGCCCCCTGGGCTTGTTGACCGGGCCACCCAGGAAAGGGGTGCGATCACCTCTCGACCCGGGATGAACCCCAAGTTCAGGCCTCCTCCTTCAGCCGGGGGGGGGTGTCCGTGGTGTCTTAGGGGGTGGGGGTTGGGGACCTGACCCGGGCCAGCTTCTGCGGCGGGCACCGTCCACCTTGCTTCCGGCTCTTGAGGGTCGTAGGAAGGGTGGGAGTGGGGGACCCGGGCCCGCCCTCACCACCGGGTCCCAGCCCGAGGCCCTAAGTGGAGTTGGCGTCTACGCGTCGCCCTCCATGGCGGATGGGGCGGCAGCCCCCGACTCCTCCGCCCACGGGCGCCAAAAGGGCCCTGCCTCGGGCTCCTTCCACTCCCTGCTTGTCCGCCCCGGCGATGGGGCTGATTGGGGTGCACTCACCGCGCCGAAGTCTCCGGGTGCGTCCCAGCGCGAGTCGCCAGCTGCTGACTCCTTCCTTCTTGGTCGCCCCGGGGGCCGAGCCCTTGGCGCCCCTGGAAGCCAGGGTCGCTGCCTCCTCGCTCCTGCCCCCCTTTCCGTCTGCCCGGCCGCCATCTTTATGGGCGCCAGGGAGTGACGTCCGGGCGTTCCGCCCTGTCCGTGCGCCGCCGCCGCCCCCGCCCTTTCCCCAGCGTGGGTTCGTGCCCCGTTTAATGCCGCCAGCCGAGGCGGGCGGGCTGGCTGCTTCCGCGCGGCCCGCCCCCTCCCCCGCTCCCGGCGGGGTGCCCTGGGTTGGGCTTGCCGCGGCCCCAACTCCGGGGCTGCGATGCCGGTCGGCGCGCCGTTTGCGGCGCGCGGTTTCTCCCGAGGGGGGGGGAGTCCCGCTCCCTCCTCTAGTGCGGACCCCGCCGGGTCCGTCACATGGCCCAATGACCAGAGTCCATAACAATGCCCTTCTCCTGCAGGGCAGTGTGGCCTAAGTGGCCAGAGTCATTCGCAGTGGGTATTGATGCTCATGTGGGGTTGATGGGGATCACGTCCCAGCCCAGGGCCTTGTCAGTGATGGAGTGATCCATCACTAGCTCAGCAGGGAATCCTACTGAAACATGCTGAGCATCTGTGAAGCAACTCCCTGTGCTGGGCTACTTCCTACCAATCGTTCCTGTGCACTCTTCCTCAGCTCTTCCCTCTGGCCTGGAGGCTTCTCCTGCAGTTCCCTGCTGACTGGCCTCCTCATCTTGGCTCTTCTTTGCAGGAGCTCCGGTAGGACTTCCTTCCCCATCTGCAGTCAGCCCCAATTGAACGGCTCCACAAGCCTTTATATCTGGCCTCCCACTGAAGCATGCCCAGAAAGGCTTGGGGGCGGGGTCTTCTCAGCCAGGTAACTAGGTTTAATCTTCACAGCCCCAGTGTGGGGAACATCCTGTCACAAAGTGCTACTGCATGCTGAAAAGTTTTCAGAAAACTATCTGCAAGGACTTCAAGTTCCCCCTCTTGAGTGCTAACAACTAGTTTAGACCCCGTCATTCTAAATGGCAGAACTCCCTCCTCCACATCCACACATGCCTTTTACCAAAAAATCTTTTTCAGAAAAGGCATTATTACTCATAGAAAGAGGTTTATTGCCATCAGAAAAAATCCTCCATTCTTTTGACTTTTTGTCAAAGTACGCAATTGTGGCATGAGCACATTATTATGTAAAAACAGTGTAGATGTACCCTATGGGTATGTCTAGACTACAGGCTTTTGTCGACAGAAGTTTTGTCGACAGATACTGTCAACAAAGCTTCTGTCGACAAAGAGCGTCTAGACTACATTCAGTTCTGTCGACAAAGCAAGCTGCTTTGTCGACAAAACCCTGTAGTCTAGACACAACCCTCGACAGAAGGCGTTATGCCTCGTAAAATGAGGTTTACCAGCGTCGACAAAACTGCTGAGTTCTGTCGACATTATGTCGACAGAACTCAGCGGTAGTGTAGACGCAGGTTTAGTTTTGTCGACAAAAGTCCACTTTTGTCTACAAAACCCTGTAGTCTAGACACACCCTATGAGAACAGTACTGGTGTGTCTAGACTACAGGGTTTTTTTTAAAGTGGCCTTTTTTCGAAAAAACTATATCTGCATCTACACTACCGCCATGTTCCATCGATAGTAAGTCAACAAACGCGGCAGTTTTGTTGACAGTGGTAAACCTCGTTTTATGAGGAAGAATGCCTTTTTCGACAGACATTTGTTGAAAAAAGGTGTGTGTGGACAGAGGGAGCCAGTTCTGTCAAAAAAAAAAAAAAAAAAAGGCCTCCACAAAGAAGCCCTGGTGGACAGTCTAGCCTTTACCTGTAGAACACCTCTGTGGTTCCTGGCCACAGCCTCTTAAAGGCACAGGCATCCAGACAGGCATTGTTGTCCAGCAGCTAGCCAGAGCACCTGTGCCAGCCATGTCCTAGCCTCAATGCCCCCCTGGCCCTTCTCGGGGTAGAGACGAGGACCCACCCAGGGGCACCAAAAGGCGGGCACTAGCCTGGTCAGGGCCAGAAATAAAAAACCTGCTGGAGCTCTGGTCCCTGGAAGAAGCCTTGCAGGCCCTGCAGGCACGCCACAAGAATGCAGACATCTATGTGCACCTGGCCCAGAGACTGACCACTAAAGGGCATCACCCCCACACCATGGCACAAGTGAGGGCCAAGGTCAAAGAGCTGCAGCAGGGATATGCCAAGGTCTGGGACCAGAGCTCCCACTCCGGGGCAGCCCCACAGAGCTCCCCTTACTACCAGGAGTTGGAGTAGATCCTGGGCTGTGAGGAAGCACAGACTCCATTGCGTGTGGTGGAGTCCAGGTTACCCCACCACATCGTGGACCAACCCCTGAGGGAGGAAGAGGCGGGAGAGCTGCACTAGAAGGAGGAGGAGGAGGAAGAGGAGGTAGCAGGGACCCTTTCCCAGGAACCAGTCCTCCATACCCCAGAGGCCTCCCAGACATCCATAGACAGCGAGGAGGGAACATCAGGTGAATGCTTTGAGGGGTCCCCACACACAGGCGGGTTGGCTGTGTGGGAGGCCAGCTAGTCCCATTGCCACTGTGGGGCCCCTATGAGGCTTTTAGGCTGCTGCCCAACTCACACACGGTGTCACATGTAACACCCCTGAGTCTCCTGTCCAAAGGAGAGCCCCTGACAGCACAGCCTGCCCTCAGAGACAGCAGGGGTGCACAAAGACATTGATTGTCTCCTCCTCTTTTACTCCAGAGCCGGACCCTCTACCCAACAGGGGAGCACCACACCCACCCTGTCATGGCTCCTTCCCCACTCTGGCATGATAAATGCAGAAGTGGGGGCCAGCAAGTGTACCCCAAAGCCTTATCTACCAGGCTTTGGTATAAAACTTCCCCCCAAGATCTTAAAAACCTAGATCTGGGGAATAAAACTTCCGCTGCCACCACCCAAATGTTGATAAAGAAATCAGGGGAAAGATCATTTGGGAAATCTTACCCCTAAAATAAAAATCAAGGCACACAATTAACCACTGCCAGGTTAATAAAAAGAAAAGAACGAACTTTTATTATTACAACAATATTCCTGTTGCAACCATAATGACTAGATAGGGAGGTAACAAAATATACTCATGGAGAAACTCCATGGGCCTAGAACTTAGTTACAAAGAAAAGCCAAAACATCTTTTACACAGTGCCAGATCTCAGATCCCATACCCAATCCTTAAAACAATAAAACCTAACGAATCTGCCTAAACTTTACCCTACTTACAGAAAATGAAGAATGGTGTCTTAGAGAGAGAGAGAGAGACGTGCTTGTCCCTCTCTGTAGTTGCAGAGAACTCACTCAGAGAGACAAAAAAGGAGAAAGGAAAAAACCCAAAATCCTTTGTCCCAGGTTGAAACTCCCTCCTACATTCCTACTGGTCACTCCACCTGGCTAGGTGTAGTTAACCCCTTAATCCCCAGGCTGCTGGCTAACCCTCATAATCATGACACACCCCACCACCATCCCGGAACCGTGGCACCCGCAGGCACTGGTGTGTCTACACAGACCTGCTAAGGGAGCACGTAGTGGCCCTGCAGGACCTCAACAGGACCCTCCAGCAGAGGCTGGAGGCAGAGGCCGAGTAGCACACCAGGCTGCTGGATGAGCTGGTCCAGCAGCGCACTGACATCTGTGCCACAATGTGGGAGGTCTTCACCTTGCCTGCCCCTGTCACTGGCACTGCTCCTCCAGCACACCAGGCCCCTGCTCCCCCTGCTCCTCCAGCCCCCCTTTCCCTCCCAGCTCCTTCTGCTCTGGAGCCCTCACAGGCCCCACAGCTGCCCACCCCCCTCCTGCCCAGGCCAGGACTGGCTCTCGCTCCACCCGATCCCAGGCCATGGCGATGCCAGGATGCAGGAAGGTGGCAGGACCCTGCAATCAGGGAAGCAGCAGCCTACTTGAGCTCCCTCCCCCTGCCATGTTTTCAGCCCCCTCCCTCCTCCAGGTTTTCAGTGCCCTACTACCACAGTTAAAGGACATTTCAATTATATTACAAAATCTTTATTTTTGACTGACAGATTTACTTTGTTTATAAACAGTTGAACAGTAAAAAGAGAAAGTTTTGTTAAACAGTTCACACATTTTCTATACTGCTAGGGTGCGTCTAGACTGGCAAGATTTTGTGTAAAAGCAGCCATTTTTCCGTCACTGGCCATTTTTAAATCAAAATTGGATTTTTTAAAAATATGCTCTAGTTCAAACAGAATTGTTTCAGGGAGATTCTCTGGCCAGTATTACACAGGAGATCAGATTAGATGAGCACAATTGTCCCTTCTGGCATTGGAATTTATGAAACCTTATGTGTATATGAGATAGCAGGTGTTTAAAGAAATCTTCAGACTTTTCATGGCTTGGCTTCGTGAATGAAGATCTAGGAAGGAAATCCACGTCTTCTGCAGGCACGCTGGTGGCTGACGAGGCCTATGCGGGACAGACAGGTCCTGCCACAACGGCTGCAAATATAGGTCTGATGAGACTGGGGGGAGTAGACGTGAGTATTTCCTTCTTGCCTGCACAAAGGAGCTTTCAAGTGGAGTGCTGTGTGCGCAGAACTGGCTCCACCCTTTAAACCCGGGGTTCAGCTGCCATGGGACGGTGACAGCGAGGTCCTCGGGCCGTAGGTTTTATATCAGAGTTCCCTTCTCCTAGGCAGACAGCCTTCCAGGGCGGAAGAGATCCACCTTCCCTGCTATTTCAAACCATAGCTGGTAGGCCACAGCCGCAATCCACAATAACGAAGTGGCGCGCCTTGGTCCCGAACACTTGGCCTTTGGGTCCTAATGAGACCCTTCCGCCCTGGCTGGTGACTCCGTCGTGGGAGTTCATTTGCTCAGTGATGCAGTGTAAAAATCACCCCCTCACGTCGTTTATCCCTCCAGCTGAAGCAGTTTACCGGGGTGTGGCACTAGGAGTGAGACGTGAGAGATTTAGGAGATGGATGAGCTCTGGGTAGAGGTAGTACCTTTGTTTTCTGGTAGCTGCACTCAATTTTTGAGTGGACGGAAGCACTGGTCCTCTTCAGACTATTAATTGCTTATCTATACCCATCAATGTTTTTTATTATCTTTCCTCTTTGTCCCTTGCAACCCCTCTGTGATATTGTCTTGAAGCTTAGTAGTTTCAAATATAAAGTATCTGATGACTAAATTGGTTGAGTCTCTGCCTATATCGAAAGGAGAACAGGATGAACATTTATCAGCTAATTAAATTCCTTCTTTAATTGTGCCACTTTTAGAACCATAATGGCTACATCTAGACTGGCATGATTTTCCGCAAATGCTTTTAACCGAAAAGTTTTTCCGTTAAAAGCATTTGCGGAAAAAAGCGTCTAGATTGGCACGGACGATTTTCCGCAAAAGCACTTTTTGTGGAAAAGCATTCAGGCCAATCTAGACACGGTTTTGCACAAGAAAGCCCCGATTGCCATTTTTGCCATCGGGGCTTTTTTGCACAAAACAGTTTTTAGCTGTCTACACTGGCTCTCTTGCACAAAAACATTTACGGAAAAGGGCTTTTGCCCGAATGGGAACGTCAAAGCATTTGCGCGAGAAGCAGTAGAACGTCAGTGCTTTTGCGCAAAATCAAGCAGCCAGTGTAGACAGCTGGCAAGTTTTTGTGCAAAAGCAATTGCTTTTGCAGAAAAACTTGCCAGTCTAGACGCAGCCAATCTGTGCAAGTGTAAATTAAAGTCAGTGGAGTTGTACCAGGGTACACCAGCCAAGTATTTGGCCAACATTATGATGTACATTGTTTATTAGCTTATACAGTACCATTAGCAAAAGTCCAATATTCAGATGCACAATGTTAAAGTTTAAATTTTGAAATTAATAAATTACTTGGGACTCAAAGCAAAGCATTCCAGATTCTATACCACAGAATGAATATGAGGTCTTGGGAGTATCTTTACAATTTGATGCCTCAGCGTAACTCTCCATAAAGTAAATATGATGATACCTACCTTATAGGGGATGTTGTGAAGCATATTTAATTCATGTATGTAAAGTGTTTCCAGGTCCTTTGATAAAAGGTACTGTATAAGAACATATGATATGCTTAAGTCCGTGATGTTGTATGTTTTTAAGGGAGAGGGAAAGGCATTCACTTCCCTCAGTTTTTACTTCCTTCCATGTTGGCTTTTCATATTGAAGACATTTGAGCAGTTGCACAAATGCCAAAGGAAAGCAAATGTTAAGCTCCCACAAGCACATACTAGTGAAAAGTTAATTTTAAATTCACTTTATACATATATTCATATAATAAATCTCTATAGAAGAATCAAACTCATCCAGCCAGGAAAGGAACTATATGTTAGATGATCAACTGCAGAAAATTGGCATGCCTCAAGTTTTCAGTTGCAAAGCACAGAGCAAACAAAGTTTGCACGAAAAGGAACTATTCAATTATCAAATACATGAAATTAAGATGATGCTGATCTTTGCAAGCAGACAAGAAGTACAGTAAATTCCTGTGAATCATTTGCTCAGATCTAATGAAAACAGAGGGGTGTTTTGCTTCACTATTATTTATTGTCACTTTCTAGTAAGCTTCTTTTTTCTGGCTTTCATGCATTAGCACAATACATGGTTACAAACATATTTTCATCGATAAAGTACAAAGAATGAAATCTTGGCTCTATTGAAGTCAAAGGAAAGACAACTATTAACTTCAGGATCAGGATTTCACGCAATATGTTTTTCTGTTGACCTTGGCCAAGATTTCCAAAACTGGATGCTTGAAGTTTGGCTTCTGAGTCAGTGGGCAGATACTCAAAAGTGCTGAGTATCCTATAACTCCCAATTTCAACAATGGGATTTGCTGAGGGCTCAGTACGTCTGAATATCTAGCCACTGAGCAAGGTGTCTAATGATAGACATTGGAGTCTCTCTTCCGGCTCCCATTTTAAACAATGTTGGTTGTTAAGTTTTTTTAATTTTAGTTTCAAATACCTGCCTTTATAAAGCTGAATGTTGAGTCTAAACTAAGTAGACAGCAGCCTTTTAACCCAATGACATCTCAAGCGTGGTTGCTGCTACCCTGTGAAGATGCATTCTCTGGACATATCCACAGGGTGCTCAGAGGTGTGACTGCAGTATCTTTTGAAGCACTCAAACTAGCTTTGATCTAACGAGCTCTGACAACAATATCAGAGAAGCCACAGCAACAGGGGTTGGACATCCCTGATTGGGACCCTAGGTTTATATTTGAATGGCTAATCCATGTGGCCACCACTTCACTGCAGTGTTCTCAGAGCTAGCTAGATCAGAGCTAATGCGGATATAGTCTATGTTGCACAGCATCTTGTATATGGGCAGCTGGCAATGTGGATGCTTTCACATCTCCGTATCCCTAGACACACTGTTTCCATTTCCTTTGCTCTCTTTGCTTCCATGAACTGTTCCATTTTTAGTGACAGGACTCTGTGCTGGAGTGAAATATTGCCTGTGTCTCCAAGCCACCTTCCCATTCATGTCACGCTGCCTGCCCAGCGAGCATAGCTGGCATGTATAAGTGACACTGTCCCAGGCTGGCTCTTTGCCTCTCACGTATCCTTTTTTTTTCTCAAATTGCCGAGTGCTATTATTGTGGCTGCACCAGTGTGTGGTTGTAATTGGGAGTGACTGCTTGCTTGCATAATAAAATATTCCCGTATCGCTCGACTATTCCTCCCCGCCCCATTCATTTATGCCTATTAAACTGCTGCTGTTCCTGATCTCACAGCTCCTCTTGCTTCTCCCTTCACTTCCGTTTTCACGGGCTGTCACGTCCACTAGCCTGAATTACGTATGTTCCAGCATTGGAGAGTTTCTTGACAGCTGCTTATTCAAAGCCCCACTACTGAGACTAGTCTGCTGGTGCCTGCTCTCTCTCTCTGAGTTCACTGCCTCCTCACATGTTGCTCAGACTCCTCCCATCCAATTATTATTAACTTTCTGACACTATTTATTTTCAGAGTCTATGGCATGGCCTTTATTCCATGGGGAGAGGGAGATGAGGGGCTCGTCACACTTCATTTGAAATCTGTTCTTGCTCATTTTCAATTATGAGAGACATAGAGACTCAGCTGGAAGATAGTAGGCACCTTCAGCTTGTGCTGGATCCAGGCCTTTGCAAAACCTTGCAGCCCAGATTTTTTAAAGTATTTGGGTATTGCTGCACTCAGCACTGAGAAGCCAAACTGATTTAGGAGCCTAAGTTGTATCAATGTACAGCCACTGCAATAATTACAATAATTACAGTAAATGATATCACATGTTCATGCTAGCCCCTCCTGTGGGCAGCATACATCCTTACCGGGAGCTTTAGCTACACTGGCAATTGAGTGACAAAGCTTTGTCACTCACAGGTACTTAAACTCCCCTCCCCAAATAAAAAGTTTTGCCAGTAGTGTAAGCATATAATGCTGAAAGAGAATGGATTTTTTTTGCCCTCAAAATGCCAACAAACTGTTTGCATGGCCTGACTTTGAATGACATGACTGTGTCAACAAAGCTGTGTCACTAAAGTTGTGTAGTGTAGACTTACTCAGGATAGACTAAAACAGAAATCATCATAGCATCATTATAGTCACTACTTTACACCAGCTAATGATCTGGCCCATGCAATCCCGTTGAACTTTAATTTCCCCTCAGACTTCTCCTGACACTTCTCTTTCTTGCTTTGCAAGCATTTATTGGCAAGACAAATCTTTTACCATCTTAAAAACAAGTCAAAGTTCAGGGAAAGCTACCGTGTTCAGTTCAGAAAGAGAGATTAATTTGCATAATCACATCAGTTTTTAGCCTTGGCAAATGTATTCAGATCTTCAGACACCTGACAGTCAGGCCTACCTCTCTGGCAGCCTCCCTGCTGGCAAAGCAATTATACTTGTCAAAAGGCACCCAGTGGCGAGTTTAAAGGTGCCACAAAACTACGATTCTAGAGGTAGCTGTGGGGCTTTTAGAATAATTACAGAAAATAGGGCAGCCAATCAAAACTTTAAACGAAAATAAAAATCGAATGGCCAAAATAAAAATAAATCCAGCAAAAGTAATGAATTGCAGCTCACTCTCAACTAGCTTAGAGATTGCTCAAACATGCTCTCCTTTTGTGACAGTGGAACAGTTTACTGACAAATCTGCAGAAATGAAATTCTCTGCCTGCCCAGGAGGGGGGTTAAGGCAAAATCTGCCTAATGGAACAAGATACCCAAGAAATAGCAACCACTGACTGGATGCTTTGTCCAGTTTCCATTGGGATTTCAATGAGACTTGAGCCTCTAAACTCTCTTGGCAGCCTTTGACAGTCCCAGCCCAATTTTCTTAATGTAGATTTCAATAGTTCTATCAGGCCTTTTCCATTATGCCTTTACAAGCTGTCTGAGCCATGACTTGGCCTCATGCTCTCTGTGTCACCATTGAAATCTTAAAAAGCACCATTTTCAATGAAAGAATCTCAATCAATATTAATAGCAACTTTTTAGCATTTTACATTCTTATGGCCACTTTCATTACATTTCATCCTAAGCACCAGTCTTTTATTCCTTGCTCTTTGTGATGTAAACGTACATATGCACACACCTCTCTCTCTCTCTCTCTCTCTCACACACACACACTAGGATTGCAGAATTGGAAGGCACCTTGAGAGGTCATCAAGTCCAGTCCTCTGCACACATAGAATCATAGAACCATAGAACTGGAAGAGACCTCAGAAGGTCATCAAGTCCAGTTCAGCCCCCTGCTCTAAGCAGGACCAATTCCAACTAAATCAGCCCAGCCAGGCCTTTGTCAAGCCGGAACTTAAACACCTCTAGGGATGGAGACTCCACTACTTCCCTAGGTAACCCATCCCAGTGCTTCACCACTCTCCTAGTGAAATAGTTTTTCCTAATATCCAACCTGGACCTCTCCCACCATAACTTGAGACCATTGCTTTGTTCTGCCATCTGTCACTACTGAGGTGGTACAGGATCTCTGACCAGGATGGCGCACACCGTTTGGTGCACCTGGCTGGGTGTTGCTGGTGTTCTCTGTGAGGGCCAGGAGCTCTTGGGGGGCTTCCTGCCACAAGGCTTGTCCCAGGTACCTTCAGCTTTAAGAGCTGGCAGGAGACAGGAACTATAGAGTTCTGATTAGTTTGGACAGAGTGTCAACCAGAGCACCTGTGGTATTTCCCGATGGCCTCGTCTTTCAAAAAAAAAAAACACCCTCTTCTGTGTCCACACACACCTTTTTCTGAAAAATGTTTTTTGGAAAAAGGCTTCTTCCTCATAGAAAGAGGCTTACTGCTGTTGGAAAAACCCCTCCATTCATTCAACTTTCTGTTGAAAGAACACAATAGCAGTGTGAACGTAAATATTGTTTTTCCAGAAAAACAGCGGTTTTTCTGGAAAAATGCAGCGTAGACATACCCACACAGACAGAGAAAGTTTCCAAAATATTTTGCAGATAAGCATAACAGTAGTTAATAGTTATTGTTAATAATCATTTGCATAATACAGGCATTCCCCAGTTACAGACATCTGACTTACAAGCATCTGCATGTACAAACCTGCAGGTCTGGGGAATAGGCAAGAGGTACATGTAGCAGTGAGCAGTGCAGGTGCTGGCGGGAGCACTCTGGGGACACGTCTACAGAGCAGCGTTATTTTGAAAGAACTAAGTGAGCATCTACCTAGTAAGCCCATTATTTTGAAATAATTTTTAAATAATGGGTGTGTCATTCCAAAATCTATAGCCCTAATTTTGTGAGGAATAGTGCGTATTCTGAAATAGTTTTAGACTAGGGTGTGTGTAGACAGCGCAGTTGTGGTTATTTGGAAATAGGGGCCTCCAGGGCTTTCTACGGATGCTTTCCCAAGGTGTTGCTTCAGACACTGATCTAGCATGCGTTAGAGTAGCCTTTGAACACTGCCCACAACAGACCTACAGCAGCACCCCTCTCTCCTTGCAAGATGGCATGGACTGAAATAGGCTCCGTACTCCTCCCATTCCCAGCAGCTCTGAAAAGACGAGTGGAGTATCCCATTCCTGCTCACCCCCCAATCCATATGACAGTTCACTTTGCCCCAACTTCTCTTTTCCAATAGGCTGGGCTTTATTTATTCAAATGATGGCAGGATCTGCAGGGAGCCCTCTGGAGCAGGAAATCAATCACACCCAGAGTAAATAAAAGGCTGCCATTTGTATGTTAGAGATTAGCTCGAGCCTGTTGCATTAATGACCCATAAAACCAAAAGCACACAGGCACAGGGTTTTATTGGCATTGGGATTTATACCTCAATGGTGAGACCTCTGCTGATTCATAAATACTGGGGACGCATGCTGTTTTTCTTCTTTGCATGAAAGATACTGCTAGCTGTTCAGGGTTTGGAAAAAAACAGGTGTTTGTTAGTATTCTGGTACTGTGCCTCTGTATCTCAAAGAAATAATATCTTGAAAAACTACCTGAGAACTATGATTGCCATAGAAAAGGTAACACTGCTAAAAGTTGCCACCACACAGAGATAGATGTGGTTCCATAGTAAACTCTGTGCTTCGAACAATGGCAGAAGGATGCTCAAGACTCTTCTGGTGGCAACCTCCTCTGCACTGTGGAATTTGGTGAACGTGATCACCATGTGTCAAAACACATCAGCAGATGGCTGTGGGAGACCCAGTTTCAGGGAAACTCCTGGAGCTACAAATGGATCAGAGCATAGGCGTGCACAGCACATTTCATTAGGGTGTGCACCCAAAGAATTTTTTTAAAATGTACTTTGACCCCCATTAGCAAAATCCCTGACTCCTGTTAACCACGCCCCTGACCCTCCATTGCCCACACCCCCGACTCCCATTGGCCACACCTCTGGAGGTAACACTCTGGGGCAAGATGGGCACATAACCAGAAGTAAAAGGTGTCATGTGACCCCCATCTAAGGACTTTTCCCACCATCCTCCTACCAACAGGGATTAATTTGGCCCCCACCAAACCCCACTCATGCAACTATCCTGCAATTGCATTAACCCAATGGCTGTGTCTACATTGGCACCCTTTTCTGGAAAAGGGATGCTAATGAGACAAGTCGGAATTGCAAATGCCGTGGGGGATTTAAATATCCCCTGCGGCATTTGCATGAACATGGCTGCCACTTTTTTTCAGCTTGGGGCTTTGCCGGAGAAAAGCGCCAGTCTAGATGGGATCTTTCGTAAAATAAAGACTTTTCTGGAAGATCCCTTATTCCTCTTAAAATCAGGACATTAACTTGGGGGCGGAGAGGCTGGGGGAAGTGTTCCCTCAGTTTCCTCCCGTGAGCAGAATGAATTTTGTGTTGTGCACCAATACTGAGTTCATGTGGCTTGTTTGGACGTGCCACTGTGACACCCAAGTTATTAATAAGTATCTTATAAACCTTTACCTTTTCCCTCTGCTGCCTTGTCTCCTCCCCTTGCTCCATCAGCTCCCCTGGTGCTTGCTGCCCCCCAACCCCTCATCCTCCTCTGCTGTCCTGACTCCTGCCCTTCTCACTGCCCTCAGCCCTCGTGAGACCTGCCCCCCTCCACCAGCCCTTCTCTCCCCCCTGTGCCCACTCCTCCAGTAGCCCCACTCTGATCATGTGAGCTATCCCTCCTCATCCCCTCTCTTAACACCTCCCTCTACACACTTGCCCTGCCTCTCTCCTCTGGTGCTGGTCCCTCCCCTGCAGGTGTCTGCCCTTCTGCTGGTGTCTCACCCTCAGAATCCCCTGGCACCTGCACCTTCCCTTAGCCCTGCACCCTCCTGGTGCTTCCCCCTTCCCTCACTGCCCCTACCCCCTTTTTCCCTGGTGCCCGTCCCCTCACCACCCTCTGCCCCCATTCCCCTCATGCCCATGCCCTCACACATGCCTTGCTCCATCCCTGCCTTCCTTATGCCCACCCCTTCTTTCAAGCTTTCTCCCAGCACCTCTCCCTTCCCCCTCTAACTCCCAATGCCTTTACCCTCTCCTCTCCCAGCATCACCCTGTCCCCCCTCCCACTGACACCTCCTTTCCTGCCCTTTTCCCCATTGTCTGCACTTGGCCCCCCTGGCATTTGTCTCTCCTGCACCCTTGTCCCTTGGTGCCTTCCCCTTTCTTCTCCTGACCTGCCCCATCCCCTCAGCACAAGCCCCTTTCTCTTTTTCCCCCCCTTCCCCTCCCATTCCCTCCCTTATCTTACCTTTGGCTTCTGCCTTCCTATTTGCGGGGCTGGAGTCAGAGCCGGCCCAAGCTACAGGCCAGCCAGGCCCTAGCCCGGGGCATCTCAGGGGCACCGTGCCGTGCTGCCGGGCCGGGGCGCTTGCGGGTGCCTAAGGGGCACCGCACCGTGCTGCCGGGCCAGGCTGGGGCGCTCCCGGGCGCCTCAAGGGTGCTGCGCGGTGCTGCCGTGTTGGGCGGGGGCATTCCCAGATGCCTCAGGGCCACCACAGGGGCGCCGCGCGGTGCTGCTGGGCTGCACGGTGCTGCCGGGCTGGGTGGAGCCCGGGGTGCAAAAATGGCTCGGGCAGTTAATAGGGATCTTCTGGAAGAATCTTCAGAGAGTTAGCCTCTGTATGTGGGTCCACTTATACATTTAAATCTAGAAATGGCAAATTGATATTATTTGGACTGTCACAATAAAATTAAGAAAACAGCTTATTGAAGCTATTCCAAGGTTATCAGTGACTTGTAACATCCAGTTGTTTTTAGATTACTTGTGAGTGAATTTGACTAGACAATGTTTTCAAATTGCTGTTCTTCCCAGTAAGCCTGTTCCAGGTATCCTGGTATCATGCTGACAGGTGTAGTCTCGAGTGTGTGTGCCATTCATCATCCCTCACCTTTATTATCATGATGTCAAGGTTTGGCCAACTTGCTCACTGATGTGCTAGGTGGTCATCTTGAATTTATGCAAAAAGGCTAAAAAGAATCAATAAAAAAGAAAATTGCTAGCTCTGCAGGGGACATATGGAAAGAGCTAGAATAGAAAACATCTGTTACATTTGCAACTAAGGCAAACCAACAGGACAATCAAAAGCACATATGTATTCGGAGTTTTCAAGTAACAGACCTTTTTCCTCCTCAGCTTTGCACTTCATGAAAAATCAGAATAAAGTGCTTCTTCTCTGGGCTAGTGAAAGGAGAAGCAACCACCAAAGGTCTTTTTTTACAAACAGAGGCTGCACACATGTCCTGACTCTGATTTCTCAGAAGTCAGTTTTACATCCGTGCAGCTTCACTAGTTCCAGTTGATGTGCTCCTGATTTATATTGGTATGAGATCGGGATTAGGTCCCGAAGTAGAAAAGCAAAGCATCTAGACACTGTTTTGATCCCCAAGAAAAATGTTTTGTACTAATGCTCAAAAATGCTGCCTTAACACTGCTGCAAACTGCATTGTAAATGACTATTAGAGCATGCTAGTGTTTTTATGTGACTGTGTCTCAATAGGCAGCTGAATGGAGTGATAAAATTAATATGTTCATGCTTATCACTGATTCAGTGCAATCAAGGGATCATTGTGATTGGAGAAGCAAAGCAAATGAGAAAAGTTCTTCCTACAGCTCTCCACCCCACATTTGTCTTTTTCTGATCTATGAATTTGAATTAGTTAACAGTCCTGGAATTTAGCCCTGACAGTCCTTATTCAGGCATTCAAATTACTTCAACAATTGTGAGTTTGGCTTATCCAAAATCCTTGTACAGATGGATATCCTGGTGTCTCCAGGATATCATAATACATTTCCATTAGCACATAAATGGAACTACAGACTGGGTTGTAGAATCGTAGAATCCTAGGGCTGGAAGAGACCTCAGGAGGTCATCAAGTCCAGCCCCCTGCCCAAAGCAGGACCAATCCCAACTAAATCAACCGAGCCACGGATTTGTCAAGCCGAGAAATAAAAATCTCTAGGGATGGAGATTCTACCACCTCCATAGGTAACCCATCTCAGTGCTTCACCCCCCCCCCCATAGTGAAATAGTTTTTCCTAATATCCAACCTAGACCTCCCCCACTGTAACTTGAAACCATTGCTCCTTGTTCTGCCATCTGTCACTACTGTGAACAACCTCTCTCCATCCTCTTTGGAACCTTCCTTCAGGAAGCTGAAGGCTGCTATCAAATCCCCCCTCACTCTTCGCTTCTGCAGACTAAATAAACCCAAATCCTTCAACCTCTCCTCGTAGGTCATATGCTCCAGTCTCCTAATCATTTTGGTTGCCCTCCGCTGAACCCTCTCCAATTCGTCCACATCCTGTCTATAGTGGGGGTCCTAGAACTGGATGCAATATTCCAGATGTGTCCTCACCAATGCTGAATAAAGAGGAATAATCACTTTTCTAGATCTGCTGGCAACGCTCCTTCGAATGCACCCTAATATGCCACTAGCCTTCTTGGCTACAAGGGCACAGTGTTGACTCATATCCAGCTTCTCATCCACTGTAATCCCCAGGTCCTTTTCTGATGAACTGCTACTTAGCCAGTTGATCCCCAGCCTTTTACAAGACTTAGGATTTGTCCTGCACTTATCCTTGTTGAACCTTATCAGATTTCTTTTGGCCCAATCCTCTAATTTGTCTAGATCACTCTGGACCCCATCCCTGCCTCCAATGTATCTACCTCTCCCCCTAATTTAGTGTCATCTACAAACTTGCTGAGGGTGCAATCCATCCCCTCATCTGGGTAATTAATAAAGATGTTGAAGAAAACCAGCCCTACAACTGATTGTTAAGGCACTTCCCTTGAAATCGACCACCAAACTGACATCGAGCCATTAATCACTACTCATTGGGCCTGACAGTCTAGCCAGCTTTCTATCCACCACACAGTCCGTTTATCCAATCCATAATTCCTTAACTTGCTGGCAAGAATATTGTGGGAGACCATATCAAAAATTTTGCTAAAGTCAAGGTATCTCACATCCACTGACTCTCCCATGTCCACAGAGCCAGTTACCTCATTATAGAAGCTAATCAGATTGGTCAGGCATGTCTTGCCGTTGGTGAATCTATGCTGGCTATTCCTGATCACTTTCCCCACTTCCAAATGCTTCAAAATGGATTAGTTGAGGATCCCCCTCCATGGTTTTTCCAGGGACTGAGGTAAGACTGACTAGTCTGTAATTCCCTGGATTGTCCTTCTTCCCTTTTTAAAAGATGGGCATTACATTTGCCTTTTTCCAATCATCCAGGACCTGTCCCGTTCTCCATGAGTTTTCAAAGATAATGGCCAAAGGCTTTGCAATAACGACATTTGCCAACTCCCTCAGTACCCTTGCATGCATTAAATCTGGACTCATAAATTTGTATATCTAGCTTTCGTAAATAGTTTTTAACCTCTTATTTCTCCACTGAAGGCTGCCCACCTTCTTTTCATCCTTCATTGCCTAGTGCAATCTGGGAGCTGACCTTGTCTGTAAAGACAAAGACAAAAAAAACCTTTGACTCCTTCAGCTTTTCCCACATCATCTGTCACTAGGTTACCTCCCTCATCCAGTAAGAGCCCTACGCCCTCTCTGATTACCGTCTTATTGCTAACATGGCTGTCTTCATCGTCTCCGATGGAACATAGAGTCGATGCTTGGGCCTCAAGTACTCTAATTTTTTTCTTCCAAAATGGCAACCAGCTTGCACTTAGTTCACATAAAATCCCATCTATCTTCGAGGAGAAAGACAAAGATGGTACATGCTGTGCAGATAACTATAGCAGACCTATCAGTATCCATACCTGCCTTCCTTCAGTGAGATTCCTCAGATGCTTTTAATGCCTCCTTGAAGGGAAGAAGAGAAACAAAATGCAAGAAAAAGACCAAATACCATGGGGCTTCCCCCAAGGCTCTTGCTGCCTTTTTATAAGGCTGTTGGCTAGGCCTGCCTTAAAGCCTTGCGTCTAATCCAATCTGCCCCTGAATGCCCACCTGGAACAAAGCACTCGCAATTCACACTTTTCAAACCACTGCTCTTTTCAAACCACCAAGCATACATTCAAACAAATACTCACAGATAGATAAACACTTGGATACTCACCCCACCAGCTCACAACACAGCTTCCCAAAAGCCTGAACTCCTCTCAGACGTTTCCCATTCAATCTCCCCTGTTGGTTACTGCCCTGTTGGCTGCTCACTATGACTTCATAACCAAAGAAAGTGACACTTATCAGTTTCAGCAACAATTCTTTTTTATTTTCTAGGGTTCCTCTAAGGATGTACAGTGGCCCCAGGAACTTCAAAGCCACTGAGTTTCACATAGATGCCGTCATATTAGTTAGTGTCCATCCTGAAGTATAACATTTCTGCAACAGAAGTGAATAGGAACTGTGCCTGATACACTTGTTGAAAGCAAAGCTCCCTAAACATAAAAGTCTCAGATTGGGCTACCAACATTAGTAGAGGCTTTTGAAATTTATTTTTGCCTCAGTTGAAAATGAATATACATGCAATGGGGTGTGAAGCATTTGGATATTACAGCAATAAATGCCATAGAACAGCCTGGGAGGAAATACACTAAAACATAATTATTAGATTTTGAATTGCGGGCAGTAAATAAGGCCTGAAGGCCAGACATTGTTTTATCCTCATTGTTCAGTACTGAATAGCTGCCTATTCAGTGAGCACCATTAATCCTGTGCAATGAATAAGGCAGAAGGCATGTGGAAAAGTAGTATGTGATCATGCAATTAACGTCTATCCTGCTGCATACATCCAAAGACGACACATTAAGGTGCAATGGATAACTTTAATTCTGGCATTTACTAACTTAATAAGTGTTTGATTTTGCCATTAGTGAGCTTTTGAATTCCTGACTTTATAGCATTTAACCATACAACCATGTGTGTGAGTACACATGCATGTGTGCACCTAACCTGGATGCATACAGACTGGTTAATTGTGCCACAAATAACCAGTCTTAGCTTCTTGTGTATATACTCTCAACATAGCTGCCATCTGACAGGTCCATCAGGCCAGGGTGCGCATCTGGGAGGCCCTGAGGGAGAGGTTCTCTCAAGGACCCCAGTAACTCTCCCCAGGGCCTCCCCAACAGGAGCCTCTAACTTGCAGTCCTATCCCTTCCCTACCACAACCCTCCCTTCGCCTCTTCCTTGACCTCTCAATAAACACACCTGTTTGGTTTTCAACAACACAAAGTCTGTATTTATGAAACATTAAGAAAAGGTGGGCAGGGGGGAAAGGGCTCAGGGCTGGGAGTGTATGGGGGATGCTAGATGTGCCATCTTGGGTGCGGGGACCTCATCATACTTCAGGTTGGGTGGGTCCGGGAACCCCAGGTGGGTGGACAGGAGGGGGTGCTGGAGTGGGGTCAGGAATGGCAGGGGGACGGGGAGGAGGCATAGGCATCAGTTGGGGAGGGGTCATGGGCATTGCTAGGGGAGGGAGCAGACACATAGCAGGTGGAGGGGGAATGGGCACAGCAGGGGGAGTAAGAGGGCGGAAGCCAGGAGCAGCAGCATCAGTCAGGTGTGCCATCATGTGTGACATGATGGCACACATGTTGTCACACCACTGCATGAGATGCTCCCACATGCGGTTCTGCCACTCAGAGCACTCGCTGACCTGCTGCACCAGTGTTGGCTGCATGTCACGCAGGACGCTGACATACTGGCACATGAAGTCTTCCTGGACCCTAGCATGTCTTCGGGTCCCCTAGGCTCTGGCAGATGGCTGCAGTGGTGTAGCTCACACCTCATTCCCAGCTGGTCCAGCTATTGAGAACACAAAGAGGGAGAGGCCGTCAGTCATCCCTGCAGACACTGTCCCTGAGGCCATGCCCTCTTCTGTGAACAGCGATTAATAGTCCTCGGTCCAGAGGAGGGGGAAGTCCCAGGAACAAGGCAATGTGTGTCCTGCACAGCAGGCCCAACCTCACAGAGGCCCCAACATGCCCAAGGGACCATGCTGCTTGCTTCCTTCCCCTTCCCCCCGGCCCACAGCAAGGGAAGGGTCCAGCCACAGTGGGATCCCCTCATGGACAGCAGAGGCACCGGGAGCAGATTGGCCCTCCCTGGGGTCTGCAGCTTATAGCGCTGTCTGCAGGAGCAGGTGATGCCCTGCACTTGCAGGCATGCCCCGTGTGCTGTGTATGGCACTCCTCAGTCTATGAGGGGTCGTGCCTGTGCCCTTGTAGCTTTCTTGCTTCCTGCCACCCTAACCTTAACTTCCCCCCCTTGGCAGGATGTGTGTGACCTCCTCTGAGCCTGGCAGCAGGATCCCACCCATGCTTAGGAGCTGCCTTCTGTGTCCACGTGCTGCACAGTAACACTGCATGTGGTTCCACGTGCACAGACTGCAGCACAATGACCAGCCTGAGCAGCCCAAATGACACTCGCCCCGCCTCCTCCTGTGCACCAGCCTCCCCCACCCTGTGTGGGTGACAAACTAAGACCACTCACCTGAAGATCCCTCCCTGGCATCCAAGGAGGCCTGGGAGACATCCTGGCTCATAGACAGCAGCTCCAAGGGAGGGTCATGGTCTCCGTCCCCTGGTCCTCCTGCTCCTCCTCCACCAAGACTTCTGGCTGGGCAATGATGGAGGTCTACAGGCTGGAGTCCATGAGGATGGGTGGGGAAGATGATTCCCCACTCCCCAGGATCTGGTGCAGCTCCTGGTAATAGGGGCAGGTGTGGGGTCCTACCCCTGAGCGCAATCTGTGCTCTCTGGCCCAGACATATCCCTCGCAGAACTCCTTAACCTTATTCTGGACCTATTTCAAGGTCCGAGGTAAGTGTCCACACTCCACCAGGAACTTGATCATGTGCTCAAAGATATCAGCATTGTGGTGCTTGACCCAGAGATCCTGCAAGGTCTCCTCCTTGCCCCACAGCTCAAGGAAGGATAGGATCTCTGGTCTGGGCCAGGAGGGTGCCCATCTCTTGGTCTTCCTGGCAGGACCGGCTCTAGGTTTTTTGCTGCCCCAAGCAAAAAAAATGTTCTCCGCCTGCCCCCCTTTTTTTGTCCAAGGAGGGTCCACGCGCAAATGCAGCTTGCACAGCTTGCTGGGGGTGTACACTCTTGTGCAGCTGCCTGAGGAGTGGGGTGTGCGCTTCAGGGGGAGCCCAAACCCTGGAGCATTTTCATCTCCTAGGAGAGCACCAGGGACTCCCCACATGAGGACAACGGGAGGGCAGGTTCATCCACAGCAAGCCAGTTAAAGACTTCCAAAGCATGCAGCTGTTCACATCACCTAGTGCTGGAGTCCCGGTCCCACTCCTCACTCTGCAAAGGGATTTTATTATTAGAAGCCTTATAATCACTCAGACTCCAACCCCAACACATAAGCTGTCCAACTCTTGGTGTCCACGGACAAGAATCAGCCTCACTATACAATGAAACAGTTCAAAGGGATTAAGAGAACTTTTGTTTCAACTCCCCAGCTCAACTGTCCAGAACAAGACAGGCACCAGGCCAAAAAAAAAAAAAAAAAAAAACCCACTAGCCTAGGACCTATTCCATGAGTGCAGACCTGTGATTTCTCCTTCAAGGATGGACCAAACAGCCTCTGAAGCAGGGTAGATTGATTTAAATAGCTTTGATTTAAATCTCTAATTTTAAATCATTATTTAAATCAGCAAGCCCAAAACCTAGGTTTAAATGAGCAATTAATCATTTAAATTCGACTTTTAAAATATTTTCCAAAAGGATGGTTGAATCTTATTGATTAGCAACCTTTAAAACATGTTGATTTACAACTAACTATAACCTTTATGCCAAATTTGGTGCTTCTATTTACTAACCAGGAGAATACACTCAGTACAGCTACCAACTAAATAAATGTCTAAATAATTGTGTAATTTACATTTTTATTCTATTACAAAATGGTGTGTAATAGAAACACTTAAGAGGCAGGTTTTACCCCATTTATTATTTGCTAAGTAGTGGCTACTTTTTTTAAAAACATATGATTTGCATCTACTTCTGTCTGGATGGAAATTCTAATTAAAATAAACAAAACCAGCATTTAATTTTTGTATGAAATAAAACTACCTTAAATGTGAAGGACTCGTAACAAAAATATATCCAAACACATTTTGCCTCTAAAATTCATTTATTAAACAAAGGAAATATCCATAGTGAATTTAATAGATCGAATCTAGTCATGTTCTTCAAGATGTTAGGACATTCTCATAACCAGTTTTTTACTGAGAGAAGAGGAAAACAAGTGTTTCTGCTTCGTCAACTCTTGGTTTTGCAATGGTGAATGAACTAATCAATGTATTGAACTAGCTGAATAAACCAAAGTGATAAAAACATTCTCTCTTCACCTGCAGAAGAAGCTATTGTTGATGTAAACACTGGTTCTGGGTACTTACACTAGTGAACTGGTAAAATTTCTTTAAAAGTTGACAAGAGACATGTTCTATTTCATTTTTAAATTTAATTCAGAAGTTATTGAAATAGGTTATGATAAATTTAGGCCATAACAATTTTTAATTTAATTTTAAAGGTATATTATTTAAAACAAAGCCTATTTAAGTGAGATCACAATTCCAATTTTAATAAAGCTCTCCTGCACCAGACAGGAAGGGACTTGGGGATATGGGTACTGGGAACACCAGAATTCCCCTTTCTCAGACAAAAAGAGAGAGAGAATCGCCTAGGTCCCAGGCAGGGGTGAGGTTGTCAGGACACAGCACAAAGGGACTGGGTTCCTGGGCAGGTGTTTGTGTGTGGCGGGGGGAGGGTTCAGGGCCCAGAGAGTAGGGGGAGGTGGGATTGTTTAGAGAGCCAGACAGGAGATGGGGATCCAGGTGGGAAGGGGGGGAGAAAAGGAGAGGGGGTCCCAGCAGGGTTGCAGTGGGCCAGGAGGTGGGGTTTCTGGGCAGAGGCCAAGCCGGGGGAGGAGAGAGGGGGGAGGTAGTGGGACAGTGGGCAGGGGTACACAGGCCGGGGGGGGGACAGCCGGGCAAGGGGGGTTCACAGGCAGGAGAGTTGCGGGGAAGAGAACACAGGCGGAGGGGCCAAGGGAGGAGGAGTTGCTGGGAAGGCACACGGGAGGTGGGGTTGCCAGCCGGGGGGGGCACACGGGCGGGGGGGGACCGCACTCACGAAGGCAAAGAAGAGGCCGCCAGGCTCAGCCTCACCAGACGCGGCCGTCCCACACCATCCTTCCAGCAGGGGCCGTGCCTCGGGGCTGCCCACACAGAGCTCTCAGCACCCCGGGGCTCCTAGCTCAAGGAGGCCTCCGTGGGGCTTCCCATTTGGGGGATGGGGCCCTGCTGCGGCAGAGCCCCAGTGCCTGCTGAGCCCCTGAACTCTGCTCCAGTGAGCAGCCTGCCCCGCCAGGCTCAGCGTCACCAGCCACAGCTGCCCTGCGCTGGGGCCAGGTGCCCCACCCCACCCTGCCCTGCCTTCTCAGGGTATGGCTACACTAACCACCCTAGTTCGAACTAGGGTGGCTAATGTAGTTATTCGAACGTGCACATGAAGCCCGGGATTTAGATATCCCAGGCTTCATTTGCATGTTCCTGGGTGCAGCCTTTTTTAAATGTCCAGTAGCTCGAACTACCTGCCCACGGCTACACGCGGCACGGGCTAGGTAGTTCGAATTAACACTCTTAATTTGAACTACCGTTACTCCTCATTGCAAGAGGAGTAATGGTAGTTCGAATTAAGAGTGTTAAATGCAGGAGGAGTAATGGTAGTTCGAATTAAGAGTTTTAATTCGAACTACCTAGCCCGTGCCGTGTGTAGCCGCAGGCAGGTAGTTCGAGCTACAGGGCATTTAAAAATGGCAGTGCCCGGGAACATGCAAATGATGCCCAGGATATTTGAATCGCAGGCTTCATTTGCATGTTATAATGACTACATTAGCCACCCAAGTTCTAACTAGGGTCGCTAGTGTAGCCATAACCCTCAGAGCCAGGCACAGGCTCCAAACAGCCGGGCGCTGGGCTTCCAGCTCAGGGCAGTCTCAACAGAGCTCCCCGCTGCCCCGCTCTTCCTGCTGGCCAGAATGCCACCCCTGGCAATGTGCCGCCCCAAGCACCTGCTTGTTTTGCTGGTGCCTAGAGCCGGCCTTGCTTCCTGGGTGGGTCCTGGGACCCCTGGGGATGCTCCCTGCAAGTGTCAGGGAGGTCGCAGGAGGCTTGAGCCTGGGCCATAGGTCAGCAGGCCTGTGTCAGGGAGAGCAATGCGGTCAGTTGTGCTTCTGCACTGCTGGCTTCCTGCCAAAAGGCTTGTCCAGCATGCCTGCAGCTTTAAGAGGGGCCAGGAGGCAGGAACTATAGAGTCCTGATGTGCTATTTCCTGGAATAATCTTCTTCCAAATAAAAACCCATCTCCCCATCCACGCATGCCTTTTTCCAAAAGTGCTCTTTCAGAAAAAGGCTTCTTCTTTGTAGAAAGATTACCAACATCGGAAAAACCCTTCTGTTCTTTTGATTTACTTTCAAAAGAATGTGATTGCAGTGTGGACATTCTGCAAGTTTTGTCAGAATACGTCCATTTTTCTGACAGCACTCTGTAGTGTAGACATACCCACACTTAGGATTTGTCTGCCTTGCTGCCACAGGTTACAAGCAGACATAGCCACGTTAGTCCTGATCTACCTGGTTTGAATACTGGGGCTGCAAAGCAGCAGCAGCATGGGCTTCATTGCTAGCTAACCCAGCTGGTAATTACACAGATCCTGGGCAGCGAACTGAAGTTTGCACTGCAGCAGCTTCCCTGCTTCTGTACCTGATCTGGCTTGATCAAAGCTAGCTCAGGTATGTCTACGTAAGCTGCCATGGCAAACTGGGACTGGAATCTATTTGAGCTGCAAGGTATAATTTCCAGCTTGAATTGCCATGCATGCACTAGAGCTGATCAAGCTCCCATGCTAAAAGCTGCAGTGTAGCTGCAGCAACCTAAGAAGTGGCAGGGGTGAGCAGTCCTAAGTACAATTGTCCGAAACTACAGGGCTGCGTCTAGACTGGCAAGTTTTTCCGCAAAATCATCTGCTTTTGCGGAAAATCTTGCCAACTGTCTACACTGGCCACTTGAATTTCCGGAAGAACACTGAAGATCTCATGTAAGAAATCAGTGCTTAATGCGGAAATACTATGCTGCTCCCGTGCGGGCAAAAGTCCTTTTGCACAAAAGCTTTTGCGTAAAAGGGACAGTGTAGACAGCTCAGATTTGTTTTGCGCAAAAAAGCCCCAATCACGAAAATGGCGACCGGGGCTTTTTTGCGCAAAAGATTGGCACGGACGCTAGATTGGCACGGACGCTTTTCCACAAAAAGTGCTTTTGCAGAAAAGCGTCCGTGCCAATCTAGACGCTCTTTTCCACAAATGCTTTTAACGGAAAACTTTTTCATTAAAAGCATTTGCGGAGAATCATGCCAGTCTAGACGTAACCCAGGAATGTTTAGAGCTGCTAGCTTCTCCAGCTACCAGTGCTATGGTGGGCTACATCTCTATTTGTAGAGCAGTCGTTCAATCAGGCCTAGCATAGAGATACCTATTGAAGTGGGAAAGTAAACCTTCTAGCTCCAGTGTAGGCATAGCCATAGATTCCTGCTCCCAATGGGATTGTTCAAAATTGGAATTCAGAATTTCACTTCCCACAATATTGAGTAGCACCAGTATAAACGTATTACTGTTTTTTTTCTTGCCTGTAAATCCATTTCCTAACACATTAAGAAGCAAATACAACAGAGGTGCAAACATAGAAGATGAAAATTAATTTGAAAACATGGTACAAAATTGTGTTTTTTGCATTATTTATTCAGCACTATTTTCAACCACAGGCAGAATCACTTCCCAGCAAAGGTCTCAAGCAGAGACATCTAGGGCCTGAATTGCATCAAATGGAGTATGTCTAGAGTGCATCCCCCTGTTCACAGAGGGATGCAGGATAGGCAAGACGACATTGCAAATGAGACAGGGATTTAAATATCCTATGCCTAATTTGCATTAAAATGGCCACCACGTTTTGCCGACTCAGCACTTTGTCGGCAAAAAGTGGCAGTCTAAAGGGGGATCTGTCGAGAAAGAAAGCATTTTTCAACAGATCCCTTATGCCTCCTGCAAGGAGATTTACAGGAGCTGTTGAAAAAAGCTTTCTTTCTCAACAGATCCCCCTCTAGATGGCCACTATTTGCCGACAAAGTGCTGAATTGGCAAAACGCGGTGGCCATTTTATGCAAATTAGGCACAGGGTATTTAAATCCCTGTCTCACTTGCAATGTCGCCCTCCCTAATCTGCATCCCTCTGCCGACAGAGAGATGCAGTCTAGACATACCCATACAGGCATAAATGAGTATCTCCACAGCAAAACTGCTCTAAGTGTCCAAAGAAGTGTGTTTTTTGCCATGAGATCAGGAGAGTCTTGGTTTGTTTCATTCAGCTATACCCTCTGCCCTCTTTCTAAACAGCCATACCAACACACCAAATGCCAATCGTTGTTTACTACAACGCTAGTGCAAATCGTTGTTTACTACTAAGCCAGCGACAAGGAAAGTATTTTTCTACTACAACCACCATCGGTAAACATCCAGTAACATAATGACAAGCCAGTGTGAAACTGTTAAAATTACCTCATAAATAACTCTTAATGCATAGGGAAGTAGGAGTTGCTATTGTTTGTGGATAAATTACTCACTGCCATTATGGAGCATTAAACCATGGCTAATGTGGAGTTCTCTGTAGGGAATTCATTAAATGCTATAGGTCTCCTATGGATTTAACCATCAGGACACCAAATGGCTCCTGCTTGTTGTCACTCTAGCATATTAGAGGTAATGCCTCTCTGCACAGGAGCAGCAAGAATGCTAATAGACCAGAAACATGCTGGGGCAGGAGGAAGGGATCCAAACGAAGCACGTGTGAGCATTTTGGGCAGGATAAGATCTGTGGCAAGTTTTTAAAAAGTTGGCAGCTTGTATTTCATTCTTGCTTCCTGACCAGTGGGCATGGTTTATACCCACCTCAGCCTTAGATATGATTCTGCCAGCCCTCCAACCCACATGTAATTTTATACCTGTGAGCAATCTCACTGAATACAGGATCCTCAGGGCTGGGGAAACAGCCCCTCCCTTTGATCTTTCAAAGGATGGAGGAGCCCCTGTTCCAGCATGTACTCCTCAAGCACCAGCCAGAATTCCACTCAGTCCCACTGCCTAACCCCCAGCAACAAATGTGACTAGGGGCCTAGTGCCAAAATCAGGTCCCACTCCTTTATACAGCTGGGAACTTGACAGTCCCAGTTTATTTTCCTCTGTAAGGTGTCTTATTATCTAATCTGAGCTTGCAAAACTCCATTTCCCATTTCTGCCCTACCAGGATACAACTAATTCCCATTGTTTGAGGAAAATTATTATTAAAAACAAAAAGCCTATGAGATCTGAAGGGAGAAGCAAGGGGGAGCAATTAATTAAACAATTAACATAATAATTGAGGGGTTTAATCCTCATCAGCTGCTGAGTGCACTCCACCAGGAATAGGGGAGAGAGGAAGGCTAGCCTAATTTAGAGCATCCTGCAATGACAACACTGCAGTGAAAGTGCCCAAATTCCTAGGTTTTATCATAATCATTTAGGGGAGACATCTGGCCTATTTAGACCTGACAGTGTTTTGAAGATCAGGCCTTTTTTCTTGGCTACAAATTACAGAGAGAAAACTGTCAAAATATGTTATCACAATATCTGCATAAACGCTAAGTGTTCCAGATGAAGGTTATTGCAGAGAATAAGCAATGAACCAGCATTCAGTGGTCTGTTATTTTAAAGTGTTACCAATTTCATTTTGTTTTGATAAAGCGAATACATTGTGAAAAGCCCATACTTACATCTACACAAATGGCAAAAAGCAGAAATCACAGAGACATTCATATATGGAAGAGATAGTTGGAAACAATGAAGTTCTAAGATTGAAAAATGAAAGAGAGGGATAAAGCCTCGCGGTGCAATATGAAGGAGAAAATATATGACAGAATCTTTCATCTCTCTGACCATGTTTGCTGCAAAGTAATAAGATACGTTGGCTCTGAATGGAGAAGGTAAGAGACTGGGATAAAAACAAGCTTCTGCACTGCAATCATGGGGGGAAAATCATTGCCTTGTTTTTATTGCTACCGACACAGATCCCCATAAGAAGGATGCAGCCGCAGAGAAATAAGAACCCATATGATGAGTTGCTCACACTCAGGATACATTTTTAAAAGCAGTGCACTGTGAATTAGGAGTACACTCTAAGATACTGCCACTCTTAAAACTGCCAGCGTAGCATAGCATGTATGCAGGGAGATTATGTTGTAGCACATCAGACATATGGCATATAGTTGAAACATTACTAAATTGGGGCTAGTAAAACAAACTGGTAGCAGTTATCTGGTTCCCCTTTTTGTTGTTGTACTGGTAAGAGCAGGATGGGTTATGTCAGGGAAGAGATAAATAAGATCCCAGGAAGGCTATGCTACAAAGTTAACCATGTTATGGACATAGTAATTTTGGGATTTTCCATTGAGGATCTCAAAGCAGTTGAGATTTTTCATGGGCTTGATTTTTTCATAGGCACTGACAGCCTCACTCGCCTTGAGGTCAAATGGAAAATTCCCTGCACTTGGCTGATCCAGGAGTGTGAAAATGGCTTAGGTTGAAGGATACTGCATAAAAATTGTCAGGCAGTCACCTTGTCTGGACAGTTTGGAGAAGCAGCTGAAATTGTAGGGTTTTATTGAGACAGACCTGCTGGATCTTTTGAATCTTGCATGTCACAAATATCTGGTTTGTCTACTGTAGAGGAAAGCAAAGTCCTTAGTCTACCAGTACTTATCAGAGTGGAAATACATACCCTATGTAATAAATAAAGCTGTCTATCAGTGCCCCTGCAAGCACATGATTCTGAACTTACCTGTAAGTCAAGGCCTGGGCTAGTAATAAATGAGAGACATCACTGAGTCTCGGGGGGAGGGGAGAGGGGGAAAATTACATGTAAACTGGCTGGTCATGAAATCTCTAAAACTTAATTGTGACTACATTTGGTTGCATGTTACCTTGCCACCCCTGGCTCATTCTTTCTTGGCTAGAGGAGAGATGGGTTCAGACCAAATCCAACCCATCCAAACTTCACACCTGAATCCATATGTTGTAACTCAAGCCTGATGTGAAATGGGTCAAATCAGAGATTGGTTCTCACATCCCAGACCCATATCTGGGGGGGTGTTGGAAATCTGATCTGATATCCATGTAGTTGTGGACTGATCACAGAGTTGGGCATTGTATCTAATGCTGCTTTGTGCATTTTTGAAACTGAGCCTGAGTACAAGTTTGTCTTCAGTAAGCAGCTTGTTAGGAATGGAGCAATGTTTTTAACATCCTGCTCATACAATCCCATATAACACTTGGTCAGCTTTGAGTTAAGGTTGTGCAACTGCTTAGCCCACCAACTGAACTGTGCAAAGCAGTGAAATAACTGGTTAACTCATGGATGATATACTTATCAATTCTCCTTCTCATCCCCCACTGCCAGTCTTTCACCACCTTTCACCACCCGCATACTCAGTCCTCTCCATTGCCCAGCTATCTATGCTTCCTACTTGTCTTGTTCCTACCATGTTCAACCTGGAACAGAGTTGAGTTATGTCAGTATTTTACATTGCTATGCAGATGCTTCTAAATATTGATGGATATCATGACGGATATCAAAGTTTCAAAACTGATTGTGGAGCAGGCATTAGGGAGTAGAGTGGGAACTATGGCTGCATGTGGGGAAACATGTTACATGTGGCATGGGTAGGCAATATGTGGGAGCTTTGGAGGGCACCAGAGGCATTTGGGTGGGTGACTTAGAGGAAGCAGGATTGTGGGAGGAGGGCAAGGGGAAAACCTGTGAGGTTTCATTATTGGACGTGCTGCCTGGACTTAGAGCTCCAGGAAACACTGGAGAGTAATTACTTCAAATAAATCTGGGGAGTAGTTATTTCAAAATAGCAGCAGTGGAGCATCCACACTAACACTATTTCAAAATAACTATATAGATTTTGAAATAACCAGCCCATTATTTCACCATCAGGAACCCGGAAATGCTCCAGGCAGCCGGACTATTGGAGCTGCTCTGCCCCCAGGTTCCCCGATTCAGCCGCTGCTAAAACTGACCGCTCCTAAAACTGGGGTGCTGCCGGGTTGGTCTCATAGCGCTGCCCCTCGGGGCTGCGGGACCCAACCCGGCAGCACCCCAGCTGTCCCCGATTCAGCCACTGCTGAAACTGACCAGCGGCTGACTCCGGGAAGCCCGAGGCAGAGCTGCTCTGCCCCGGGCTTCCTGGAATCAGCCGCTGATCAGTTTCAGCAGTGGCTGAATCAGGACGCCTGGGGCAGAGCAGCTGGGGTGCTGCCGGATTGGTCTCGCCGCGCCAAGGGTCAGCGCTACCGGACCAACCCGGCAGCACTCCAGCTGCTCTGCTGCAGGCGTCCCTGATTCAGCCGCTGCTGAAACTGACCAGCAGCAGCTGAATCAGGGACGCCTGGGGCAGAGCGGACTATCGAAAGGGGGGGGCTATGAGGGGTCTGGGGTGGCATTCCCCCCCCCCAGATCTCTCATAGCCCCCCCTTCCGATAGTCCCGCAAATCTGATAATCCGGCACTTCCTGGGTCCTAAAGGTGCCGGATTATCGGAAGTTTACTATAATGGGCTTGATAGTGTGGATGCTCTGGTTATTATATCAAAATAAGAGGAGTTATTTCAAAATAACCCCCTAGTGTAGACCAAGGCTAGAAGTGAAAGAGGGCATATGTGTGGCTGAGGTCTATGTTGGGTGGGTGGGACTATGTGGTTAGGAAGGCAAGTCGGGCTTGAGATGGTAGTGATTTTAAGGGAAAAGAAGCAGAAAAGAGCTGCTATATTCTGATGAACCATTTGAAGAGCTGTTGGGCTATAGTTAGAGAAAAGCAAAATAGTTTATGAGCAAGAAAGGGATTTTAGTCCTGATTCTTGTGCCCTGGAAAGTACAGAAGGTCTGTCTGTGTGTCTGTGAAGGATACAATTAATTTGTTGTCAGTATGACCTCTGTGTGACCTGGATGTTAAGCCTGGTCTTTGTAAAGAGGTACATGCTTGGTCACAGGTATACAACCAGAAGGGGATAGGTGAAACTAGTATAAACCTGTTTTACTGGTACGAACCTGTTCTAAGGCCTGAGAAGGGAATGTGAAGGATTAGGTAAGGATCGGAGGGAATTTGGTGCAGAGGCCATGACCTGTGAGGTAATGATTGGAGGAGGTTTGGTGCAAAGGGCATGACCTGTGTATGCATGCAACTGTAAGTGGTCAGTGGGAAAGGAGTGATTACCATGTAAGATAATACAAAAGACATTGCCTTTTGTTTGAGAAGTTGCAAACATTTTCCTGAGAGTATCCTGGAGATTTTTGCCCTGGAATGCATTCCTGAATAAAGCTGGTTGCTTAAGAAGGGTATCTGGAATTAATTGGGACGAGCTTGGACCCCGATCTGAACCCTCGAATTAAAATTCTCCAATATTTATGGTGTTAGCAGTGGGATGGATCGGGACACCAGGTTATTGTGACGGGCCGGACTGGAGAGACTGAACAGAAAGGCACCATACAAATCAGTAAGGGTATGTCTACACTACAGCACTAATTCGAACTAACTTATTTCGAATTAGTTAATTCGAATTAAGCTAATTCGAACTAGTGCATCTAGACCTAAAAACTAGTTTGAATTAGCATTTTGCTAATTTGAACTAGCATGTCCACATCGAGTGGACCTGAACCGAAGTTAAGGCTGGCCGGAAGTAGTGCCGGCAGGGCATCAGATTAGGACTTAAAGCGTGGAGCTGCTGTCTCAGGCTAGCAGAGGGCTGTGCTTAAAGGGACCCGACCCCCACCCCGGACAGACAGTTCTCAGGGGTTCCCCGCTTGCAAAGCAGTCCTGGCTTGGAGTGCCCGGAGTGCCCACACTCGGCACATCACAGCACTCGGCCATCAGCCCAGCTGCACTTGCTGCAGGCTGCCATCCGGGGGAGGGGTCAATCGGGGGGCTGCAGGAGAGTTTCCACCCCAAGGAGCCCGCAGAGCCACCCCAGTCCTCCTCATCGGGGAGGACTAACCCTAACCCTAACCCTCACCTCCTTCCACTTAGCTCTCCCTAGCCCCCCTTCCTGATGTCAAAAATAAAGGACACGTGTGTTCAAAAATAGAAACTCTCTTTATTGAACAAAACTGGGGGAAACTGGGAAAAGGAGGTGGGAGAGGGGAAGAGAAAGGATGGAAGAGGGGAGGGCAACTAAAATGATCAGGGGTTTGGAACAGGTCCCATATGAAGAGAGGCTAAAGAGACTGGGACTTTTCAGCTTAGAAAAGAGGAGACTGAGGGGGGATATGATAGAGGTCTATAAAAGCATGAGTGTTGTGGAGAGGGTGCATAAAGAAAAGTTCTTCATTAGTTCCCATAATAGAAGAACTAGAGGACACCAAATGAAATGAATGGGTAGCACGCTTCAAACTAATAACAGAAAGTTCTTCTTCACAAAGAAAAGAGTCAACCTGTGGAACTCCTTGCTGCAGGAGGCTGTGAAGGCTAGAACTATAACAGAGTTTAAAGAGAAGTTAGATCAAGTCATGGAGGTTTGGTCCATGGAGTGCTATTAGCCAGGGGGTAGGAATGGTGTCCCTGCCCTCTGTTTTAGAAGGCTGGAGATGGATAGCACGAGACAATTGGCTTGGTCATTGTCTTTGGTCCATCCCCTCCAGGGAATCTACTGTTGGCCGCTGTCGTCAGACAGGCTACTGGGCTAGATGGACCTTTGTTCTGACCCAGTATGGCCGTTCTAAGCTCAGGTTTTCATGCAAACCTGCTCCTGGGTTGCCAGGCTGGCAGCTATCCTGCCCTAGACGGCCACTTTCCTGTGCCTAGTGTGGAGGTCGTGGATGAGGTCCACGATGTCCGCACTAGACCAGGCAGGCGCCCGCCTCTTGTGGTCCCGGGCAGGCTCCTGGGAGCTGCCAGCCTGGTCCCGGGAAGAGGCGGAGGGCTGGGTGGCAGCGGGTGGCTGGCTCGAGCCGTGCCAGGTGCAGGGTCTGCTGGCTGGGTGCTGGCAGCCTTGCACCTGGCACGGGCACCGTAGCCAGCCGTGCCCCTTTAAGGGGTCCGGGTCCGGGAGGGGGGCAGAAGAGTTTCCCTGGTGGTGCCCGGAGTGGCCACCAAGGAAAGCTGGGGAGGGCTAGCCTCCCACTAGTTCGAATTAAGTGGCTACACAGCCCTTAATTTGAACTACTTAATTCGAACTAGGCGTTAGTCCTCATGGAATGAGGTTTACCTAGTTCGAATTAAGCGCTCCGCTAGTTCGAATTAAGTTCGAACTAGCGGTTCACGTGTGTAGCGCCTATCAAAGTTAATTCGAACTAACGTCTGTTAGTTTGAATTAACTTTGTAGTGTAGACATACCCTAAGAGATCCATGTTACAAAATCTCACTGTTCTGTTCCTCACTCCTTGTCCTGAATGGCTGCTTTCACTGGCGGTAAGCGTCCACCCTACGTTAAGAACATCCTTCCCAAGCAACTGTAAGTCTTTTTTCCCTTTTCTTTTTCTTTTTTTCTTCTCTCTTTTCTTCTTTTTGAATAAGTTTGTTAGAAAGGGTCAGTAGGAAGACACTGAAACAGGGTCAGCTCAGGCTTGAAGCTGAGAGGAAGGCAGGTTAGTGCCAGATTGGAACAGTCTTATAGGTAATAGGACAGGGATTATGGGGAATAAAGGATCTAAGATAGATCCAAAAACCCCTCTGGGTAAAATGCTGCAGATTTATAGTCAGCCAGGAAAATTGCCAACAGGTCTTAAACTCAGGAGGCTGGTAAAGCTCACACACGTGTGGAATGGATATACTTATTTGAACTCAGAACTACATTTTCCAAATCAGGGTACCTTTGAATTTGATCAATTAAATTATTTAAAGGGTTTCTTAGAGTCCAGTCACCCCTCGCAGATGAATTATTGGCACCTCTGGGACGATCAGGCCTCTAAATTAAGAGATACAACAATAATGGCTAGCCTAAAGGACTCAAATGAAAAACTGAAAAAACAATTGGCAGAAATGAAGGAGAAATCTGACTCCTCTAAAGTTTGTCCCCCTCCGTACAACCACATTTCTACACCCAGTGCGCCCAGCGGAATCTACCCAAAGCATGGAATTGGATAGAACAAACTGCCCTTGCAGTAGCTAAAACTACCATTCCATGGGTAGTGCAGGCAAAAACAAATCATGATTTGAAAATAATGTCCCTGCTTACGGAGAAATTCATGAATACCACAGAGGGGGCACTAGGAACACTAGGGGGTACAAGACAATGTAAATGAATTGCGAATCTTTACCCAGCAAAACAGACTGGCTCTTGACTATCTACTAGTGGCTCAAGGAGGGGTATGTGGATTAATAGGCCCAGAGTGTTGTGTTAAAGTTTCTGATGTGAGTTCAAACCTAACCGCAAGGATAAAAGAAATCCAAACATTGTCCGTACAGACAAGAACATATAGGGTATGTCTACACTAGCTCGTTAGTTTGAGCTAGGTAGGGTAATTAGGGCAAGTGGAGTTGAAAATGAAGCCCGGGATTTAAATATCCTGGGCTTCATTTGCATGTTCCCGGGCGCCGCCTTTTTTAAATCCCTCTTAGTCCGAACTCCATGCCCGTGGCTACACGCGGCACGTAGTAGGTAGTTCGAATTAAAGATCCTAATTCAAACTACCGTTACTCCTCATTCTATGGTAGTTACCGTTACTCCTTATCCCCCGGTGGGGGAATAAACAGCAATTTGGGGTCCGTGCTCCCCGCGCATGGGGAACGCGGACCCCAAAGGGCCGCTTGCTGCTGCTTGCTCCCCTTCCAGGGCTTGGCGGGAGCACCGCTCAGGTGGGAGCCGCGCAGCGCGCCATGGAGGGAGGGGAAAGGGGCAGGGCTGGACGGAAGGGGGGGTGGAAAGCAGAGCTGGGAGGAATTGGGGGCTGTGGGGCTGGAGGGGAGGATGGGGGGCCCAGAGGAAGGGGGGAGGGAAGCAACACTGGCGGGGAGGGTGTCCGGGGGGACCGTAGGGCTGGCCGAACATCCAGGGAGGGAGGAGAAGGGGGGCGGGGCACTGACATACATGGCCAGGGGGTGTGGCCGTGTACGTCAGCGTTACGGATGCACAGACACTGGGCTACTATATATATATGATAACTTTGCTGTGTAGACATACCCTAACAGATTACTTGGGCATAAGCTTTCCTGGGCAAAAGCCCACTCTGTCAGATGCCTCTGATGAAGTGGGTTTTTGCCCAGGAAAGTTTATTCCCAAATAATCTGTTAGTCTTTAAAGTGCCCACAGGATTCCTCATTTTTGTGGTTACAGATTAACACATCTACCCCTCTGATACTTATAACTAGGCACTGTTTCATTCATACCCATAGCATCCCCTCATGAGATTTACTAAAATTCACACCCCCATACTCTAAACTTTGGGGCTGTGTAAACAAGCTCTTAGTTAGAGACTTTGAAACTGAAATCCAAACAGAATTAAATCATTGTAGACAGAAATGAAGGGAAATATCTGCATGAAGAGAATATTTGCCTATCTGTGAGGCAAAATTGCAGAGCTGGAGTCTCATAGGTGTGCAAATAGCTGGCTTACATACTTTATTTTATGGTTGACCCTTTAGATTCCCCCTTTGACAACTTGACACCAAGTAATTTGGTATAACGTAATATATTCTAAAGGTATGGAGAACATACATCCAGTTGCAGTGTGTGTGTTTTGAATAGCATGAAATTCTGCCAGTTTTGTAACATTTAAAACATTTGGGCAAATGAACTGTCTTGCAGATAAATTTACTGCAGTGCAGTTTGGAAACCATGTTATTGGGTGATTCTGTGGGACATTCCATTCCCTCTGCAAATATAGTGTGACCAGAACACGCTTGTAAGACCCTCTGCATTCATGGCTGAGTGAGGAGAGGAGTGAACATTTGGAACAGTCCAGAATGTAAGGCCCTGACCTGCAAGCAGATCTGCCTATTTGTACCTTCAGCTGCACAGACTCCAGTGGGCCCTGCAGGTTAAGTCAACCGAAGGACATGGAACCAGGGGGCTGCTCTTTCTCTGAATGTATCAACAACTGATGTGGAGGCAGGGAGGTAAGCAGAGGAACTGCAGGGGAGGATTGATGGGCCATAAGAGATGCCTTGCAAGAATAACATCCTAATTCCCCTCATCCTCATACACAGGTACACCAAATCTCAACAATGGCAATGGGTGTGACATGCCGGTTTTGTTTTTGTCACTGTTGATGTGATCTTCAAATGGACTTTTAATATACTGTACATAGCGTGCAAGTTGTCCCACAGAGAGGTGAATGTCAACTGTGAATGGAAATCATTTCTGGCCAAATTCTGAAGTCTCAATTTGCTATAGTTTTCATTTTCTCAGCATATTTTATTCAATTTGATTATGTCATTTAGCAAATAATTTTCATTTTCTGCTTAGATTTGAATTTCTGAAAGTAATGTACTGTTGTACAGTTAATGAGTCTGCTAATAAGCTCCAAGAAAATGTGATTTGCAAATCATTCCCAAACATAACTGTCACTCAGACTCTCTGCCAATTAGCATAACCATTAGTGACTATCCCTAAGAGGTCCTTGAAATTGAAATGAGATTTCCCAAGATCCCTTTTTACGTGGGGCATAAGATTCTTTCTCACACTGAAAGTGCAGCCTGATAAAAAGCAATAACTCATTAATGAAAAAGTACATCATTAGAGGTAAATGGCCACCTTGGCTTCTGAATAGCAGCAAGAATTCCATAATGTGTGGCTTGTTTGTTTGCCCTTATAATGATGCTAAAAGTTATCCTGCCTGCATATCTAATTGAGCTGTCCTGAAATACTGATGAGACAGAGATACCGAAGCAAATGAAGGCTGTTTTTTATCACACAGGAAGAGCCAGCATTATCATTTTAGGGTGGCTTTATGAAGCCATATCCTGACACTGAAACATAAGTGATTCCTAGTGATTCAGCTGGTAATTTTTCCTGAAAAAGGACTGAATAAAAATTGAAAACTGCAGGATTTGGCACTGGAGGCCAGATTCCCAGCTACTGTAAATAACTCCATAACTTCAGCAGAACTACAAAATATGCACAAGTGGAGGACCTGGCTCTAAGATTTTATTCAGTGGTCTCAATCCTTTGTCATCTTCCATCCTTTCCTCCTGACTAGAATATAATCTCTATTAATAGGCCCTCCCCTAAGAGATGTCTGTCTGATCCATGTACTCCTCCGAACACGTTGGCTTTCCCACATGCCTTAGTTTAAAAATTGCTTCTATGACCTTTTTAACATTAAGTGCCAGCAATATTGTTCCCTTTTGGTTTAAGTGGAGCCTATCCTTCATGTATAGGCTCCCCTTTTCCCAAATGTTTCCCCATTTCCTAATAAATCTAAACCCCTCCTCTCTACACTGTCATCTCATCCTCGCATTGAGACTCTGAGGCTCTGCCTACCTACCTGGCCCTGAGCATGGAACTGGAAGCATTTCAGAGAACACTACCATAGAGATCCTGGATTTCAATCACTTTCCTAGAAACCTAAATTTGGCCTCCAAAACCTCTCTCCTACCCTTCCTTATGTTATTGGTACTTACATGCACCATGACCAGTGGCTCCTCTCCAGCACTACATAGAAGACTATCTAGATGTCTCAAGAGATCTGCAACCTTCGCACCTGGCAGGTGAGTGACTATATAGTTCTCCCTGTCATTGCAAGCCCAGCTGTCTATATTTCTAATGATTGAATCTCCCATTCCTAATACTTGCCTTTTCCTAATGACTGGAGTTCCCTCCCCCGCAAAACAATCAAAGGAAAAAGAGTCTAATGCATCAGGAAATGGCAGACAGATAAATAGTGACAAATTTTTAAAGTGTTTACACACAAACACTAGAAGTCTAAATAATAAGATAGGTGAACTAGAGTGCCTCGTATTAAAGGAGGATATTGATATACTAGGCATCACAGAAACTTGGTGGAATGAGGACAATCAATGGGACACAGTCATACCACGGTGCAAAATCTATCGGAAGGACAGAACAGGTCATGCTGGTGGGGGAGTGGCACTATACGTGAAAGAAAATGTAGAATAAAATGAAGTAAAAATCTTAAATGAACCAAAATGTTCCATAGAATCTCTATGGACAGTAATTCCATGCTCTAATAATAAGAATATAACAGTAGGGATATACTGTCAACCACCTGATCAGTGACAAAAGTAAAATCCCCGCAAGCTGCATGGAAACTTTTGAAAGACACAATAATAGAAGCCCAACTTATTGTATACCCCAAATTAAAGAAATACAGGCAGTCCCCGGGTTACGTGGATCCGACTTACGTCGGATCCCTACTTATGAACGGGGTGACTCACCCCGCACTAGCTGCGCCTCCCCCCCAGCAGACCGACGAGACGCGCCGCGGCGATCCCGCCGCCCGCGTCCTCCGTGGCGAGAAAAGCTGCTCCGCGTCTCCCTGGTCTGCTGGGGGGGGGCGCAACTAGTGCCCCCCCCCAGCAGACCAGGCTTTTCTTGCCACGGAGGACGCGGGCAGTGGGACCGCCGAGACACGCCGCTGTCCTGCCACCCGCGTCCTCCGCGGCGACAAAAACCGCTCCGCCTCTCCCTGGTCTGCTGGGGGCCCCCCTCCCTGCCAGCAGACCAGGGAGACGCAGAGCAAAGCCGCGGAGGACGTGGGCGGCGGGACCACGGTGCGTCTGGGCGGTCCCGCCACCCGCGTCCTCCGCAGCTTTGCTCTGTGTCTCCCTGGTCTGCTGGGGGGAGGCCCTCAGCAGACCAGGGAGAGGCGGAGCGGCTTTTCTTGCTGCGGAGGACGCGGGTGGCGCGATCGCCGCGGCGCATCTCGGCGGTCTGCTGGGGGGGGCGCAGCTAGTGCGGGGTGAGTCACCCCGTTCGTAAGTAGGGATCCGACATAAGTTGGATCCACGTAACCCGGGGACTGCCCCTCCCCCCATCAGACCAGGGAGACATGGAGCAAAGCTGCAGAGGACATGGGCGGTGGGACCGCGGCGGGTCTCGGCGGTCCCGCTGCCTGCGTCTCCCTGGTCTGCTGGGGGGGCGCAGCTAGTGTGCCCCCCCCCAGCAGACCAGGCTTTTCTCGCCACGGAGGATGCGGGCGGTGGGACCGCCGAGACGTGCCGCGGTCCCGCCACCCGCATCCTCTGAGGTGAGAAAAGCCGCTCTGCCTCTCCCTGGTCTCCTGGGCCCCCTCCCCCCCCCCCAGCAGACTAGGGAGACGCAGAGCAAAGCAGTGGAGGATGCGGGTGGTGGGACCGCGGCGCGTCTCGGCGGTCCCGCAACCCGCGTCTCCCTGGTCTGCTGGGGGGGGGGGGGCGCAACTAGTGCGCTCCGCCCCCCCCAGCAGACCAGGCTTTTCTCGCCGCTGGTCAGTTTCAGCAGCGGCTGAATCAGGACGCCTGGGGTAGAGCAGCTGGGGGGCTGCCAGGTTGGTCCCACAGCGCCGAGGAGCGGCGCTACTGGACCAACCCAGCAGCACCCCAGCTGCTCTGCCCCAGGCATCCCCAAGAGCAGCTGGGGTGCTGCCGGGTTGGTCCCACCGTGCCAATGGTCAGCGCTACCAGACCAACCCAGCAGCACTCCAGCTGCTCTGCCCCGGTGTGTCTGATTCAGCCTCTGCTGGTCAGTTTCAACAGCAGCTGAATCTGGATGCCTGGGACAGAGCAGATGGGGTGTTGCCAGGTTGGTCCCCACAGCGCCGCACCTTGGCGCTGCGGCGACCAACCTGGCAGCACCCCAGCTGCTCTACCCTAGGTGTCCCCAAGTCAGCTGCTGCTGAAACTGATCAGCGGCTGATTCCAGGAAGCCCAGGGCAAAGCAGCTCTGCCTCGGGCTTCCTGTAGTCAGCCGCTGGTCAGTTTCAGCAGCGGCTGAATCAGGGACACCTGGGGTACAATATGTACCATTTCTGACTTACATACAAATTCAACTTAAGAACAAACCTACAGTCCCTATCTTGTACGTAACCCGGGGACTGCCTGTACAGAAAGAGAACCAAAAAAGTGCTACCGTGGCTGAACAACCAAGTTAAAGAAGCAGTGAGAGATAAAAAGGCATTGTTTAAAAACTGGAAGTTAATTCCTTGAGGGAGACAACAACCATGTGGACCAGGGGAATCCTGTGGATATAGTGTACTTAGATTTCCAGAAAGCCTTTAACAAGGTCCTTCACCAAAGGCTCCTAAGTAAATTAATTTATCATGGGATGAGAGGGGAGGTCTTGTCATGGATTGATAAATGGTTAAAAGACAGAAAACAATGGGTAGGAATAAATGCTAAGTTTTCAGAATGGAGAGAGGTAACTAGCAGTATCCCCCAAGGGTCCATGCTGGGACCAATCCTATTTAACCTAGAGAAAAGGGTAAACAATGAGGTGGTAAAAACTGTAAATGATATTAACCTGCTCAAGATAGTTAAAACCAAAGCAGACTGTGAAGAGTTTCAAAAAGATCTCACAAAACTAAGTGATTGGACAAAAAATGGCAAATGAAATATAATGTTGATAAATGTAAAGTAATGCACATTGGAAAAAATAAATACAAAATGATAGGAACTAAGTTAGCTATAACTACTCAAGAGAGATCGCAGAGTCATTGTGGACAGTTCTCTGAAAACATCCACTCAGTGTGCAGCAGCAGTCAAAAAAGCAAACAGAATGTTAGGAATCATTTGAAAAGGGATAGAAAATAAGACAGAATATCTTATTGCTTCTATATAAAAACATGGTATGCTCACAACTTGCATACTCTGTACAGATGTGGTCACCTCATCTCAAAGATATATTGGCATGGAAAAAGATTCAGAAAATGGCAACAAAAATGATTAGGGGTTTGGAATGGGTCCCATCTGAAGAGAGATTAAAAAGATTTAAGACTAAGACTTTTCATCTTGGAAAAGAGGAGACTAAGGGAGAGATATGATAGAAGTCTATAAAATCATGACTGGTGTGGAAAAAAGGGAATAAGAAAAAGTGATTTACTTGTTCCCATAACATAAGAACTAGGTTTCAGAGAGGTAGCCAAGTTAGTCTGTAACAGGAAAAACTTTAAAAACAACAAATAGTCTGGTAGCACATTAAAGACTAACAAAACATGTAGATGGTATCATGAGCTTTCGTGGGCACAGCCCACTTCCCCAGATGACCAGAGAGTTGGAAGTCCAGAACCAAGAATAAATAAGGGAAGGGGTGTGAGGGAGGAATCTTTTTTGTGTGTGGGGGGGGGGGGGGAGAGAGAACATTGGGTAGATAAGTTTCAAAGGGATAGCCGAGCCAGTCGGTAACAGGAAAAACTTTAAAAACAACAAATATTTAAAGACTAAATAGTTAAAATAGGCTGATAAGGACCATTAGTTTGCACTGGGAAAGGAAGAGTAATAAAACCACATTCTACACAGATATCAAGAACCATTGGCACCTTCTTTATTTGGTTGGTTGATAATGTGCGAGCCATCCGATATTGTGATTTTGACCATTTGCATGAGAGTTAAACTTGAAAATGAAGTGGAGTTCCAATCCTTCCCTGTGTATTTGGCTTGTGGAAATGGTCTGAAACAAAACAGCAACTTGTAGATCCCTCAACGAGTGTCCAGGGAGGTTAGTGTTCCCCGGCAGGTTTTTGTGTGTTGCCTTTCTGGATATCTGATTGGTGTCCATTAACTCTTTCCCGTAGGGACTGTCCAGTTTGTCCAATATATACTGCAGAGGGACATTGCTGGCATCTGATGGCCTAGATCACATTAATGGATGTGCAGTTAAATGAGCCTCTGATTTGGTGGCTGATGTGGTTAGGTCCAGTGATGAAATCACTTGTATAGATGCATGGGCAGAGTTGGCACCAAGGTTGATTGCATGGGTTGGTTCCTGGATGCTTATGATATAGTTGTGTAGTGTGGTTACCAAAAAGGATTTGTTTCAGGTTAGGGGG